>NC_086317.1:291630311-292318645 GCF_036172605.1 Pelobates fuscus | reverse complement strand
ATCCAAGATCAACGTTTCAGTCCTATCAGACTTTCATCAGGATCAGAGAGAGAGAGACATATAATTACATAAAAGATTACATTAGTATACACGTAGAATTTAAATACCTATAAATGCATATATATTAAAGTAATCTTTTAACATAATTATGTGATTTGATTAATTAAAATTTGATTGACATGCCTGACAACACAGGGAGAAAGTGCAGAGAATTTAATTTGCAATAACTATATTTGACCCTGTAACTCTCCAAGACACCATAAAACCTGTACATAGGGGGTACTGTTTTACTCGGGAGACTTCGCTGAACTCAAATATTAGTGTTTAAAACTGGTAAATTGTATTACAACGACGATATTTTAAGTAAAAGTGACGTTTTTTGCATTTTTTTTTTACAAACAAATGGCACTTTTATGGACTATATTATTGTTGTAATATGTTTTACCGTTTTAAAACACTAATATTTGTGTTTAGTGAAGTCTCCCGAGAATACCAGTACCCCCCATGTACAGGTTTTATGGTGTTTTGGAAAATTAGAGAGTCACATTTAAGGCTTGCATTTCATTTTTTTGACATTGAAATTTGCCAGATTAGTTATGTTTACTTTGAGACCGTTTGGTAGCAAAAAAACTAATATTTGGCCAGTGTTTGTGACTAAGTGGCTACTAAAAAAGACTAAACATACCCCACGTTCAATACCTTGGGTTGTCTACTTTTTCAAATGGTATGCCATTATGGGGGTAATTCTCATTCCTGGGCTACCACACCGTCTCAAAGGTAACATTACTAATCTGGCAAATTTCAATTTGAAAATGGAACGTTCTATATTTGACCCTGTAACTTTCCAAAGCACCATAAAACCTGTTAATGGGGGGTACTGTTGTACTTGTGAGACATAGCTGATTACAAATATGTGCATTTTTTTGCAGTAAAACCTAACAGTACTATGACATTTACAGCTAAAATGTGAGGCGGAACTTCTTTCTCACAGTTTTTTTAATTTTATTCATAATAAATTATGTTTCATATATAAATATTTGATATGAAATGAAAGCCCTGTTTCTCCTGAACAAAATTATATATAATAAGTGTGAGTGCATTTAATATGAAAGAGGTGAATTACGGTTGAACAGACATATAGCGCAAATTCCAGTTTTTGTTTACGTTTTGATCAGAACGTGTACTATTGACTCCGTCCTGAATGGGTTAAAGCTGCTCTTTCATGGGCTCTGCCAATCTTCTTCCCAGTCGTTACAATCTTCCTCAACCTAACAGTGGCATTGCATCTTTGCTTCCTCTTCAGTGCACTCCCGATCTCATGCATGCCCACTGCTCACTCTATTCCAATGATCATGGGAGATTTGCGAGATATGACACCAGGCAAAGCATCGGGCAGGTAAGAATTCTGGCAAAATTCACCCTTTGTCAAGTTTTGCCAAGCAGAGGAACAATACATAGGACAAAGTAGTCCCTACCAGTGTTAATTTTGTCGACTAAAAGTTTGGAGATTTAGTCAACTAAAACAATTCAGATGACTAAAATACGACTAAAACTAAAATGGCATTTTAGTCAAAAGACTGACTAAAGCTAAATTTGGGCTAGGAGGACACAAAGAGACACAGAGGAGATGGGGAAGGAGCAAAAGAGACAGATAGAGACTTTAACTAAACCCATTATATTTTAGTCATGTTGACTAATATCTCTAGCAGAGTTAGTCAACTAAAGTCTGCTGGAGATTTAGTCGATTAAAACAAACAATTCAGATGGCTAAAATACAACTAAAACAGCGTGGCAAAACTAGCCACTTATTTGTATGAGAGACTGAGTTGGTTCGACTATTTGAGGTTCCCGAACAGAATATGGACATATTGTTCGTCAGTCGAACCAACCACCAAACGGGGAGACCACCCAAGGGAGTCGTGTGCCTCCAATTAGCTATTGTAACATCAGAAAACCGCAAGGTTCTATATGGTCAGATGGGTGGCCGCCGTTCGTATGACCGAACACGTGGTGGCAGCCATCTTTGCTCACGAACGCACACCGGTGTTTGTTCGTCGAGTGCGTGGAACTATAATCGGACACTCGACCGCACGAACACCACTGTACTTCCATCCTGTGCGTACGTTCATTTCCCTTTGTCTACAAAGAGCGACATTCGACTGAATTGAACGAATGAACATCAGACACACAACTACCCAATTCATGAACATTTTGATTCGTCACTTTAATAGTGAAAACTCCTGAAAGAAGACCGGTCAAAGCATACCACCTCATGGAACTGTTTTGGGGCTTCGCCTCGTGGTTGACCGGTCTAAACTTTACTCGAATGGCATTCCTGTTTTACCAAATGGATCTGAGCAGTATTTCGACAGATAGGGCGTTCAAATCCCGGCTATTCAGTAAAGTGGGGTTCTGATTAATATTATGGGAGTTATGATGTTTTAAAATATTGTTACATTTTCTGTACTTGGGAGATAATCTAATTAAATAATTGTCCTTACGCAATTATCTTCCAAGTACAGAAAAGGAGCCTGGGAAATGTGTCTTTGTTCCCTGCCCCCAACAAGGTCCACCAGGGGAAAACCCCTGGAATGTAATTAAAGAAACCCCTTGCATGGGGAATTGTATAAAAGCCAGCTGTGGCTCAATAAAAACCAGTTGACTCGCAAAGCTGTGTATCGTCCAGTTGTTGGAAAATTGGAATGGGAATTGACGCGCTACGCTTCTCTTGAATGACGATTGAGTCTGCCAGCGGAGATATTGCAGTAAATACTTCTACTCTGCTACAAACAGCTATTTAGTCAAAAGACTATGACTAAAACTAAATTGAAATTTGCTGCGAAAATTAACACTGGTCCTTACTTTACCTTTTGTATTTTAAGAAAAATAGAACAGAAAATAAAAATGTATTGAGAGACAGGAGAGAGAAGAGAATAATAATGGATTATTGAAAGGTAACTGTGATGTGACAGAGCCACTTAAAATTCTTCACAGTCACTCTCTATATACACGCACAGTTATAGTATAATGTACATGAATTACTAGTCTGCACAATCCAGTCACTGAATAAGCATCATGTAATGAATTGAAAATGTGGTGGTCTGACACTTTTATAGATAGGTTTGCAAGAACCACCATGTTTTCAAGGATACATAATGCAAGTGAAAATTTTGTTCTTGCAGTATGTGGCATTCACATGCTGCATGAATCCTCAATGACTGCCTTGCTTTCCCCCATATTACAATCCTACATACCGCAAGGCAGCCCTTTTCCTGAGCTGTCCATCTCTATCAATACCAGATATGTGTCCAGGAAACCACAGTGCGTCTGGAAGTGCACACTGTAGAGCCCCATCTCAGCAGCCAATTACTGACACAGTGCGGAGCCCAGGGTGACAGACTGTCCTACAAACCCATGACTTTACCTGCAGATGGCACCAGGCTGAGCAGAACTCAGAGTCTGGGATACAGCACGCCAGGCACCCACCAATCACAGAAAGCTAGGAGAGCCCTGTGCACGAGCACACAGCCGGCGCGCGTACCCGTCTAAGCTGGGGGGGACATACACGCGTGCGCGCACCCGAGGATCAGCTCGGCTTTCACTGTAGAAGCGGGAACGCGCGCAGTGTGACAGACCGGAAGTGAGTGAGGGAGGCTGTGAATGGCCAGAGTAAGCGGAAGCGGAAGTCAGTGCAGCATGCTGTGTTTTTGGAGGAAAGCAGATGCATAGTGAGTATATGACCTGCTGGGGCCGCACATGGACAGTGTGACCTTTGTCAAATAATAATAATAGTAATAATAATAATATTAATGTAAGACCATCCCTCCCCCCACTGTCTGTACGCTGATAGAGTGTCCTCTATATACATTAATATCGCTGAGTGTTATACAGCTATGGTCTCTGCAGCATGGCTCATGCAGAGTTCATTGATTTAATTATGGATGGACATGTAGTCTTGTATTTTGCCTTGTTTTATCAATGATTTGTTAAGGTTATGAATTTTAAACGTAGAGGTTGACAGGGGGAAATAGCTGTTTGCTTGCCAAGTGTTTAAATAAAGTCTAAATAGCACTGGTTGTTGTCAAATAATAAGAGGGGGTGGGGAGCTTTCATCTATTGCCGCATTTCTTCCATTGTGGATGTATCTTATAATACTGTGCAACACTTGCAGAACTGCTGTCTCCATCCACTGTAAGGCTCCACCCCCCATTATTTTCATCATATAATTTACTATTATAAAATATGATGACATTTTTTTCTAAAAGAACACACTTTTTCAAATTTTGACCTCCAAAATCTGTTGCGCATCTACAACTGCCAAAAAAACACCCATAAATAGTTTATACATTTTGTCCTGAGTTTAGAAATACAGAATATTGACATGTTCTTAGCTTTTTTTGTGTGTGCAAGTTATAGGGCTATAAGTAGGACATTTTTGTTTCTGTGGATGAGTGTACAAGGCACACTTGTACTTAGGGAGAAGGTGGGCAGGACACCTGGCACTTCCATTATCACTATGGAACTAACATAATTGGGTAGAAAACTTTGTTGTGGAGTGTCCCTTTAAAGGTTTATAAATAGAAAAAAAACAATCCTGTATATTTAACCCCTTAAGGACTGGACTTTTTTTGCGATGTTGTACATTTGCGACCAGGCATCTTTTTGACACTTTTGTGGTGTTTGTGTTTAGCTGTAATTTTCCGCTCTCTCATTTACTGTTCCCATACAAATTATATATTGTTTTTTTTCAGGACAAAAGGGGCTTTCTTTACATACCATTATTTATATAATCTCATCTAATTTAATTTAAAAAAAATGAAAAAATATGATGAAAAATTGAAAAAAATACACGTTTTTTGAATTTTATGTGAAAAATCTTTTACTCATCTACAAAAGCGAATGAAAAAAACTGCTAAATAGATTCAAAATGTTGTCCTGAGTTCAAAAATACCCAGTGTTTACATGCTTTTTGCTTTTTTTTTGCATGTTATAGGGCTATAAGTACAAGTAGGATATTGCGGTTTCAAAACATACATTTTTAAAATGTATCAATAGTGACATTGTAACACTGTTATCTGTCATAAATTGCTAAATAACACCCCACATGTACATATTTTTTTAAAAGTAGACAACCCAGGGTATTCAATATGGGGTATGTCCAGACTTTTTTAGTAGCCACTTAGTCGCAAACACTGGCCAAAGTTAGCGTTCATATTTGTTTGTGTGTGAAAAAAGTAAAAAACTAAATTGAACGCTAATTTTGGCCAGTGTTTGTGACTAAGTGGTTACTAAAAACGACTGGACTTACCCCATTTGCAATACCTTGGGTTGTCTTCTTTTGCAAATGGTATGCCATCATGGGGGTAATTCTCATTCCTGGGCTACCATACGCTCTCAAAGGCAACGTAACCAACCTGGCCATTTTCAATGTAAAAATATTTGACCTATATATTTGACCCTGTAACTTTCAAAAACGCTATAAAACCTGTACATGGGGGGTCCTGTTCTACTCAGGAGACTTTGCTGAACACAAATATTAGTGTTTCAAAACTGGAAAATGTATCACAACAATTATATCATCAGTAAAAGTGCTGTTTGTGTGTGAAAAATGCAAAAAAAGTCACTTTCACTGACAATATCATCGCTGTGATATGTTTTACTGTTCTGAATCACTAATATTTGTGTTCAGCGAAGTCTCCCGAGTAAAACAGTACCCCCCATGTACATGTTTTAGGGTGTCGTAGAACGTTACAGGGTAAAATACAGTGATAGCAAATTAAATTCTCTGGTCTTTCGGCCTGGGTTGGCAGGCAGGTCCCTTAAATTGCAATCAATAAAATAACTTAATTATGTAAAAATATTACCTAAATACGCACGTAGAATTTAAATATATATGCATATTTATATATTTGAAGTCTACGTGTATATTTATATAATTATTTATGTAATTTTGTATATCGACATATGAATAGTTCGCATTCTTTTTATTTATTTAAATATACATAGATATATATACAATTTCATTCTAAGTGTATTTTGATATAAATATATATATATTAATATCAAAATACAGTTAGAATAAAATTTCGTATAGATATAATTTTTTTTCAATTTTTTATTATTATTTTTAATTTTTTTAATTTAAATTATTTATTATTCGTATTTTATAATAATATATATATACAATATATATAGTTATTATATATATACGTGTGCAAATTAATTATAAGTGTATTTTTATATTAATATATGTACATATTAATATAAAAATACACTTAGCATGACATTATATATATGATATATAGACATATATTATATAGGTATAATATATGTCTATATATCATATATATACACATATATAATAATATTTTTTTTTTTTATTAACTATAACTTTAAATTTTTTTATGATTTTACACTGGCAGGGAGACTGCCTGTCAGCACAGACAGTCCCCCTGCAGGCAGAGACTAGGACACCTATTGTGACCATGTGGTCGCCCTGTTGGGCGATCACATGGCCCCAGGGGTCCTAAACCGCCATGGGGAGACTGTCTGGGCTGCAGGCAGTCTCCCCACACCGGGAGCAACGCCGATCGCCGCCGGGGGAACGACGGCGATCGGGTAAGTACATTTTAAATTTAGGACGGTTCAGGACCGTCGTCGGTCGGCAACGCAAAAATGCCGATGACGGTCCTGAACCGTCCTGCGTCCTCAAGGGGTTAAAGAGCGTTTCAAATTTTAGACCAAAGTTAAAAAAAAAACAAAATTACATAAACAAACACTCTATGTGCTGCTATGATACATGGAGTGATCTGCTTCCCCCCCATTGTAAGGAGTCAAAAGGTTTTAGAATGGTTTTATCTCTTATCTGGTGCCACTCCATATCTCCTCTACAGTTTTGTGAGAGCCAGAAGCTCCTTCTCAGGACCTGCTATTATGTCTCCAGAACTAAGCCCTTCTGTGCGTTAGCTGATTGCGCTCAACCAGTGAGTTTAAAACCTTCACTGCCAGGCTTAGCTCAGTGGCAGAGTTCTCGCTGTGCTGTTGTGGAGGCATGAAGCAGGGCCATTAGGACCCCAGGTAAGAAGTGACTCCCTAAGATCGTGGGGTGCCTCGGCTCTCCTGGCACCATAACCATTACAGTGCCTTGTAGTGGTTACCATGCTTGGGTTATTCTCTTAAAATAAACTATCATATCTATTATTACACATATACTGTATGTTTATAATTTATGAGTTAATAATTGTATTTTGTTGCATGAGAACCAGGACAAAAGCTGCAAATATTTTCTAAGATAATGCACAGCTGGAGGTTTCCAAGATGCTCGGTGCTTGATTATGATGTCAGGATTCATGACTGCAAACTAACTCATGATTACCTAGGTTTTTTTGTTTACTCATGTATTCAACCAAAGTGGGGTTAAAGGGACACTGAGGGCTTATAATAACTTCTTTGGTAATTATGGTGCAAGGAAGTCGGGGGCACATGCTTACCTTGAGGGGTTTTAACCATTAAAGGACCACTGTAGTGCCAGGAAAACAAACTCGTTTTCCTGGCACTATAGGATCTTTAGGTCCCTCCCGCAGGGTCCCGCTCCCGCTGGGCTGAAGGGGTTAAAACCGTACCTTTCTCCAGCACCAGGCTCCCTCAGCGCTGGGGAAATCTCCTCCCTATGCCGACATCAGCGCCGAATGTGCATGCGCGGCAAGAGCCGCCTGCGCATTCAAACAGTCCATAGGAAAGCATTTATCAATGCTTTCCTATGGACGTCCAGCGTCTTCTCACTGTGATTTTCACAGTGAGAAGCGCCTCTAGCGGCTGTCAGTGAGACAGCCACTAGAGGCTGGATTAACCCTAGTGTAAACATAGCAGTTTCTCTGAAACTGCTATGTTTACAGCTGCAGGGTTAACACTAGATGGACCTGGCACCCAGACCATTTCATTGAGCTGATGGTTTGGTACCTGTTAGTTCTGCCCCTAAACATCCTTTCTTCATCCAAGGTTAAGGAAGGGAAATGACCTAGAATACTTCATAAAGTCATGGAAATGTTTGTATAATATTTGCGTATGTAGTTTTATAACAAACTGATTTTTTTCTTTTTCAGATGGCTTTCTGCATTGTATCTAAAGTTAGACATGTTATTCAAACCATTAGATGCATCTCAGCACATCATACTTTTGTTCAAGAAGGAGGAAATCAATGGTTATCATTAAATGTCCCTTGTCAATGGTCACAATGCAGAACATTAAAGCTATACCAATGTCTGAAGTCTGAGGATAACAAATTAGATCTGGATGAATGGAAATCTATAATAAAATCTGGTACCCATAGTGTTGAAGTAGAAAAGGATGCTGAGCCGGTAGAGGAAACCTCTCTAGCTGGTATGAGAGAATTGGTAGAAATGTGGAGACTAGCAGGGAGAGCTGTGCCAGAGTCAATGAGCAATGAACAACTGCAAGCCTTAATGGATCTTCCCACAGTCACAGGAAGGAAAAAGTACTTGAAGTTCCTCTCCAAAAAGGAACTGGAAAAAAACAACAGACGCAAGAAGAAGCAAGAACTTCAAAAAGCCAGAATGGAAAGCTTGGATCAGTTAGAAGTAAAGGAGGAAAGCGAAATAAAAAATACCATGTTTTTAAAGTTCTGGGATAGCACTATTGATAGCTTACAGCGTTGGAGACTTGCACAGGCAATGCAATTTGGTCAGCCTCTAGTTTTTGACATGGTGTATGAAAACTACATGTCACGGTGGGAATTGGAAAACACAGTGGATCAATTAATAATGACCGAAGGATGGAATAGACGATCTAGAGATCCTTTTCATATACACTTTTGCAGTCTCCAGACTGATGGCCCATACCATAAACATTTGGAAAAGCGATACACTGGTTCTTGGGATAAAGTCTTAGTAACTGCTACTGAGAAATCTCATGTTGACATCTTTCCTAAAGATCAACTTGTCTACTTAACAGCAGACTCCCCTAACGAGTTAAAGAAATTTGATCATAATAAAGTTTACATTGTTGGTTCCTTAGTTGACAAATGTCAACAGACAGGGTTATCCTTAGCAAATGCCAAACGTTTAAATTTGGCCACTGCAAGGTTACCACTGGACAGATACTTAAGGTGGGACTGCGGGGCTAAAAATCTCACTCTTGACCAAATGATTTGCATTCTCCTGAGTTTAAAGGAACATGGGGATTGGAAAAAGGCATTGTCATTTGTTCCAACACGAAAACATGAAGGGTTCGTAGAGCGTGGTCATTCTCAAGAAAAGTCCTTCCGAAAACTGAAAGACTCTGGAGAATGGGGACAATCTCGAGACAAGCCTTTGTTTAAAAAATTCAACAATGTACAAAAATGGTAAATATATATGTATAAATATAATAGTTTGGAAAATAAAATAAATTGAGATGTTTTAAATAAGCTGAATAATAATTCTTTTATTTTTTTTAAGTTTAAAGGCATTCTATTGCCAAAAGTTATGGTGGAGAAAGTACCCTGCCTGGTATATGTAGCTACAAGATCTAAGGTTGCTTCCTTGGTCACTGATTTTTAAAGTAGGAATTTGACATCCTCCTTTGCCATTCAACCTCCATCTAACTCATGCAGCATATGCACTGCAAACTCAAGGAAGTTGTTATACTGCCTAGAGGCACAATCTTAACTTTAACCCCTTAAGAACAAATTCTGCTGTGTGTATACCAATGTTTGAAGTCTGAGGATAACAAATTTATATCTGGATGAATGGAAATCTATAATAAAATCTGGTACCCATAGTGTTGAAGTAGAAAAGGATGCTGGTATGAGGGAATTAGTAGAAATGTGGAGCACTCAGATGCTCTCAAGAAGTGCTTCCTGGGTCGGTGCAGCACTGAACATTTCTCAGAGAGTCATTTGTTTAAAGTTTCTCTATGAGGAGATGCAGATTGGTGCAGCATGGGATGGGTGCAATTCGTGGCTAAATTGAGCTGCAGTGCTATGAGAAGTGCTGAGAGAGGGAGAGTACACCACAGCCACACACTGGTAGAACCCCCCCGTCTCGAAAAAAATGATCTATACACCAAAACTGCTTTATTAAGCTAAAGTTGTTTTGGTGCCTGTAGTGTCCCTTTACCTGTCATTCTCTGCTAAATATTGTAATAAAACTGTGTTTTGTTTCTGATTTGTATCATACACTCATATAACAAGGATTTTTAATGTGTATTTCCTAACCTGCTGTTTGCTAACCCTATACAAAATCCTATATTGTGTTCAACTACATCTTAGTACAACAATACCCTCAATGTATGCCTTTCTCACTATTCTGTGAAGCTACAGTGCCATATAATAGACCTGACCATTTTAGGTTTTACAGTTAGATTTTTCATAAATGGATTTCATGGGACAATATCTCAATTTAGGTCCTTATAGCAGTTTGATTGTTCAGGTTAAGCCACAAAGCCTACCATTTGTGAAAGTAGACTCTCCAGGGTCTCTCATATGGTGTATATTGTGCCCTAATGTGCTGCCTTTTTTCACAACTTTATATCAACACTTGATTTGAAAAAAGGTTTTTTTTTTTTTCCCCTTTCATTTTTTACATACCGTACCTGTTACATATTCTGATATGTGCCACTATCGTCAAAGCCACCAAAATATGCTCAACAATCTTTTCTGAATAAAACAATACACCCAATATGTGCCTTTTGGCACTGTCTTGTGAAGATACAGTGCCATGTAAGAGACCTAACTATTTCAGTTTTTATAGTTATAATTTTGATAAATGACTTCGATAGACCTGTTCAGCATTTTGGGGCATTGCAAATAACCCCATAAGTGAATATAATTTGTTAAAGTAGACACCACAGGGTATATTATATGGTACATGAACCTTATTGTCAAGAGAGGGTATGAACCAAAATGTACAGACCCAGAACATAACAAATTTCGGATTTTCCATGTAACTCTCTTTAGAGAGGCCATATTAACTGTGGACAGTGTCCGAGTAAATAATCGAGGTCGAGAAAAAACTGGATAAACTATAAATTAGCCAAGATCAAAGGAGTGCAGAGGTTAGTAAAAATGTTAAACAAGCCAAGAAAGAGATACCAGAATTAAAATACACAAAAACGAGCTATTGGGCTAACACTAGGAGTGGGAGAGGTGAGCATAAATAGGCAAGACGTGTTTCCTATTGGCCCACATTATCTTAAAATTCCATATGATTTTTGGGTGGTTCAAAACCCTATTAGACTGTTTCAATATGTCATCAGATTGTGCCGAATTCGGTCTGACGAATGCCTCATTCAGACCTGAATTCAGTGCGGTGAGTGCGGCATTCGGACTCTAATTCGATCACTCATAGAATTATGTGGTGCAAGAGCATGCAGCATCACAGACAATTCTGGGGGGCCCTGGTAAAATACCAGACATCCTTGACAGTACCCACTTCGAGTATGAAGGTTACAGACAAAACAAGGTGCATGAACATCAGAGGTCTGGCAAAAGTGGCATTCTGACACAAAAAAGGTTTTGTAGAGACATACTTCTTTTTAAAGTAAGGTTACCAAGGAAACAGGCAGGCTATAAGGCCACTTGACCTGCTCTTCTGCCCATGTGGTGTATCTTCTTACCTGCAGATGCGGTTTACAATATGTGGGTAGAACAGGCAGACAAGCCAAAATTAGTTTCCTGGAACACCTAACTAACATCAGAAAAGGTTTAACATCACATTCTTGACCTACAGCATATCGACAAACTCTCCTTTTACCTATCTCAAACCTCACCTGTCCTAGTTCTGCAACCTCCTTCTACAATTCCACCTTCTCCTCTCAACTAGACATCATGGCACTTTGTACATTTAAAAGCCGCAGGCGCCCCCAACATCAACCCTGGCACACCAAGCTCACTCGATACCTCCAAAAATGCTCCAGAACTGCTGAATGCTGTTGGAGAAAGTCTCACTGTGCATCTGACTTTCTCCACTATAAATTTATGCTAAGCTCATACAGCTTGGCTCTTTCCTCTGCAAAAGTTAATTACTTCAATACCCTCCTAACCACACTCTCCCGCAAACCCAAACAGCTATTTCACACATCTAACTCTCCTCTTCGCCCTGCTGTTCCTCCTCCACCTACTAACTTGACTGCCTCAGACTTTGCAACTCACTTCACTGACAAGATTTCTACAATCAGAGAAGAGATATCTCATCTTTATTCTTCCCCTTACAATACTTCCCCTAACTTCACTCCCTCTGCTGTTCTATGTTCACTCGCACCCGCTACATTGGAAGAGGTTTCTGCTCTGCTCTAGTCCTCCCGCCCCACCACCTGCTCCCTAGATCCAATTCCCTCGCATCTCATCCGTACTCTGTCTTCTTCTCTTTCTCCACCTCTCACAAAAATTCTCAATCTCTCTCTCTCCTCTGGTATATTTCCATCGCCCTTCAAACATGCAACTATAACCCCAATTCTAAAGAAGCCCAATCTTGACCCTAACTCCCCATCCAACTATCGTCCTCTCGCTACTACCTTTTGCATCCAAGATCCTTGAAAGAATTGTGTATGCGAGATTGACAGACTTCCTCGAGTCCAACTCTCTGCTAGACCCGCTTCAGTCTGGTTTCCGCGCTAAGCACTCTGTGGAAACAGCACTGACCAAAGTATCCAATGATCTACTTGCTGCAAAATCTCGTGGTCACTACTCTATCCTAATTCTCCTTGACCTGCAGCTTTTGACAATGTTCATCATCAACAGCTTCTTCTCATCCTCTGCAATATCGGTCTACAAGATATTGCTCTCTCCTGGTGCTCCTCCTACCTCTCCCAGCGCTCTTTCAGTGTTTCTTTCTCTGGCTCTGCTTCTTCTCCCCAACTCCTCTCTGTTTGTGTCCCCCAAGGTTCAGTCCCTGGTCCCCTACTGTTCTCCATCTATACTGCCTCCCTTGGTAAACTCATTAGCTCCTTTGGCTTCCAATATCATTTCTATGCAGATGACACGCAAATCTACCTGATCTCTCCCCATCCCTCTTGACTAGTGTCTCTGACTGCCTCTCTGCTATTTCTAACTGGATGGCTGCCCACTTCCTTAACCCCTTAAGGACACATGACGTGTGACATGTCATGATTCCCTTTTATTCCAGAAGTTTGGTCCTTAAGGGGTTAAACTAAACTTGACCAAAACTGAAATTCTGGTCTTTCCTCCCTCAAGTGTTGTTACTCCTGTGTCTGTCTCCCTCCAAGTCAACGGTACTACCATCAGCTCTACCACGCAGGCTCGCTGCCTAGGTGTTCTCTTTGACTCTGACCTCTCCTTCAAGCCTCATTTTTAATCTATCGCCAAATCCAGTCATTTCCACCTCAAAAAAATTGTGCACATCCGCCCCTACTTAACGCCAGATGCGACTAAGGTGTTGGTCCATTCCACTGTCCTTTCTCGCCTTGACTACTGTAATCCGCTTCTCAGTAGTCTTACGTGCTCCCAACTTGCGCCGTTGCAGTCTATAATGAATGCGGCAGCGATGCTCATCTTCCTATCCGCCCGCACCTCCCATGCCTCACCCTTCTGTCAGTCCCTACATTGGCTTCCTATAAAATATAGAGATCAATTTAAAATTCTGGTTCTTGCTTTCAAATTGCTACATAATACTGCTCCCACCTATCTATCCTCCCTTATACACAAGTATGTCCCTGTAACGGATCACCTGGCACCCCGACTGGGTACCTCTGTTGAAGGATGCTCCTAGCGCTTACAGAGGGCTCCAAGCGCTCCGCAGACACCACAACCACCGCAGACCCCACAAACCGCCGCAGCTTGATTGGGGTCTCGCCGTCTCCTACCCACCCTGGACCTACGACAAGGCTCCAGGTTCCAGGTGGTGAACCTCTCCTCCAAGAGAGTGAAGCAGGAACAGGCTCTTAAAAGAGCCTAGCAGTGATTATCCAAGGGAGCATGCAGAGCATAGCAATCCCTTGTAGTGATATAGCAATTCCCCCAATAAGAGACAGGACTCTAGATTGAGGGTGAAGTAGAACTGATGTTTAATGGCAGGTTCTCTGCTTTTATGCAGTGCTCCCCTGCAAGGGAGACGCCCACAGACAATTAGGCATTAACCAATCAGACAACGGTTACATCCCACAGATTCCCTCCCCTCTGCTTGGGAGATAATTGAGTTTCTTACTGTATCTACTCAATTATCTCCAAGTTAAAACTTATGCATTTGTATAACTCCAAAACTATACATCCAATATTAATAAAAGTCACATATTAATAATCCGCATACTTTACTTACAAACATGTCCAAAATTCAGCCAATTCCATCCAGGGGTTAAAGAGTTAGCTGGAAGTCCTTTATGACCGACCGCAAGCACATTTTCATGCCCAAAACAGTTCCATGGATTTGGGCTGTGCGGTCGGTCTATTTTACACAGAGAAAATGACTAAGTCCCATTCGAACGAGCGTTGGTCTTTGTCTCTTGGGTCCCTCAGGCACCTTCTGTGTAGACCGAGATGACCCCCACCGGTGCAAAGGGAGTGAAACAGTACCCCTTATGCAAGCTCCGAAGGTTTGGTGCATTGCCGAGCTGGGGAGTCGCCTCTCCCTCTCAATTGCCAGTTAGGCCCCAACCTCCAGGAGACACAATCACTTCAACATTGGGGACATCTCAGGCAGCAAATCGTATCTGAGGGCACCAGCTATTGCGCTGTAGCTAGGGCTCACACCTCTTGGTAATATTATTGCGATTAATCATCAGATGGCAGATCTATAGGCAAAAACTCGGAGTAGCTGGGTAATCATGCATGCGTTGAGATGGCGGTCAGGCCCCGCCCCCATGGATCTTCTATTTTCCTAGTGCGTCCTGGAATGGTAAAACTGAAGGACATTATTCTAGGGAGGACTGTATCCATCAAAGGAACTGGGGTACCTTGATTGGGGTACAGGTAAAGGTTTGCAGGAGGCATGATTTTGGAAGATATCCCTGTTAATGTTTGCCAGTATGCCCCATAAAGGCCTGTGAATGGAAGGGTGAACAGAGAGCCCTGTACAACCTGAGGTATTAGGTAAAACTTTGGTAGGGCTGTAGGACTGGGAGGGAATGCATAGAGTGGACGACTGCACCTGAGCCAGTAGTGTCCTGACAAAGGGTGGAGAAATTCTCTGGAGTATGGTTGCTGGGAGGGAGAGCAGAGGGGTAATGGGAGTCTGTCTGTGTCTAAACCAGACAAGTAATGTCTTGTCACCATAAAAATGGGTATATTGTAACAACTGATGTTTAAAATGTGTGCCAAGTGCCAGGCCTTAGAGCAGAGCTCCTTAGAGTCCGAGAGTAAATGTTTCCCTACTGATACCACAGCTTTGTGAGAAGGTGATGTGTGAGTGAGGGGTCTGGGGAGGTGGATGCTTCCTCAGCCAGCCCTGATATAGTCTGTGTAGAGTAGAAGAAATGCCATAAACCACATTTAGTGTTGCGTTAGAATCCTTATGAGTGAAACCCTAAAGTGTAACAATATTCTTTTAAAGAGCCACTTGTGCATCAACGTATTTGGAAAAAAAAATAGTAAATAATATTTATGTAAAAAAAATAGAATTATTAATATATCCTGAAACAGAAGAAAATACACATATCCATAACACCATGGTCACTGGAGCTCAGCTACAGCTATGGACTTTTCAGCACAGGGGATCTCTGGGCTCCTGGACACACAGTCCATGCACACCCACTATCACAGGTAGGATGTCAATCCCGGTAACATTGCTCTCTGCCTCGAAGTGACGAGGGTATGTATTTTTCACGGGGTATGCTTTTTTGATAGAACACAGGCCATGGCGCTCTTCTCAGACCAGCTGTTCTCTCAGATTTCCATAACCCACCTCACAGCTGGTGTTGCGGATCAGCTGTCCCCAGTGCTCCACATGTGTGCAGTGGGTAGGGGAATTGCGCTGGAAGCATGCGCAAGACCAGCGTGCCAGTCAAGCTAGTTCCACACTTACATTATAGTTAGTGCATTCACTAAGCACAGGACGTGGGCCATTTATGGTTCAAATTAGGGTTAGGTAACTAATTTAACCTCTCTCACTCCTTACCTCACCCTAAAAATAAAGTGCAAATTAACCCCATACCTCAATTAAAATGTAATGTTTCTCCCAAGGTGACTCTAATCACAGGAAAAAGACCCTCTAACTCTAACATTAACCCTAAATGACCCATGGCAACATCTGTGTCAGTGAGAGCATGGGGGAGAGTCCGCCCACTGTCCTCTCCGTACACCCTGCACATAAGGAGCTCCCCTCTCTAATTACACAGGAAGGCCCTCCCCCCAGCATGCAGGACACAGCTCCCATTACTCTTCCTATTCCTTCAGCACAAGCACTAGCCGCACCGGAAGTTATAAGGAGGCTGTCTGCTCTGCGCAGCACCTTCCTTGTGGTATATGTGGGCATGGCTGATGTGCGGAGTGGGCGGGGTTTATTTGAGCTGAACTGCATTGTAGGCGGGGTTTAGTTGCTGAGTGGGCGGGGTTTAGTTGAGCTGCCCTGTGGTGTGGGCGTGGTTGGGTTGCAGAGTGGGCGGGGTTTGGTTGCGCTGACCTGCTGTGTGGGCGTGGTTTAGTTGCGCTGACTCGCTGTGTGGGCGGGGTTTAGTTGCGCTGACCTGCCGTGTGGGCGGGGTTGAGTTGCGTTGTGGGCGGGCGACCAATGGAACATTGACGTCACTGTTGTGTAGTCGGGGAAGATGGCGGACAAGATGGAGCGGATAGAAGGAGGTGATGCGGGCTGTGTGTGTGTGTGAGCTGGCTCCAGAGCCATTGGTGTGTGCTGGTGTCACTGTGATCCTATTGCTATAGACATCCATAGCTGACATGTGTGAGAGAATAATGCACCCCCAGCAGGGCTGTCTGCATTAATACCCAGCTCACTATCAGTGTGTGTGTGTGATATAACACTGCAATCACATTGCCAGCTATATAATGTGTGTCTTTATTGTCACCTCATTCCAAAAGGAATGCACATGTAGCATCTTGTAAAAGGGATGATAACAAAGTGTATAGATAGATATCTCCCAGCTGCAATGGAACTACAACTCCCAGGACTCTGCACCATCTTGGCTGCCAATTCCTCATGGGAGTCGTAGTTCAATATCAGCTGGAGAGCGACCATTAGGCCTTCCCTGCACGTTTTATGACCATGCCTATTGTTTTCAGTTTGTCACATTTCTGTTTCATAGATATTGCACTTTTTAATGAATATGTAAACCTTTACATGCAATCAGACAGTTTCTACCCTACTCTGGGTGATTCCCTGTAGCTATAGGTGTAGGGTTTAGCCTACACTAATAATAAGGTCCATTCTTGCTACTTTTTCTTTCTTTTTTTTTTTGTGGTTGCTGTTCCCATCATTCAGCTCAGTAGATAAAATGCTCATCTTGGTAAGTTGTTTCAACTTCACCAGGACCAGAAGAAGAGGCAGAAAAAGCAGTGAACACTAAGACTGTTTCTTCCAGCAATGAAGGGGAAAGCTCAAGTCGCAGCGCAGAGAAAAGGTCTGCTGAACAGTCCTCCGAGGACTCCAGCTCCACACCTTGTCCATCTAAAGTCTCTAAGATTGGATTTACATTTGGAGGCCAAAGTACAAAGAAGCAACCTTCCATATCTATCAAGCTTGGTGCCAGTGTACGTAGTTCACAGTTTATTTAATTTCCTCCATCATATGTAGTATTCATGTATATATCTTTACAATTGCTTCTCAACCCGTGGATAAAAGGCGTGCATGTACCAACATATGTATAATAACTTATTCAGTATTGTCCCTCTTATGAAGAAGACTGGGAAATGCACAGATACTGGTAAGTTCATTATTTAATGCAATAAAACCCAATGATTGCTTTAAGGCATGTCTAACGACTGTAATGTGGGCATTAAAACCCCAAATGTATGTTGTGGGAGAATGATCATAATAGACTTACACCATAGGATTTATTAGCTAAATTCCAAATTGTAGTGAAATTAAATAGTCAAGTTGTGACTATTGCTGACTTGTATAATGTCTACAATTCACCTAATTTAACCAAAATTGTGCTATTTAGAATTTGTTTTGTTATATTTGAGGGTTTACTGAAAAACTTCAGTGTATGAATGTATATAATTGGGGAAAAAGAAAACTATATGAGTTAAAGAGACACTAAAGACACCCGGATCACTCCATCTCAATGAAGTGGTCTTGGTGGCGTGCCCGCCCCACCCCCCCTATTTTAAAGGAACTTCAGGTACCATAACAACTTCATCTATGTGAAGTTGTTACGGTGTCAGGAGGCCCCTGGGCGCACTCAAGGGGTTAGATAGACAGTTCTCAAATGGTTTAACCCCAAAGTGAGCCTCAAGCGCCAATCTCAACTTCCACTTGGCGGCATCCGGATCCTGAAATCTCAGTTTCAAAAAGCTCAGGGGTGCCGCTGATTGTCTGAGAGTGGTCAGCTGACGCTTTCAACCAATTAGTGACTCTCCATTCATAAAATTGGCTTAAAAAGAAATGGATCTTTTTCGCTAATTGTGTAACCCCTTGAGGTAAGAGTGCATCTGTGGGCCTCTTGGCACCATAACAACTTGGTGCCTAAAAGTGTCTGAACTGTCCCTTTAATCCTGCAATTAAACATTGCTTGTTTTCATGGCAGGGTTTGAATGCTTCTAGTGGCTGTTACTCAATCTCTAGCGGTGCTTCTTGTAAAATAGCAAAGTAAAATTCTGTTATTTTTATCAGATGGTCACAGAAAGTCCCTCGGATCGGTGAAGTGCGTTGTTTTGCTTTGCATGCTCGCTAGCCTTCCAATGTTTTCCTACGGTGAGGCATTGGATTGGCTGAGATCAATTTTGGAAACCGGTGCTGCGAGGGACAAAAGGCAACTAAAATACCAACAGGGTTTTACAGTGTCAGGAATACACATTTGTATTCCTAATGCAATAGTCAATAGTGTTCCTTTATTACTCTGCTGTACATGGCTGTTTTATTTCCTGTGTACAAAACATGATCATACAGATAGATGATGGATGGGACAAGCTTGAAAGTGTAGCAGGAACAGTGACTGATGGTAGAAATTTGCAGAACTGTTCACAGAGGTTGGCAGATTGAATGTCTGACATTTTTCAAATAAAAGGTATATGCATTAGTCAAGGACCTGCAGAATGTAAAGAAAAACAAAAAGCTAGCGATGGACACACTATTAGAGGTAACTGTCAGTTTTTGTTCAAAAATATGAACTGGAATGATGGTAACTGAAGACCAGGGATGATACCCACTACAACAGGCTGCCGTAGTAAGTAGTTATACCATTTAAAGATGATTTGACAACTAACCTGAATCCCACATGGCACTCATTGCCATTTCCCGTGCTTCCTGAAGCTTCTGCAATGCAGGTTTAGCTGATGCTCAGTGGAAATAAATGAAGCTTCATTCAAGAGCTTTCAGTACCTGGGGAGCTCGTTTGAACCCCGGGAACTTGTTAAACAGTTTGATTACTAAACCTGGGAGGGCACCAAAGCACTTTTGCCACCATAACCACTACATCATACTTTAGTGGTTATGGTGCATGGAGTGTTCCTTTAACTGTGTCGTGGTAACATATGCATTTGATTTAGATTTGCAAAATGTTTTTTTCAAATTGATAGAATATTTTCATATTTAAATATGATATACTGTTGGAAATTACATTGGCATCAGTTTTTAATGATCTTGATAATTCAGTTTTATGTTGTAGGCCCACAATTAGACCTTGACATAAGGCATAATCGTGTTTAATTTTGTTATGAATGCTGCCTATACATTGTGCAAACTAATGAGTAGATTACAATGTTTTACTTTGTTTACTTATTGGTACACTGCCAGATCAGAATTAATAAGGTAGAAGTGCTTTGTTTTCTTTTTTGTTTCTTTCCTGTTGTCCCTTCTGTATATTTATCTTGTGCCAACTGCGTAACTGTATAGGTTTGTCATTATTATATGAATTTTAATTTACAGAGCTGCAATAGGCTATAGCATGGCTAATGATTAGAACTGTTACTGTATATCTGACAAAGCATTGTGGAAAACATGGTTAACATGAGCTTCCATTGCAGTTGTTAAACACCAATTTGACTATAGTGAGCAGTTATGGTTATTCAATTAGGACCAAATGCCCCTTTTCAGATTAGCAAACTTCATCCAGGACTGTGTGAGTGCATTTTGACTGCAAAATATGGACAAACGTTCTGAAAATTTAGGTCTATTATTAGAATATATCGACCAGATTTCAGCTTGTTCTGAAGCAACTGAATGGCTGAAATCCAGGTCCAAGTTATGGAAATACTCAACCGTATGCTTAAATACAATAATTAGACATTGTGCCTGAAAATTTAATCCAACTCCGTTTGTTCAATTAGTTTAGACCAAATTTGAAAGCAGGCTTTTTGCCAGTTTTAATATAAGCTATAATTACAGAAAGCTGTCATTAGCACCATTTTATAAGCTAGCTCCATGGGAGAAAGGGTTAATACAATAGAGGGACCAGTATATACACCAGTAAAAGCATTTCATTTAAGTTCTTTAATGTTATATAGTTATTAAAAGTAAATCATATTTCATTATTATTGGACAGTTTGCATGTGCTGTCAGTGGAAAAATATTGTAGATTTCTGTAGATTTGCCTGCAAAAAGCAGGTGAATTTATTTTTCAGATTTGTAATTGACCAACTTTGTTTAAAATGTTGCTAGTGCAGGTTGCGGTTTAAATTTCATGACTTTAGTGAATAACCCGACTATTGATCTTGTAATTTTCACTTTTTTACATTTTTTTTTTGTTTTTTTTTTGTTTTTGTTTTTTTTCTTCAGAAACCTAAAGAAGTTGCTCCATCTGTAGTCCCCAAAAAGAAAGCGTTGGCCTCAGTGTTTAATGAAGATGATGTAAGCTATTTCTTCTTTTTATATTCATTAGTAACCATTTGTCATTATGGACAGCATTCTACAGGTTTACATTTCAAATTCCTACCTGTTAATTAGGAGGAACTTATTCCAGGGTTCAACATGTCCACTTCTCACTGGTTATTGGCAACTGAAAATGTATTCGGTAGACCCCCAGACCTCGACCCATGGCTCTTCCTCTTAAGTAGGACTCTCGAGGGCTGGACTAGGCACGAGCAAAAGCTACTCCACAAGATAAATCTAGCGGCCAGGCGGGCGGTAGCCTCCGACTGGCTTAAACCAGGCACACCTCCCATTGTAGGGGTTATTAACAGAGTAAAAGAGGTCCACTTGATGGATGATCTGACAGCTCGGTTCAGGGGCACCTCCAAATCCTTTCAAAAAATTTGGGAACCCTGGGAAAATTTCACCCTGGGACACTGACGTATAGCTAGATCTGGATGGCAGCCCAGACGGATCCCCCTCTCTTGACCTTCTCTCTCGCTTTTCCTTCTTTCTAGTTCTTCTGACATAGACACAAAAATGAAAAATAAATGACCAACATTCCGCATACATGGGAACAGACACAAGAGGCATATTCTTATTTAGGGGTAGAGGACAGCGGCCCAAACAGCCGCTCCACAGGGAGCATCACACGGCCAGGAAAAACTCTAGACATTATCTCATCCAGACAACGAGAGGGTTACTACGGTTTAGGATCAAGCACACCAGATTACCCACAGAGAGCCGTAAAGTATGCTAGAGTGAACGGGGATGCTGGGAGATAGTGATAACCCAATAACTTGCCTGGCGGCTGAGGCATTGTAACCCTGTTATACCTTGTTAAAGCTGTAAACCAATACCATGTGACACTGTTTTCTCTGTCAAACTGTTTGCTGTGCCATGACAAATAAAGAATTAAAATAAAAATAACGCCCACCTTTTTCTGCAGCTGAATTGTCACACAATACTACTTGATGGAAAAATAAAGAACACTGTACCCATAGTCTTTTTGCACCATAACCACTACAATATGCAGTAGTGATTGTGGTACTTAAACCCTCAAATCTTTATCTCCTAACTGTCCATGATCAATATGGGTGGGCTCCCCATTCACTGGATCCATTTTCACAGCCTCACCAACGTTTAATTGCTTGCAGTGACATATCGTCATTGCATTCTCTTGCCCATAGTAAGACAGAATCTAATACCCAATATAGGGTTAAAACCACCATCTAGCCACCCTGGTCCCCTCATGCCTCCCTAAATATAGTAAATCTTACTTGTATTCAAGTCTGAAGCTGCATTCTTTGTGCCTGTTTTCATTAGATCTGCCCACTGCCTGCTGACATCAGCCGAAGTGGTAGCCTGATCCAATCACAATGCTTCACCATAGGATTGGCTGAGACTGACAGAGAGGCAGATCAGGGGCAAGGCCAGCACAATTCAAACACAGCCCTGGCTAATCAGCATCTCCTCATAGAGTTTAACTGAATCAGTGAATCTTTAGGAGGAAAGTTCAGTGTCTGCATGCAGAGGGTGGAGACACTGAATGTTTGGATGCATTTTAGGCAGCCATGACCCAGTTAGGATCTCTAACAGCTATCTGAGGAGTGGCCAGTGAAGTTATCACTAGGCTGTAATGTAAACACTGCATTTTCTCTGAAAAGACTGTGTTCACAGCAAAAAGCCTGAAGGTAATGATTCTACTCATCAGAACAAATTCAATAAACTGTAGTTGTTCTGGTGACTATAGTGTCCCTTTAAGCTCCATCCTTTGTCAAGATTGTCAAGCGTATGAAAAATACCCAATACAAAGTACTTCCTACTTTGTCTTATGTTTTAAAGCGAGAGAGAGATCAGAAATTAAGAAAGTAAATTCTGAATGAAAAAAGAGAAGAGGAAACAATAGGACAAAGCTATTGAATCAAAAGATGTACAGTACTTAGTTTTTCACACAAGGCTTCTCCATGTTGGCTTTATTTTTGTTAAATCACGACGCAGTGTAAAAGGTCATGTGTTTTTGTTTATCTGAGATTGTTTACCTAATTTTAACCCCTTAAGGACACATGGCATGTGTGACATGTCATGATTCCCTTTTATTCCAGAAGTTTGGTCCTTAAGGGGTTAAGACTAAGGAAATCATGATTGTTATTATGTCCTGATATGTAAAGCCATAGAATTCAAAGAGGGCTTCTTTCTTTTTCCCATGATTGTATATACACATCATGGGGTTATGTAGTATTAAAAAAAAAAAAAATTCATAAAATTGGATTAATGTTTCCTTCAGCCTTTTAACTGAAGCTGCAGTTTTTGTATTATACTTTTGCACAAGTATTCCTTAAAGGACCACTATAGGCACCCAGACCACTTCAGCTTAATGAAGTGGTCTGGGTGCCAGGTCCAGCTAGGGTTAACCCATTTTTTTTTATAAACATAGCAGTTTCAGAGAAACTGCTATTTTTATGATAGGGTTAATCCAGCCCTCAAATCCTCTAGTGGCTGTCTCACTGACAGCCGCTAGAGGCGCTTGCATGATTCTCACTGTGAAAATCAGTGAGAGCACGCAAGCGTCCATAGCAAAGCATTGATAATGCTTTCCTATGAGACCGGCTGAATGCGCGCGCAGCTCTTGCCGCGTGTGCGCATTCAGCCGAATGGGAGGAGAGGAGGAGGATCGGAGGAGGAGAGCTCCCCGCCCGGTGCTGGAGAAAGGTAAGTTTTAACCCCTTTCCTCTCCCCAGAGCCCTGAGGGTGGGGGACGAGTGTTTTCCTGGCACTATAGTGGTCCTTTAAAGAGTTACTCCAACCTGTATGATGTTATTTGGAGCTGTGGTATAGTAGGTTTTATTTGAATCCTTATGAGAAAATAAAGTGTAAATATCATGTGAAATTAGTGTATAGATTAATACCTTCTATAATGCAGAGTGTAAAACCAACTCTTTCCAGCAAGAGGTATGCTAATGGGGGTGTCTCTAAATTTCAAATGAGAAAAGAGGAACACCATCATACCCAGCCTCCATTTTGGCTCAGGTGCTTGAAAAATGTAAACGTAAGGTACTAAATAGGGCAAAATGTATGTGGAACCTGGTTTAAACCTATGTTCTAAAGGTTTGTATAGCCTAAGCAGCATTTATTGAGCTCTCTTCTTGAGATACTTTCCTTGTGTGACAGATTTGTGGACATTTAGTTCATAATGTTAGTGCGATTTACATTTAAAGTGTTACATCATATTTCACCAGTCCAGGCATCTGGTAATACTAAAAACTAACAATCAAAGAGTGGTCACATGCTTGTCATCTTGTGATTTGGTGTTTATTTTGATGATTTCTTTTACCAGCCATTCATCATAACAGTATGCCATACTTCATAAATGTTCTATATGTGGAACGTTACAAATTGTTAATGCATTTGTGTGGTTTTGCATATTTAATATTCTATGATGATCATTCTTTGCAGAGTGAACCCGAAGAGATGCCCCCAGAGGCGAAAATGCGCATGAAAAATATTGGAAGGTATAAAAGTCGAATATTGCTAGCTATTATACTGCTGTCCGTCATAGGTGGCTCTCTATTTAGGCGGCAGCCTAATGTCCGTCACTCATTGGGGACTCGCGGCTGTCTAACTCGCTTAACTGTAGAGGAGGGCATGTAGCAATGGGGCAGGCAGCAGAGGGCTGCAGACCTACTGCTGCAGATTTGGAGGAAGATTTTCTTTAACCCTTCAGCTGCTGGAAAGGGGGTTGGGGGTTGCTAGGGAAGCTGGTCCAGAGGGCACTATAGTATAGAATTCCTTTAATATCATTCTAAAGCCTACAAGAGACTCCTGGCTCTGATTGACACAGCCTGCATTAAAAAAAATTGTTTCACTTTGAATCAGATGTAATTTACCTTAAACAAATTTTATCTCTTGCTCTGTAAATGGAACTTTAATCACATACAGGAGATTCCTGCAGGATCTAGCAAGCTATTATAGCAGGGGATGAGAACATCTAAGTTAAATAGAACTTGCAATAAAGGAAGAATAAACTTTAGATGACTCTTTACAGGAAGTGTATAGGAAGGCTGTGC
Organism: Pelobates fuscus; assembly: GCF_036172605.1. Lineage (NCBI taxonomy): Eukaryota > Metazoa > Chordata > Amphibia > Anura > Pelobatidae > Pelobates > Pelobates fuscus. The sequence goes on along the minus strand of NC_086317.1, from coordinate 292,293,669 downwards.
AAGTCACATGCAGGGAGGTGTGACTAGGGTTAATAAACAAAGTGATTTAACTCCTAAATGGCAGATAATTGAACATTGAGACTGCAGGGGTATGGTCTATACACCAAAACTGTTTCATTAAGCTAACGTTGTTTTGGTGACTATAGTGTCCCTTTAACTTTTACATGGCAGATAATTGAGCAGTAAACATGAGCTTTATACCAAAACTGATTCATTAAGCTAAACTTGTTTTGATGCCTATAGTATACCTTAAACTTTAGAAATTCAGTTAGCAGTTCACGAACATTCTGTATTTGATGAATAAACCACTTTAAATTTTGCTTTGTTGTGCATAAACCCCTATCGTAAAATGTAAAATATGTGATTTTTGCGATTTTAATGTAAGTTCTCTCAATGCCTTTACCAGGGATACACCAACTTCTGCCGGACCTAACTCATTCAACAAAGGCAAGCATGGATTTTCAGACAGCCAAAAGCTGTGGGAGCGGAATATAAAATCTCAGTTGGAACGTGTTTCTGATAAATGAAATGTTTGGGTAGAGGGGCTGAAGGGTGTCATTGAGAGGAAGATTCCTTTTTTTATGGATGGATAAATTTACAGTTGTCGACTTATTTCGTTTTGTTTTGTTTGTATTTTTAAGGAAATGTATGACACAAATACACTTGGAGAAAAATCCAATATTGTATGGGTTTTATTTGAAATTTGCAAGCTGTTAAATTAAATACTAAAACTAACAGAATTTCAGCTTCATTGTGCTATGGAAAGAATCAAGTATAACAAGTGGGTTATCCATAAACATTGTTGCATTAATTTTCATGTTTGTGCCAGTTGAGAGCATATGCCATATTCTCTATGTATAAAACAATTACTTCACCTTTTATACATTGAAATTAGAAAGATACGCCACCAGAGAAGGTAGAGATTGTGAAGGTGACATACGGAGACAAGCTGCAGAAAGAGGAAGGCAAACTGGGTTATAATTCTCTCATTTCCGGCAGGTACCTCAACTGGTGCATTAGCTGACTGCAGATAGGCCTGCTTATGTTCATGTTAGAATTTACCCCACGCTATACACTATTGAAAACTTAAGCCATATCATGTAAATATTGGAGGTTGATATCTGTTGTTCTACCATTAATCCTGAATTGTTAACCTGATATGCAGTTCATCCACATAAGTGGCCAATAAGAGACATCATAAGCCTTTTGTTGCTAAGGGTAGATACTAGCTAGACGGCCATGAGATGCCTACAGTTAGCAGTTCAATGCTCACTTCTTGGTGCTTGTGTTTATGAAAGTCTAATGCGATTATTGGGTACTTAAATGCATGCACTTATTCAACTTTGAAAATAAAGATTATCAAAAAAAGGAAGATAAAAGATCTATTGCAGCTAGAATGGCGGTTGACATGGGTAATTAGAAGGGCCTAACCCCTTTTAAATATAACCACTAATAAAGACAAGCCTTGCCTGAGGGCTTGGCTTCAAAACAATTACCACTGGTAAAATTTCACTTTTAATTTTTTTTTTTTTTTTACTAAAGACTTTTTAAAAAAAAAATTTTTTTTAAACTATTAAAGGTGACAGGTTTCCTCATTTATTTATTTTTAATTCAGAGAGCTTGTCTTTATTAGTTGTTACCGTTTATACACTTTTTTTATTTTATTTTTATTTTTTTCTGTAAAGCCCTAAAATATCAGCCTATTCCACTGATGGTTGTGCCATTAAATTAATTACATTTAAAAAAACAAAAAATGTTCATAGTAATATTACTACGAAAAAGATGCATTTGCATTTTGAGAATTTTTCACTTTGACAATATTTATTTTTCAAGAATTACCAACAAGTTACAGTTGGTATGATAACCGTAATGAGTCATCAACCAGGTGTGAAGCCGAATTTCGGGTCTTCTACCAAAAATGACGTGAGCAAAACATAAGAATATTTGCCATGTTTAAATGCGTAAACTTAAAAAAAAAAAAAAAAAATGTGGTACTTTTTATCTCTCTTGCTCACTTGGCAATGAGCAATTGCTCCATAGCCATTTACGCCTTTCATCTGTTAAAGAGGAGCAGTGATAAAAATGTTGGTTCAAATAAGAGAATAAAGGAGCGAATACAAAAAGTGCCAGAAAGACAAACAAAGATTGAGTACAACACATTTTATACATAAATCACAACGCATTTTAAGCAGTGGATGCATATTATATGATTTAAGTGTAAAAATATATAGGAATGCTGAGCCTGTAGAGGGGTTACCCAGCCTATAACTACACCAGTCTTCATTTACTCTGGGCCAATGCTGCCTGGTTCAGTACAGAAGCATCTACTTCCGGTTCAAAGGTCGCCAACACAATACCTAAATTCCAAACAAGCTGGTCTTCGCCCCGTGCAAACTACGCAAGTACCCATTTGACCTCACTCGATTAAAGAATAGCCGCCTACCTCAAACTAATGGGGCACAACTGCTTCCGGCCCAGCCATGGCTTTTCCTGTTGCTGTTTGTGTGTTTTTTTACAATTAAACCGTAAGTTTGTTAGTTCAGCTGGCGTTGGGCATTGCTATCACTGCTATTCAACATGTATTTGGCCTTTCAACAACTAGGGTGGCATTCGCAGTTCAGTCCACATTCAACCCTCATTTGGATATGGTGAATTTTACTACTAATGCAAATTAGTACAGCATCACAGTGATATCTTAATTAGGTTGATACATTCTGCTTCCTGTATTCGGTCATATCGATTTTATCAATTCAGTAAGTTACACTTAATTTTAATGTATAATACATGTTATGCCACATTCAGTTTTTCATATTTGCAGCTTATTAATGTAAGCCCACAGGGTCTTAGTAATACATGTCAGCTTTAAACAGATCAGCATTTGTTGCTTATGGTCATCAGGCCTCTTACAGCCTCAATACCTATATGTATTCTATATGTCTGTCCTCTGGGTATTCAGTAGGGATCGACCGATATTGATTTTTTAGAGACGATACCGATAATCTGTAAACTTTCAGGCTGATGGCCGATAACTTACAGATATTCTGTCCATTTACCATTTTGAAAAAATAAACTATTTCTACACAAATCTACTGCTAACTGAACATGTTTATTATTTTTTTTTTATTAAGGTAAATGCAGAAAATGTACATGCCAGTAAGAATTTTTTATGTTTTCAAGAATATATGTTTGTGTAGTGTGTATATACACCCTGTTCCAAATTATAATGCAAATTCTATTTAAGTGTCACAAAGATTAAATATTTTGTTTCTCAGTTTAACTCAAGGATGGCATTGTGTCTCAGGGCTCTCTTATTTAAAAAAAAATACTGTTATCATTAGGAGGTTTGTTCAATAAAATGTGGATAACATGAGAATTATGCTGACTGTTATTTCCATCAATTATTTAGGTAAATGAGAAAAATATCATTTGCATAATAATTTAGAACAGGGTGTAATGAATGCAGAGTTGGTTTGTGTAGTGTGTATATAATGAATGCAGAGTGTTTGTGTAGTGTGTAAAGTGAATGCAGTGAGTGTTTGTGTAGTGTGTGTGGTTGTGTAGTGTTATAGTGAATGCAGTGTGTGAGTGTTTGGGTAGTGTGTTATAGTGAATGCAGTGTGTTTGTGTAGTGTATGTAATGAATTCAGAGTGTTTGTGTAGTGTGTTTATAGTGAATGTAGTGTGTTATAGTGAATGAACTGTGTTTGTGTAGTGTGTTATAGTGAATGAACTGTGTTTGTGTAGTGTGTTTATATAATGCAGAGTGTGTTTGTGTAGGTATGTATGTGTGTAAAATGGGGGTGGAGGGGCATTTTTATTCTAAATGTTTTTTAAAATATTTTTATTTTTTTAGTCACCCCTCCCTGCTTCTTACTTGGCAAGGGAGGGGAAATATGGCATTCCCTGGTGGCATGGACTGTACAGTGGGGGCCCGCAGCAAGCTCTTCCTTACCTTCCCAGCAGCTCCCTTCAGCTCCCCTCTCTAAATCTCGCGGCCACCGTGCCACGCACATCGTTGCCATGGTAACCAGTGACAACGCGCTGACGGCCGCAGTATTCGCGAGATTTAGTGAGGAGAGCTGAAGGGAGCTGCTGGGAAAGTAAGTAAGAGCTTGCTGCGGGCCCTCCTGGACCGCCAGGCTTGTCATGGGTACGGTGGTCCTGGTCTGCATTATCGGCAATATCAGTATCTCCAAAGGCCGATAACCAATATTGCCAAAAGTAACGAATATCGGCCAGACCGATAATCGGTCGATCCCTAGTATTCAGGCACTTATTTGTGTCTACATTGTTTAGTAATTATATGGCTAGGTGTTGCACCTGACAGTATAAATTTATGTCAGGCCCATGTGGTTTATATTTATGGTACTGCCTATCCTGCCATCCATCCACCCTTCCTTCCATCAGTGGTGCCCCGTTACTCAAATATCTCATCATTATTATCTCTAATTAGCAGTCCTGCCATTACGGGCCTTTACCAGTCAAGTTGGTTATATACACGTTAGGATATGGAGCAGGTCCATCACTTTGCTTCACTATGTGTAAATTGCAACTGTTCCACAGCTCAACAACCAATAATCAACCCGCATCCTATCATTTCATACACCCATTAATTCTCATACTGCCTTTAAATGGCCACCCCCCCTACTCATAAATGGCAACAGCTCTCTCGGCCTTCTACTCCTATACCTTGTCACACAGCCCTCTCTAGGTCTCCATTACATATGCTTCATACAGCCCTTGGTGGGCTTAAAGCGACAACCAAATTTTGCCCTACCTGCCGCTCAGATGTTATATATATATATTGCCCTTTTATACTACTATTAAATACACCACATGGTGTAAAAATAAAAAAAGTTTGAACACCAGCGCATCACTACTGTCCATGCATAATTCGCAATGCATTTCACAACTTTCTACAACTTTGGTACAATTAACTTACATTTCTTCATGCCATAATCCATACAGCCCATTATCCATTCAGCAGCTCAAGACTTACAAGGCCCCCTAGGCCTCAACTCCATACATTACATATGACCCTCAATGGACAATCCACTACAACACTATTTCAGCCCTTTATGTGGTCAATAACATACATTTCCAGCTTTACAGGGGTGTACTACAACCCTGTCATACTACAGTTGACTATTCCTTCATAGGCCCACATAATTCCTTCCTATACGACCGTCTCTCTGGTCTCCTGAGAACCTAGAACCACTCATTACACATTTAACCATATTCAGGCCTCCTCAGTATGTCACAGTTTTACCTAAGCCTTGTATAATCCACAACTCCTGTCACAGGCACTTACTAGATCTAACATATTTCACTCCCTGCTAGTAAACTAGAGATGTTCCCTATCTTTCTCATACATAATACAGGTCCTTCTTGTGGAAGGACGCACAGTGGGAACTCAGATGCAGCATTACTAGGTATCCCTTTTTCATATACATATTGATTAGCCTTGGCTAATGGTCATAATAACTTCCATTATTATCTAGGTTTATACGATCCCTACTTATCATCCTGTTGTTTACATTTAATTCTTAACCACAACACAGATACGTTATACCCTTATCTCAATTAGCACTTCATCTTGGACATATTCCCATTAGCATTCCCATTGTGTATTTAGGTTCCTCTCTATGATATTCCTTTCTCAAGCTCAACCACACACTAGTTGGGCAAGATATGTACATTACAAAATAACTCCAAATAAAGGTGCGCTGTGTCTTTAAGACCAAAATATCTAAAGTGCCAAATGTGCAATATGTGATAAAGTGCAAAGATTTAAAAAAGTGCACTTAAAGTGTTAAACAAATTTATACATACATGTATGCGTCCTCTCCAATAGCAATGAACATATAAAGGGAGAGATAAGAAACAATAATAGTGTAAATCTATTTTAAAAACTTATTAATACGGTGTTTTAAAAAAATTTCACTCACAAAGATAGAGCAGTAAAAGCCTGCTCTAGCTGTATCAGCTTCTTCAAATATTTCCTTTAAGGAAAAAGACAGCACGGACAAAAGATTATTTTTCACGTATTTTAATGCCCAACTTAGCACAGGTACTCCACCTTCCTCTGCAGACAGTGTATAGTCAAACGGAATGGGTCGTGTATACTTTGGGGTGTCGACAAGTCCCTTGTTATTCCGCCGCTGTTTTTGCCGCTATTGCTGATTCCGACTTCCGGGAGGAGGGGCTTCCAATTACGTGGTGCGTAATTTGCGTGATGACGCATTTCGCCGTACTCACGGCTTCATCAGATCTGTCCGTTCACGTCCTCTTTAGTCTTTTATACACACCTCCATGGGTGTGTTCAGCTGATTGGCATCAAAAGTCTTTATTCTGAGCACACAAACACTTCTTAACAGTATATACTTCTTAAATACATAAGAGTATTTAAAAATCAACTTTATTTCACATATAAATCTATTAAAACCTATTTATATAAAAGTCCATTGGCTTAAAATTATATGTGGCCAATATCAGTGTATTATAATCCAGAAAAAACCTAATGCACGAAAATACATTTAACATTTAAAGAGACAGTACACAACATATGAAAACAATAAAAAAGATGATAATTATACCTTAGAAGTTCTATCTTATTGCAATTGATGAAAAATATGTTAGAAAATTACATGATAGCTGTATAAAATATAAAAGATAAAGATTAGTACATATATCTAAATAATAATGCATTTTTTGAAAAACTGAAAATATGTCTAAAAAATGATTTAAAAATTATATTTATAAAAATGAAGGATTATTTCTTTCTTTTCTATTTTTTATAGAAGCCTAAATTAATAATATTTTAGCCTAAAAAATTAAACAAGTCAAATTCTATGTTGAGCCCCCTAGGTTCTAGAGTTTTTATTCTGTGGACCCATTGCATCTCTTTTTTACCTATATCTATAATGTGATTTCCTCCTCGCCATGACTTCTTAACTATCTCTATCCCTAAAAATATTAAGCCCTTTGGATCCTTATTATGGTATTTCTTAAAATGTGCAGAGACACTGTGATTATCGTAACCCTTGATAATATTGTTCACATGTTCGTATATTCTTTTGTGTAGTGGGCGAATTGTTCGCCCTACGTATTGGAGTCCACATGGGCATATTAATAAATAAATAAAAATTTTGCTAAAACAAGTAATGAAATCATTTATAAAAAATTCAGCCTCATTTGTTTTACTTTTAAACTTACTAATACCTTTTAAAGTCACGTTTCTACTACATCTACATCCTGCACATTTGTTACATGAATAAAACCCTTTTTTTATTATCTAAAAAGGTCTTAGGGATTACTTTTTTTGGATGGTTAAAAGTTAGAATGCGTTTAAAATTAGGTGCTCCTCTAAAAGTAATAAAAGGCTTCTCTGGGATAATTTTATTAAGTTCATTATCTTTTTTAAGGACATGCCAGTGTTTATTAATTATAGATCTTATGTTATTGCAATCCTGATTAAAATCAAAAACTAAGGGTAAAAACACTTCCTTTTTCATATTTACATTATTTTGTTTATTTAATAGATGACTAGGTTCTAAACTGTTCACTTCATTGTATGCTTTTTCTAAAATTTGTTGTGAATACTTTTTTTGTTTGAATTTGTCTATAATTACCTTAGCTTGTTCCTCAAATTTTTCTTTATCAGTGCAATTTCTCCTAATTCTCTGTAGCTGCCCCTTAGGGATGTTATTGAGCCAGGGAGTCTAGTGGCCGCTATTGTATAAAACATAATTATTAGCATCCACCTTTTTAAAGAAATGTTATGTTTTGATCTCATTATTTTCTATATATATTTCTAGATCTAAATAATTGATATGTGATTTGCTAAAAACACTGGTTAAGGTTATGCCCCAATTATTATTATTTACTCTTACTAGAAATTTGATAAGATCTTCCTCCGCTCCATCCCATATAAAAATGAAATCATCAATATACCTATAATATAGGACCAGGCTTGCCCCCCCCCCCCCCCCCCCACTCTGGGCTCTCATATATATATTTATTTTCCCAGCCTGACATATACACATTCGCATAACTGGGGGCATATGAGATATGTACATTCCAACATACTTTCTATTCATTCATTACTTTTCTATCCGCCTACATTCCTTAGAACTAGCTGTAAAGGGTATTGGTGCGGACTATATTCTACTGTAATTATAATTCAGTCCAGCGAGGCCAACTCCTCTCCTTATGCAGAGATATTTGTCCATCGGCCCAACTAATAGCTAAAGTCTCGCTCCAGCCTCTCCAGGTTATTAGATCTAGCCTCATCTGTCACGGCCACTCATTTCAATATCTTCCTTTTCACTGAGAGGCCAACATTCCCGCCACTTCATTCGGTGACCTCAGTCCCTCGGCCAGGTCATAACTAGAGCCTCTCACAGCCACTTGGCATTTAGTAGGGCCTCACCTACCATTTGTTTAGCTAATCTTGTTACCATTTGGCACTATACAAGCCACCAGTTGACGCAGGTTACACTATCACTAGCATGGCCGTCACATTTACTAGTCATCGCAGTATGTCTCACACCTCAGGAAATATGATAATGACAAACTGGAGAAGTTAGAAACTCCTAACTCAGGAATTCCTAACCCTCCCACAAAGTACCCTACTTCATACCCATTACTTGCATCCTCTCAGGGTAACATCACTAGTTACTATTCAGCACATGTTCCCTCTTCTCACGTTATTACACCAGGACATTTAGTTCCCCTGTCAATTAGGAAGGACATACTGGAAGGCTGAGACATCAATTTGGCCTTGTTGGTTGCCTCCCAAGACCTTGTAGAGAACTAGGCGTACTACTACGGAGACTTGTCAGTAGTTTTGAAAGCAATGAACCCCAGACTGGACAAAGCTGACTATACCCACATTCATTCTGGCCTTTGGTCTCTATGGCGGCATCATCTGATGCATGTCCCCACACTAATGGGAAGACCTAGATCTCTATTTTACATAAAATGGTGGACCTGTGGCACAGGTATGGTGGTTATACATTCTATGACTATCGCTATGACTATTGGCTACAGCTTTGGCTCAATTCAAAACCCATTCAGATCAGAGCCTATTAGACACAGAACTAATCTGCTATCATTTTGCAGGCATCAAACCACCGTTTGGTGCCTCTAACTTCCACTCCATTGATTTATGTTATTTCGAACTCTGCTCGCCCATTAAGAGTCGTGCTACCTCTAGTTCTATCAGAATCGGCTACCTCCAGTTCTATCAGAGTCGAACACAAGGGCTTAAAGACAAATTGGGCGAGTCCTTCCTGGGCAAAGATGCCTAGTCCTGTTTGAATCTCCAGCCTCTCCTTGGTTCTCTGACCTTTGACAAACACGTATACCACAAGGTCGCTACTTCATTTCCAGACTACTAAGCCTGTTCCTTGGTTATCTACCGACAATTGCACAAAGACACTTGACACTCAGACTTGAGCAGACCCATTCATGGGGTTAGACTTGGTATGCCACTGAAGCGGGAAAGTCATGTTCATTCCCCCACTGTCCGACGAATCCCCAGTTATCTGTTCTGATGCCACTGTCCACAGTGGTTTTGCAGCCATTTTCAAGAATAAGTGGTTCTGTGACATATGGCCCTCAGAGAGGCGCAGCCTACTCTCTTTTAGTTAAACTTCTTCTCTCTTCGAAGTATACCCCATCATGGCAACCGCACAACCTTGTAGGTCTCTATGCATGGGGATATCCGGCAAATGCTACTCAGACAACACAGCAGCATTATAAATAAAATTGCCGATAATGTGAGAGGCGGCCTTAGGGAGCACCGGCTATGGGGGCGCAACCAGGGACGTTTTTCCAGGGGGCGGAAAAAATGCCGCCCCCAAATGCCTTGTTAGCCTGGCGGCTAACTAACAATCTTGGCGGGCGGGCGGCACTGGCGAGGGAGCACTGATTTGTGAGCTCTCTGCTCAGCTCCCTCGCGCGCCGCAGAGTGATGCCGGGAGCCGGAATGTAACGTTTCTGAGTGATTGCGCCTGTGAGGGGGCCTGTGTGTCTGATTGAATGTGTGTGATTGCGTATGCCTGTCAGTGTGTGTGTGTGTGTGTCTGCATCATTGTGTGTGTATGTCAGTGTTGTGTGTATGTCAGTGATTGTTTGTGTCAAATCGGTGTATCTGAAAGTGTGTCTGTCAGTCAAAGTGTGTGCTAGTCGTTTAACAGGAAGAGGTGTGGCATTGACAGGGAGGGGTGGGGCAAATGTAAATTAGGGGGTGCCCGAGTTCCGTCATGCCTAGGGCAGCACAGATACTAAATACATCACTGGGCGCAACAATCGAGTGACCGGCAGGAAGGAAGCGCACAGTTCTCCACCCTACCAGTCACTCAGTATAGCATGGTCGAGCAGAGCAGACCGCGGTACAGGAGCATCAGTTTCGGCTATCGCCCTGAAAGTTCACAGATTACCAGTATCGGCTCTCAAAAATCAATATCGGTCGATCCCTAGTCTGAACACCCAATATGCTCGAATAACTCCTGCACCTTTGCAGCTTTGTCAATAGTGTATTGAATCTCACTTGTGTAGGTTGACAGAACATTGATCAGCAGCAACCTTGTGCGATTCTTCGCCTAGGTAATTTTAAATTTGAAGTAAGCAAAGTATTGAATGTGGTGCTGATGTGGGATTATTTAAAAAACCTTATTGTATTTGTATTCAATTATTGCACTAACTCCATTTTAACTTTATACTGTGACAATCCTCCATTTTGTCCCCCTAACCTGACTTCTTCAATCCTCCATTTTGTCCTCATAACCTAACTTGTTCATTTTAAAATCACCTTACATGACAGAATTTCCCAGCACATCTAATACAATAGAACAAAGACTGTATTTTCTATAAAGATATGATTAACACAGGAATTGCTGACTTTTCCTTAGATTTGCAACAAAGTATAATTTGAAGGCCATGCGAACACAGTAGTAATGAAATGTTCTATTCATAAGAGACCTTGCACCTGGCCACGAGGCCTGAGATCACCGACCGTGTAAAATGACGCTCAAGACCCCTTGTCCCCCACCCGTGTCCAGAACAATCCCACCTCTTGGTGGGTGGACACGGGATTAACCACTTAGTCTTTTGAGCCAATTAATAATATTGATAGGTGGACACTAATCCCGACACTTGACAATTAATCCAATTAATGATGTTTATTTACTGATATTCTAATAAGCAATGAAGACGTAAAATGTCTCTTAAAAGGACCTGCGTGTCCGCTTTTTAATCACTTGCCAATAAATTTTCTCGAAGTTATTTTAACCTGAACCTTGTGTGTCAGACTTAATTACTTCAGCGTATATACGCAATTTATTTTATTGATTTGGACAGGAACAGATAGACATTTAAACATTTTGGTTTACTGCTAAAAAGTACCATAACAACTTGGCTGCCCAACGTGGGGCACCGGGCTATGTCTGGCCGGTGAGCCGTCCTAAGGAAGACGCTGTTGGACGGAGGAATCCAGGGGGAAGGAAGGGAGATTGATCACCTCCAGATACACGGTAGAGACTTCTGCAGAGCCACCGGTACGTTCCGGCCCCTTTGATTGACCCGTCCACGTGTCTGTGACTGCTTCCCGGGAGGACATCAAAGACAGGTAATATCTTGCCCGGTGTCTCGTTACTCATTTGTTTACCTGCATTTTAGTCTATCTGTTGCCTGGGTGTGTTTGAATTGTGTTTGAATTGTTTGCCTGTTTCCCCATTTTGAGATAAAGGGGGGGTGGACCTGCAGGGGATTTGCCTGGGGTTCTGTCTTGCTTGTTTTCCCCTTTTTGGGATAAAGGGGGGTGGACCTGAGGGGATTTGCCTGGGTCTTCTGTTTTGTCTGTTTATCTGTTTGTATTTTGCCCCTTTTGGGATAAAGGGGGGGTGGACCCGAGGGGATTTGCCTGGGTCTTCTGTTGCCTGTTTTACTCCTTTTAGGAACCACGGTGCCGTGGTTGTAGGGAAAAAGGGGGGTTGACCTGTGGATGCGTTCCTGGGGGTCTTCTTTGCCTGTTTACCTCTTTTAGGAGCCTCGTGGCTGTGGCTGTAAGGAAAAAGGGGATTGTTGGAACTGTGGATTTTGTGTAGACTCATAATTTCCTGTGATCCTTCTCGTGACACTCTGAGAGCTTAGCTAGCCTCATTGTGCACATGGTAACCCACAGTTTCGAGTACTGGGGCTAGTGGAATTCCAATTTTGGTAACCACTGTCCCGAGTACCGAGGCTGGGGGGATTCCAGTTTTGGTAAACCTCAGCTTCGGCTGGGGGGATTCCAGTTTTCTCTTGGTAACCGCCGCCCTGAGCGCTGGGGGCTGGTGGAATTCCAGTTTTTCTGTTTATTTGTGGTAGTGAGACTTGTAAGTGGGTTTTATAGGGGCACTACGGGGTTGAGGGAGGTGACTTTGGAGTAAGCACATGAGTAAAGGAAAGGAATTACTGTTGATTTCATTTGAACTGTGATGCATACACTGTATTTCAACTGTATTGTTGTCTTGTTTGTTTAATGAGGAGTCTCATGTACTCCTGTGTCTGTCTCTAAGGATTTTTCCTTGCCTTTCATCTTTTCTACACTTTCTATATTATTATACTATCCACTCCCATTCCTCTTAAAAGAGAAGTGATTGGTCACACACTTCTCACCTCGCTCCAATCCGTGTCTACCACCCCGGGTAGGCGGATTAAGTGACTAGTCTACGTTTTGGGAAGACGCACCTGAGAAAGTCCCAAGATTCTCGGGTGGCAGTCGAGCATTGTAGACGTTCTTGTTCAAATTTCCCTCTCTCTCTCTATATCTAGGACGCTGGTATAGGGGTAAAGGGACTATGGGACAGGATTTAGATAAGCCCAGCAAGGGCTGGTTAGCATGTGATTTGGTAGAGAACAGAGAGGGTGAAGAGATGGTTAAAGGTGTTGAAAAGATTGCAAAAGTATGTAAAATTGCTGTACCGACATGTGGGAGATTGCAACCAGAAAGTTGGCGCAAGTTACTAGCAGAAATGAAAGGCAAGCTTACAGATAATGGTTTATTAAAGACTGCTGAAGCATGGTACAGAGTAGCGAAGGCTATTCAGTTAGAAGGTTGGGTTGAGGAAGAAGTAAATCACAAAGGTGTAAAATTGTTTGTGTATCATAAAAATTGTGTTGCTGGGGTTTACCCTCAGCCAGCGCCCCAAAATGGCGCCCAGGGGATGTCCGTCCCCAAGGTTCAGTCAGCCATAGGTGATAGCCAGCTGACTATGTTCCCCACTCCCGATCCTCCCGAATCCCATCCCATCACCTCCCCTGTCTGCCCGGTCCTGAATTCTGATGGATCTTTCTTTACCCCTTCCCTTTCTCTAACGGTCCCATCATCCTCAGCCATCCCCACGCTTCCTTCCATGCCTAATCCTAACATCTCATCTGCCGCCTCCTCCCTGCAATCCCTCTCTATGGTTAATCCCCTTCCATCAGCACCCGTCCAGCTAACTACCCCTCCCTCCCATGCTACGACTCCTCTTTCTGCATCCATCCCTACTAATCCTGTCCTGTCTCCTCCGATAACCAGCTCCGCCCCAGTCCAATATCCTACCTCCTTAACCGTACCTGCCCACCCTACTCTTTTGCCCTCCCCTGCCTGGCCCTACCCCTTCCCATATCCCATGGCCCTGCCCTACCCCGGTTACCCTCCCTTTCCCCAAGCCACTCCCCAGGTTCCGGTCATGCCCAGTCCGGCCCAATCTACCCCGGAAGTGCCCATATCAAATATGGCCGCCACTCCTTCCCTTAATCCTGAAGCAACTCCTTTCCCCGCCTCCAATATGGCGGCTCCCAGTTCAGCCCTGATGCCAGTAATTCCCGGCGACTACCTGTCCCCAGGTTACGACTCGCTAGCCACCCCTGCATCTGGGGCTCATTCCCAGCCACCGACCCTTTCACCTCACGCGGGACCTGCACCGCGTAGAAGAGTCAATATCATAGAATTCGATGATGACGAGATGGACAGGGTGTCCCATGTCTCATCGGAACTTGCTGCGGGAGCCCCATCTCATCGTTCTATCGATGATCCCTTCGGCCACAAGGGTCGGGGAGAACAGGCCCCTCCTAAATATGTAGCTTTCAACCCCACTCAAGCTAGTGCTCTGATGAAATCACTCCCGGACCCAGAAAAGCAGCCCATGCCCTTCTACCGAGGGATAGTTCAAATTCAAAAGACTTATTCAGCCGCATGGCGTGATCTATTGAGCATTTGTGCTATTAAAGCAGGGGATGCATATTGGCCAAGTATGGCCCGACACCTCAGTACAGATCAGCTCAACAGTGATGTTGATTACCCCTCTGGAGTAACTTTTTGCACCCAATTAAAAGAATGGGCTAAGGACAAACTTGCAGATCAGGCTGCTGGCCTTACTGATGTTATTCAAGATAAAGGAGAATCAGTGGAAAGGTTTCATGCAAGACTGTATCAAATGTTTACAGATTTGGGGTTTGATCTTACTGACAAAATTCATTCACAAATGCTGTCAGGTGCGTTTGTCCAAGGTGTTAAGGACTCTATACGCAAGGGAATCATTGCTGCACGCCCTGAATATAAGGTTGTTCCCCTGGACACCCTACTTTTAGTTGCTAGAGGTTTGGAATCCGCTCAGACCCCAAGAAGATCCACTTCAGCGCCTCTCATGGTATCCCGCTCCACCCCAGTCCCAAAAGGTACTAGACCGGAGGAGGGGGGACATTGTTTTAATTGTGGAGCCAAGGGGCACTTTAGAAGTGACTGCCCAGAACCTAAAAAGGAGCCAAGGGAGCCCAGAAAGCCCTCCAAACCTGCCCCAGCTCCCAAAGCCACCAAACAGGTTCCGATAATTGAGGAACCAGATGATTAGGAAATTGGCAAGCCTGTGTCTGCAACCCCTGTCATGGCAGTGTCTACAGGGGATAAAGGGGGGCCACTTGCCACAGTGACTTTGCCCATTGAAGGCCACCCTACCACATTTCTAGTTCACACAGGTGCAGCCCGTAGTGTTCTGCGAGAACAAGACCTGCCAGACCCATCCTTTCTGTCAAATATTGACGTCTCTTGTGTTGGAGTGGATGGCCAGCCAAGACATAGCCCTTTAACAACTCCATTACGAGTTGGCTCTAGCCTGCTTGCTCGCTTTGTGGTATCCTCCACATGCCCAATTAACCTATTAGGTGCTGATGTTCTTTCACGCCTGCAAGCATCCATCACCTTTACCCCGGATGGGCAGGTAGAAATGTCCACACCTCTATCTGAATCAGACACCTCAGCCTTGTGCTCCTTGCCTCTAATGCTGCATTTAGAAAAGCCCCGTGAGAAAGCAGCAGAATTAAGGTCCAATTTCCCAGAGGCATTAAAAACACAGGTGCCCGCCAAGTTATGGTCCTCAGGCCCAGAGGACATAGGTCACCTAAATGTTCCCCCTGTGGTGGTAAAGCTTATTCCAGGGGCTAAATTACCAAGAAAACCACAATATCCATTAAAACCAGCACAGGCTGCTGCCATTTCTACCCACATCAAGGCACTCTTGGAGAAGGGTGCCCTAGTGAAATGCAAATCTGAATGCAACACCCCATTATTCCCTGTGAAAAAGAAAACTCCAAAAGGTGAGCCAGAGAAGTACAGGATGGTTCAGGATCTCCGTGCTGTTAATGAAGCTACCGTCCTGGACACCCCTCTTGTACCAAATCCCCATACTCTGCTCTCTGGAGTCCCACCATCTGCAAAATTTTTCACAGTCATTGACCTAGCAAATGCCTTTTTCAGTGTTCCACTGGACCCATCCTGCCAATACCTGTTTGCTTTCACCCATGAGATGCAACAGTATACCTGGACTGTCATGCCCCAAGGGGCACAAAATTCACCAAGTCAGTTTGCAAAGGCCATGGCCACCATCCTTGACCCATGGCAAGCCGAGCACCCAGAAGTTGTTCTGCTTCAGTATGTGGATGATTTGCTGCTTTGTGGAGATGATATACCCACTACTGAAAAGTGCTCAATTAGCCTGCTTTGTTATTTGGCAGAACAAGGATGCAAAGCTTCACTCATCAAGCTACAGTTCTGCCAACCCTCAGTAATTTTCCTTGGACATTGCCTATCTCAAGGTACCAGACATCTTACCCGGGACCGGGTAAGAGCCGTACTGGATATTCCAACTCCAAGAACTTCAAAATCTCTCCATGCCTTCCTAGGCCTTATTTCCTACTGCAGAGCATGGATCCCAGAGGCCTCCCTGCTCATGCAACCTCTCTATGACGCACTTAAGTCTGACCCTTTCTGTTTAACTAATGAAGCAATAGACAATTTCAATGCTCTAAAACGTGCCATTGCTTCTGCTCCTGCCTTGGGCCTGCCTGATTACTCCAAACCTTTCAAATTATTTGTCTCTGAAAGACAAGGCCATGCAACAGGAGTTCTCACCCAAACTAATGACTTAAGAGGCCGCCAGAGGCCTATTGGATATTTCTCATGTCAACTGGACATTGTGGCCAGAGGGACTCCTTCCTGTCTCAGGGCTGTTTTTGCTGCAAGAGAGCTCATAGAAAGAACCTCAGACCTGGTCCTTGGCCACCCCCTGGTTGTTTTGGCCCCTCATGACATTTCTGCCATCATCAACCAAGTCCAGCTCAAGCACGTGTCTCCAGCCAGACACCTACGCCTCCAGTGCCATCTTCTTCTACCTGACAACATTTCCATCCAAAGATGTCAAGTTCTTAACCCATCCACTCTTCTTCCACTCCCTGAGGGGGGTATCTATTATGGATTTATCACAGATGAAACCTACATTTACCTGCTTTGTGGATGTATCAAGAAAGTCATGCATCCACATTTGACATTTTATGAAGGTGAAAAGCCTCTCTGTGAAGGCCCAGATCACGCCTTCTGTACCATGTGGTACAAACCAGACATTACTCCCGAGCCTTGCTATGAAGATGAGCTCTACCATTGGACTGATGTTAAGCTCACTGCTCAAGATTTCTATTGTGACTCTGAAGGCAATAGCATGGTCTTGGTCCAACTACCTCAACAACTTAACTACCTCTACCGCCATTGGGATACTGCTATCCCACATATTCCTGTTACCAAATTGAAGACAAGGTCATGGAATGATCTTGGGCCCATGGCAAAGTTATGGGCCACCATGGATGAAGAACAGCTACAGGAAAATGGTATTGTCAAATACCCAACAACTGACCTTCTGGAAGCATGGCCACGCCACTTCCTAGAAAAGGAATTTCAAGATCTGGTCATAGTGAATGATTATGACCCCGAAACACCTCATGACTGTTTTGAACAGATGAAGATGGAGACAGTGCACCTACCAACTGTGCACGAGAACCCATTACCAGATCCAGATTTCACCCTGTTTGTGGACGGCTCAAGATATGCTGATGAAGAAGGAAGATATCATACAGGATATGCCGTAACCACAACAGACGAAGTTATCAAATCATCAGCTTTACCGCCAGCAATGTCTGCGCAAGAAGCCGAATTACAGGCTCTGACTTCAGCATGCAAAATTTCCGAAGGAAAACGTGCCAACATCTATACAGATTCAAGATATGCTCTGGGTGTGGCACATGACTTCGGCCTAATTTGGAAGACAAGAGGATTTCTTACCACCGCCGGTACACCAGTCAAACATAGTACTGCAATTAAGGAGCTAATGGATGCCCTCCTACTCCCTGAAGAAGTAGCCGTTTTGAAGGTAAAGGCCCATGGGAAATTGGATACAGATGAAGCAAAGGGCAACCATTTGGCTGATCAGGCTGCTAAGCTAGCAGCCAGGGATCTGCAGGAAGTGGATGAAGAAGTGTCCGGACAAGAAGAAGAAGAAGTCCCTATTTTTGCTCTGCAAACTCTTCCTACTGATTTGCGAATTTTGCGAGAACAGCAAGCTGCAGTCACTCCTGAAGAAACCCAAAAATGGAAAAATAAAGGAGCTGTCCAAAAGGACGGAGTATATTACAACAACTTCAAATTTTGCCTTCCAAAAAATTTATATCCAGCAGTTGTCCAATGGGCACATGGGCCTGCACACCTGTCAAAAGAATTGATGGCCGCCCTCATACAGAAGTATTATGAAGCACCCGGAATCACAACATTGATCAACAGCTTCTGTAAGGCCTGTGTTATTTGTGCAAAATGCAATCCAGGAAGACCAATCAAGGTGCCTGCAAAACACCTGGCAAAGCCCATGTACCCCTTCCAGCGAATTCAAATTGACCACATCCAAATGCCCAAGAGTGGGCCCCATGAATATGCACTAGTCATAGTGGACATGTTCTCAGGGTGGCCAGAGGCCTACCCAGTGGCCAATATCACTGCAAAGACAACCGCAAGACGCCTACTTACAGAGATAGTATGTAGATTTGGACTCCCAGAAGTCATTGAAAGTGATCAAGGCCCAGCCTTCACAGCAACAGTGACTAAAGAAATTTGGACTGCTCTAGGGGTGACCCTAGCCTTCCACACCCCTTACCACCCACAAAGTAGTGGTAAAGTAGAGCGCATGAATGGCACTCTAAAAGCCAGAATGTTAAAAATGTCGCAAGAAACAAAGATGCCCTGGCCAGAAAGCCTGTCAATAGCTTTATTCAGTGTTAGGCACACACCTAGAGGGAAGCATTCACTGTCCCCATATGAGATTCTATTTGGGACAGCACCCAGACTAGGTTGTTATTATCCGCAGCAGTTACAGCTCCAATCAGATGTTTTAGTAGATTATGTAACTGAACTTGCAAGTGCCTTAAACAAAATACATGCCCAAGTTTTCTCTTCAATTCCAGATCCCGAATTGGATACAGGTGCCCATAACCTGCTCCCCGGAGATTGGGTTCTGGTCAAGAAGTTTGTGCGGAAAAATACCCTGGAACCAAGATTTGACGGTCCATTCCAAGTTCTCCTGATTACCGCAACTTCCGTCAAACTGGCCGGTAGGCCAAATTGGATCCACGCTTCCCACTGCAAGAAATCTCCTGCCCCAGAGGAAGCAGATACCGCACAAGCATGTACCTCTGGCACATCTTCTCCTTAATCAGCCTCATAAAGGCCCAACAAGTAGCCATCACCAAAGATATTAGTGGGTATACCTTCTGGTACAATTCATCATGCACCCATGTGGCTACTTACACCTTTGACTATTGTGATATTGTAGAATGCCCGTTCCCCACATCACAAATCCAGAGTATTTACAGAGATATCCCTCATTCAAAAGACCCATATGTTTGTGTAGTTGACAAACAATGGGGGCACAATTGTAATCATTGGGGGGCAGCGGGATGGAATGCCGGGCCTGCCTGGGGTTACAAACCAAAAAGTGCCTTATCTAAAGTAGATGAACAAGGTAGATCCCTTCTCCAGAGAATGACTTTGAGAAAGCCTGGGGGAGGTACACCAATGAAATTAATCCTTAACATTGAGCATCCAAGCCCAACGGATGCCGACCAGTATGTGATGGGAATGTATTGGAAAAAGGGTTCCTACCGTAAATTAGGGCATTTCTTCCTAAAAGATATGTGCAACTCTTCCGAGTGGCAAGGGGCCACCCATATGGTCCCTAACCCATTAAAACCTCATATCCAGACCTTTCAAGACATGATGGCCATTGCTAACCCCACCTTTGAAGATACCATGGCCGCTGAAACAGGTTTTAATGATGTAAATTTATGGTTAGAATGGATGAAATATAATGCTAATAAGCATAATAAGACTGCATGTTATGTGTGTGGTGGTGCCCGGCCTCACCTGGGTACCGTACCTCTAATCCTGCCAGTAGATATAGAGGAATGTGTTTTAAGCCTTTTTGCCTATCACTATGATTTTAACAGGTCCATATGTAGTGCATGGACAAAGGAGTATCCTCTCCTAACCAAGGATGTCAAACCCCCAGATGGTATTACCGTGTATAAAGGTAATTACACTTGTTATGCTAATTATGATGGGATTGGTAAATTCTTGGGTAACTTCTCTAAGGGGTATTGTGCTACCTACAGGAGTGTCTCTATGAACTTGTTGCAGTTTCACACCAGGTCATTAGGGGATATCTACTGGTTGTGTGGGGATTTACAGTTAAGATCCAGAATGGACAAGGAGTGGTGGGGGGAGTGTACTTTGGCTAAAGCTATTATGCCTATACATATCATCTCTGACACACACCTCAACACCCATGAGTCCAGACACACTAAGGTTAAGCGTGACGCCCCAGTAAAAGGAAGTTTTGATCCTCATGTCTATATTGATGCCATTGGGGTGCCTAGGGGGGTGCCCAATGAATTTAAAGCAAGAGATGAAGTTGCTGCAGGATTTGAATCACTTTTTGCCATAGTTACCACAAACAAGAATTTAAATTGGATAAATTACATTTATTATAATCAACAGCGCTTTGTTAATTATACCAGAGACGCCCTCCAGGGATTGGCCGAACAATTGCAGGCCACATCCCAAATGGCTTTCCAGAATAGAATGGCCCTAGATATGATCTTAGCCGAAAAAGGAGGAGTTTGTAAAATTTTGCCCGACACCTTGACATGTTGTACCTATATCCCAGAAAACACAGGCCCTAATGGTAAAGTTACATTAGCCATAGAGAAATTAAATGACCTGTCTATAGAGTTGAAAAGGAATTCTGGGATACAAGATCCCTGGGAAAGATGGTTTGGCTGGATGACGGGATGGCAAAAGGCTTTAATGCATATTGGTATGGCTATACTAATTTTTCTTTTTCTCTTTGCTCTTCTCTTTTGTTGTATTCTCCCATGTCTGAGAAAATCCCTCCTGAAGACTGTTGACCAAGCGGCACCCACTTTCACCCATCTCGAAGTTGATGACCAAGAGCTCCAAGACATCAACTCACCCTGTCTGCCGCTGCAAACAATCCCTTTTGTTGATAAAGTGCAGGAATTCTAGGAAGGGACTAGCTCAGGGACAGCATCTGTCAGTGAATGGTAAAGACCCCGTGTTGGAGAAGTGGTGGGTTAGCTGCCATGGGATACCCATGGGTGTGAAGTGTTCGAGAGCCATACTGACGGATGAGTTAGCCTACTAGGGTCAGATCTAGGGACAGCCTTGCACTTTGCATTAACACCTAGCTAGCGGCCACGGGGTTTCTGTGCCTTTGGGTTAACACGTCTTCCTGGTACTAACTTAATAAAGTTTTATCTCTTAGAATCTAACATTTCATAGGGGGGACTGATGTGGGATTATTTAAAAAACCTTATTGTATTTGTATTCAATTATTGCACTAACTCCATTTTAACTTTATACTGTGACAATCCTCCATTTTGTCCCCCTAACCTGACTTCTTCAATCCTCCATTTTGTCCTCATAACCTAACTTGTTCATTTTAAAATCACCTTACATGACAGAATTTCCCAGCACATCTAATACAATAGAACAAAGACTGTATTTTCTATAAAGATATGATTAACACAGGAATTGCTGACTTTTCCTTAGATTTGCAACAAAGTATAATTTGAAGGCCATGCGAACACAGTAGTAATGAAATGTTCTATTCATAAGAGACCTTGCACCTGGCCACGAGGCCTGAGATCACCGACCGTGTAAAATGACGCTCAAGACCCCTTGTCCCCCACCCGTGTCCAGAACAATCCCACCTCTTGGTGGGTGGACACGGGATTAACCACTTAGTCTTTTGAGCCAATTAATAATATTGATAGGTGGACACTAATCCCGACACTTGACAATTAATCCAATTAATGATGTTTATTTACTGATATTCTAATAAGCAATGATGACGTAAAATGTCTCTTAAAAGGACCTGCGTGTCCGCTTTTTAATCACTTGCCAATAAATTTTCTCGAAGTTATTTTAACCTGAACCTTGTGTGTCAGACTTAATTACTTCAGCGTATATACGCAATTTATTTTATTGATTTGGACAGGAACAGATAGACATTTAAACATTTTGGTTTACTGCTAAAAAGTACCATAACAGTGCCATAGCGACCTCGAGTGGTCTATATGATAAGTCACATTCAGCTGGGTTGATAAAGATATTCAATTGGTATTTCAAAGGTATTTTATCAGGTTGACAACTAACATAGCACTTTTTTTCTTATTCTAACTTTATGTAGTGGAAGAATATACACTATATGTATTGAAATAAACTATTACACTACTGATTGGTCTAAAAACTTTCAACGCAACTGCCATTCTTTTAAATATATATATATATATATATATATATATATATATATATATATATATATATATATATATAAAAAGTTTGAACCATACCACAATTTATTTTTGTTTATACTTCACTGTGCTAGTGCATTAACGGGATTGGAAAACTCACCCCTGTTTAAAGGAGTTGAGGTCAGGGCTTTGTGCAAGCCAGTCAAGTTTCTTTCACACCAAACTCATCCATGTTTTTATGGACCTTGCTTTGTGCACTGGGGCATAGTCATGCTGGAATAGAAAAGAGCCTTCTCCAAACTGATTCCACAAAGTTAGAAGCATAGCATTATCCAAAATGTCTTGGTATGCTGAAGTATTGATTCCCTTTACTGAAAGTAAGAGGCCTAGCCCAACCCCTAAAAAATAGCCCCATGCAATTATCCTTCCTCCAGCAAACTCTAAAGTTGGCACAATGCAGTCAGGCAGGCAACATTCTCCTGGCATTCACCAAACCCATAATCACGCATCAGACTGCCAAATGGAGAAGCATGATTCTTCATTCTACAGAATACTTTTCCACTGCTCCAGAGTCCAATGGCATTGTGCTTTACACCTCTCGATCAGACACTTGGCATTGTACTTGGTAATGTAAGGCTTGCATGCAGTTGTTTAGCCACGGAAACCCATTCCATGAAGCTGCCGCAGCACAGGTTTTATGCAATTAATGCTAGTGGAAGTGTGGAATTATTCAGCTATAGGATCAGCACAGCATTGGTGACTTTTTTACGCACCATGCACCTCAGCACTGTGACACGCGCAGTTGACTGGAATATCTAGCAGGAATGACATTTCACTAACTGACCTATTGCAAAGGTTGATTCCTTTCAGAGTACTAAACTTGAATTCACTGAGCTCTTCCCATTTTTTCCCAAATGTTTGTAAATGCAGACTGCTTGGTTAGGCACTTTATTTTTAAACACCTTGTGGCAATGGGTCGGGTTAACATGCCTAAATTCAATAAAGAGGTGTGACGTTTGTCCGTATAACGTATATATCTGAAACTACTTGTTAAAGAATATTGAAAGCTTATAAGGGCTGCATTTTCTAATTAAAGGGGTACTCTAATAATTGTAACTGCTACCTGCTGGAGTGACTGGTTCCAATAGGCCCTGGGGCACACTTACATGGTATTTTCTTTTCTTTTTTTTTTACCAGTTACTCTCTCTTTAGCAATATCTATTTGGTCCATGTTTATACAGCATTTATTTGCAGGGGTGCGTTCATTGATCGGAGAGCTGGACAACGAGAGGCCAGTCATGGGTACCCAGGGGAAGCTCAGTTTGAGTCAAATTGTTTGAAGCAGTTGGAAAGATAACAGATGGTGGTAGAGGAATGTTGGCATCATAAGCACTACAGTAGGCTGAATTGATTATGTTGCTTAGCGCCGCCCTTTTAAGGTCTAACTTTCCGTGGTTGCTCTGAGTATACTCCCAGGAGTTTCAAAGGAGACGTCTTGGTATGTTTGGTGGAACCACCACCGTCCCTGAACTTTTAGAATGTAAAATTAAGGTAGTTTCATCTGTAGCTATGTTAAACAGTAGATTAATATCGAATTTATTGCAACGACATGGGGAGTTCGAATAGCAAATAATAGCCACAATGATTGCTTTATTCAACAAATAAATACAGAATTCAATGCCAAATGGCACCTATACAAAAAATGTCAAATGTACACTATTAAGAGCTTTAAAAGTGAATAATACAAACTATATACATTCCCTTTATGTTCCACAGTTAAAAACAAACATTTTGGGGTTTATTCACAAAACCAGGAATGATATGGACACTCTAAATGTTAACTAAAATAGAGCTAGATATATAGCCAAGTTGGAACATTTTTATAATTCCACTCTTTAAGATTAATATTTAAAATTCCCAGGTCAGTTCCCAGTTTAATGAATACATCTCTCTGTATTACATGGATAGTCTAGTTATTTAAATAGCTGTTGAAAAAAAAATAAAAATAATAAATACAATAAATATGAACGCAACAAAACTTAAAGTTAACAGGCTCAAACTGTATGCAATTTAATGAAATAAATGGTAAACTGCCGTATTACTGTTTTTGTGTGTATTTACACATTTATAGCCACAAGAACCAGCCTTAGGCCAATCCTTTTTAATGACACCTTAACATACAATGCACTAATGAATTATATTTAAAGGCACAAAATAAAGTTATTTCCCATCATATAGGCACTATAGATAATTTATTTTAGAGCTATCTAGACCAGGGGTTCCCAATCCAGTCCTCAAGTACCACCTACCAGTCCAGGATTTAGGGATTACCCAGGTATGTCTAAAGTGTTTTTTTTTTTCTCTAAAAACACCTTACATACAATTGGGTAATCCCTAAATCCTGGACTGGTAGGTGGTACTTGGTAGGTGGTATTCAGTCTTCTTTTTTTTTTTTTGAATGACTGAATAACTACTGATTTAGAGCTTGTAAGACATAATACCGTCTGAGTCTCATTCATCACAAAAAACATGGTACTCGTTATATACTTACCGGTAATAGTATTGTTATTATAAAGCCGGGCACTAAAACAACTTTAATGCATTCAACCACATTGATATATTGTCTTTGTTTGCATGCTGAATTATGCACAATTCTTACCTACATACCTACTACAAGGGTTACTACAAGCATAACCATTTCTGTGTTTTGAATGTATCATTATGCTTGGAATCTGTAAGTGAAGTAATACAGTAAGAAATGCAGCACATACATAGTTATTATACTGGTGCAAGAGGTTTAACTATAATTGTTGCTAAATGATTTGCCCAATAATGGGGAATGGTGCTAGGGTACTCCTGACATAACTGCTGTAGTGGATCTGATGCTTGGATTAATCCTTTAAAAATAAACACATTTCAGCTTGGAGTGTCCCTATAAAGGGAAACTAAAGTGCCAGGAATACAAAGTTTTTTGTATTTGTAGCACAATAGTACTTTATGTGCCCCCTCCACAGCACAGAAAAGGTTAAAAACCATTCTGTCACTTACCTGAATCCAGCACTGATGTCCTTGGGGACTGGCTCAGGCTCCACCTGAGCTCCTCCTCCCGTGATGTCGGACTTAATGAACATGCACCGCAAGCGCCAGGCTCACATTTAGACTATCTCCTAGGAAAGTATTGAATCAATGCTTTCCCAAGGGCTTTTAGCTGACGCTGGATGTCGTCATGCAGAGCATGAGGACACCCAGTGTCAGACAACCAAATGTCGCCTAACGACTTGAAAAGCACCTCTAGTGGCTATCTGGTAGACAGCCACTAGAGGTGGAGTTGACCTTGCAATTTAATTATTGCAGTTTATCAATAACTGCATTTATTACAATTGCAGAGTTAAACTGGCAGGGACACTGCGCCTAGACCACTTCAATGAGCTGAAGCGCTATAGCCAATATCAGCATACATCAAGAACTTTAGTGGACCAAAGCAGCAGACATGATAATTCACAACTCAAACTAGTTTATTTTCCTGGCACTATAGTTTCACTTTAAAAATGAATCTCAACTTTAAGGCCAACTAACCAAACTGAAAGCACAGGCATGAAATCTGATTACCTTTGTCCAGTCAGATGCCCGTCTCACTTTGGTGCTTAGTGTCCCTTTCAGAACAATATGTCCAGAATAGCAGGTCAGGTGCTGGGTTGGGAGTAGACTGTGGCTTAAGCTTTGGCTAACTGAGCAGTTTCAAAACTAAATATTTACCATAACAAAATAAATAAATTTAAAAAAAAGCTGAACTACAACTTTAGAAACTTAAATCATGGCATCATGTATAGCAGTGTTTCTGGAGGAAAAAACACACACAAAAAAAGTGCAGGTCTGGAGGGAGAGGCAGTAACAAATTAACTAACCAAAAACATGCAGCAAAGGACCACTCGTTTTCCTGGCACTATAGTGCCCTGAGGGTGCCTCAGGGTCCCACTCCCGCCGGGCTGAACGGGGAGGAAGGGGGTTAAACACTCACCTTTCTCCAGCGCCGGGCTTCCTCGGCACTGGGGACTCTCCTCCTCCTTCGGTCTTCATCGGCTGAATGCGCATGCGCGGCAAGAGCCGCGCGCGCATTCAGCCAGTCCATAGGAAAGCATTGAGAATTGATAACATTGAGAACATATGGATGCTGGCGTCTTCTCACTGTGAAAATCACAGTGAGAAGTGGGGAAGCGCCTCTAGCGGCTGTCAATGAGACAACCACTAGAGGCTGGATTAACCCATATGTAAACATAGCAGTTTCTCTGAAACTGCTATATTTACAGCAGGCAGGGTTAAACCTAGATGGACCTGGCACCCAGACCGCTTTATTAAGCTGAAGTGGTCTGGGTGCCTATAGTGGTCCTTTAACCAACACACCATACCTCACATTTCATAATGAACATTTATAAACATAATTGTCTAATTTGTTTCCAACGGTTTTATAGCTAAAACTGAAAACAAAAATATAGCCTACCTGCATTAGTATTTACAGCAAGTTTTGAGCTGTGTCATTATATTCCAAACACTTTTGAGACACACCACACTATGAACTCCTCTTTTCAAAATGAAACCATCCCATGAAATTCTATAAAATACTATAGCCAGAAAAAAATACTTTAAAGTATCTAAACTAGCTAGTTTAGCTGTAATTACCACTTGATAATCACAGTATTTCTGTGTGTAGTGGCCAAATCTAGGAACGGTGTTATAATTGTTTAGGTGGTAGTTATTGATTAAATAATAGAATTAACATATTACCATGTGACGTGCAATAGCTATAGCCAATATCAGCATACATCAAGAACTTTAATTCTTATACTAGCAGCCAATCAAGCTTGCAACTGAGATTCAAACAGATGAGCTAGTCTATTATAATATTATTTAAAAATATAATGCATATATTCTTTTAGCAGTCCAGCTCACACGTTTGAATCTCTCTCTCTATATGATATTTTATCAGAATAAGATATGTTTGTCTGACAGTATTTTTAGCCTCAACTTGCTCAATGAGTGTCACAATAAGATGACATTTACATAGTGACATTCACATAATAAGAAGGAAGATTTTAGACTGAAAACAATTTTGTTTTTATTTTCATTCTCTTCTCATTAAAGAGTAAATGCCAAAAACACTTTTAGCCTAAGAAATGCAATAGAATAACAAATTGTAATAGCGTTTTATAACTAGTACTTCAAAGTCATTAGCATGAGATAATGTACATGGGAAATGAGGGATTATAAGGAAAAAAAGTGTCAAAGCATATACTTCACATTAATGAATGCATCCAAAGAGATCGAACAAGCATCAGTACTTGCCAGCAGCACTTAAGGGTTCTGGATAAGTGCTATAATATACAGTACAGATATATACAAATCCAGATTAACACAGGCATTTCAAGATTAAACTTCCTCTGAAATGTTGTCAACCTCCACTTCTACTGTCTCTATGTTCTGTTCAGTCACATCCCCAATTTTTTGCCCTTGCTGGGCCAGTACATAATTTACTACTTGCATGATGCTTTGGTCTGACAGTGTAGCAACACCCGTACATTCCTGGGCATCAGATACTGCTTCGATGGCTTCAATTGTGTCTCCAGAAACCAATACTGTCTCAATCTCTTCTGTTACAACATCAGCATGCGGCTCCTGTAAATCAGTGGACAGGATGTTGACAGCGTGCTCCACCTGTGTTCCCTGGTTATGGAATTGTAGAGTATCCTTTTCCAACATAATTTTGCAAGGTACATAATCACTGTGATACTTGGTCATGTGCTTGCGTAATGTACGTGCATCTATATAGGCTTCATTGCACACAGGACAGACGTAGGGCCGCTCTCCAGTGTGTGTCCTTACATGGCGTTTCAGAGAGCGAGCGTCTGCCCAAGCTACTCCACATGTCAAACATTCAAACGGCTTTACCCCTAATAAAATAACAAAACAGGATCAGCTAGCAAGAATAAATTAGTCATTAAGCAACTGAAATACCTAAACTTGTACAACATATATCTGTATAAGAGCAGAGCAAGACTTGGTTATTCAGGTCCCATGTGTAAAACATGAGTGATGTTCCCCAGTGCCCACCAGCAGCATTACTTGTTTAAATTCAATTAGGGATTTTTTTTTTTTAAGGGAACATTTTTATTTTTTTTATTTAGTAAATAAATAATAATAGTGTTGCTACATTTCTTTCTTCATAAAAAATGCTATGGAAACCTGACATTTTAACACTTACATCCAGGCACTAGCAAATCACACACAAACTCAGATGGTCACGCAGGGAAAAATAAATTGGAAAACAAAGTAAAGCAGTTATGACAAATTCAAATTAATGTAACCCCCCCCCCCCCATAAATGCATTTAATATATCATATATAATAAACGCATGATATGTTCAATATAAAATATTGAGATATTGGCTACCTCATGAGGGATTTGAATGTCACAGAACCATGACGGGTGCAGAAGTACCAACTAGTTGGCTTCAGGATGACAGCAACTAGAAGTGTATTTAGCTGTGCAATGTATCAATGTATTCAAAATGAGAGCAATCTAATTAAGTTGTAGGCACTGTGACAGCAACTCTTTAAAATATATATTAACTGCTAGTATAATCCAGGGAACCTAGCTCTGATCTCTGCCATACTGGCTTCTTTTCCAGGCCGAATCTTAGATCACAAATAGACAGGTTTCCCTGATTTACTCAGCAGCTCAGCATCAACTTGCTATTGCAAGGAGCAGACCGTGAGGACTGCATGTGCTTGCAGAGGTTAATAATTACAGATTTTGGCAAAACATTAAATTATAATATGATATAGTTCGTGTAAGTAAATCATCTGCGAAAACATAAGTATTCTTGAGACTTTTTATGAAGAGTAGATAGATACCTTCATGATTGTTAATGTGTCTTCTGTATTCTCTTAACTGAGTGAATGTTTTTCCACAGTGTTCACAGACTCTCTCCACATTTTGCTTTGTTCTCCCTTTCTTCCCATGTGTAGCCTTATTTACATGCCTTCTGAATAGAGACTTTTCAAAGAACTCCTTCCCACAAACATTACATCTAGAGAGAAAAAACAACAACATTCAATTAGGTAGAGAAAGGTAACACTGCCTATGCACATTTACACTAGTTAAGTTTATCAGGTTTTTTCAATTCCTTATTTAATATAGAATGCATAAGTAAACACAGGAATCTATATCTAAACATCTAAAAGCACAGTGCATTACCCACTTCTTACTTATAGGGACACTACAGTCACCAGAACAGCTTATTTTATTTGTTTTGGTGAGTAGAATCAGTCCCTTCAGACTTTCTGAAGGGACTGATTCCCCCCCCCAGAGAAAAGGCAGCGTTTACATTATAGCATTCAGATACCTCCACTGGCCACTCCTTATATGGCTACTAGAGTTGCTTCCTGGGGCACCACTGACATTAAGTGTCTCCACACTCTGAATGGAGACACTGAACTTTACTCAGAGATGCATTGATTCAAAGCATCTCTCTGAGGAGATGCTGATTGGCCAGAGCTGTGCTGGCTCTACCCCTAAACTGCCTCATTGACAGTCTCAGACAATTCAATGCTTTCCTATGGAAAACCATTGTGATTGGCTCAGTTCATCACTTCTGATGATGTCAGCCAAGCAGACATATTTTGAATAAAAGTAAAATTTTACTATATTTAGGGAAGTAAGGGGGACTACATGACGTTTTTCACACTTTATGGTCAGGAATACATGTTTGTGTTCCTGACCAAATAGTATTCCTTTAAACAGGCAGATCACAGTTTCAAATACCATCATTAACAAGAAAGTGTTATCGGATCAAAAGTTTAAAACTACTGAAGAAAAACCTACACTGGGGTACTGTGCTTGTTACATTTGTAATGAAGCAAGGACAGGAAGACTAACATCCAACAAAATAGGGTCCCTATTTGGTCACTGTAGTTTGGATAAACTGTATGTGTTGGGGGATATACAAGACAGAAAAAGTATTGTCAAGTATTGTTTGATGCTCACTGGCAATACCTT
The DNA here is from genome assembly GCF_036172605.1 of Pelobates fuscus. NCBI lineage: Eukaryota > Metazoa > Chordata > Amphibia > Anura > Pelobatidae > Pelobates > Pelobates fuscus. The sequence goes on along the minus strand of NC_086317.1, from coordinate 292,263,441 downwards.
TCATAGAAGCAGTGTATTTGGACTGTCTCATCTCAGAGCAAATGGTACCCTAACTATAGCAGTAACCATACTTCAGCTTGCCCCAGCCTTCAATAGAACATGAATGGTAAATAGCCAATAACTGCAGCAGAATAATTACACACTGCAACCTGCCTCCAAGACTCTCTGTGCTATTCTATTTGCTTGCAACAATTTTAAACTAAGCCTGGTGAGAATATTATTCAAAATGGAATGACTAGAACAGTCACTCAACTTTTTTTAAGAAGGTTAAAAAAATTGTATTAAAATAAATAAATAAAAGGAATGATACTTACTTATAGGGTTCAGTAACAGAGTGAGATTTTACATGCGAATACCAATCTTTTTTCCAACTGTAGCACTTTCCACAAAATTCACATTCAAATGGCTTTACGCCAAGGTGCTTATTCATGTGTTGTTGTAGATCCCTGGAGCCAAAGAAACTCTTATCACACCTACATTAAACAAGGTTAATATGACCATAGTGATCATTACTAAGTGCATACACAAAATACGAACTTCAAGCAGTTTTTACATTAGTTAATGTCAATATCGTTATTCTTATGCTGTACTGTACAAATCCAAAACTGTATGACATTTTCATGTTAAAGTACGGAATAGTATGAAGAAACAAATCACAACCGTCACCATTGTTCATTCACAGAATTATTTTTTTAATTATTTTTGCATAGACGGAATTCACTATTCTCTCCACAGATCACCCCTACTCTCCAACATGTATGTTTCTACAACTCTGATTACAAATTTGTCTCTGAACTTATGTATAAACACCCCCTGTCCCACTAAAACCACACTTTCCTGCTTGAAAACTAAAATAAAAAAATGAAAGTAGACATGATTTATTAAAGTGAGTGGGACACCGATTTATATGACTAGGTACCCCATACATTAAAAAGAGAATCTTCCAAGTCTGTGCTGTTGTAACCGTGAGCACATAGATTTATGGGACTGCATTATACTATAATGACTGTTTCAATTTTTAACAATTATAGGTCTACGTTATTTGGTATAGGGTTACTCCATCCAAAAAAAGAGTGTTTTCATAAAACACTGGTTTAGGTAAGAGTAACCCTTGCTGTTCAAGTCTGCCACCACCTCCCCCATAATAATTAAAAATAAATAACCTCAATTCAGGGTTGAGGCCACAGCTGATGTCACTCCTGCATGCTGGACGAGTTGAGGGGAGCCAAGCTGCCATTGTCTGGCGCGTGCTGGTATCAGATGCCAAATTTGTCACCCAGCAGCAAAGGGGCTAAAACTGCAGAATATTATAGCAAAACGCTACCCATACCAACTCCAGGCTCCATGACCACTTCATACCAGTAAACTGGTCATGGTGCCTGGAGTAACCATTTAAATGAACACTAGGCAGGCCCCCCCCCCCGAACTAGGTCAAAAGAGTGAATCACAGAACAGATTGAGACTCAGTTTGTTTATGCAAAAACATCTATGATGGCCATCAGGAAGACAGCCACTAGAGGAGTGTTTAGCCTTGCAATCATAACATTGCCGTTTCTACTAAGCAGCAATTTTTCCAACTGCAGAGATACAACGCCACAGGCACTTAATTGGGAAGAATTAGTTTGGTTGCCTCTGATGTCCCCATGTGATTTAATCTACTGAGCAGCTTGTGAAATACAGTATAGATGATGCATGAAGAACAGACATGTTTAACAGCATGACCTAAGGGTGGGTCTCAATGAAGTCATCAGGTATAATCAAGACCATTTTTTTTTGTTTGTTTAAAAAATGTGGTTGTGTGCATCAAAAGCTGGAATAGTTGGATATTTTTTGCCAAGTAGAATGTCAGAATACAAAACAAAGGAAACAGCGGTAATAAAACCAATGCTATAAAAGATTAGGTTTCCCCTAAACCCTACTAACAAGAGTAATACAAAAGGTAAAGAGAGGAAGGTTGCGCCAAAGGAAAAAACGTATTACTGAGAAAAAATATCTAAAAGAGAGTTAAATAACAATGGTAGGACTCAAACCACAAATAATGCCAAGTCCTAATCCAAATCTTGCCAATGGAACAACCAACAGTGTTTTAGGAGGAATGTGCTCTGTAGCAGTCAGATGGGAACAACTTGTGGGATCCGTATGTGGAAACAAAGAAAGCATAATAATTCAGTAAGTACAATAAAAAAAATAAATTATGTATGTTCCCCCCATACTCACGCCTGATTCATTGAGCAGTCCGCCTGCTCAATAAAATGTGAGTACACACACACACACACACACTTATATATATATATACATACACACACATACACACACCTACTATCCTTTTCATACAGTGAGCACTATTAGTGGTCTCCTTTTTTAACCCTTTTATGGTCTACAAATCTGCTGTGACACTTACATCTCTTCACGTGTCCTATAAAAGTGGGGATTGTACCGCTGTATGCCTTTCATACTAGAGCTGTTTTAAAGCTCTATTACACATGAGTAGGACTAAATTAGACCCGGTTGCCTTAGAAATATTGATTTATTTTTTATTGGACTTTTTGCACTATTATCCTTTCTTTGTTTCCACATATGGATCCCACAAGTTGTTCCCATCTGCCTCCTACAGAGAACATTCCTCCCATAAGATTGTAGGTTGTTCCATTGGCAAGATTTGGATAAGGACTCTATTTGGCATTATTTGTGGTTTGAGTTTGTGACCTCCTACCATTGTTATTTAACTCTCTTTTAGATATTTTTTTTCTCAGTAATACGTTTTTTTCCTTTGGCGCAACCTTCCTCTCTTTACCTCAAGTAGCATGTCAAACTATTATTAAATCACTTCTGCAGAGGGGGGTGGGGCCTAACTGTCATGGAGGAGAGACGTGCTTTGCTCGAGCTCCTCTCCTCCACGAGCCAAAACTGCGGTTTTAACCCTCATCCAACCTCAGTGGGAGCGGAATAAGCAACTTACACAATCCCTGACTCACCGGAGACCCACTGCAGAGCGATAAAGGGTGTAGGAGGCGAACCAGCGGCACAGCTCTATCAATGCGGCCTGTCGTGCACCGGACAGGGGAGGCGGCCGATTTCCTGAGCCGGGACCGCTCGATGGCGACAAGCTCTGAACCGAAGCCCTGTTACCCCCCCCATGGACTGGTGGGGGTGATCCCAGTCAAACCCCTGGAGGATGCCCTGAGATGGTGGAAGATGAAAGCAAAGCCATACCAACTCCTGCAAACTACGGCGACAAGACCAAAATGGCGGCTGCCCCCAGCAACCCTGAAGTAAAATATGACATCCTGTCCAGACTTGACCGTATTTTCAATGATTTCTGGTGCAAGCTGGAAACCAGAATGTGCCAACCAGCTCTGAACTACCCAGGCGACCACTCACCGCACATGCCGTCTCCAAACATCCAGCTGAAGTCCACAGCCGCGACAAAGCATCGAGCCCTAACATGGCGGCGGGGTGGGAAACGGACCTCGCTGGGACGCACAGCTGCTCCTCCGAAAAAGAGCAAACACATACCACGGTCCTCGGCTGTACTAGCGGCTATAACCTCACCCTGGCGGAGAATCAAACAACACGCGCCCCTCAAGCACAAGACAGCACAGACTCACACACCCAAGCGGAGCAGAGGCAGACCACGCAAGTCGATGATCCAGAGGGGAACCCCAAGCTGGACAGGAGCTCGAGCCCGGCACCAAACACCTTGGCTACATAGCATACAGCTTGCTTCTGTGTTACAGGACTGTGCACTACCCTTGGAGGGAATAGGCTGAACGGGAAGCTGGGACTGAGCGGAGAGGTGACTCTGTTCGCGTTAAGCATCTTCTCCACAATATAAGCAATGATTTTATTTAAACTTTCATTTAAGTATTTTGCATTCAGTTAACCTCCTTCGTAAAGTAGAAATACGATAAGCGAACCAGATCAGTGGCTCCTCACTCAGGCAACACTGTTACGTCTGGCGACATTTTACTGTGCCCTAACCCACATCCCTAGCTAGCCTTCTTTGATTCAAGATAAACTTTTCTTCCAGCCTAGACATGTGTAATTAGCTTGTTCCCACTCGTTATTAATTTTTAGTGTATTTTACTCACCTAGCGAGGCACATTTACAAATATTTTAATACAACCCATGACTTAAAATTCATATGTTAGAGATGTTTCAGTTGCATGCTAGCTTATACTATGAACACTAGACAGCCTTTTGAAACCTTAAGGTAAACTAAGGGTTAATCAGTTGCTACCAGACACATTAATCTTCATGACACAGCACCGCAGAATGGTTTACATGCTTATGCCATGTCACGATATTATTTCTTATATTCAACTCTGAGTGCCAATACTGTCAGGATGCTGCAAACATGGTCGTTCTCAAACAGATTGTTATCGTTTAGACATCCCTGCCTACTTTATTATGTTTTTAAAAGAAAAATTTGTGCAAATTTTCCATGCCACTGTTTAACCTATCTATGTTTAAATATAAATGTACGCTGTTGTGGCGTATGTCTATGCTTTGTACTCACCTGCACAACAAAAATAAAGAATTAAAAAAAAAAAAATCACTACTGCAGAAATTGAGTTTATTTTTGCATCCAAGTGTACCTTTCGACTCTTATAGCCGGTGAAGACTTTTTGTTTTAAATAGTTAAGTATGGGTAAACAAAGAAAGCGTGGTTCCAGATTTGGGTTGTTGCAGTATTTGCAGATACATATAACTATTGTGAACAAGTAATTATTTATGATCAGCAGTATTGAACTTGACAAAATAAATGTGACATTTACTTATAATGGTTTTCTATTCAGTAAAATACATAGATAACTACCCTCTAAGAACCTTTTGGTTGTTACCATAACTACATAAACTTACTGTGTACAGTGAAATCCACGATTCTCAACTCTTGGCTTGTGCTTCCTTATATGCTTACTAAGACCTGATGCTCTGTGGAAAGCCTTTCCACATATAGAGCAAAGATATTTGGATACTCCTGAAAAAAGAGAAGAATATGATTGTGTACAAGAATTTATTTTTACATATATCATTATGTGGCATAGTTTAATGTGTAACTGTTCTGGGACATATGTTAAACTTAAATTATCAGAAAGCATCTACAGATTATGCTATAGGAATTGCTAGAATGTACAGATTTTTCATTAAAAGAAAAAACAATTCCCGCATGTGTTAATTATCTCTATTGAGGTCTATGCAGATGGTACAGGCGAGCATGACATTCCTCCTACATTTCTCCTTTTTATCACAGCTACTATACATTATGTGCCGAAGTCGCTTTGATCATTTCTCTGATGAATATATAGAATTGGCAACAAAGCCAGTGTGTACACATAATGGGGAAGGTGTTAACCACGTGAGGAGCTGTTACCACTCTAGGCAAATTTACATTTCCTATAGCAATTAAAGATATCAATCGCTATGATAAATGATTGCAATCATTCAATAAATATAGTAAGTATTGCAGTTAGCATGTTATTCTCCCATGGTAAAATTAGCGCAGGAACTATCGATAGTGTGGTACTGTGACATAGTGGTGGGCTTAACACTATATAGTCATATAATGTAACCCCATGGGTGGGGGCATAGGTCCCTAGCATACCCCACATATGTCCTCTTAGTTATTTCTTAGGCCCCCATCCCCTTCCTATAGGCCTTTTCTAGCAACTGGGAAGCAATGGCTGTCCAGTCGATAGTTTTAATGTTTGGTAGATATGCCTCCCACCTACCGGATGAGGGCATATAGAGGTAAAATACCTTTATTGTAGCAATAAAGGAGTCTTATTAGGATTTTTTATTCACCAATGTTTCCACAAAAATTATTGAATTTTTGCACATATGAAGCATTTAACAAACAAGACAAACAAACTTGCCTTTTCTAGTTGCACTGGTTATAATGGTTTCTTTTTATGCAGCTCTAGTCACACTTCCCCTGGCTGTGACTGACACAGCCTGCATGATTATTATGTTTTTTGATTTCCTTTTCAATCACATGTTACCTTACTGTAAAAGTTTTTCATCTTGTGCTCTGTAAATTGAACTTTAAACACAGGAGGCTCCTGCAGGGTCTAGCAAGCCACCATCAGTGTAGGAGATAAGAGATTCTAAATTAAACATACTTTGCAATAAAGGAAAAAAAAAAATACATCTGGCCTTGGAATAAAATGTAATTACTTTTAAAAACAAATAGTATTGAATGCATTGGGTCTGTCATGATCAAACATAACCATGCAAGAATATGCACTTATATTAAGTCAAAGAAACATTACCTGTATGAGTGCTCACGTGTTCCTGGAGATTGCGTTTTGTTACAAACGACTTATCACACATTTCACATTTGAACTGCTTTTGGGATTCATGTAAGGCTTGATGCATCCTTAAGCCATGTTTGTGAGTAAATGCCTTCTCACATATCTAAGATGTAAGGAACATAGATTACATATTATGCGCACACATTTTTTTAAAATTGTTTTAACTAGCATAACATAAAATGAACAGTGAAAAAAAAAAAAATCACTAACTAGTTAACCCTTTAAGGATGTTATGTTGCTCTATGACGTCCTACATAAAGTGGGCTTAAAAGCCTGTTGGGCAGCATAGAATATCCAGCATATTTGGACAGAGCATGGTAAAATTCGATGGATACCTGAGGCTCCCCCAATCTGCTGAGGCAATGATTTAGTGCCCGAAGATTTTTTTATGCCTATATAGATATTGTGCTGTGAGCAGGATTAAATCCCTGTTCACACCACTAACCCAAGGTATCAATGGATACATGGGGCTCCTGTAAATCAGCTGGGGCCATTGTTAGCATCACTAGACTGACCAATAAGCTCTGTGCAGTGCTGGAAATCAGCGCTGCACAAAACCCTTTAACTCATTCATAAAACTGTGGCTGAGAGCGATTGTGCTCAGCTGTGTTTTCTCTGGAGTACAGCTTGCGGAAACCATCCTGGATCTGAGTTGGACCAGTATTGGACTTTGCCAGCTTCCCAGAACCAATCTCCATAGAATATGTTTGGAACCAGGCTTCATTCAGAATTACACTAAGTGTGGCAAAACGCTGCATCGTGCTAAATCAGCATCTCTTTATAGAGATGCATTGAATTAATGGGGAGCAATTAGCATGAAGAGCATTGAGACACTGAACGTAGGTCCTGCACACAATGCAGGACTGAAATAAGAAGTAACTCTAGAGGCAGTCTGAGTGACGTCACCTAGAGGTGTTACTAGGCAGCAATAAAAACACTTCCTTTTCTCTGAAAATGCAGAGTTTACAATACTGAACCTGTAGAGACATGTTATAGACAGCACAACCCCTACATTAAGCTGTATTGGTTCTGATGACCTTTGTGTCCCTTTAAATAGTAATAGTAATAACCCATTTCTATGTATTAATTTTGTTGTAAAGGTTAGGTATACTGTCGAGTTGAGGTTAAGGGTAAGATTAGGATAGGTATATGGTTAGAGATTGTGTAAGCATTGGGTAAGGAGTACGGTTAGTATAGCGTTAATGTGGGGTTGGTATAGGGTTCGCTTTAATCATCAAAAATGTATTTAGGAGGGGCGGGGCCTGACTGCAGAATGGAGCAGACGCATGTAGCTGCTGCTCCCGTAGCTAACCTGACCTAAAGCCGATTTTTGACAAGCGGAGGCCGCGATCAGACTCACGGTGGAACCCAATCGATAGGGGAGACCGAGACCCGTGAGTAGGCACCACATACGTGGATTTTGAAAACAGGTCAGTGCTCCCTGATGTTGTGGCCTACAAGCATGGCGGCGGGTGGGGGAGACAGCCGCTCTCCCGCCGTCCACAAGTACAGCAAGGCAGAGTTTGAGTTCCCGTTACCCCCCCCCCTATGGACCGGCGGGGGTTACCCCGGTCCTTACCAAGCTGACACACACAACCCATCGGACTGCAGCTGCCCACTCAAGCCTGGGCTCCGGATGCTCCGGAACTGACAACATGGCGGACGCAGTCCACCTCACAAGTCCAGCGCCCACGAACCCGCAGCCCACAGGCCTGGACCTGGCATTTCAGCAATTCTGGGACAGGTGGGAGCAACTCCTCACAAGACCCTTCTTATTACACGAAGGCCCGTCACGGGAAACAGGGAAGCAGAGGGAGAGCGGGCCTATTCCGGGCACTACACACCCTCCTACCCCAGCAACGACCACCGACCTATCACCCGGACCGAGGGTCAAAAGGAGGTTACCTCCACGGCATCGGCCACGCTGGCGGCGCCGAACCACCGGGGCTCTCCATGGCGCCCATGCAGGGAAAAACTCTGCCTCCACGAGCACCCGAGTTTGTGGCACCAAGATGCAGACCCCACATGGGGCCAGGCGGAGGTCGTCACATCCTCGCAATACACCTGCACCCTATGGACCCTTCAAGCATCAACCTCCACAAAGCCACGTGAAGGGATCGGCTGAGGAAGTGGGCCGTGACCAGCGATTAGGCCAGGGGCTGTGCACTCCATCAGGACTGACTTACAAGGTTTACAGCACCGCTACTATCCAGCAACGCAAGACCCTTATAAGCGGACACCCCTGGGACTATATAGATGCAGGATTCCCATGGACTAAATGTTAACCTAGTCCCCCCTGGGGATCCCCAGGACTGAAGAACTCCCTGACCCAGCGATGCTCGCGTGTCCCAGGGAGACAGCTATTCAGACTTTTAACTATCACAGTCATGCTATACCTGTGCTTCTGTTTAGCATAGAAACTAAATAATAATAAATAATAATACTTATTTCAAGTATTTTAGTAAGCTTTAGTTCGTTACCTATAATCTTATATCTAGAGTGTACTACTAGTCTCAATACCGAGCCTTACCTGTGACCCTCACAAAGGTTAATTTACATGTTTTCAGCACTGGGCATAGCCTGCATATTCAAAACCTACTAACTGGCTTTACATAGCTACTTGGATTAAGCAACTTACTCTTAACATATAAAATGAAGCAGCCCCGCTTAGGAGAATATATATTGTTGTTTTCTTTACTTTTGCCCAACATAAGAGTGCCAACACACGTTACAGGTAGCTACTCGCTACATACACGAGTAGACGGTCTACAGACCGCAGTCTCCCCCTCCCACCTGACACCAGCTCAGCCCGACGCACCATGCTGCCCAAGGGCATAAATTTACAGCCACATAAAGCTCGTGGGCCGGGAGACTGAATACCACGTGCAGTTATGCTTTAGGTTTTACTGTTGTTTTATTATTGATTAGGCCTAGCACCACGGGTATAGGTGGGGTATGTTATTTTATTATATTCTCGTAAACTGACCCTCGAAACATAGCCTGTTAACGACAAGCACATTAAGCCCACGAACACGCCATGTTGGCCCACAGTTTAGCCTTAATTTCCCAGTCACCCTATCTGTGCTAGACTGAAAAGCTGCTGCAAACACGTGCTTCACGACTAAAATGTTCTGATATGTATTAAGCCTGTGGTTACGATGCTTCGTTACTTTTACTACTGATCGTTCAACTTGTTAGTATAACTATGCTATACCGTATTAATATAAACTGAGGCTGATACTCATAGGAGATGCTATATTGTGTTATCCTGCTCCCAACCTGTACAGAAATGTGCATTCCCTACTCTTTATTCTGTACCCAGTCTTATAAATGCCTCAATAAAAGAAAGATTGACAAAAAAAAAAAAATGTATTTAGATCCTAAACATATTAGGTATTTAAAAATCATGACTGATATATTAATCTATTTTTCTATTCTTTTTTCATTAGTTTCACAGCATGAGTAATAATTATAAGCAAAAACTGGGGGGGAAAGTATGTCGTCCGTTCCGTTCCGTTCTCCCCCCCCCCCCCCCCCCCCAGCATTTTATTCCCACATAATGTTGTGTTACATATAGGATGTTAAATAAAAGCTTGTATATATGAATATATAAATATGTGTATGTAAGTATATACATATATATGTATGTGTGTGTGTGTGTGTGTGTGTGTGTGTGTGTGTGTGTGTGTGTGTGTGTGTGTGTATATATGCATGTATTTATACATACATACAAATTAAGAGAAACACTTAAATTACTTTACTGCATCAAAACTTGGAAATTGCTTCCACTCTTAAGGTGTTATGGTCCCAGCAGGACTATGGGTTTTACATAAACAATTCCCCAGAGAATTGTGGCCAGCCCTCATAATTCATATCTCTAATTTAGAAATTACATTCCTGCATTATTACTATTACTTTTGTTAGTGTTTTAACAGCATTCATTTCCTGAGACAATCAGCAGAAAAAAAAGCTAAGAGTCCGTACATACATTTATGGGATAAGAGGAGACTCCATAGATCAGAAAGAAAGACCACTGTTGTAGTGTAGGGTTACAGAGATGGACAAGGAGAAAAAAAAGCTGTCAACCCCCATTTCTGAGTCATCATGGTGACCAGGATTTGCTGAGCTGGGATAGAATGTGTTTTCAGTCATGTTACCTTGCATGCATGTGGCTTCACTCCCGTATGTCTGAGCATGTGCAGTCGCAAAGAATAAAGTTTCGGTAGTGTCCGTCCACAGATGTCACAAATAAATTGCCTTTTTGTGGGCCCTTCCACTTCTGGTTCAGGAACGCAGATGTCTGGCTTGCGGGTGTGTCTAATGAGATGAGCACGCAGAGATGCCTTGTATTGAAATTCTTTTGTACACAACTGTGTAGAAGGAAAAAATATTTATATCTAATGTCCCAATATTTAACTCCATAGTTTCATTACCTAGACACTACAGGAAACAAAGGAATGCTGCGATTTTAATTAATTTGAGTGTGCACTAAACAAAAAATATAAGCAAATATAGTTAAAAAAAAAAAAAAAAAAAACCACACGTCAGCAGTGGCAGAAATTATTGTAAAAGTAAGCTTTATCCTTACTGTTTGTGGTCAGACTATGGCAATATGCAACACAATTCTAGTAGTGAATTGAAGTGGGGAACCTGTGGTATGAGGACAAATTGTAATTACTGGAGTATACCACTTTAATAGTTACACAAAATTAGGTTTAATATTAAAGGAACACCACATTGCAATTCTTCAACTACTTTGTAGATATACCCCAAAACAGGCTTAAGTGCTTTGTGTCTGGAGTGCACCTTTAAGAATTTAACTGGCTGCGCAGCTAAAAATTTGTTTGCAGATATCCTGATATTAGAACTACTACATTGAATGACTACTAGTCTCTTTAAGAAAACATGGATAGAATAAGATATGATTTGTTGTGCTCGGTTTACTTACTGGACACTTGAATTCTTTTTTTATCTTGTCATGCTTCATGCTGTGCATTATAAGAGCATAACGTCGCTGGAAAAGCAGTCCACATTCATTACACTTGTGTTCTGCTTCCACATTGGGCCCTTCACTTTTGGGGGCAATTATTCTCTTTTTACCTCGCTGCACCAGTTTCATGGCAGCCTGCATTGCACAACAGGGAGAAAAATGGTAATAAAGCAATTTTAGATAAGACTTGACTGCTGTCTCAAAACTACTGAAGTTCTAAAGAGCCCCCACTTGTTAAATGAATACTCCAAGCACCATAACCAAACTTCCTGGTTACTTACTTTGTGAGGTGCCAAAGGTCTTGCTTAGAGCATCACTGAGCGAAGCGAAGAGAGCTTCTAGCAGTGACCATTGGACCCCAGGTAAGAAGTCAAACCGAGAGACCATAGACAGCTCCGTGAAGAAAGCACACATTCACCACATACAATATGGGGAGAGGTAGAGAATGAGACACTCAGGATTATCCACTAAAATGGAGGCAGAAGGTTGTCACTATAGCAGAGTTGGATAGGTTTTCCAGGTGAGCTTTTTTTCTCTTAGGTTTTCCATTTGAATTGAATTTGCTAAAAGCTTGAGTTTAGTGAATAATGGAAGGCTCTAGGCAGGTGCTATAATCTCTAATTATTTTGTGTGTCATGACACAAAGTTGTTGTTTTTTGTATCTTGAAATGCCACACCCCTGCATACATATATTTAGTCATTCACTTTATAGGTCATCGATCACTTATAGCAAACATTAGTGTGAACTACATTTAGTATAGTATGGGGCCTGCTATCTGGAGACAACTACATTTAACAATTTCATACACACGAGTGCAAACTACAAGATGGGTTTCACACAATGCCAACAAATCCTGTGTACCTGCTAAAACTGACCCATGTACACACTGTATATAGAATACGCTACCGTGAAGATTTGCTACAGGAATATCTAGAAAATTAAACCCCACGTTATTCTATGGAACACGGATATTTTCTAGTAAGTGAATGAGTAGACCCTTTCTCCATGAATGACATGATGAATTTCCGATGCCTAATTATTACCAACAAAATATAAACTGAATTGCAAAATTGACTAAACTTTGCTTCTAGCAGAGAATTTGAGAATGTTTCCAGATCAGCTATTTGTGCCCAAATGTTACCATTTGGATTTCATTTTGCTATAATTCGGAGTTAATAAAAAATGCCCAAAAAGGATTTTCAAAATTTAGGCCAAAATAGTCAAACTGAAAACATGGCTGACTTGGGAGAATTTTTCCAATTTGAGAAATTCTAGCAAATGTATAAATTTGAATTAAAAGCTCTGTCACTCAATCCTCTACATTGAATCTAGGTACTAGGTTCGACCAATTATCGGCTTTGCCGATATTATCAACTGATATTCAGATTTTTTGTAAGTATCGCTATCGGCCGATAATCACCGGCAATACCGATAATGAATGGGTGGGCCGGCGCGAGGTGGGCGCACTGCGGTACAGGAACTTATGTTTCGGTCGGGGAAGAACACTAAGGGACAGGGAAGGGGGGGTGAATAACACTATAGGACAGGGAAGGGGGGGTGAATAACACTATAGGACAGGGAAGGGGGTGAATAACACTATAGGACAGGGAAGGGGGGGTGAATAACACTATAGGACAGGGAAGGGGGGTGAAGAGCACTATAGGACAGGGAAGGGGGGTGAAGAACACTATAGGACAGGGAAGGGGGGTGAAGAACACTATAGGACAGGGAAGGGGGGTGAAGAACACTATAGGACAGGGAAGGGGGGTGAAGAACACTATAGGACAGGGAAGGGGGGTGAAGAACACTATAGGACAGGGAAGGGGGGTGAAGAACACGATGGGACAGGGAAGGGGGGTGAAGAACACGATGGGACAGGGAAGGGGGGTGAAGAACACTATAGGACAGGGAAGGGGGGGTGAATAACACTATAGGACAGGGAAGGGGGGGGTGAATAACACTATAGGACAGGGAAGGGGGGGGTGAATAACACTATAGGACAGGGAAGGGGGGGTGAATAACACTATAGGACAGGGAAGGGGGGGTGAATAACACTATAGGACAGGGAAGGGGGGGTGAATAACACTATAGGACAGGGAAGGGGGGGGTGAATAACACTATAGGACAGGGAAGGGGGGGTGAATAACACTATAGGACAGGGAAGGGGGGGTGAATAACACTATAGGACAGGGAAGGGGGGTGAATAACACTATAGGACAGGGAAGGGGGGGGGTGAATAACACTATAGGACAGGGAAGGGGGGGTGAATAACACTATAGGACAGGGAAGGGGGGTGAATAACACTATAGGACAGGGAAGGGGGGTGAATAACACTATAGGACAGGGAAGGGGGGTGAATAACACTATAGGACAGGGAAGGGGGGGGTGAATAACACTATAGGACAAGGAAGGGGGGTGAATAACACTATAGGACAGGGAAGGGGGGTGAATAACACTATAGGACAGGGAAGGGGGGTGAATAACACTATAGGACAGGGAAGGGGGTGAATAACACTATAGGACAGGGAAGGGGGGTGTGAAGAACACTATAGGACAGGGAAGGGGGGTGAAGAACACTATAGGACAGGGAAGGGGGGGGTGAAGAACACTATAGGACAGGGAAGGGGGGGTGAAGAACACTATAGGACAGGGAAGGGGGGTGAATAACACTATAGGACAGGGAAGGGGGGTGAATAACACTATAGGACAGGGAAGGGGGGGTGAATAACACTATAGGACAGGGAAGGGGGGTGTGAAGAACACTATAGGACAGGGAAGGGGGGTGAAGAACACTATAGGACAGGGAAGGGGGTGAAGAACACTATAGGACAGGGAAGGGGGGTGAAGAACACTATAGGACAGGGAAGGGGGGGTGAATAACACTATAGGACAGGGAAGGGGGGTGAAGAACACTATAGGACAGGGAAGGGGGGGAGAACACTAGGGTTGAGAGAGGAACATTAAGGGAGGAAACTAAGGTACAGGGGAGGGAAGGGAAAAGGAACACTGGGGTGGGGGGGGGGGACCCACTAAAAAAGAATGGAGAGGAACATTAAGGGGAATGGGGGGGGGGGGGCACTAAGAGACAGGTAAGGGGTGGGGGAGGGGAGGTAGTACCGCACATTTTTACACACAAACACACTGCACCCACTACACACGCTGCATTTACTAAGCAAGTACACTCACTGCATCCACAACACACATCAATAAATATTCTTGAAATCATAAAAAAAATCTGACTGGCATGTATATTTTGTGCATTAACCACTTAATTAAAATATTAATAATATGGTAAATGTACAGAATATCAGTAAGCTATCGACCTAAAAGTTCACAGATTATCGGCTCTAAAAAATTCAATATCGGTCGATCCCTACTAAGTACCACTGGCACACAGATTATCCAATGCAGTTGACTGAGTCACATGAAGAGCATGTCACGTCAACGTTACTCCCCCAGAAGGTGTTTCGCACATTTGAGGAGTTTCCTGGTACCATCCCATGGAGGGAAGAAAAAATCTAACAGAAAATATAAATATGTAATAAAATTTTTGTTTTTAAAAAACACAAGCTATTGTTAATGAACATAACATAACAATGAATAACTGAGAAACTAACAAACATGTTGCACTTGTTATTCAACCAAAAGCATGCACTGTATTTATTAAAAGGTAAAACATATGTTTTTCATAAATATACTACTGCGATGTATTAATTACATGTTAGTTACTTTCCTACAATTTCTTAGATATTTGGTATGCCACTGAATATACGATGAATACCATGTTTACTGTGAACAAGAAAGCATTGTAAAAAAGAAACTACCTGTTGAACTGCAGATTTAGGGTTTGCTTTTCGATTAGAGAGTTTCTTTTCCTGGCCTTTGTGCATCTGGACATATCCACCTTCCCCTACCAATCGGTCTCGCAGTTTACTTTTATAAGGACTGTCATCGGATGTTGAATTCTCTGGGTTGGCACTATTAATGATCTGTCCCATTACTGTGGACTTTGGAGGCCTACCACGTTTCCGTTTAGGGAGGTCTCTGCTCTTTGATTTTGGCACTGTTCCCACATGATCAACACAAGGTTTCTCTAGAGCAAAGACGGAAGAGGATTCTGTACTTTTAGTCTCTTTACACTGTTCATCCAACTGCACACTTGTGAAACCAGATTCATTAAAAGCAGTGTCTGGCTGCATGTGATCTGCAGTTACTTTGACTTCACCAACACAACTGGTGAGTATGTGTGAGTCAGAAATATCATGAGACTCGCTCACACTGTCAATATAGGAATTTGTTTGGTTATCTGTAGATGCAGACGATACGCAAAGTTCTGGAGTGGTACACACAGTTTGTTCAGTCTCTGATGTCTCTGCAGATACATTTAGTACTGCTGGAATGATGACTGCTGGGTTGAGGTCTGAGTCCACACCCGAAATATAAATTGCAGTGGTGCCAGTCAAGGAGCTGATGGGAAGTTCACTTTCACTAACAAGCTCCACTGTAGAGTCCATAGACAACTGAGATAATCCATCTAGATTAGGAGTTGTGCTTTGAACGGTCAGAGTTTCTGTCTGTGCTGCAACTGCACATTTTACATTTTGTTTGACCACAACAGATGCCTGATCTCCATCCAGCACATTAGCCAGTAAAGAGGCTGTATCAGATACTAATTCCACAGGCTTTGCTGCATGGTCACTCAGTAAGCTTTTTTCTGATGCAACAGTCTGCACATTGCCTTTTTGGTATAGCATGAGCTGTTTGTCTTCCATCTGCTTGTGAACAGATTCACAGACTTCCAATACTTCATACATATAGAGATGTCGAGCCAGAACAGCAATCTCAGCCATGGTACAGAAATCGAAACTTAGTTCAGATGTGTAAGCAAATTCAAGCAATGGGAGAAAGCTGGACTTGCAGAATCCTGTAGGAGAAGCCAAGAAACAAAAGGATTATGAGATATTATTCTGCCAGTTAAGTGTTAATGTCAAACAGACCATATTGGTGCATTTGACTCACAAATAACCTTAAGAACATTGAAATATAACAACCTCTTAAGGACCAAACTTCTGGAATAAAATGAATTATGACGTGTCACATATGTCATGTGTCCTTAAGGGGTTAAAGGACCACTATATTGCCATAGTGCCCTGAGGGTGCCCCCACCCTCAGGGTTCCCCTCCCGCCGGGCTCTGGAGAGAGGAAGGGGTTAAAATCTTACCTTTCTCCAGCGCCGGGCGGGGACCTTTCCTCCTCCTCTCCTCCTTCCTAGCGACGTCATTGGCTGAATGCGCATGCACGGCAGGAGCCGCGTGCGCATTCAGCCAGTTCATAGGAAAGCATTTACAATGCTTTTCTGTGGACGCTGGCGTCTTCTCACTGTGATTTTCACAGTGAGAAGCACACAAGCGCCTCTAGCGGCTGTCAATGAGACAGCCACTAGAGGCTCTAGAGGCTGGATTAACCCTCAGTGTAAACATAGCAGTTTCTCTGAAACTGCTATGTTTGTAAAAGAAAAAAGGGTTAACCCTAGCTGGACCAGGCACCCAGACCACTTCATTAAGCTGAAGTGGTCTGGGTGCCTATAGTGGCCCTTTAACTATGTTAAGAGCATGAATACCACATAGTGAAACAGATGACTCCAATATATAATTCATAAAAATCTCATGAGTTAGAAATCTTAAATAAATCTTTAGATTTTCCAAAAGCAAGAATTACTAAGAGAGATAGTGTTCAGCAGTGATTATTTCCTGTGCATTACATCCGTATTCTTGAAACAAACTTTTCTACTTTATCAATGAAACAGACAGGATTAGATTTGAAGATCTTACCATTGCATCAAGCTAATCAACTCAGCTGTGCTAAAGCAGGAACATCACAAACATTTGGCATGGTACTAGGTTAATCTGCTTTTTATGTGACATAACCATGAAAATTTGTAGTGTACTAGGAAAATTCCCAATAAAACAGTAAAAATGGAAATGTGACAAAGTCTGTTTAAAGGAACACTTTAGGACCAGGAACACAAACATGTATCCATGACCCTATAGTGTTAAAATTACTATCTAGGCCTCCTTCTTGCGACCCTAAAAATAGTAAAATCTTACCTTTATTTTAGTCTGCTAGTGCTGGTTCTGCCCTCTTGGTTGACATCAGTGATGATCTCAGCCAATCACTATGCTTTCTTATAGGGAAGCATTGGTTTAGCAGAGATAACCAAGGGGTGGGCAGGGGGATGAGACAAACACAACTCTGAATAAATCAGCATCTCCTGATTGAGATGCATTTAATCAATGCATTTCTACGAGGAAAGTTCAGTATCTCCATGAAGAGGGTGGAAACACTAAATGTCAGTGCTGAACAGTATGCAGCACTGCCCCAGGAAGCACCTCTAGTAGCCATCTAAGGAGTGGCTAGTGGAGTTATCACTAGGCTGTAATGTAAACAACTACATTTTCTCTGAAAACACAGAAAACGCCTGTAGGAACTAACTATACTCACCAGAACAATTACAATAAGCTGTAGTTGTTTTGGTGACTATAGTGTCCCTTTAATTTAGAAATACACTTGCCTTTACTCATCAAGCAAGTGTAAGAATATGCTGTATAAAATCTAAATGACAAAAAAAAACACTTCTGAAGTTTAAAGACTGAGGATCTATTTAAAGATGTACATTTCATTCTTATCATTAGGCATTTTTGGACTTTTAGTTATGTTGGAAGAAATCATGCATGTACCTGAAAGATCGACTAAAGCTTCATGACTTGAAACAGCTCCTTTTTCAATGAAGAGCTCTCTAAAATATTCACTGCTAGCAGCCAGCACAGACTTATGTGCTTTAAATTCTTCTCCTTCTATGAGGAGCGTAACATCACAGAACTGATTAGAAAGGCGTTGCTGGTTCAGCTGGTCTAAGACTTTTTGGCCATGTTTAGAAGAGGACTGCTTTACAATTCCCTTGCTATCAACCTAGAAGTGAAAAGCATAATGTCATTGAGTTCAGGTCTTACAATATATGTCTTAAATACTACATTTGCAGATGTTGCTATATTACATTCAGAAGAAATAAATCTAGTACATTCTCTGCTTCCTTAGTAACATTAGGTAGATTAGAACTACAGAGAGGGAAAATAATAGAATTTCATCACTATATTGTGAAGCAATAGCAAAGTCTGAGATTACAAGTTTTGACTTTGAAATTCCATTGCTCATTCTCTATAGTCTTTTATTTAGTCAATAAACCTCCATTTATTTACAGATTTTAGCTCCTTTGAAGAAAACTATGAGGGAGACTTAGGACTCACATTATAATTATATATGTATATAAAACAAACAAAACAAAACAAAAACGCACAAATACTAATTCGTGTTTTGCCACTGGCTTCTTTTTAGCAGCTTTTGCAACAAGGTTTGCACTGGGGGCAGAACTGCTCTGTTCATCATCTGTGTCATTGCCATCCGATCGAATCTCTATACCAAGTTCTTCTAACATATCTGAAGGATCGTTCACAGAACGAGATCGGTCTAGCTTTTCCTGGCATTTCGAGCACTCCTTAATGTAATCTTTCACATGTTTTAAGATACCTAAAAAATGCAAAAGAAAATTGTCAGATGAAAATACTACTTTAAATCAAACACAAGAATATCTTTTTGAGTTTATATACCTTCCTATCCCCCCCCCCCCAATCACAATATACAATTTAGTTTTTTTAAACTAGCAATATGCAATTTTTAAAGGGACAGTATAGTCACTAGAACCACTATAGATTAATTTAGTTGTTCTAGTGCCTATAGCCTGTCCCTGTAGCTTATTAAATGTAAACACTGCCTTTTCATAGAAAAGGCAGTGTTTACATTGCTGCCTATAAAGATCTCTAGTGCCAGTCACTCAGATGGCCACTTGAGAGGCCTATGTTCAGCATGGAGATGCCGAATGTTACCCATAGAGAACATGTGCGATATCATCCCAATACTTTCCTATGGTAAAGCATTGGCTTGGCTAAGATAATAAAGATTGATCATCTCAGCTATGGAGGCGGGTAAAGCCACGGCAAAAAAATGGGCCGCAGCATGCCGTGGGGAAAAAAAGTGAGTGAAAATACCTTATGTGATCGAAGGGACAGAGGCACACACACACACTGACAGAGACATGCAGACACATTTTCTTACACACACAGATTTACATTTGTTTATTTTCATCCACCCAGTCTCCATACCTTTGGGAGAGCTGAGTGGATCTTTCCCTGGGGTCCAGTGCGGCTGCTCTCTCTTCCTGCGTGCGAGGGAGCAGCAATCTACCTGCAGTTCCTCTCTGCTCCCTGTAGTGATGCCGGGGCTGGAATTACTTCATATTCCGGCTCCCAGCATCATTATACAGTGCGAGAGAGCAAAGAGGAGATGCAGGAACATCACTTCTCACTCACGCTTCCTCTGACGACCACCTTGATGCTCCCCAGGCCGGCCGGCTACAATACCCCCTAAGCCAGACACCTCCATGCTCCCCAGAGCAGGTGGCCAGCTACAATGCTCCCCAGGGAAAGAGCTTAAGGGCAGATAAATCCCAGGTGCCAGGGAAAAATTTCTCGTTGCCATGGCGACCTGGGATTTGTTGAGCCCTGTCCTACATCGGCCCTCTGCCTTTGCCGCCACCCCCCCCCCCCCCCCACCGGAAGTCACAAAAGGGTTAATACCCCTTTTTTCTCCACTTACCTGCTTCCAGCACTGATGGATCGGTCTCCTCTTTCGGCAATATTATGGCTATCTACAAACCTAATGCACATGTGTGGCAAATGACATGCACGCTTGCCATGAATCACTGAATGAACACTGAATCAATGCTATCCTATGGGGGTTTACAAGGCAAGAATTAACCCTGCAATGTAAGCACTGCAGTTTCTTTTAAAAAGAAATGCTTTACATTGCACGGCTAAGGGACAGGGTCGCTGCACACAGACCACTTCAATGAGATAAAGTGACTTCAGGTGCCTATAGAGTCTCTTTAATTAAACATTCTAAGCACCATAACCAGCATAGCACCAACAGGTTCGGGGAGGGGGGAGACGTTCTTTAAACCCCCAGCCCCGCACTAAGATTTTGTTGGACTTGCACCCTGAGCCCCAGATAACGGAGTTTCAAGCTACAACCTATGAGTGTGAAAATCTGTGAATGTATGTCTCTGAGTGCAGTGTCTGTATTGGTGTAAATCTATGCATGTATAGCACTGAGTGCTGGGTGAGATGGTCTATGTTTGTGTCTGGCAAAACGAAGGGAAAAACAAAGATGTAAATTATGTGATTAAAGTCACCCAAACAACTTAATCTCAATTGCCATGTCCTTTCAATTCTGCAATGTGAAACATTGCAATTTTTTTGTAAATAAAATCCATCTCTAAAGGCTGTTTTCCTGACAGCCACTAGAGGTGTTTCCGCTGCACTGCCCAAGTGAAACGGTCACATGATGCAGAGGTCCACCGGAAAGCATTGAATACAATGCTTTCCTATAGGAAAGCTTGGATGAGCATTAGTTCTCCAATGCTGGACCATCGCAGGAGGGCATGCCTCTATGACGGAGGTGGAGAGATGAGTGCTGTGCTGGCTATGGTGCCTAGAATGTAAGCACCACTTCTGGTTTCATTTTTATTACACAAGGGCACCTGTATAGAACTAGGAACACTATAGCATTAGGGGCAACTTCAGCAGTGTTCCTTTAATACTGGAAAAATAGAAAAAAATGAAAAAGTACTGCCAGTATGAAATATCATTAGGAGTGTGTACATTGCATATGTCAGTGCAGCAGCTAAAGCATCAGCCCCCCTCCCCTTCCTCCCCATCTCATCTGACAAAGAGGTCAAGTACAATAAGTAAAACATCACCAAAAGCTGTTCAATACAAAGTAATTCTGAAGTGTAGAAAATCATGGTATGACTCACTGGTCCCTATCCATTTTGATTTTTTTTTTTTAAACAGATGTATATCAAAAATTGTTATACATTATATACTTAAATAATGCATAACAAATCTTAACCAAGTGTTTTCACTAATTCAGCTCGTTTTGCCATGGAAATAGAACATCCCAACACCAATAGTAAACTCGTGGTTCTATAGCTTCACTTTTCCAATCACAATCAGTGCCCTAGCCATGAGCTGAGGAACACACTGTCACCAACACCCACCTCTCACTTCCTGTGCACAGTTATTTATCTCCCACACTTTCCATCTAGCTCCAATCACTTAACATTTGGCCAACCTGCTAGCTCTTTCAATGGCAGCAATGAATACTGTGTTCACGTTAACTCCCCTGCCCAAGTCACACAACTTCTTACACATTGCAAAACTCTATATAATCAGAGCTGGCCGAGCCCTGCATTAGATGTACACAATACAACACAGCAGCAGTCACTGTCTGTCATTCCAGCAGCACATGGAGCACTCCGCTGTGTATTGCAGTGTGATAGCTCTATATCAGGGACTCTGTGATAGAAAACCTTGTGTCACTGCAACTGCAGCTAGACTACATTTCCCGAGATGCCTTGCTCGCCAAGTGCCATTACTGCAGCAGATCCCAGTGCCCCCCATTGTGAGATCCCCAATGTGCTCTCACCCCTCCACCAGTAGGTCTGGGACAGGTTGTGCCATGTCTGATGCCGGGGCAGGTGCTCCCCTCCCGCCCCGGTGTGCGCCGCTTCTATCAGCCCCTTCCTGCGCTCGGGCTGCAGCACCACCTCCAGCTCGGTGAAGCGCTCCTTGTCCCGCTGCCGCCGCTGGTAGTACAGGGTCCCGGATTGCACCACGTAGCAGGCGGCGGCCTTGCGGATCTTGCGCTTGACATTGCCCTCGGTGCCCGGAGCGTAGGGCTCCCGCTCGTTGGTCAGATAGCGCAGGATGGCCAGGTAGCTCTCCTCGCTGGACATGGCGGACAGCACGGGGCCCCACCGGCCTCCCTGGGGGCGCAGGCCGCGCTCTGTATCCGGGCGGCTAGCTCGGTGCTCCCTCTGGATAGCGGGTGACAGCTACACGGGGAACTGCTGGGCTCGGAACGCCCGGCGAGCAGCTTCGCGGAAACACAAAATGGCTGCTGCACCAGCGGAAGTGACGTCATGCAAGTCTCGGCGTGGATACAATGTAGGCAGAGAGAACGCGGAGAGACTCAGTGAGAAGGAGAAGGAGGAGGAGAGCAGCGTGCTGGTGGGTGAGCCGCCATAACCGAGCAATGCATGTGTGACTGTCTGGGAGAGAGCATGGCGAGCTGTATCATGTTCATAGAGAGATAGCGGGGTGGGTTACTCTGAATTTTTATCTGTAATTTTGGCCTAGAATGCTCTATGTGGCGCTGTATGAATGGTGTTGGGTACATGGTCTTTAATGCACAGCCTGTGTTTGGGTTCAGGTGCTGTTTTGGGGAGCATTTCTAAGTTGGTGAGTATAGTCAGTCCCTGCAGGTTTTTTAATGTAAACACCGCTTTTTCAGGAAAAACGAGGCACTGTTTACATTACTGCCTGGTGACACCTCTAATGGAAATCATTCATACGGCCACTAGAGTGGCTTCCTGGGCCAGTGCAGTACTGGCATTCACTGTCTCCATGCACTGCATGGAGGTTCTGAAGGTTGCCCATAGAGATTCATTTATTTAATGCATCTTCTGTGCAATAGCCTCCCAGTGCTTGGATTGGCTGAGATCATCTCTAGATAGATGATCTCAGCTGTGAAGGTGGAGTCAGATGGGGCAAGACTTGCACTGCATGATAACATAAAGGTTAGTAAAATCACCTTTTATTTACACCGACAGGGGGGCTGATAACCTAAATGTCGATTTCCTACTCTATAGGAATACATATTTGTTTGACACTAAAGTCACAATGTTCTTGTCCTTTAAACACATAATGTTGTAAAAATTTGGGTTATTGTTCCCCATCCTTCCCTTTCCTCCTCCAGTGATATCACTCCCTCAGATTTAACATTACCAACCTAGAACTCTCACTCAGGGCTGTTATTTAAGCTGCACAAACAGATTCCAAACACCATGACCACTTCAACTCATTGAAGTGTTCATGTTGCTTATAGTAATTATTTAACTCTTTCTGGATGCAAGGGTGTTCTATGCTGTCCTACAAAAGGAGGGCTTTAACACTGCTAGAGCAGCATAACATTTCTAATGATTGGGCCCCAGTATCTATACTTACTGTCATGTGATCGTGGTGACATCACTATTTGTTTAGAACTTGTACAATTGCCTCCATCCTTAAGGGGCTAACAGATATCAATAAGTATTTGTTGTAAAATCTTTATTTGTTATTCAGGGGAGACTCGTTTTTCCAATGGTTTAAAATTCTGTATTGTTTTGATCTTAGCCTTATGTAAATTAGAAACCACCATCTCTGAACTTTCTGAGTACTGGAGGGGAAAAGCATGCTTCTTACACTGAAATAAGTTGCAAGAGCTTGTTTTAAAACTGTGGAAATTACTCGCTGTTGTAACTGTTGAACATTTTTATTTAGGTTACACTGCTCCATCAAAAATATACCTAATAACAGGAACCATTTCCCCCTTTTTTTTAGTTTGCTATCATTATTCAATATGTCAACACAAATTAAGGACAAAGAAGCTTTTCAGCGAATCAATTTTCTATACCAGGTAATTATAGATTATAGTTAAACTACTACTGTACATTTTTATGTGTTTAAATAATTTCAGTAGTCATTTTACTACCAGTTGCATGATAATCCAAATTAAAAACCCAACACATTTCCTATTTAGCTTATTGGCTACATTACTTAATTTTCATGTGCTACAACTACTTTAAATTAACACTATAGGGTCAGGAACCTAAACATGTATTTCTGACCCTATAGTGTTAAAACTCATCTGACCACCTGTGCTCCCTTAATATAATAAAACTTACTTTTGTTAAAGTCTGCAGTTGTTGGCTCTTCGCCTGATCTGCCTGATTGATTGACATCATCAGAAGTGATTCTCTGAGCCAATTACAATGCTTTCCCATAGGATTGGCGGAGCTAGTCAAGGAGGCACATCGGGGCGCAGAGCCAGCACAAGCCAAACACAACCCTGGCAAATCGGCATCCCCTCATAGAGATGCATTGTATCAATTCAGTGGAAACACTGAATGGCAGTGCTGCGCACTGCCCCAGGAAGTACCTCTAGCAACCAGTAAAGTTATCCATAGGCTGTAATGTAAACACTTTTTTTCTCTGAAAAGACAGTTTTTACTGCAAAAAGGCTGAAGCAAATTATTATACTCACCAGAACAAATGCAATAAGCTGTAGTTGTTCTGGTGAGTAGAGTGTACCTTTAAGCTAACCACTAACATTATTAATTTCTAAAATGAAAATCCCAAGTGTGAAAAAATGCAGATCAGTACTCAATTTAATTGATTACTGTCTAAATACATGTTGACCACATTATCCTCGTGAGGCTAAACCAATCAAATGTAAAATTATCCAAAATACTCTTTCCATGAAGGCTCTGCAACTTTTTTTTCTTTTAGCCAAAAGTCATGCAAATATATTGTTTGTGCGGTAAGACTGTCATGTAATATTATTATAGTTTTTCTGCATATTTGTGTTTAAAGCTAGGCACAAATGTCTACTAGCTTGGCCTTAAGAAAAATGAAAAGGGTAAAAAGGGACACTGTAGGCACCAGAACCACTATAGCTGAATGTATGGTTCTTGTGTCTAAAGCCTGTCCCTGAAGGCTGAACAATGTTTTCTGAGAACAGTGTTTACA
This sequence comes from Pelobates fuscus, assembly GCF_036172605.1. Lineage (NCBI taxonomy): Eukaryota > Metazoa > Chordata > Amphibia > Anura > Pelobatidae > Pelobates > Pelobates fuscus. The sequence goes on along the minus strand of NC_086317.1, from coordinate 292,238,394 downwards.
ATGCTGCTTCCGTACACCACTAGTGGCTGTGACTAGAGACTTCCTGGATTTGGTCCTGCAAAGATCTAAGGCTCAACTTTCAGTGTTTACTCGCTTGCATTGAGACACTGAACACTCCCTATGCTGACTCTGCATCTCTATGAGGAGATGCTAATTGGCACAGCACTGTCATTTCCTTCGCATGCGTACTAGACTCTCAATGCTTCCCTATGGGATAAACATTAGATTGGCTGAGATAACCGGGATTGTTTAATTATACATATTGAGAATCTGAAGAGTTTCTTCTTCTATTCTATTTTTCAGTTGGTAAAAATTGAGTATTGAGGTAATGTTTTCAACTTTATTTAGCTTCTATTCTTCCACAATAAATCTTTATTTGTATTTTTTATATTTCTCATGCAATTATATTTTTTTATATATATATATATATATATATATTACATGTAATTTGTTTGTATCTGTAAAATGTTTTCAGGCTTATTATTGCATTCAGTATCTGATTACACCCATTTAATTGTTTCCCAAGGCTGCACACTGTGTATTGGCTCAAAACCCTGAGAATGTGGCACTTGCTCGCTTCTATTGTCATACAGAAAAAATGATCAGCAAGCGACTGGTGCTTAGACAGTAAGTATACATTGCTTGTTTGAATAGACCTATAGTTCTACTTGATAACATAATCTTGCTTAGCAATATAAAGAGACAATTTGTCCTTTTTAATATATATATATATATATATATATATATATTTTATTTACAAACACACGTGAATTTGAGCCTTCAGAAAAATTACATTTAAACATCATTACCTTGGCATATAATATTGGAAATTGGCAGTAGTTCATTTGTGCAAGAATAGTCATCACTACAAATTAATGCCAACACATCCATATAATAATTGCAGTTTGCATTATTGTTTTACATACCTTAAAGGATCACTATAGGGTCAGGAACACAAACGTGTATTCCTGACCGTATAGTGTTAAAACCACCATCTAGCCCCCCTGGGTCCCCTCATGCCTCCCTAAAAATAGCAAAATCTTACTGTATTCAAGCCTGAAGCTGTAACTCTGCATGCTGTTTGCCTCAAAAAAACAAGCAGTCTGCTGACATCATCCGAAGTGGTAGCCTGGTCCAATCACAATGCTTCCCCATAGGATTGGCTGAGACTGACAAAGCGGCAGATCAGGGGCAGCGGCAGCATGATTCAAACACAGCCCTGGCCAATCAGCATCTCTTCATTGAATCAATGAATCTCTATGAGGAAAGTTCAACGTCTGCATGCATTTTAGGCAGCCATGACCCAGGAAGGATCTCTAACTGCCATCTGATGAGTGTCCAGAGAAGTTATCACTAGGCTGTAATGTAAACACTGCATTTTCTCTGAAAAGACACTGTTTATAGCAAAAAGCCTGAAGGTAATGATTCTACTCACCAGAACAAATTCAATAAGCTGTAGTTGTTCTAGTGACTATAGTGTCCCTTTAAGTTATTATAATTAAGTTATTATAATTAAGTTATTATAATTAAGTTATTATAGGGTTATTATAACCCTAGAAACTCTGAATGTAAAGGTGGTGGTGTTGGGTTTCTCCTCTCCCCTCACTGCTCTTTTAAACCTCTTCCCACCCCCCCCTTCCCTCTCTTTCCCGTCATTTGAAATACACTCAATTCGCCTTTTCAAACTGGTTCCCCTCTTCTCTTCCTTGACCACTTTGCTGCCTGGCTACCCTATTTCCTCTCTTCTAACATTCCATCCCTAATTCTCGGGGACTTCAATATTCCTTTAAACCCACCTTTGACCTCTGCAGCCACTAAACTACTTTCAATGACTTCCTCCCTCGGGCTATCGCAGTGGGCAAATTCTTCCACCCATGTAGCTGGCAATACCCTTGACCTAATCTTCACTTATGCATGTACAGTAACTAATATCTGCAATACTCCATATCCACTCTCTGATCACCACCTCTTATCATTTGCTCTTGCGTATCCCCTCACCCAACAACCTCAGCCTAACCCCCCTCAACTCAGGAGGGACCTTAATTCTCTTGATCTCCAACAGTTGTCAGCTGACATTGATTCACAACTGCTGTCCATCCCTTCCCTCTCCTGTCCTTCACTGGCCATCTCCGTATATAACTCTACTCTTACATCTGCCTTGAACACTGCAGCGCCACTCCAAACAAGCACCTCAAGGAGGACCCGCCCCCAACCATGGCATACTAAATCAACGCGCTACCTGCAAAGATGCTCCCGTTGTTCGGAACGCTCCTGGAGGAAGTCTCGTACCCAATCAGACTTTCTCCATTATAGATTCATATTGTGTTCATACAGTGCAGCCCTTGCCCTTGCCAAACAGTCCTATTTTTCCTCTCTCATTAGTTCATGTTCCCGCAACCCCAGGCGTCTCGTTGACACCATTAATTCTCTTCTTCGCCCTGCTGTGGCCACCCCCAAAACTAACCTTACTTCTGATAACTTTGCATGTTACTTCACTGACAAGATTGAACAGCTAAGGAAAGAATTCTCCCCTCCTTGCCTTTCTGTTTCTCAATCACACATAGATCATGCCTTTCCTACCCTTCAGACATTCTCCCCAGCTACTGACCAAGAGGTGGCTGCTCTTCTTTGCTCCTCTCGCCCCACCACTTGCCCGCTCGATCCTGTCCCATCCCACCTTATCAGATCTCTCTCCACTTGTCTCGTGCCTTCTCTAACACACATCTTCAACTGCTCGCTCTCTTCTGGCATCGTCCCTGCTGACCTTAAACATGCCACTGTAGTACCTATACTAAAAAAACCATCCCTCGACCCATCCACCCTCTCTATCTACCGTCCCATATCCCTGCTCCCTTGTTCCTCAAAGCTTCTGGAAAGACTTGTCTTTACCCGTGTGTCTCATTTCCTCAATTCCAACTCTCTCCTTGACCCCCTTCAATCTGGCTTCCGCCCTCTTCACTCTACAGAGACTGCCCTTATCAAAGTCACTAACGACCTAATCGCAGCTAAATCCAAAGGCCACTACTCCATACTAATTCTTCTTGACCTCTCGGCGGCCTTTGACACCGTTGATCATGCTCTCCTTCTTCAAACTCTTCAATCGCTTGGTCTCTGTGACTCTGTCCTCTTATCTCTCCCAACGCTCATTCAGTGTCTCCTTTTCTAATGATACCTCCTCCCCTCGCCCTGTCTCAGTTGGAGTCCCCCAAGGCTCCGTCCTTGGTCCCCTTCTTTTTTCTCTTTATACTGCCTCTCCTGGCAACCTTATTATCTCTTTTGGATTCCACTACCACCTGTACGCTGATGACACCCAGATATATCTCTCTTCCCCAGACCTCTCCCCTGCCGTCCTGCAATGTGTCACTGCTTGCCTTTCTTCCATCTCTGACTGTATGTCCTCCACTTTCTGAAACTTAATCTCTCAAAAACTGAGCTCCTTGTCTTTCCTCCTCCTAATACTGATCCTCCTCTTTCGCTCTCCCTTCAAGTTTGTGGTACCAACATCAGTCCATCCTTGCAAGCGCGCTGTCTTGGCGTCATACTTGACTCTGGTCTCACCTTTGAGCCTCACATCCAGCATGTTGCCAAATCCTGTAGATTCCATCTTAAAAACATAGCCCGCATCCGCCCCTTTCTTGCACCAGATACTACCAAGGAGCTTGTCCGTGCTCTAGTAATTTCCCGCATGGATTACTGTAACCCTCTCCTGATTGGTCTTCCCAAAAGCCGTACTGCACCCCTACAGTCCGTAATGAACGCTGCTGCTAGACTGATTTTCCTCTCTAGTCGTTTCTCTCACACCTCACCCCTCTGCCAGTCCTTACATTGGCTTCCTGTATGCTATAGGAGTCAATTCAAGGTACTAACTCACACCTATAAAGCACTGAACAACTCTAGCCCCTCTTATATCTCCTCACAGATCCATAGGTATGTCCCTTCTCGGTCTCTCCGCTCTGCCCGTGACCACCTCCTGTCCATTGTCCGCACTCGTACGGCCAACTCACGCTTGCAGGACTTCTCGCGGGCGGCTCCCTTCCTATGGAATAGCCTGCCTACCGCCATCAGACTCTCCCCTAGTCTTGCATCTTTTAAGAAGTGCCTTAAAACCCATCTCTTTAGGAAAGCTTATGGCCTCCAAGACTAACCAATACCTCACATACCTGTCTCTTGCCCTCTCCTAAAGGGCAGTCCACCTTATTTGATTGCAAATTCCTGTCCTAATGTGTTTTACACCCCACCTCCTATAGCATGTAAGCTCGATCGAGCAGGGTCCTCTTCAACCTATTGTTCCTGTAAGTTTATTTGTAATTGTCCTATTTATAGTTAAATCCCCTCTCATAATATTGTAAAGCGCTACGGAATCTGTTGGCGCTATATAAATTGCAATAATAATAATTATAATTTATGAAGGAATTTTGTAAAATGAATCTACAATTCTGCCACCTTTTAAGCCATCCTTTTGTTTTATCTCCAGGGACCCATCTATTAAAAGAACTATATGCAAAAGGTGCAGCTCTCTGCTTCTTCCTGGAGTCACCTGTACTGTACGACAAAAAAGTAAGCACTTTCTTAGGTATGAAATGTGAAATATAACTTATTTAAACACACAGAGAAAACAATAACTATCCCTTACTGAGATAGTGAGTGATATACTAAAGTGCCTGAATAAAAGCAGCTCAACACAAAAAGTGGAATACCTTAAACCACAATAAAGTGCAAAATATAAGAATAAAAAGGTATAAACAATATACCAGCGAGTGGAGCGCTATAATGAATATTAATATAAATAATGAGGGGGTATACTCACCCCTCCAACATAGTTTTACAATGTGTCCAAATGTACATACAAAGTAAACCAACAAAAAGAGAGAATATAGTGCAGATGGTTTACAAAAATGAAAAAAAATGAATAATAGTAGCAATTCACGTGGGTTGGAGCCTATAAGCTATTGGCTCCGTAAGTGACTCCTTTTTGCTCTTGAGGCAGCAACACACCCCTTTATCCCAAACGATGTTCTCCCGAAGATATGTAACAAGCAGAGAGAGAGAACCTCATGGGTGGTATTGTACAGATAGTGTATACAAAATAGTGAGATAGTAATGATTATGCTCACCTTAGACAGAGCCTTGAATTCCTGGCTCTGAGGTTTGTTGGCAATATGCTAATTTATTGGGATAGCATTCCCCACATCGTGTTCCTGGGGGCTAGAAAGGACTATATGGACTAATATAAAAAAAATAACGATTTATTGTAGAGATAAAAAATAATAATAAAAACAATATTTAGACTTCTCAAAAGCATATAAGCTAAATGATAGAAAGTCCAAACTCCAGCTAAACGCGTTTCACTCTTGTATGAGCTTCCTCAGTAGCTGTGAAACGGCTGTATTTAAACAGCTTGCCTTTAAATACACTTGTTAAATTAAACAGACCATTTAATATTAAGCTATATGTTTCTATTTTAAATTTAAAATACATTTTCAAAAACTTTAGGAAAAATGTAATTTTTGCGTTACTTGCTTATAATTTTTACATTCTCCTCCCATACAATAGTTTTTGGCGGTCACGTAAAATATGATTGATTGCTAAAATATATTTGGACCTTGGGGGTGTGAATCTGGGAACATAAAGCCCTATATGAAATATTTGCCTTAAAAAGTATTTACAAACTTATTTGCTCTACTGACCGTAGAATAGTTGATCCGGAACCTGCATTATTTTTCTAAGCTACAAAAATGCAATTCTTAAAGGGACACTACAGTCACCAGAACCATTAACGGTTCATGTAGTGGTTCTGGTGTCTATAGCCTGTCATTGCAGGCTTTTCAATGTAAACACTGCCTTTTCAGAAAAAGGCAGTGTTTACATTGCAGCCTAGAGACACCTCGAGTGGCTGTCACTCAGACAGCCACCAGAGGTGATTCCTAGTGCAATGATGCATGGAGGCGCTGAATATTCCCCATAGAGATGCATTGATTTAATGCATCTCTATGAGGAGATGCGATTAGATGGCAGGTCCCTCGCTGCCTGCCTCTACTTTCCATCAGCCGGTCCCCTGCATTCTCCCCTGCCGTCTCCGCTGAAAGAATCCCAGGCATCAGGACGAAACTCCTAGTACAAATAGCGAACTGGCGCCTGGGATTTGTCTAGCTCTGTTATAATAAATCATGTATGTGGGTGATCTACAACCAGGAGCATCCCTTGAAATAACAGGCACACTCCGAAGTCTCCCCCATGGTATGTGAATTATGAGCACTGTGTGCTTAGTTTTTCTAAAGCCGGCTGTCATAAATGCATGGAGAATAAATGCGGACTGTCTTGGTGGGACATAACTCCTAAATCAAAACTGTCCATCTCAAATTGGGACCGTTGGGAAGTGTTCGATTTAAATTTTAATTAGTAAAATAATTTTAATTTATCATGTTTTGAATTTTTTTTTTTTCCCCATTAAAAGTAATGTCTTTTGAACACGATTTTTTAAAATTGATTTTTTTTTTTATATATAGAACACCGTGGGCAGAGGCAAACTGTTGTACGATGTTTGAGTTGTGGCCTAATTAAACGGTTTCTCAGTAACCCAAATTACAAGTTATGGTGTGAACAGCCAGAGGCTCTACTCGAAAATCAGCCAAAAGCAGGTAAACTATATTTCTAGTTAATGAATGTTGTTTGCTTTTCAGCAAACTTACTAAAAGTCATACACAAACATGTTATCATGCAGACTGTCAATTTCAGCTTTTGAACCACAATTAACTACAGTTTACAGATTTTTTTGATTTTATAAATATATAATTCTATTTTTATGAAGTTTCATAATTAACAATATAACATAAGGTCTTCTATCATAAGTTCCTATGTGCTGTAATTTTTCCCCTCAACACAAAGTGTAAACCTTTTATAGTGTATCTTGGGTCTCTGCTTGTCTTCCTCTCATTTACAAAGAGAGAAACTTTATATGAAAGCACCCTGCAACATTTATCTTAACATTTAGATATTCTATTACGATATATAGGTGTTAAAGGGACACTATAGTCACCAGAACAACTACAGCTTAATGTAGTTGTTCTGGTGAATATTATCATTATATGCAGGCATTTTCATGCAAACACTGCCTTTTCAGAGAAAAGACAGTGTTTAAATTGCCCCTAGGAACACCTCCAAGTGGCCACTCCTTAGATGGCCACTGGAGGTGCTTCCTGGCTCAGTGCTGCACAGTAGGCAGCTCTGCCATTCAGGGTCCCCACGCTCTGCATGGGGACGCTGAATTTTCCTCATAGAGATGCATTGATTTAGTGCATCTCTATGAGGAGGTGCTGAGTGGCCAAAACAGCATCTGGCCCGCCCCTTGTCGATTTTAGCCAATCCAATGCTTTCCCCATAGGAAAGCATTGGATTGGTTAAAAATCGGCAGTTCTGATGATGTTACCAAGGGGGCGGGCCAGTGCCAGCAGACTCGCATGGCGCTGGAAATAAGGTGCGTTTTTCATGCTTTTAAGGGGGAGGGCAAGCCACCTTTAATGGTGGGTTTAGCACTATAGGGTCAGGAATACATGTTAGTGTTCCTGACCCTATAGGGTCCCTTTAATCTTCCTTTACTTTCCAAAAGTGGAAGTAGTAGAGCCCTTGTAACTACAATAAAAAAATAGCCCTTACAAAAAAGGGGTAGCTGTAGCTGAGTGATCACCACCAACATTCAGGTACTGGAGTGATCATGCCGTTGAGTACTTATAGATCAGTGTCTTAGTTAAGGGAATGTAGACCTATCTTTATTGGTATTTAAAAGCCATGAAATTCCTTATTTGTGAGTGATTACATTATACATACTTAAAGGGACTCTCCAGGCAGCCCCTGTTTTCTCACCTGGTTCCAGCGCCGGGAGCCTCGTGAAGCTGCGCCCCCTATTTCGTCAAAATGACGAAATAGGCAGCGCGAGCAGGGAGCAATCAGAAGCTTCCATTTGGAAACGTCATTGCTCCCTTGTGCGCATGCGCAGCTTCGCCGCACATGTGCACAGACTTCAGAGGGCGGCATTCATGCCGCCCTCTGAAGTCCTCAGCGCACTACCGCACACGTCAGACGTATTTTCAAACGTCTGACATGTACAGGGCCTTTTTAGGGCCCTGCATGATAGGAAGTGCCTCTAGTGGCCGTCTGAGTGACAGCCACTGGAGGTATTCCTATCAATCAATGTAAACACTGTATTTTCTCTGAAAATACAGTGTTAACATTAGATTGCCTGCAGGGAGCTATAGATCTCACCTGAACAAATACATTAAGCTGTAGTTGTTCAGGTGACTATAGTGTCCCTTTAAAAACGAAGGAAATCTCAATGTATCCTTCCTGGTAAAATATCTTATAAATAAATATATGTATGCATTTCCAGGATAGCAGTGTACAAGCAAAGTAACACTATAGAGCCCACCTTTGCATACACGCTGTGCTGTCCAACTGTTCTCTCTGGAATTCAGCTTGTTTAGCACAGCCTTCCTTTCTGCTATTCTTTCATTCACTAAATTCTGAAGACTGCATCTCCCTTCTCTTAACCCCTTAATGACGAGTGACGGACAAGGTCCGTCACGCAGGGGAAATCCTTAACGACGACGTGACGGACCTTGTCCGTCACCCGTTAAAATTAACCCCAGATCGCAGCGATCGCGGGGTTAATGGTGCTCCGGTCTGCCTCTGTATTAGAGGCAGACCGGGAGCACCGGATCCGGCTGTCCCAGCTCATGTGCCCGCTCTGACATCATGTCAGAGCGGGCACATGTGCTCAGTATACTCACCTTCCGCCTCCCTGCACTTCCGGGTCCACTGTGAAGTGCAGGGAGACGGATCAGTGCTGATCCTACCCCCTGTAAAAAAAATAAAGTTAAATTAAAATCCCGCCCCCCTCTACCCATTTTAATAAAAAATTAACCCCTTCCCTGCCAATTGATCACTGACTACAGTGATCAATTGGCAGGGATTTCATTTTACTATGATCTGACTTTTTTTTTTTTTTTTTTTTTAACCTCTGAGGGTTAATTTATTTGTTATTTTTTTTTAACCCTCAGGGGTTAAATTTATTTTATGAATTCATTTAAATATTTTAAAATTCGAAATTTAGCTAGCTGTGGAGGGTAGAAGTTAGTGGGGAATTGGGGGATTTAGTGTTAAGCTAACTAGGGGTTAGCGTTAAAAAAAAAAAAAAAAAAAAAAGCTTTAAAATAAGCTTTAAAAAGTTAAAAAAAAGTTTTAATAACGTTTAAGTAAAAAATACCCCCCCTTTTACCCAGTCCAAATAAAAATTAACCCGTTCCCTGCCAGTCGATCACTGCCTACAGTGATCAAAATACAGATCACAGTATTATACTGTGATCTAATTATTTTTAACCCCTGACGATGAACTTTTATTTTATTTTTTTTAACCCTCAAGGGTTAAATTTATTTAATTAACTAATTTGAATATTGTTTAATTAAATATTTTGCTAGCTAGGGTGGGTGGGAGTTATGGGAAACTGGGGAATTTACTTTTAGTGCTGCTTACTGCTAGTTAGGGGTTAACGGTAAAGAAAAAGCTTAGAAAAATGCTAAATCTGTAAAAAAAAAAAAAAAAAAAGTTTTTTTTAAGAAAGTTTAGGAAACTTTAATAAAATTGATAAGCAAAACAAACGTTTAAAAAATAGTTTAAAAAGTTTTAAAAAGTTAAAAAATACATTTTAAAAACGCTCATTACCACTACACCTGGAACAAACTAGAGAAAAAATGATCCCACGCCAAGGTTCAAAATATGCCTTTTGAATTACCCCAGGGTGTATTCTTTAATAAATAGTATGTGTTTGTGCGGAAGTTTCAATAACCAACCATCTAAACTACTCCAAATTGGAACATCGTAAAACTTCAAAGTTAGAAAAAAACTGAATGGCTGCGTCTCAAATGTGCCCCTTCAACATCCACATATACCTGGCAAAGGTACATACGGGGGTATTGCTGTACTCAGACCACATAGCTGAGCAACATATGAAGTATTATACAGTCGTAGCACACATAAGGTTTGCAAAATATACTGTGCAAACTCACTTTGTCTGTCAAAAAGGCATAAAAAACGCTTATTACCACTACACCTAGTACAAGCTAGCGGAAAACTGATCCCACGCTAAGGTTCAAAATATGCCTTTTGAAATACCCCTTACCCTGGGGTGTCTACTTTAAGAAATGGTAGGCCTTTGTGGGGTAGTTTGAATTTAAAACCTGTGAAGATGCTTGGAAATTGCACATATGCCCAGCGTCAAAATTCAAAGTTCGGTAAAAACTGATATGGCTTGGTCTCCTATATGGCACTGTAGCTTCACGAAACAGTGCCAAAGACATTCATTGGGGGTGTCTTTTTACTCAGAAGACTTGGTTGAGCATAATTTGGGGGTTTTGAACTTAGTGGCACATATGAAATATACAAAATGCCCAGCAAAAATGCAATCCGTATGTAAAAAAAAAAATGCCCAAAATAATTTTTTACCACATACTTTGGCATATATTGGTGGAAAAATGGGGGCATGCTAAGGCACAATATGCACCTTATGAGATACCCTGGAGTGTCTACTTTTACAAATGGTAGGCCTTTGTGTGTTTTTTTTTTTTTTTTTTTGAACAGTCAAACTGTTATAATACCCCGAATGGAAGAAAAGGCTCATTAAATCAGTCTCTCAAAACTCTACTGTGAATACTGAAAAGGACAGGTCTCCTATATGGCACTGTAGCTTCACGAAATAGTGCCAAAGACATACAATGGGGGTACCGTTGTACTCAGCAGAAGTAACTGAACACATAATAAAACTTTGTACAGGAATAGCACACACCAACTTTACAAAATACACATGAGAAGTTCTTTGTTATAAGTTTGTGTGCCAAAACCCCCCAAAAAACACAATTTTACTTCAATATTTAGCAGAGTTGGCGGTAAAATGGCTACTTAGAAAGTGTCAAAACAACCTTAGGTAAATAGCCTGTGATGTCTACTTTATATAAATATATACTTTTGTGTGGCAATTTTGTTTTCTTTTATGGCTATTAAGCTTACAAGACAAACCTACCAAATTCTAAAATCGCTCCACATTAAAAGTTTATTTTACTCCTTGTGCTTTGTGACCTGTAACTACAAAAAAAAAAAAAAACTTAAAATCCCAGACACATTATATATTCTGTAAATCAGAACAACTAAATGAATTTATTTTTAATTACTTTCCTTAACCTGCACTAATTATGCACACATTATTATTGCAAAAACTGTAAAAACAAAACAAAAAAAAACTCAAAAATGTTCAAAGTTTTTTGCATTTTTCTGTATTTTTTTATAATAAATAAGCATTTATGTGTATATATATATGTTACATCAAATTAAAGCCCTTTCTGTCCTTTAAAAAACGGTATATAATATGCGTTGGTGCAATAAATTAGTAAAATGCAAATTGCAGTTGAACGCAAACAGCAAAAAATGCCGTTGTCATAAAGTGAAAGACAAGCTTCCGAAGCTCTGTCCTTAAGGGGTTAATTGAAACACAGATCTGTGATTTGCTCATCCTAGTGGGGGGGAAAAGTTATAAAAATTATTCATGCTCTATTATTTGTACACATTTGTTGAGCTGGGTGGGGTGAAAAGATTGAATTGTTAACTCTAAGTGGTAGGAACACTTGGTAATATGTGCATGATCACTTTATGGGCACTGGATTTTGTGGTGGGAATACTGGAGAGTAGTTGTAGCATCTAGTGACAATAATTATTTTATATGGCCATATTGTATTGGTTTTTTGGGGTTTTTTTTCACTCCCTCCAAAAACCCTTTGTACAGTGATCTGAAGCCGATATGAGTGGTGTCTTAAATGTACCTAGCTACTGCCTACAACTTTCTAACTGAAGCTGCTGCTAATTTTGATAGCAATTGTTGGTACTTTGTGCATAATATTTAAAAATTTATGTGAGACCCCCCCAAAAAAATGTGTGGACTCCCATAACAGAAGTTGTTCAACTGTGGCATTTTACATTTCATTTTTCTACTTGTATATTTAGAAAATATACACCCTCTAATTTTTTTTTTATACACATATATAATATACATACGTTATTTCTTTTATAAAATATGTAATTTTTTTATTTATTTTTTTTTGCCAGATATAAATCCTCAAAAAGAACCAAAAGAGAGAGAAACTAATTTGAAGAATGAAGAAAAGAAAACTACTTCATAGATGACATTCTTATATCAAACTGAAAGCTTTGTAATTTGTTTTGCATGGCTGGTTAATTTATGTACATATCCTATACACCTTACAACATACTTTGAGCAAGATGTAAAAAAAAAAAAAAAGATTTATTTTTATATTTCGGGGGTTTATTATTATTTTATTTTTTTTATTTCAATAAATGGCTCACTGAAAGTTACTCATCATTTTTTGTTTTATTTTTAAACTTTGTTCTGAAATTTTTGATGTCCCTGCATAATTAAAGGAACACTATAGGGTCAGGAACACAAACATGTATTCCTGACCCTATAGTGTTAAAACCACTGGGCTCCTCATGCCTCTCTAAATATAGCAAAAGCCTGAATCTGTAGCTCTGCATGCTGTTTGCCTCAGAATAGCAAGCTGTCTGCTGACATCATCCGAAGTGGTGGCCTGATCCAATCACAGTGCATCTCCATAGGATTGACTGAGACTGACAAGGAGGCAGATCAGGGGCAAAGCCAGCACAACTCAAACACAGCCCTGGCCAATCAGCATCTCCTCATAGAGATGAATTGAATCAATCAATCTCTATGAGGAAAGTTCAGTGTCTGCATGCAGAGGGAGGAGACGCTGAATGTTTGAATGCATTTAGGAAGCCATTACCCAGGAAGGATCTCCAACAGCCATCTAAGGAGTGTCCAGTGAAGTTATCACTAGGCTGTAATGTAAACACTGCATTTTCTCTGAAAAGACAGTGTTTACAGCAAAAAGCTTGAAGGTAATGATTCTACACACCAGAACAAATTCAATAAGCTGTAGTTGTTCTGGTGACTATAGTGTCCCTTGAATACACGGAGGCTCCTATTATGCTGCACTCTTTCTTTATTTCCCTCAGCAGCAAAGAAAAATATTAAATCAGTATAAAATAAACCAGTAAATAACAGGTATATCTTCCTAGCACTATGTAAAGGAAACCTTTTAGGGAGAAAGTGTTAGGATACTCTGAGGGGAGGTAACCCCCAGGTTGAATAAGCTATTAAACAAAAGAAACACAAACGTTAACCATTTGGAAGATAAACCCTTTTGTGCAAAGAGTAACCCTAATAAAACATAACTTTTAAAATATTTAATTTAAAATACTCTGTCATGGATATAATTGATTTCTGTAATAGGAATAAATCCTACAAAAAATATTACCAAAAAAATATAATAATAAAGAAGATCTTGAATATAGTAGATGGGTAATCTAGGTGAAACTAATAAAATACAATGAAAAACTTGAAATAATAATTGATAATTAAATAAGTGATGGCTTGGTGATCGCACCATGCGTTGCAATGTGTGGACATTTTTTTAAAACTAAAGATAAAGTAACAAAAGCATAAAGGTTACATTTGTAGCATAACTAATTAGCCAGGAGGGGAGAGACACAACAGAATAGCAGCTATAATAATAGAGGGAGAAGAAAGCCCTGCAGGGTAAACCTGAATATAGATAGATGGTAACTTCCCTGTTCTGCTGTGCCTTCGAGGGCACCCATTAAAAAAATGCTATTCCCCCTCACCTCCTCTCTGATGTACAGCCTGATAACCCAAGGAAAGCTGAGTGGCTGTAAAGATAACTCGTAGATATAATCGGCTATAATGGATAGTAACCAGATGAAATAAATCGAACATAAATAAAAAAAAATGGAGAAAAGAAATAAAATGAATAGATAAAGTATGGGTGGTAATATCGTTTAGGTATTAATGCATGTCGTCCCAAATCTCTAGACCAACACCATACTATGTCCAGATGCGCATTTTGCCATTAAGGCTCTTCCAGGGGAACAGGAACAGCCAATCAGCCTCGTCTTCATAACATAATAGGCAGTGTCCAGTAAACTACTTCCTCTTTCTTTGTTGCTCCCCCAGTTAAGTGACACTGGGTCCCATGGTTCTTAACTGTGGGATCTTTTACTTTATTCATATCATTACTGTGGTTAATAGAGTTATTATTATAGTTACAGTATAAGCTGTTTTTCTGCATTTTTTGTGCTGAAAAAGTCCCACTCTGCTTATACTCGAGTCAAGGTCTGTATTATAGCAACTTACATTGCCATAATAGAGACCAGGACCTCGGAGACTTACACTGTGAGCTGAACGGGGAGGTGACTGGAGCTGCTACAAAGGTAAGTAACAGCTTGCTGCCGCCCCCCTGCCCCCCGCACAGCCCATGCCACTGGACCACCAGGGATTGCTATAGCCCCATCCCTAACAAGCAGGAAGGGGGGACAAAAAAAATGAAAAATTAAAATAATATTAAATTTAAAAAAGTAAAATAATAAACATGCCCTCCCCCCACCCAGTTTACACAAACACACACACTCTGCATCATATACACACACTGCATTCATTTTATATATATATATATATATATATATATATATATACACACACACTCTGCATTCATTATATACATACACTGTAATTATTATTTACACACACTGTAAATAAATATTTGATTAATGTAATTTTATTGGGATCTAATTTTATTTAGAAATTTACCAGTAACTGCTGAATTTCCCACCCTAGGCTTATACTCGAGTCAATAAGTTTTCCCAGTTTTTTGTGGTAAAACTTTTCCCATGTATGGTCCCTCATTTTATCAGATGCTTAGTTTCTTCACACTGTAAAAGGGTTTTGCATAGACTTCCTTTCTCTACCTGTTCAATGTTCCCCATCGAGGGAAATTGTTTTTTTCCAAACGAGACACAGACCTTGTCTCTGTGGAAATAAAAGAACTGATGCACAAACAAGCCATCGTAGAGATTCTGGCCCATACCCTGGGTTACGTGAGCAACCTTTTCTTGGTTCCCAAAAAAGGCAAAGGTATCCGTCCAGTGATACATTTGAGACAGCTCAATGGTTATGAGGCATATCAGCACTTCCAAGATGGAAGGGCATTGCATTAGGGATCTTCTCCAACCAGCAGATTGGATGGCCAAATTAGATCTGCATCGCAGTCCAACATCAAGATTCCATCAAGATCAAGAACTTCTTGCAGTTAACATGGTAGGGCAGGAAATGGAGGTTCAGGTGCCTCCCATTCGGACTATCTTCGACTCCATGGTACTTCACCAAGCTCATGAAACCTATGGTCGCCCTGCTACAGAGCCTGGGAGTACGTCTTATGATATATTTAGACAGCATTTTAATTCTGGCTCAGTCTATTCAATTAATCTGGACATACCTTGCATGGCTTTGACTCTGTCAGAGAACCTAGGCTTCCTGATCAATTGGGAGAAATCCATTATCGTTCCCACGCAACAAATCAAATTTCTGGGTTATATTGGATTATTGTAGATTCCTACCCTTAAAACTCTACACTTTCCGGTGGCAAAATTAGCCAATATCAAGAAGGAGATAGGCGAACACTAGCAACCTCTCAACTCTCTCTCAAACAACTGTCGAGAATGTTAGGCCTTCTAGCGGCATCTATACAGGCCATTTTTCCAGATCTTCTTTGCTATTGAGCCCTACAACGAATACAAACTTCATCTCAAGGGCAGCGCATCATACACAGATATGGTAAGTCTGGACTCAGAAGTGAAGGACGAACTCCAATGGTGGCTTCTTCACATGGAAGCTTGGAATGAATGCACCATATTCGGTACAGCTCCAGATTTGATAATCAAATCCGACGTATGTGTGCACGGTTGGGGCGCTCAATGCGGAAATATTTTCCCCAAGGGCAGATGATCAGACCTGGAATCGACACTCATCAATTGTTTGGAACTTCTGGCCGGTTCCTTTGCGGTCTGCAGTTTCTCCCCAACTCAAGCCCCAAATGCTCAACCCGTTTTTTCAGTTGGAGACCAGATCCGACAGCACTGGCTACGAATGTTTTCTCCCAAGATTGATATTCTTCAAGGAATTAGGAGGAGGGTATGGAAGTAGGAGGGACTTTTTATGACTCCAGGCTCTTTCTCTCTCTCTTTTTTTTTTTTTTTTAATTTGTTAATCCTGTCCTGATCTGGTTAGGGGTGGAGCTACCTGTAAGTGATGCTGCCATGATAAATAGTCAGAAAAAGAAATTTACTAGGTATGTAATTTAATTTTACGTAGTCGTGGTAGCGAAATCGCACTACTGTAAATGTAAAAATTGTTTTGCGCCCCCAGCAGGGGCGTATTTGCCGCGAGGCAAACAAGGCATTTGCCTTGGGCGGCATTTTCCAGGGGGCGGCAAAAAAAGCCGCCCCCAAACGCCCAGGGCAAATGCCTTGTTAGCCTTGCGGCTAACAGACATCCTGGGCTGGTGGCTGCTGGGCTGGTTGCTGGGCTGGTTGCTGGGCGGGCGGGCGGCTGGCGAGGGAGCACTTCCTCTGAGCTGTCTGCTCAGCTCCCTCGCGCGCCGCAGAGTGAGGCTGGGAGCCGGAATATGACGTCATATTCCGGCTCCGCCTCCCAGCCTCACTCTGCGGCGCGCGAGGGAGCTGAGCAGACAGCTCAGAGGAAGTGCTCCCTCGCCAGCCGTCCACCCAGCAACCAGCCCAGCAGCCCGACCGGCAGCCCCACTAGACCCCAGGGAGAGGGAGAACCCCCCCAGCATTCCCAAAGGTAAGGAGGCTGGGGGGGTAAATAAAAAAAAAATGAGTTAATGTGAGTGAGTGTGTCTGTTAGTGTGTGTCTGTTAGTGAGTGTGTCTGTTAGTGTGTGTGTGTGTGTCTGACTGTGTGTGTCTGTTAGTGTGTGTGAGTGTGTCTGTTAGTGAGTGTGAGAGTGTGTGTGAGTGTGTCTGACTGTGTGTGTCTGTTAGTGTCTGTTAGTGTGTGTGAGTGTGTCTGTTAGTGTGTGTCTGTTAGTGAGTGTGAGTGTGTCTGTTTGTCTGTTAGAGTGTGTGTGTGTGTCTGACTGTGTGTGTCTGTTAGTGTGTGTATGTCAGTGTGTGTGAGTGTGTCTGTTAGTGAGTGTGTGAGTGTGTCTGTTAGCAGCTAACAGACACACTCACACACTCACTAACAGACACTCACACACACTGACATACACACACTAACAGACACACACACTAACAGACACACTCACTAACAGACACACTCACTAACAGACACACTCACTAACAGACACACTCACTAACAGACACACTCACACACAGACACACTCATACACACACACTGACAGATACGCATCCATTAGCTAACAGTTAGCTAATGGATGCGTATCTGTCAGTGTGTGTGTATTTAGAAGTGTCAGGGTCTTACCTGAGTTGGGAGTCTGTAGCGCAGATATGACGCTCACCCTTGCAGATAGCCACAGGCCGAGGTGGTCAGGTAAGAATTCACCTGGCCTGTGGGTCTGTGCACGGGGGCTGTGCAGGATGCAGTACCAAATTCGCAGGACAGGCAAGGACAGAACCAGCAGGATAGTCGAGGGATAGCCGAGGTCAAAGGATGCCAGAGGTAGAATAAACGTAGTCACAAGCCGAGGTCAAATACACGAAGCAGAATAAACAGGAACACTGGTACGACACAGGAACAAAGATCAAAGACTTGACAATGAGTGCAGGGCGAGGCTGGGTTTAAATACCCTGCTAATGGAGATCAGAGTCAGGTGAGAAGCAGGCAAGTTATGGTGCAGCCCCCGGTGTAGTAGCCAAGCCAGAATGAACAAGGCCGGAATCAGAAGTCTCAGGTAAAGCCGCTGTGGCTCAGAGGTAGAGAGCAGGACTGGGATGGACAAGTACCCCGGTTCAAGTCCCCTGTTGGGAATTCCAGGAGCGACCACGTCTTGCTGTCTGTCTCACAGGTGAGTACCCTGACAGTACCTCCCCCTTCAAAAACGACCTCTGGGCGTAAGCAGGCTCCTCATCGAAGTAATCCGTCTCTCCAGAGTCACTCTCAGAATCCGTCGAGTCCCCATAGTGAAAGTCCTCAGTATGGGATCCCTGATTAGCTCGGGATTTCCCAGTACCAGTTTCTGGTACAGCGGACGATCGGTCTAGGTTCCGGGTAGGGGTGACAAAAACTTCCACAACTTCGGAAGGGACAGTGCTCGCAGCTAGCAGTGCTTTTTCGAACACTTCCAAGTCTTTTTTACAGACCGTAGTGCCATTAGAAGAAATGACACAATCCTTAGGTAAATCCTTTTCAAGTGGGTAGGAAGTAGTGGTGGTAATACAGGAAGCAACTTTGGTAGTAAAGGCAGACGACTCTGGAGCAGGAGGTCTAGGAGGGCGAACAGGACAAAGCGTGATGAAGTGTCCACCTTCTCCACAGTAAAAGCACAGACCATGGCTTCTCCTTCGGTCCCTCTCTCCCGGTGTGACTTTGCAGTGGACACGTCCAATTTGCATAGGCTCCTCAGGATCAAGTTGAACACAGGATACCTCTGGAGTTCTCCTGGGAACTGGATCATAAGAGGGTATCACTGGGGTGTGGTGACGTAGACTCCGCGATTTTTTAGTAGTTGGAGCTGGCTTGGGCTTAGTGATCCTGCACTGTGAGTCCAAAGCAATAATAAAGGACTCCCAGCTGACAAGGACAGGACTCTTCCTCTGCAACATTTGGTAAGACCAAGCTTTAATGCGTCCAGACAACAGGTTGATAGCCGCTCTGACCCTGATGAAATCCGTGGCGTAAGTTCGAGGCTTTAAAGAGAACAATACCTCGCAATCCATCCTGAATGACTGGAAGGACGTGTAGTTACCATCAAATCTGTCGGGCATGATGACAAAGGGTTCCGGAGCTGGATGTACTGCGCCTTTAAGAGATAAAAAGGGCAGCCTAGGGCAGCACAAAACCAGGATACACCCCTGGCCCCCAGCCAGGCAAAAGAGAGGGGTGCTCATCCCAATAAAAATCTGATTCCAGACTTAAAGACTATGCCCACAACAAAACTATAATGCCAGGAAAACAAACTTGTTTTCTTGGCACTGTAACTTCCCCCTCTGTCAAGGCCTCCCCCCTGGTGCAGAAGGGGTTAATGACCCATTCTGTCACTTACCTGTGTCCAGCACCGATTTGGCTATGCCCATGCTCCTTCTCCAACGATCGTTAGACCTAATGCGCATGCGCGGCAATGGCCACGCTCGCATTAGGATTTCCCCATAGGAATGCATTATTCAATGCTTTCCTATGGGGATTCCGGTGACACTGGAAGTCCTCATGCATATCGTGAGGATGCCCAGCATCATTTAGGCGAATCAAAAGTCACCTTTGAGCACGTTCGTCCCTCTAGTCTGGTAGACTCCCACTAGAGGAGGAGTAAACCCTAGCAGGTAAGTATTGCAGTAATTACATGCTCAGGGTTAACACTAGAGGGACCTGGCACCCAAACCACTTCAATGAGCTGAAGTGGTCTGGGTGCCTACAGTGTCCCTTTACTATTATTATTATGTTATTAAGCCAGCTTTCCTTTCAGCATAACTAATATGCCCATAAATGTGAAATTCACTTTGATTCTCAGTTTAGTGAATAGCCCAGTTAGAATGCCGGGCATAACCCTGATTGTATGTAAACATCACTGTATGAAAATGAACAGCAGGCGCTGTGTGATCCTGCCATAGGTACTAACACATTGTAACCCTCATACAGTGTTCCCTGGGTTCCCATACCAGCCTGTGCACTGGCACTCTGTTTACATTGTGTTACATTGTGTGCCCTCTTGTGGTGAGCGGAAGTGACGTAATGAACTGCATGTTCGGTTGCCCGGGAGCTCAGAAGCTACGGACACCATGGCGGAGCGGGTGGACAGTGCCCATCAAGGGTCTTCTGGGGTAACGGGTAAGAAGCGGTTGGTCTCTTTACAATTACGCGGTGTAGCAGAAGGCCTGGTGATGTAGCTGGCACGGAAGGACTGAGCTCCGCTGTGTTGTTTTGTTGCCCTTCGTTACTAGTTTGACGCGCGGACAAAAGCTACCTGGGCGCCGCCGCCAGGGTTTCTGGGGGATGTAGTCCGGCAGCTTACCTAACTAAGGGCAGTGATTACGCTGTGCACTCCATCTCCCGGAATCCCATGCGAGAAAGTAAACAGCCGTTTAACTGACAGCCAGGAAACCAGCGGAGTCAACGTGAGGCAGTGTCCTCTCAGCTCCACTCCATCAGCAGCATTATAATATTATTATTATTATTTTATTATTATAGCATTGCTCCATCTATTACACACTGCGTGCAGGAGCTCTCACTGAGGCAGGTTTATACAGTGGGGCCTCATACTTGGAGTTACCTTTAATATATATACACACACACAGAATTAATTTTATATACAGTAGCTGTGTCTTTCATGTATGCATATATATTTGGTATATTAGATGCAGTATGTAATTTTATAATGGTCTTTTCATGCCACCCTATATTATGATTTGGGATATTTTCATTTGAATTGGAGAGATAATCATTGTACAGCTATTTTCTGACAGATTACTAGTAGTTGCCATCAGTTCATTTTCTGTAGCTGTGTCCATAAACAACATATTGCAGGTACAATGGGAGTTTCACTTTTGGCTTGTGAAAATCATGGTGAGTATTGTATGGCTTGTCTTTACATTACTAACGCGCAGTTTGCCATTTGTGAGGGATTTACAAAGAACGTATTAACGTTTGGTGCCTCTTAAATGTCTCCTTGGCAAAGTGATTCGCATGGCCTGTTATATCACAGCGCTCTTGCCAGGTGGTTAATTTTGGATGTAATTTAAAGCTGCATCTTACAGTGAAACCTTTCATTTGAATGTTGCCTTGCAGCATTTCATTATTTTTGTATAAGCAACCTGTGTAAAAGGAGAGAATATGATACCCCAGAAAATGAATGATTTTTGAGGAAGTCTTTTATCTTATAGATGTTTAGACAGTACGTGGAATTTGTTCCTTGACATGATTGTTACCCAATTAGTGTCTTCCTTAAATGTGGAAACTTGTTTTAGTACATATTGTTGTGATGCCTGTAACTAAAACAATGTAATGATCCTCTAATCCTTCTTTTTAATAAATTGGTAATCTTCTTACTTGCAATCATCTGCTAAATCCCCTAGGTACAGTGGTTGATTTGGCAGGGCAGGGTCTTCAGAAGCTGGGCCCCACATTACCATTCAATGCTGATACTTCAACATTGATATTGGACAAAAACCAAATCATCAAATTGGAACATCTTGAGAAATGTAAAAACCTTACACAAGTGAGTAAATATCGATTTATTACCATGTAAAGGGGAGAGCTTTGCTTACTTTAACATCTTTGATTTTGTTTAAGCTTTCATTGTTTCACAAATCTATGTAATCTTGTTAAATTGATATGACGTCTCGCTTGAGTTTTAAGATATATTTTTATGTAACATTGTGTTGAGCCAAAGACCAGCATAATTCAAATACCAAATGCTTACATCCAAAAGTTTACTTTAAAAGTTTTGAGATGTTTCTGACCAATACAAAATATACTTGCTTGACATTTAAGTCCTTTTAAGATGTACTGTCATTGGAGGGGTTTGTGAATATACGAGACACGTCATATATCATTGCTCTCTTGGCACGCACTAGAATAGAGACTCCAGGGTGGGCTTTACCACTGTATGGGGAATCGCTACTATTGGGGTGGCTGCTGCTGCCTACAGTAAAGCCAGCAGGCATCAGTGGGTCTTGCATCTGTAGTTGTGGATATGTATGCATACAAATGAAATGTAAAAAAACTTTTTAGTAATTTTTAATTTTTTTTCAATGTTTAGCATAACCTACAGCTAACAGGTGGGTTATGTGAAAATGATTTAGTGACAGTTCTTCTTTAACCATGTGAGTGCCTGAGATGAGCCCAGAGTGTTCCTTTGCATGGCTAAGGGCACACCAATGATTGATATTTTGCCTGGCTTCTGTCTTTTGTTTCTGGCTCCTAAAACCTTGGGAAGTGTATCAAAGGGAAACCTCATGCAGAGCGTGAGGACATACAGTGTCAGGCTAACAAAAGCTGCGTAATGACCTGGAAGCGCCTCTAGTGGCTGGCTGTTAGAGTTAACCCTGCAAAATTATTACTGCAGTTTATCAATAACTGCACTCATTATAATTGCAGGGTTAAACTGATGTGGGCACTGCACCAAAACCACTTCAATGAGCTGAAGTGGTCTGGGTGTCTATACCGTCCCTTTAAAATATATATGCAGACACTGCCCATTAATTACTTTCTCGTAGGAATACATTTGCACACTTCCATGGTCTGGAGTTGCTAATTAGTAGTGCACAAGTTAAATATTTTAGTTTTCCTATTTAGTAAGAAAAATACATTTATATTGCTATATAAAAATTTATTTTTTTCACCCACAAAAGTTTTAAGTTCCTTCTTAATCATATGCCAGGCGCTATAGCACATTCTGCTTACAGCTCCATTTACACAGTTGTGATATTTATCCAATAAAGAAAATTAAACAGATTAAATTAAAAGTATCATGACGTTATTTAATTTCTTTTCGAATGTATTCTATTCTCTTGTGTTTATTGAAGAAGTGCATAATTACAGTTATGATCCTGCAAGACATGTAATTTGTATTCTCTCCTTTTTAATTGCTTTCTCCTTGCCAGTTATCTGTAGCAAACAATCGGCTAGTACGGATGATGGGTGTAGCAAAATTGATACATCTCCGGGTACTGAACCTACCCCATAACAGCATTGGCTATGTGGAGGGACTGAAGGATTTGGTGCATTTGGAATGGCTTAATCTGGCTGGAAATAATTTAAAGGTACTTAGTTTGTAAATCCTCTTTCATTTGCTTGGAGATAAAAATGCAGAGTGGTTAACTCAGGTAGCACAACAACTTCAGCTCCCTGGTGCAAGCACACTACCTGTAATGGGGATATATTCACTTTCATACTGGGATGTAGCTCCACCTCAGGCTTCTGTCAATCAGCTAGATCTCACTTCTCCAACAAATTTCTCCATTACAATATGGCACCTAAATTATCTGTGTTACTGCTCTCCTCCCAATGTTTGCCAATTAAACCCACCAGTTCTACATTTCATGGAGTACCTATTTGTGATCCTTATCTCACATTTCACTGTACAATGTTTAAACCCCTCTGTCTAAAATCTAGACAGATTGTCTGCCAGGGGATTACTCTTTTTATTGTTCGAATATGATAACAATCATGATTGTTTACAAAACACTGGTACACCTGTAGATATATACGCTGAACACATATTATTGATATTGAGAACTGATTGTGTAGATGTTCTTCCCAAGTATCACCAAAGACTTTAATTTAACACATCATTTGGAATATAGTGCAGTATATCCATATAGGTATTATTGGGCTTATATTATTTGTTCACTTACAGGGTCAGAGCCTTTACCAGACTCCTGTGACGTCATTTTTTGGGAGAGCAAGAAGCTTTTTCATTCCTTTGGCGCATGTTGTGTTCATTAAAACAGTGGATGAACATAGCTTATTCATTCACCTGCAGCATAGTTTCCATTGTTTTAGCTATTGAGTAAAGAATCCATGGAATTCACAAACGGTGTAGAACTGACTGACATGCAAGTAATTGTTTATGTATTTTATATATTGCCTGGATTCACATATTCCTCACAACAAATGTGTATGTTAAAGGGACACCTTGGTAAAATGGTTCGTAGCCTGCAGAAATTAAACAGTTTGGTAATATAGTAACAATGTGCTTACTAGTACAACATTAAAATAAGATAGAAATAGACTATGTGGTGGGAGGGGAACGTATTTCCACATGTGATGGATCTGCCCGACTCTTTCCACATTCTGGAATAACCTCAAAGACCTTTTAGAAAAAGCGTTTCACCGACCGACCGTTTACTCTAGACCAGGGATAGGCAACCTTCGGCTCTACAGATGTTGTGGACTACATCCCCCATAATGCTCTTACACACATAATGCTGGCAAAGCATCATGGGAGGTGTAGTCCAAAACATCTGCGGAGCCGAAGGTTGCCTATCCCTGCTCTAGACCCTGCTTTCGAAACCTATAGAAGGCCTTACTAGTAAAGAGCAAAAGCTCTGCAACAAACCTACACTAGCCACATGCCGACTATTGGCAGGACACTGCATAAACCGTTAAGGAAATACTACCTAAAATAGAGCATGATGGACCAAATAACAGCAACAACCTGAAACTCCCTCCAATCCTTTTATAAAGTTTGGAAACCTTGGCTAGCTTACAAAGAGGAATTTCAGATTCCATAACGCAGTCCCCATTTCTCTTACACACCGCGGTGGACACCACCTCTCGCCTACCTTCCCACCATCATACCCTTTACATGTAATGTATTGCCTTGTACCATTGTACTCCCACACTCTTACACTGAATTTGCATTTGTCCATACTCTTGTTTATGCTGTTGAATGTAAACTAGTGATACAAATAGTAAATATAACTGATCTTTGCATGCT
The DNA here is from genome assembly GCF_036172605.1 of Pelobates fuscus. Lineage (NCBI taxonomy): Eukaryota > Metazoa > Chordata > Amphibia > Anura > Pelobatidae > Pelobates > Pelobates fuscus. The sequence goes on along the minus strand of NC_086317.1, from coordinate 292,213,828 downwards.
AGTAAAATAAGTGAGGGGGTTTACCCCCTCCTAATAAAAAGTTGCCACCTTTAAATCCCCTTCTTACAGCTTGCCTGCCCTATAAAGTGCGTGTACTTATCTTTGCCCATTACAGTATAAGCAGCACCACATTTTGATCCATTGCAAGCACATACATATACTTTACAGGTGCACACAAAATTTATACAAATATAATCGTTTTAAGTAAAAGTTTTAGATCTCAAAATTAACAATTCAAACATGTATTTGCAGTAAGCATACTGGATGTTCTTGGCAGCCTCTCACTTTTCAGCTTTCTTTTGAAACACTTAAATCCTTTGTTGATCTTTATAAACTACAATCTATTATCATTGGTTAGTTTCATTATTATTTTCTTTTTCTTTTTTTTAAATACTATATTTTTTATTTTTAGGTCATTGATCAGATCAACAGCTGCATTTGTCTTCAGCATCTTGATCTCTCAGACAATAATATATCTCAAATATGTGATCTCTCCAAACTAGCGTCTCTGAAGGTAAGTTCATACTTTTTGGTACATGTTAATTGCAGCTTTCCCTTGTAAGTGTATCACTTTTTAGAAGAATTTATAATTTTTTTAGTTGGTTTACTCAAGTTAGATGATCTCTGTATGATAGTTCCTCCTGAAATGAAAAGTCATCTATATGGCACCAAGTTCCAGATGTTTCAACATCAACAGTTCATATGATATTGACTGAAGGCAAGATGGGATAACGATTACAGTTCCTGCAAATAAACCATTATTAAAAGTGCAAATTTTAAAAATGAAATGCTCATGCCAAAGGTCACACATTTTAAAGTCCAAATTGATTTTATGGCTTTTCCCTCTGGTACTTGATTAAAATGTGCATTAATTCTTGCCTTTGGCTGTTGTGTGGGAGCATGGATCTTTGGCTTAGGACTTTCCATATTCATCTGCGGTGCGGTGTGAAGGGGTGTATGGAATCAAACTCATAATGCTAAACATTCCCAATATTGAGTCATACACCAAAACTGATTATTACCTGGCACTGTAATTTTCTATGGATTGCAAAGATTTCTAAACATATTACATGAACATATAACTTTATTTATTTTCACGACAGTCCTAACATGCTTTTAAAACTGAAGCTAGCTTGATCTGGATGAGGCAAAACATGTGATTGTCTTTTCATCTTCCTTTTGTAGACTTTGCTCTTGCATGGCAACAATATTACTTCTTTACGTACTGCGTCCTTAAGCCTTCCCCAAGGCCTCACCATTCTTTCCTTGGCAGAAAATGAAATCCGAGATTTGAATGAAGTAAGTGCAAGCTGACTGAACAAGGTCTGAAAATCATCATGGGCAATAATCACACACGGAAACTCATTAGTTATGATGAGCTGCTAATTTTATACATAGATCATATATAATTTATTCATTGCAATTAGTCTGATATTTTTATATAATAAAATTGTGTAAGTGCACCAAAGACATTTGGAAATACATAAGATCGCAGGGAGAAACTTATATTCCTGATACTTAACCTTTAATAAAGTATGTGTGAAGGAAGAGTTGAACGCATGTTGGGGGCTAGTGTGTGTAAGGCCAGGGTGCTTTTGCTAGGTTCTTAGTCCGTATAAGTGTGTGTGTTTTATTTGTCTATGTATATATATATATATATATATATATATATATATATATATATGTGTGTCAGTGACTTATATATAATCTCTCCCCCATTCCTACTTATACTGTTATAGCTTTCTGTATGCTAAAGGAGTACATTCTCTCAGTGAGACATGCTACATAATTCTACATAAAGAGATTTCCTTAACAGGGCTAAAGAATCAAAAGCTCAGGAGTAAGTAGGTTTAACAGGGAATATGAGCTCCATGTGCAGCTCCAGCACTCAGCCATCACCTGGACTGCTATTACAGTGAGGAAGGCGTCCTACGCAGGAGGAAACAGAATGCAAAATGTGTACAATCAATGTGCAGATAATTGTTATACAACCAAAAATAAGATCAATTTATACAGGCATGCATGTATTCCCATGGGGCCCCTGCTGGAGCAGAGTTTGTGCCTCTCTGTCATTGAAGCCTGTTGTTACATAGCTTTGCTGCTGACAAGTTGGTACAAATTATTCGTATTAATCTACTAAGACTAGGGTGTCACTTACAAATGTCCCACGCCTCATGAATGCTCTCTGCATTAAGCCTGACCATGTTGCTCCCTAATCTCCAGTATGAAAGCACAATAGTAAAACAAAGTCACCCCTCTATGTGCGTGAGTTAAGGGTTGCTCTTTTTTCTCTCCCTTCCCACCCCTCTCCTATCCTTTCTCTGTACCCTTGTAGCTTTCTGGATACCTAAACCCAATACCTCTAAGACAAATGAAACACATTATGATAACCGATCTCTTTATAGCAAGATTTTTATTATTATTTTTTTTGTAATAAAAAGGGCATATTGCACATCACAATCTGAATGTGACATAAATCTGTATCTGTGATTAAAAGATGGAATCCGAAAGTAAAGCATGCAAATGCCACCCACACAAGGTATTAATGTGGATAGTGTCTAAAAGATTCTATTACAAATGTGTGTTTGATTTAGTGATTCCTACAGATCTGAAAAAAGGTGTTCCAAAAAATCTATTCCATATGAACTATAGTCTAGTCCAGAGAGCCATCAATGTGTACCCTGCCTAGGGAAAACCAGTCATTCCATGGAGAATGTCCTCTTCATTCTGCTCAATCAGTCTTGATGGGTAGAAGATTCTGCATAGCTCCAGTACAAAAAAAAAAAAACAGAAATTATTGCATTTTAATATGACGTGTATGATAGTTTGTTTGTATGACTTAAGCAAGAGAACAGTATGATTATGTAATATTGCTAAATATGTGCTTTTCTTTCTTTTTTTTTTTTTTTTTTATAATTATTTGTAATAAACACTGATAAAACTTTATATACTGTATTGTGTGTGGATTTCCCCCAGGCTTATACTTATACATTATATATTTCACCTTGTGATAATTGTGCATCATGTAACCTTAAAAGCTAAACCATGTCTGCACATTACATATCTAATTGTACAGCGCTGCGGAATCTGCTGGCGCTTTATAAATAGCAGTAATAAATAAATATAGATGCTTGCATGCTTTTCAAAAGGTCATATATGATTTTGTTGCGTAAAAATATAAAAAGTTTATGCCACAGTGAAGCATTTCTTGCCCCTTCTTATTACATCTTGTCAGTGTGTTCTGACATAGTAGAATAAATAACATTGACCTTGTGATGTTCTTTAAAATGTCATGGCATGCCTATTTTGGATTTGTACATCCAAGGAAAGATGACTGTTCTTAACTCAGCAACACAAACTTATTGGAACAGTGTTACAATAACATTTCGACCCACAGAAGAGTCTTTGTCAAGCTTGCCAATAAATTTGCCTTGCTGAACTAAGGAGTTCCCAGACCTTTTTTTCTTTCCTTGGACCACCTGTTGGGTTTGTAATAGCCCCTTGTCTGGTTGCACTCAGATCAATTGATTGAGTGCAGTTCCTTTAAATCTGGTTGGTACATGTTTTGGGTCTGTAGTGACATTTTAGTTATCACTGTGGACTATGTGTTATTGTATTTTGTTCTCCCTTTTTGATATTAAAGTTGTTAAAGTTCTTGAAGGTTTTAGATTTCAATTGGTTCATATCAAACATTCCTTTTCCCATCCGTTATTAACTTAAATGTACTTTTACATAGGTATCATTCCTCACAGGTCTTACAAATCTGGAGCAGTTATCAATCATGAACAATCCCTGTGTGATGGCCACACCATCTATTCCTGGTTTTGACTACCGGCCTTACATTGTGAGCTGGTGCTTGAATCTTAAGGTTTTAGATGGATATGTAGTCTCCCAAAAAGAAAAGTAAGTGTTTACTGACAGTCGAATTTAAATTGAATTGTTAATAAATGTTTCCAGGACCTTGTGATTGCATTGTTTTCTAATAATATGCAGTGAACCTTTTTATGTATCCTTTCTTTCTTTTTTTTTCACATACATTTTACACATTGTTTAAAGAAAAGGTTGACATGGTAAACTATATATTCTTTCAGACATGTAATGGAACTTGTTTGCCTTCTTTGCTGTCTACACATATTTAACTAGACCAACCAGTTGAGCTGCATCTTTACCAGCACATACAAATGTTAGTGCAAATATGTTCCTCTTATTGTTGTCATTGACATTTTAATGTGGCACCACAATAGAGGACAAACACCATACGGGAAACCACATACGTGACACTGAGCAGATTTAAAGTCATTTTTTGTGCACCTCCCAGGCAACTGATAAGGGCTTGTAACCAGGTTACTTGAGAACATGACCTTGTTGACATGCTTGTTACACTCTCTGCTGTGTAATTATTTTATTTTTCCTCTTACTTAATTCTTTTATGCTTATATCACAAAATATATTCCTTATGTATGGACTTTTCATGCCCATTTTGCAGCATGGTCCCATCAGGTTTTGACTTGCTCCTCTGCCAGCTACATGTTCTCACCATCTCCTCAGCCCCAGTAGGGAGATCTGTCTCCCTTAAATACTGAGGCAGTGTCCACACAGGCTTTCCACTGTTTCTCACACAATGACAACAAATGTTTGGTGAAGTTTCCTATTGCTGTATGGGATTTCAACATCCTTCAGAGATTACCGTAATTCAATTCTGTCAGGTTCCTTTTCTGTCTCCAAATCCTTGTTGTTTGTGTTTGCTTGTTCCTCAACATCCTATATGTGATCCTTGTCAACTTGGATTAATCCCTGTTTTTGATCCAGCTTTTTGTAGGTTTCCCTACCTGCCTGCTCCCTGTTGATCATCAATCAATCCTCCCACTCACACAGCGTTCTTGTGTCAGTCTTAAAGGGTTACTCCAACCACTATTCCTACTTCAGGGATTTGAAATGGTCATGGTGGTAGAAACTTGTATGTGAAACTTTGCACGTACAGAGATCTCTGTACTTTTGCCAGGGGCTAGTTGCACCTCTGGTACAAGTGGGTGTTGCAAACAGCCCTTTAAATGCATCGAGAACACTGTGGCTGAGCAAATTGCGCTGAGATGCAGTGTATTTGCGCTGGCAGATGCTCAAGGGAGACCCTCATGGTCCCCTAGCATGTTTCCATGCCGATTGTAATTGTTGCTGGGCTTTGCCTGCTGCCCAACACTAATCCCTTTTTTTCAGCATTACAGGGATATGCCTGTAATTCTAAAAATGAGCCAGTAGAGGGCAGCAACATACTCCTCTCTTTGTTACTAGAAAACTATCTGCTGATATTCACAGTGGGTTTCTTTTGTGTTGGGGTTAAGGTTTGAATCAGGTGTAGAGGTTGTGTTAGTTGTAGGATTAAGGCCTGTGCAGGGTTAGTGTAAGGGTTATTGCTGTCTTTGGATTAGGGATAGTTTAGGTTTAAAGGACCACTATAGGCACCCAGACCACTTCAGCTTAATTAAGTGGTCTGGGTGCCTGGTCCAGCTAGGGTTAACCCTTTTTTCTATAAACACAGCAGTTTCAGAGAAACTGCTATGTTTATATTAGGGTTAATCCAGCCTCTAGTGGCTGTCTCATTGACAGCCGCTAGAGTCGTTTGCGTGCTTCTCACTGTGAAAATCACAGTGAGAAGACGCCAGCGTCCATAGGAAAGCATTATAAATTCTTTCCTATGAGACTGGCTGAATGAGCGCGCGGCTCTTGCCGCACATGCACATTCAGCCGAAGAGGAGGAGGAGAGCTCCCCGCCCGGCGCTGGAGAAAGAGGTAAGTTTAACCCCTTCCTCTCCATCCAGCCCAGCAGAAGGGGGGACCCTGAGGTATGTTTTCCTGGCACTATAGTGGTCTTTTAAGGCTGTGGCAGTTAAATAGTTAGTGTTGCATTGACTACCAATGACAGGACCGATACATGAATCTATTTTCATTATTTTTCTTTAGTTGAACTGCATGTGTAAAAATGATTAGACGCAAAAATGCATTTTGTTCTCCCCTCACCCCCTACTGCATTTTGTATTTTTTTCCCACTTAATGTTGTGTTGGGTATACATATAGAGTATTTAAAGAGTGGTCTTCTTGTATTTGTAAAAAGAATGTATAATATGTATGGGGCACTTAAAGATAAACTTTTAAATTATGGGTGAGCGCACATTCTGGGTTTTGGTTTGGTTCAGAACTCCTTCCCTATGTTGTTAATATTTGTATTGTTTTTGTTTTTCTCTTAATTGATCTAATCTTCTTATGGTTCCAGCCTGAAAGCTGAATGGCTTTACAGCCAAGGAAAAGGACGATCATATAGGCCTGGCCAACATGTCCCTCTTGTGCAATATTTGGCATCAGTATGCCCATTGACATCGGCACTTGGTCTTCAAACTGAAGAGGATGCAAAGTTGGAAAAAATATTAAATAAACAAAGGTAAATAAATTCATAACAAAGACTAAAAAGATGGCGATCATGCTGCATTATATATCGCACCTATGCCCATAGATATTTGATGATGATGATTATAGATAGATGATGATGATTAGTGCAGAAAAGAAAGGAGGGACAGTAATATATATGTAGACATTTAAAGATCCTGTATTTGTTGATAATGATCCTTGCCTAGCTTCTCACATAAACAATGCTTTATGGTTCAGTAAAGGGTTTTTGAGAGTTGTAGTCTAATTGTTCGATTTTTCTGTACAGCAGTATTTTTTTGAAACAAAAAGTGAAACTCCAGAGGTTGGCAGAGGCTGAAATGGCTAGCTTATAGAGTAAAACCAACAATGTTTTTTTAGTTTTATTAAACTCAAGCTTGTAAAATAAATCCTGATGAAAGTCCGTGTTCGGGACTGAAACATTGATGTTACGTACCGTATATACTCGAGTATAAGCCGAGTTTTTCAGCCCATTTTTTGGGCTGAAAAACCCCAACTCGGCTTATACTCGAGTCAGAGTCTGTATTATGGCAATTTACATTGCCATAATACAGCCTGGGGGAGAGGGGGGCTGGCAGAGCTGTACTTACCTTTCCTGCAGCTCCTGTCAGCTCTCTCCTCCTCCGCGCCGTCCGTTCAGCACCTCGGTCAGCTCCCAGTGTAAGTCTCGCGAGAGCCGCGGCTATCGCGAGACTTACACTGGGAGCTGACAGAGGGAGCTGCACAGACCGCGCGGAGGAGGAGGGAGCTGACAGGAGCTGCAGGAAAGGTAAGTACAGCTCTGCCAGCACCCCTCTCCCCCCACTGAACTACCAATGCCACTAGACCACCAGGGAAGGAGCCCCCCTCCCTGCCATGTATCAAGCAGGGAGGGGGGACGAATAAATAAATAAAAAAAAAAAATAAGAAATAAAATAATAAAAAAAAAAAATTAATAATAAAAAAAAGGGGTATAAGGACCACTATGGGAGGGGGGGGGGGGTATAAGGACCACTATGGGAGGGAGGGGGTGGGTTAAGGACCACTATGGGAGGGAGGGGGGTATAAGGACCGCTATGGGAGGGAGGGGGGGTATAAGGACCACTATGGGAGGGAGGGGGGGGGGGGTAAGGACCACAATGGGAGGGAGGGGGGGGATAAGGACCACTATGGGAGGGAGGGGGGATAAGGACCACTATGGGAGGGAGGGGGGTATAAGGACCACTATGGGAGGGAGGGGGGTATAAGGACCACTATGGGAGGGAGGGGGGTATAAGGACCACTATGGGAGGGAGGGGGGTATAAGGACCACTATGGGAGGGAGGGGGGGATAAGGACCACTATGGGAGGGAGGGAGGGAGGGGGGATAAGGACCACTATTGGAGGGAGGGGGGTATAAGGACCACTATGGGAGGGAGGGGGGGTATAAGGACCACTATGGGAGGGAGGGGGGTATAAGGACCACTATGGGAGGGGGTGGGATAAGGACCACTATGGGAGGGAGGGGGGGGTATAAGGACCATTATGGGAGGGAGGGGGGGGTATATGGACCACTATGGGAGGGATGGGGGGGGATAAGGAACACTATGGGAGGGAGAAGGGGGATAAGGACCACTATGAGAGGGAGGGGGTGGGATAAGGACCACTATGGGAGGGGAGGGGGAAGTAAGGACCACTAGGGGAGGGGAGGGTAAGGACCACTAGGGGAGGGGTGAGTCAGGACCACTGGGGGGGGGAGTGAAGGAACACGGGGGTGGGGAGGTAAGGACCACTGAGGGAGGAGGAGGGGAAGTCAGGACATATGGGGGGGGAGGGGGCGGCAAAAAATTTTTTGCCTACGGCGGCAAATATCCTTGCACCGGCCCTGCACACACTGCATTCACACACTGCATTCATGCACACACACACTGCACTCATACACACACTGCACTCATACACACACGCTGCACTCATACACACACACATACGCACACACTGCATTCATTATACACACACTGTAAATAAATATTCAATTAATATATTTTTTTTAGGATCTAATTTTATTTAGAAATTTACCAGTAGCTGCTGCATTTCCCACCCTAGTCTTATACTCGAGTCAATAAGTTTTCCCAGTTTTTTGGGATAAAATTAGGGGCCTCGGCTTATATTCGGGTCGGCTTATACTCGAGTATATACGGTAACTGTATTGGAAATACTAGTTTAAGGGATATAAGGAATCCAGTGAGCGCTCTCCTTCTTGCTTATGTATTGTATCTGGCTGGGGAAGCACCTTGGCTAGGTGTGTGTGTGTGTCTGTCTGTCTGTCATTTTTGCACGACCTAAGAGTGCAACCAGCTTATACTTGTATACCTAACTGTGTGGGTTCTCTACCCAAGTCAATATATTGTTTTGTTCCTTTAGTAAAATAATATTTATATATACTCAAACCTTTTATGAAGGTTTTGTTGTTAGATTTTTCTAGATTATCAACTACTAAAGTCACCACAAGATGTCATCATTGTTCCTGTAGTGAAAGCATTTCTGCATGTTTCTGGTGACTTAACAAAGGGTTACTCCCAAGAAGCATGGCACTTCAATGTTTTGTAATGGTTGCACTTGGAATCTGTATGTGCAGTGTTTCAAATGCTGCATATACAGATTCCAAGCGCAACCATTACAAAACATTGAAGTGCCATGGTTAAATTCCTTTGCTGCCTGAGGTGTGCATCCACCTCCAGCAGTGACATTAATCTGCCTGGACGAATATTTAGCATAATTGTTGTCTTCTCTCAGCATTCATAGCAGTGGCGTCTCTAGGATTCATTTTTAGGGGGGGCACATAGTGGGCCAGGGACAAAAGTAGGGGGGCACATTTAACCCCGCCCTCACCGCCGTTTGACCCCGCCCCTGCCGCATCTTAAGCCCCGCCCCACGACACAATGTGTTGTTTTTTTTTTATAATCCCTGTTGGAGAATTCATTATTTTCCACCAAGGATTATTAAAAAACAAACACATTTCCCTTGATACAGTCCATACACACACACACACAGCTGAGTCCTTACACACACAGAGACACAGACTGCTGACCATACACACACACAGACACACAGATTGCTGAGTCCATACACACACACAGACTGCTGAGTCCATACACACACACACAGACTGCTGAGTCCATACACACACACACACAGACTGCTGAGTCCATACACACACACACACAGACTGCTGAGTCCATACACACACACACACAGACTGCTGAGTCCATACACACACACAGACTGCTGAGTCCATACACACACACAGACTGCTGAGTCCATACACACACACAGACTGCTGAGTCCATACACACACACAGACTGCTGAGTCCATACACACACACAGACTGCTGAGTCATACACACACACAGACTGCTGAGTCCATACACACATACAGACTGCTGAGTCCATACACACATACAGACTGCTGAGTCCATACACACATACAGACTGCTGAATTCATAAACACAGACAGACTGCTGAGTCCATACATACACACCGACTGCTGAGTCCATACACACACACCGACTGCTGAGTCCATACACACACACCGACTGCTGAGTCCATACACACACACCGACTGCTGAGTCCATACACACACACCGACTGCTGAGTCCATACACACACACCGACTGCTGAGTCCATACACACACACCGACTGCTGAGTCCATACACACACACCGACTGCTGAGTCCATACACACACACCGACTGCTGAGTCCATACACACACACCGACTGCTGAGTCCATACACACACACCGACTGCTGAGTCCATACACACACACCGACTGCTGAGTCCATACACACACACCGACTGCTGAGTCCATACACACACACCGACTGCTGAGTCCATACACACACACCGACTGCTGAGTCCATACACACACACCGACTGCTGAGTCCATACACACACACCGACTGCTGAGTCCATACACACACACCGACTGCTGAGTCCATACACACACACCGACTGCTGAGTCCATACACACACACCGACTGCTGAGTCCATACACACACACCGACTGCTGAGTCCATACACACACACACACACACACGCAGACTGCTGAGTCCATACACACCCACACACACACACGCAGACTGCTGAGTCCATACACACACACGCAGACTGCTGAGTCCATACACACACACGCAGACTGCTGAGTCCATACACACACACGCAGACTGCTGAGTCCATACACACACACACACACGAAGACTGCTGAGTCCATACACACACACACACACGAAGACTGCTGAGTCCATACACAACCACACACACACAGACTGCTGAGTCCATACACAACCACACACACACAGACTGCTGAGTCCATACACAACCACACACACACAGACTGCTGAGTCCATACACACACAGACTGCTGAGTCCATACACACACACACGCAGACTGCTGAGTCCATACACACACACACGCAGACTGCTGAGTCCATACACACACGCAGACTGCTGAGTCCATACACACACACAGACTGCTGAATTCATAAACACACGCAGACTGCTGAGTCCATACACACACGCAGACTGCTGAGTCCATACACACACGCAGACTTCTGAATCCATACACACACACACGCAGACTGCTGAGTCCATACACACACACACACGCAGACTGCTGAGTCCATACACACACACACACGCAGACTGCTGAGTCCATACACACACACACACACACGCAGACTGCTGAGTCCATACACACACACACACGCAGACTGCTGAGTCCATACACACACACACACGCAGACTGCTGAGTCCATACACACACACACACACACACACACACACTCAGACTGTTGAGTCCATACACACACACACGCAGACTGCTGAGTCCATACACACACACACACACACGCAGACTGCTGAGTCCATACACACACACACACGCAGACTGCTGAGTCCATACACACACACACACGCAGACTGCTGAGTCCATACACACACACACACACACGCAGACTGCTGAGTCCATACACACACACACACACACACACGCAGACTGCTGAGTCCATACACACACACACACACACACACACACGCAGACTGCTGAGTCCATACACACACACACACACACACACACACACACGCAGACTGCTGAGTCCATACACACACACACACACGCAGACTGCTGAGTCCATACACACACACACGCAGACTGCTGAGTCCATACACACACACACACACACACGCAGACTGCTGAGTCCATACACACACACACAGACTGCTGAGTCCATACACACACACAGACTGCTGAGTCCATACACACATACAGACTGCTGAATTCATAAACACAGACAGACTGCTGAGTCCATACACACATACAGACTGCTGAATTCATAAACACAGACTGCTGAGTCCATACATACACACACACACCGACTGCTGAGTCCATACATACACACACACACACCGACTGCTGAGTCCATACACACACACACACACACACAGACTGCTGAGTCCATACACACACACACACACACACACAGACTGCTGAGTCCATACACACACACAGACTGCTGAGTCCATACACACACACAGACTGCTGAGTCCATACACACACACAGACTGCTGAGTCCATACACACACACAGACTGCTGAGTCCATACACACACACAGACTGCTGAGTCCATACACACACACAGACTGCTGAGTCCATACACACACACAGACTGCTGAGTCCATACACACACACAGACTGCTGAGTCCATACACACACACAGACTGCTGAGTCCATACACACACACAGACTGCTGAGTCCATACACACACACAGACTGCTGAGTCCATACACACACACAGACTGCTGAGTCCATACACACACACAGACTGCTGAGTCCATACACACACACAGACTGCTGAGTCCATACACACACACACACAGACTGCTGAGTCCATACACACACACACACAGACTGCTGAGTCCATACACACACACACACAGACTGCTGAGTCCATACACACACACACACACACAGACTGCTGAGTCCATACACACACACACACGGACTGCTGAGTCCATACACACACACACACGGACTGCTGAGTCCATACACACACACAGACTGCTGAGTCCATACACACACACACACACACGCAGACTGCTGAGTCCATACACACACACACACACACGCAGACTGCTGAGTCCATACACACACACACACACGCAGACTGCTGAGTCCATACACACACACACACATGCAGACTGCTGAGTCCATACACACACACACACACACACACGCAGACTGCTGAGTCCATACACACACACACACGCAGACTGCTGAGTCCATACACACACACACACACACGCAGACTGCTGAGTCCATACACACACACACACACACACGCAGACTGCTGAGTCCATACACACATACAGACTGCTGAATTCATAAACACAGACTGCTGAGTCCATACATACACACACACACACCGACTGCTGAGTCCATACATACACACACACACACACACCGACTGCTGAGTCCATACACACACACACACACACACAGACTGCTGAGTCCATACACACACACACACACACAGACTGCTGAGTCCATACACACACACAGACTGCTGAGTCCATACACACACACAGACTGCTGAGTCCATACACACACACAGACTGCTGAGTCCATACACACACACAGACTGCTGAGTCCATACACACACACAGACTGCTGAGTCCATACACACACACACACAGACTGCTGAGTCCATACACACACACAGACTGCTGAGTCCATACACACACACACACAGACTGCTGAGTCCATACACACACACACACACACGCAGGCTGCTGAGTCCATACACACACACACACACAGACTGCTGAGTCCATACACACACACACACACACGCAGACTGCTGAGTCCATACACACACACACACACACGCAGACTGCTGAGTCCATACACACACACGCAGACTGCTGAGTCCATACACACACACACACGCAGACTGCTGAGTCCATACACACACACACACACGCAGACTGCTGAGTCCATACACACACACACACACGCAGACTGCTGAGTCCATACACACACACACGCAGACTGCTGAGTCCATACACACACACACGCAGACTGCTGAGTCCATACACACACACAGACTGCTGAGTCCATACACACATACAGACTGCTGAATTCATAAACACAGACAGACTGCTGAGTCCATACACACACACAGACTGCTGAGTCCATACACACATACAGACTGCTGAATTCATAAACACAGACTGCTGAGTCCATACATACACACACACACACCGACTGCTGAGTCCATACATACACACACACACACACACACACACCGACTGCTGAGTCCATACATACACACACACACACACACCGACTGCTGAGTCCATACACACACACACACACACACACACACAGACTGCTGAGTCCATACACACACACACACACACAGACTGCTGAGTCCATACACACACACAGACTGCTGAGTCCATACACACACACAGACTGCTGAGTCCATACACACACACAGACTGCTGAGTCCATACACACACACAGACTGCTGAGTCCATACACACACACAGACTGCTGAGTCCATACACACACACAGACTGCTGAGTCCATACACACACACAGACTGCTGAGTCCATACACACACACACACAGACTGCTGAGTCCATACACACACACACACAGACTGCTGAGTCCATACACACACACAGACTGCTGAGTCCATACACACACACACACACACAGACTGCTGAGTCCATACACACACACACACACACAGACTGCTGAGTCCATACACACACACACACACACAGACTGCTGAGTCCATACACACACACACACACACAGACTGCTGAGTCCATACACACACACACACACACAGACTGCTGAGTCCATACACACACACACAGACTGCTGAGTCCATACACACACACACACACACACAGACTGCTGAGTCCATACACACACACACACACAGACTGCTGAGTCCATACACACACACACGCAGACTGCTGAGTCCATACACACACACACACACACGCAGACTGCTGAGTCCATACACACACACACACGCAGACTGCTGAGTCCATACACACACACACACGCAGACTGCTGAGTCCATACACACACACACGCAGACTGCTGAGTCCATACACACACACGCGCAGACTGCTGAGTCCATACACACACACACACGCGCAGACTGCTGAGTCCATACACACACACACACGCAGACTGCTGAGTCCATACACACACACACACGCAGACTGCTGAGTCCATACACACACACACACACGCAGACTGCTGAGTCCACACACACACGCAGACTGCTGAGTCCATACACACACACACACGCAGACTGCTGAGTCCATACACACACACACACACGCAGACTGCTGAGTCCATACACACACACACACGCAGACTGCTGAGTCCATACACACACACACGCAGACTGCTGAGTCCATACACACACACACGCAGACTGCTGAGTCCATACACACACACACACACACACGCAGACTGCTGAGTCCATACACACACACACACACGCAGACTGCTGAGTCCATACACACACACACACACGCAGACTGCTGAGTCCATACACACACACACACACGCAGACTGCTGAGTCCATACACACACACGCAGACTGCTGAGTCCATACACACACACGCAGACTGCTGAGTCCATACACACACACGCAGACTGCTGAGTCCATACACACACACGCAGACTGCTGAGTCCATACACACACACACACGCAGACTGCTGAGTCCATACACACACACACACGCAGACTGCTGAGTCCATACACACACACACACACACGCAGGCTGCTGAGTCCATACACACACACACACACGCAGACTGCTGAGTCCATACACACACACACACGCACGCAGACTGCTGAGTCCATACACACACACGCACGCAGACTGCTGAGTCCATACACACACACGCACGCAGACTGCTGAGTCCATACACACACACGCACGCAGACTGCTGAGTCCATACAAACACACGCACGCAGACTGCTGAGTCCACACACACACACGCACGCAGACTGCTGAGTCCACACACACACACGCACGCAGACTGCTGAGTCCACACACACACACGCACGCAGACTGCTGAGTCCACACACACACACGCACGCAGACTGCTGAGTCCATACACACACACACGCAGACTGCTGAGTCCACACACACACACGCAGACTGCTGAGTCCACACACACACACGCAGACTGCTGAGTCCACACACACACACACACGCAGACTGCTGAGTCCATACACACACACACGCAGACTGCTGAGTCCATACACACACACACACGCAGACTGCTGAGTCCATACACACACACACACGCAGACTGCTGAGTCCATACACACACACACACGCAGACTGCTGAGTCCATACACACACACACACGCAGACTGCTGAGTCCATACACACACACACACGCAGACTGCTGAGTCCATACACACACACACACGCAGACTGCTGAGTCCACACACACACGCAGACTGCTGAGTCCATACACACACACGCAGACTGCTGAGTCCATACACACACACACACGCAGACTGCTGAGTCCATACACACACACACACACGCAGGCTGCTGAGTCCATACACACACACACACACGCAGACTGCTGAGTCCATACACACACACACACGCACGCAGACTGCTGAGTCCATACACACACACGCACGCAGACTGCTGAGTCCATACACACACACGCACGCAGACTGCTGAGTCCATACACACACACGCACGCAGACTGCTGAGTCCATACACACACACGCACGCAGACTGCTGAGTCCATACACACACACGCACGCAGACTGCTGAGTCCATACACACACACGCACAAGCACATTAAGCCTACCTGTCACTGGAGCCTGTTGCTGGTGGTCAGACAGCCATTTTTAATCTTTTCCAGCAGCAGCATGGGCTGCTGCTTAACGGCGGGGGCGGGGCTTCGTTTGGGGGGCGGGGCCTGTGCCGGGGAAGCACCCAGCACTGTTCCACCCCCTCTGTCCTGCATTCCCCCGGGCTGTAACAGACTGTTATAGCCCGAGGAAATATATTTTAAACACATGGCCAGCAAGTTGCTGGCATTTGGGGGGTCACAGCATGATGGCCCCCTCTGCCCCCCCCCCCCCCTAGCGACGCCACTGATTCTTAGCCCCTTGAGGCACTAAAGCCTTCCACTTAGTACATCCTCCTGGATATCTTTTCCCCTGCAGTAAGGGTAGTGTTATCAGAGGAGGATCTGGCTGTAGGCCACATTGCACATTGCTTAGGCTTTGACTCACAGAAAAGTTTATTCCTAGTTTATTTTATTTTTTTTCTCAGGGGAAGGGGGGGTACAAACAAAAAGGTTACTCTAATCGAAAACAGTGTTTTATTAAAACAGTGTATAGTGACTCTCGGTTTTTTTTCAGTTTAACAAAACGTTCTTTGAGCCATGGATTTTTTAATTACTTTTTTTTGTGTACATGTATTTGGAAAAATTGGTTGGTCATTAAGCCATCAGAGTTTACATGACTGCCACACACTCACAGTGGTAATGTTAGTTTTTGGTTTCTTTATTAGATTACATCAGAGGCAACTATTGCACCAGATCCTTGTTGATGGCCACCTATCATCTACACCCAATAAAAGGCCAACATCATCTAGTGAGCAAAAAAGTCCAGCTCGGGGAGCCCAGCGCCCCTATGAAAATGGTAAGACAACCGGCTACTATCCATGTCTCATGTCATTTAAAAAAAAAAAATCTTTAAAAGCAGATTTATATATTCCGTTTGCCTCCTTATTTCTCTATTTTTCTATCTAGATCTGCTTTAATTTGTCTTGACATGTCTTGGTAAAGACATAACTACTGAATTAAAATTTAGTTTGGTAATGATTTTTCATAATAATGAATGTTTATTCTCAATAAACTTTAATCATTGCAATTTAAATATTTTCGTAAGACCTCATAGATTTTGTGTAGCATTAGATTTTTGTATAGAATTGGATATTTAGTTAAGTTTGTATTTCATAAAGATAGAATCTTTAAAGATGGGGACAACTTTGTCTCTATATTTCTCCCATCGCTTGTCTTTCTTAGACACAGGGCGGAATCTAAGTGTCAATCCAGACAGCAATCACCAGTGACAGCTGCAGGGAATTAACTGTGTCAATCCACCATAGACCTCAATGCTGTACTTTCATGCATGTGCAAGAGTACAGCAGTGCCTGCCGTGTGCTTGCGCTCACATTACATTTCCTGAAAATTAGGAGGTTGCACGTTGTCCATGTTAACATAGTAAAAGTACTTGAATCAGTAAAATAATCATTTGCATGAGAAATCCTTAAAAGGTAGGGGGGAGACAAGGCATGATTGATTAAAGGGAACCTATAGTGCCAGGAAAACAAAGTCGATTTCCTGGCAATGTAGGGTTAATAGATCCCCCTCCTCTGGTGGGGTGAAGGGCTTAAAACCCCTTCAGCAACTTACCAGAATCCATCGGTGATGTCCCTTAGCGCTGGATCAGGCTCCGCCCACGCTCCTCCCCTGCCGTAATCAGCTGCCGTGGGAGACCTAATGCGCATGCGCGCCAATGGCCGCGCTCACGCATTAGACCTCCCCATAGGAAAGCATTATTTAATGCTGGGGGGAAAATCTGCCACTGGAGGTCCTCATGCAGGGTGCAAGTACATTCAGCGTTAGATAACGGACCTAAAGTCCGCTTGGATTCCGTAAGTGCGCCCAATGGCCGTCTGGTAGACAGCCACTGAGGGCAGGCTTAGAGCTGCAATGTAAACATTCTAGTTTCTCTGGAACTGCAATGTTTTACATTGCAGCACGAAGTGTAAAAGGGACAAAGCACCTAGACCACTTCAATGAGCTGAAGTGGTCTGGGTGCCTACAGTGTCCCTTGAATAAGATGATAAGGGAAATTTGTAGCACTTTTAAGATGCATTTTAAGTTACTGCTTCCTAGCACTATAAAGGAAAACGCTGTGCACTTGGTTAATGTTCTTTCATTATCCAGGTAAGCTAATCAATAGATTTCTATTTGAATCCCTTTCAGCTTTGTTGAAGGTACCAAATGACTGTCAATCTATGGACAAATTAATTGATTTGTTCGGTCTTCGCTTAACAAAACAACTTGCTTATTCATAGATTGACAGTCATTTGTTTAGCTCAACGCGGCTCAACGCGGCTCAACGGGATTTGCGCACAAGTAAACTAAATCAGTCCGTAACCTTTCTCCTTACATTTTTGTTAATATGTTAAATGAAGTAACAAAATATGTGAATAATTTGAAAATATATAAATTGTTTTAAGTCCCGTTTTATACAGTGCTTATCATAAGTCAATAAACTAAAAGTGAAAATGAATGCTCTTTTTGAAAGACTTGTTTAATGAAATCCACATCAATCAGGCAACTATGTTACAATAATTTCCGTGTATTTTATAATTTTAGAACCTGTACTACGGATAGACAATTGGCTTGGGACAAGTCATTCTGAAGAGAACTCCTATGCTGTGAGAAATGTGTGCTCTGGAATTAGTCAGTCTGGTGCATCACATTACAACAGTCTCTATTTGGAGGATATACAAACAGATGAGGATAAATTAAACTGTAGTCTTCTTTCTTCCGAGTCGACATTCATGCCGGTTGCGCACGGTTTGTCCCCTGTATCGCCCAGTGTGGAATTGAGGACACTAGGTACTAATGAAAGTGTAATGGAGTTTTATAAAGCCAATACTGAAAATTTAAAAACACAAATACCTGAGAAGACAAAGCTAACAGAGTTTGAAAATGGAGTGAAAGCGGATACATTTCGCTGTGTTTATCCAGTAATTCAAAATGAGAATGTGACTCCAAACAACACAACCAAGCAACCCGTGCCAAGTGCAAATGCAGAGAACACACCGCCTTCAAATTATCAAACCGACTCTAATGGTGTAGTTACAAGCATATTCTCTGCACTTGAAAATGATGTGGACAGTCTTAACAGTATGAACAAAGCAGCAACTAAGCTTCAGTCCTGCTGGAGAGGGTTCCACACGAGAAATAAAAATCTGGTCGTTAGGGATTTGCGTTATGAGATCAGACTGCGCAGAATGCAGGACCATATTGTCTTCTTAACTGAAGAAGTTAACAGGTTGGTTTGCATGGGTGCATCATGCATTGATCATCTACCTATGTTTGTGTGATGCTTGTTCTTAAATTGGGAATGTTATTTACAGTTTTGTGAATTTCTGTTGCAAATTGTGTATATAGGGTATTTCTCTCTATTATATACTCCTGCATAAAGAATAGTCTGACTCTTACACGAGTATGGAATTCAGTCTCTAACTCACACATCTTTGTATCTTGTTGTACTTGTTTATCAGTAAGACACCTTGGTGGTTTTCAGGGTAAAGATCTTGAGCAAGAAATTTGTGAACTACAGCTGCCTCTTTTGGCATACAGTTATGACTGTTCCTAAACATATGCATTACAGTTACATTTCAGGAAACTGGTAATCAATTCCTAGCATGTGTCTGATAAAGCATCAGAGAAGTATGCTGGAAAGTAAAAAGAGCAATGACACCAAGCAATTGCTTGCATAAAACCTACACCTTTACTTCAGACTACCGTGTTTACTTTTGACACTATATTGGAGACTATATTATATTAGACTTGTGCAAAAGATATGTTTCAGATTGCTTTTAATCCACACCCGAACCAATCTATTCACCCAGGATTCCCATTCTATGCACTGAATAAGACTCCACATGTTAATCTGGGTAAATAGATTAATTCTGGTATGCATTAAAAAGAATTTGGTTCAGATGAACCGGCCAAAACAAATTTTTGCAAAAGTCTGCTAAATATTGTACAGTATATTTTATGTTAAAGAGACAACTTTAAAGAAATACTAAAGTGTTTTGAATACAGACCTGGATACACTTGGTTTCCCTGTCCCTAGTTAGGTAGGACTGCCCTCCCTTCCCATGCTACTTAACTCTCTGTCTGCTGCAATGTCATGGAGGAGCTCCTCCACAATGGTCCAATCCAACACTCCCCATATAGGAGCTTTCAGGACGGAGTGCATGGCGAGTGCATCCAAACTTTCTCACTTGTGGTGCCTTCCCCACACTAAGATAACCTCCATTGGCCATTTGTGTGGCCCAGCCTTCTTTTTATTCTGTTTAGTATTTGGAGGGCTGACTGTAGAACCCCAGCTTTGAGCACTGCTTGCCTGGAGGGGGGTTGTGTTTGGGAACCCCCTGAGTGCTCCATGGATTCATTTTTTCTATGGGTGACATTAGTGGTCCTTTATTCTATGGAGTGTTTTACAGGATGTTCCTTAGACTGTTGTTGAATTTTTACAGGCACGATAGTACATAGGTGACTTGGTTTCTGGTATCTTCACCTGCCGTAAGTGGAAGAATGAGGTGCAAGAATATAGAGTTCTTGGTAATAATATCTCCTTGTATCACCAGGCAATCAAAAAGTTTAGCTTAGGGGGTATTTGCAAAACCCAGTGAGCACCTGATGCCCAAGGCATGCTTGGGCATCTATGGAGAATGCAATAGGACTACATATACACTCAAGCATTCCTTTTATAATGCAGCACTGGGTGGGAAACGCCAGGTATACAGTGTAAGTTAATTAAAAAAGTGACTCTACATATTTTAAACATACATAATGGTTTTATCCAGGCTTGAATGTCACACTAAGATTGTGTAACTTAGAAAAGGCCATATTATTTTTAGCACAGATGACACACATACCCACCTGTTTATGAAGATGTGCAATTGTTATTCCTCACTGGCTATTTTTAGCCTAACCAGGTAAACCGGCTGCTTTGTTCTTCAGCTCTCTCTCAAATTCCTAAAATGATAAACTAATTTTAGAAGGGGCTAAATATAGACTATAACCTGCTGGAGTTTTTAGTGACTTGTCATAAAATTATATAACAATCTATAATTATGCATCTACAAATAGAAACCCATATCTATAATGTTATAGTGTATGACTTTGTGATTCATTATCTTAACCCTGGGTTTTGTGACTTGCTGAATACTCATATAATGTATTGATGTTCATGTATGCATGTGTGTAGAGCATCTATGTTCAATCCCTGTAGCCTTCTCCTCACTCAGACATAAAACTAGGTGCTGCTCTGCGCTCCTGTAATTGATAAATGGTAACAGGAGTGTTCTAATTAGTGGGGGTGGGGGGAATCTGACAATTCTGACTTTAGAATTCACATACAGTGCAGCTCGTAATTATTTGGACAGTCACACAAGATTTATAGAAGTTAAAATGAAACAATGACCAAGATTAGAAATTGCTAGCTGTTTGGGGAAAATGTCACAGTACAAATGAGAAATGATGATGACGGCTCTCATGCAGGTTTGACAGCGTAACACAAGGGAAATTAATTTACTGATGTCTATAGGTCACGGAGTTTGTGCACTCATTAAAGATCTCAGCCAAGTACTGTCGATAACCCTTTTTTAAAGATAATTTTATTTTGTACAATTACTTTTACATTTTTTATGGAAAAATAAAATGGGTTTAAAACAGTGTAATAAATATACAGTTTGTGGTTTATGGGTTTAACCCCTTAAGGACACATAACATGTGTGACATGTCATGATTCCCTTTTATTCCAGAAGTTTGGTCCTTAAGAGGTTAAATAACCTCAAATGTCTTTGTCATTGTCCCAATGTTCTGAAGTACAGCTCAAAAACCGTAACGCTAAAGTTACTGTCTGAATAATTTGTTTTGCCTCCTACATATGAATTTAGTAGAGTTTAAGGCTATTGTCTGTACATGATTTAATTTATAGACAAAATTCCTAGTATGTGTTTACTGTGTTGTAATTCTACTATATTGAAAAAGAGATGTAACGCTGTTAAAATGTTTTCTGTTGTAGGCTAAAAAAAGAGAAAGAGAAGGAACGCATACAAAAGCTTGTTCAGGAGGAAGCTGTGAAATATCTATGGGAGCAGGTAAGTTAGATTATGCCACCTAGTGTGACACTGAGATTGCATTCTACAGAGACATAGGAATTTGCTTCACGAACCATAACCACTACTGTTTATTTTAATGATTATAGTGCTAAGAACTGTAGGTGCACTCCCTGGTTTTTAGCACAGTATTTTTAAGCTGGTTTGATAAAATCCAGTGGACCCCTTGTCACCCAGTCCTATCCTCTTTTCATAGGACATCCTTGTGATGGAGCTTTTCACTTGTTCATTATTAGTCTTTTTAAAAAAAAAAAAAAAAATCTAATATAAAGGGGTGTTTTTTGAGTCCGTCACAAGCAAACCGCAAAGAAGTAGCACTTCCCAGACCGGGAGGAAGCTTGTCAATGTAGTAATTCTCATCATTCCTTGATCTGAACTTGTCCCATAAACACATGTCCAGCAAGGATTTATCTTGGATGTGTTTGACTGATGATGATGATGATTCCTTGGATGGTCATCCCACATCATTTAACATTGTTTTCTCATTCTTTTTTTTAGGTTCAGTCCATTCAGCAGTGGCAGAATACAATAAAAGTTCAAATTCCTACTAATTCTCAACATGAAGAAGTACTTACTGCAAGCAAATCACTCACACACATTCCTGTTGATTCATCTAAAGTATTGGAAGAAAAATCTTCCTGCATTTTTAATCCAGAAAACTTTACCAGAAAAGCCTCACCTGATATCCCAGACTCTGGTTTCAATTCTATCATAAGTCAGGTATCTCCAAATGAACCTACCTTTTCTGAAAAAAGCTCCAATGAGGAAAGCAAATCTTCAGAGCCATCTCTGGAAACGGTGATACAATTCAATAGACAAACTCTAGATACTCCTGATGAACAGGCTGCAACAGCTGAAGAAGAAAACAAGGACAATTCTAGCATTGAACAAGATAGCAGCCTCCTGCAACAGTATTTACTGACGGTTGAACAACTGGAGGAGGCAGATAATACAAGCTATATCGATGGACCAGAAGAAAGCCGTCCAGGAACCAACAACTGTTCGTTATCCTCTGAAATTCTGTCCAGTAGCCTTTCACACATACAACATGATGATTGTAAGCAGGAAATGCATACAGTTCAAGATAACTGTTTTTCATCTGGGGAAGCACATAGCATGCTGAATCCGCATGACCCATGCTCTCAGGTGCCAGCGATGGACTTGGTCCTTTAAATTGAAGAATATCAGGCTACTGCTTTCCATTTATAATGTGGCATTTGGAAATGTTACAATGTTGGGCTGTAATTTAATTATTTTTACTATATACACTCTGCAGCTGATATGCACTTTGCCACAGTTAATGCTGTAAATGTTCCTAAATTTTTATTTCTGTGAAATGGTAATACTGGACAGATGGTAAACACTCTTTTCAGTAGACACTTAGGAAATAAAGACAACTTTATTTATGGTACTTACTATTTATAGTGTAGTTACTATTTATTGAAAGATACATTTTATACTGAGCAATAATAGAGAGATCAAGTGTTCTGTAAATAGTGATGAACAGTCTAAAATTAAAGGAACATTCCCAAGCACAATAACCACTACAGCACATTGTAGTGGATATGGTGCCAGAAGAAGTCAAACTTTTTAAGAGCCCTGGTAAGTTCTCAGTTTTTTCTTAAACAGTGGGTTGTAGTGGTTATAGTACTTGGTAATATTTTAGTCCAAGGGGGCTATACCAAAAGAAGTCCAGTTTGATTAAGAATGTTTTGCTGCAAGATATTTATAAATGGAGGCTTATTGCACGCACGTTGAGCTGGTGTTTCGCCTTAGTCCATTCCTTACTTATCGCACACTATTCTGCTGTATCAGTATTTATATGAAATATTTATCCACATTGATTACACAGTTTTATTTATTGCCAATTACTCTTTCCTGATATATCATTGACATTTTTATAGAGGAGCTTAAAACAGAATAAAATGAAGTTGATGTTTTGGCTTGCCTTGTTTTTGTATGTATTTTTCATTATCTATACCAGTGGTAGTCAACCTGGTCCATGCCGTCCACTAGTGGGCGATTCAAGCTTTCATGGTGGGTGGTGGTGGGGTTTATGCATGACCCTCGGTTCTCTGGCACAACCACTTATTGAACAAGCTAAGTTCTGTTATTTTCTGTTTACTTGGTTTAAATAAAAGAAAAGGAGAGAATAAGGAGAAGGGAAAAAAGAGACCCCTGAGATATATAGATATAGATAGATATATATATATATATATATAATATATATATATATATATATATATATATATATATAAAATTCAAAATCCCCCGCACTCACGCTTAAGTTGAATTCCACTATGCCGTAGCTCGGACTCCAATCGAATAATCCACCAAAGAACAGCTGCTCACCGGTCTTGTAAAAGTTCAAAATTTATTAAATAAAGTATAAAAGAGACCAACGTTTCAGTCCCAGCTCGGGACTTTCCTCAGGGTAACAGAACAGTTCTACATACTGTTCTGTTACCCTGAGGAAAGTCCCGAGCTGGGACTGAAACGTTGGTCTCTTTTATACTATATTTAATAAATTTTTTACTTTTACAAGACTGGTGAGCAGCTGTTCTTTGGTGGAATATATATATATATATATATATATAATCTATCTCAGGGGTCTCTTTTTTTCAAGGTGGGTGTAAAAAAGATATATATTTGCAAGAAAAAGTATGTGAACCCTTTGGAATGATATGGATTTCTGCACAAATTGGTCATAAAATGTGATCTGATCATCATCTAAGTCACAACAATAGACAATCACAGTCTGCGTAAACTAATAACACACAAAGAATGAAATGTTGCCATGTTTTTATTGAACACACCATGTAAACATTCACAGTGCAGGTGGAAAAAGTATGTGAACCCCTATACTAATGACTTCTCCAAGAGCTAATCGGAGTGAGATGTCAGCCAACTGGAGTCCAATCAATGGGATGAGATTGGAGGTGTTGGTTACAGCTGCCCTGCCCTATAAAAAACACACACCAGTTCTGGGTTTGCTTTTCACAAGAAGCATTGCCTGATGTTCATGATGCCTCGCACAAAAGAGCTCTCAGAGGACCTACGATTAACAATTGTTGACTTGCATAAAGCTGGAAAGGGTTATAAAAGTATCTCGAAAAGCCTTGCTGTTCATCAGTCCACGGTAACATAAATTGTCTATAAATGGAGAAAGTTCAGCACTGCTGCTACTCTCCCTAGGAGTGGCCGTCCTGTAAAGATGACTGCAAGAGCACAGCGCAGACTGCTCAATGAGGTGAAGAAGAATCCTAGAGTGTCAGCTAAAGACTTACAAAAGTCACTAGCAAATGCTAACATCTCTGTTAGCAAATCTACAATACGTAAAACACTAAACAAGAATGGATTTCGTGGGAGGATACCACAGAGGGAGCCACTGCTGTCCAAACAAAACATTGCTGCACGTTTACAGTTTGCACAAGAGATGTTCCACAGCAGTACTGGCAAAATATTCTGTGGACAGATGAAACCAAAGTTGAGTTGTTTGGAAGAAACACACAAAACTAGTGGCAAAAAAGAGGCACAGCACACCAACATCAAAACCTCATCCCAACTGTGAAGTATGGTGGTGGAGGCATCATGGTTTGGGGCTGCTTTGCTGCGTCAGGGCCTGGACGGATTGCTATCATTGAAGGAAAAATGAATTCCCAAGTTTATCAAGACATTTTGACGGAGAACTTAAAGCCATCTGTCTACCAGCTGAAGCTCAACAGAAGATGGGTGTTGCAACAGGACAATGACCCAAAGCATATAAGTAAATCAACAACAGAATGGCTTAAACAGAAGAAAATACGCCTTCTGAAGTGGCCCAGTCAGAGTCCTGACCTCAACCCGATTGAGATGCTGTGGCATGACCTCAAGAAAGCGATTCACACCAGACATACCAAGAATATTTCTGAACTGAAACAGTTCTGTAAAGAGGAATGGTCAAGAATTACTCCTGACCGTTGTGCATGTCTGATCTGCAACTACAGGAAACGTTTGGTTGAAGTTATTGCTGCCAAAGGAGGTTCAACCAGTTATTAAATCCAAGGGTTCACATACTTTTTCCACCTGCACTGTGAATGTTTACATGGTGTGTTCAATAAAAACATGGCAACATTTCATTCTTGATTGTGTGTTATTAGTTTAAGCAGACTGTGATTGTCTATTGTTGTGACTTAGATGATGATCAGATCACATTTTATGACCAATTTGTGCAGAAATCCATATCATTCCAAAGGGTTCACTCCATTAAATGTAAATTTTATATGTATAAAAATGCATGAAGTAGAAGTAAAAAGATAAAGTACAATTGTACTAACAATATGTAGTAAATGCAGCACAGTTGGGTGTTAAGGGAAAACATTTTACAATCAAAAAAGATGCATAAGTGGGCGGTAGGTATTAAAAGGTTGACTACACCTGATGTATACAGAATATCATTAAGGTACCTGGTCATCCTATGTTTATTCTTCTCGAATTCTCAAGGAGTGCATGTTTAACACTGATAAAGACAAAAGCGATAATTTCCTATGTTGTATACAGAGAGATAGCTACTTGGATTTTTATTGCCTCCTTTGTGAGAACACATGAGTTGTGACAAATGGGAAAAAAGTATTTGAGCAGTGTTATTGGTACACAGACCCTTTAAAAGTTACACCGTTTTTGCAGCATTAGATTTTGTTAAACCTGCTTGTCAGTTCAGCTGATCTGAGGTCTACATAGAAGAGACATAGTGGTTCATTACTTAATCTAGAGATTTTTCTATTTGATTAAAAAAACTAAATTTTTCCTCTAAAAGACAGGCAATTTAAAGGAACACCCCAAGCAGTATAACCACTACAGCTCACTGAAGTTTGAAGACTTTTAACATGTGGCCCGCTGGGTGCTACTCCCCACCTAAGAGGGAGCCAGATGTTCTCGGCCTGAGCTAAGACGGTGGAAGAGGTTTCTCCTAATTTCCACCTGCTCTGCAGCCTCTGAGCAGTGCTTATGTGTTTCCCTAGTGAATTATGGGATTTTATGAAGTCCCAGAGGCGAACAGGGACTATTTTAGTTCTTTCCCTAAATTTGCTCCTCTCGCTATCAAGTTTATGCGTAAGATGGAGCCCAGTTGCAGAAATAGTAGTAGGGCCGCTAGACAGCCAGGTGGTTGATACAGATGAACAGACCTGGTTAATCCAGAATGTAGGGTATAAAAGGGTAATACAATAGTGTGCTCAGACAGTTTCAAAGATCAGGGCAGGCTAGGTGTATAAACCGTAAAACAATATTGGAATGCAACAATGGAAATAGCTTGAACAGCCTGCACAACACTAGAGAAAGGTGTTGGAAGGAAATCAGCTGTGGAGATCTCAGCAACCCGTAAAGCCCAGGTAGGCATGGAACACTTGCTGATAAAATACTGCTTTGGACACCATGGGTAAGAAATTTGAGGGGTTTCTAAGGGATGTTTTTCTACCCTGCTGGTTATTTTTTGTAAACCTGTTTGCAGCCATATCCTTGGGGTGTGATTTGGACCTCGGTAAAACAGAAGATGCAGTCAGTAAATGCCTTGGATCATGTTCATTTACTAAAGATAGCAAAATAGTTCTTCTGTGATTCCTGAGGCCATTTACCATAATGCTGAGGTTGTTTACCTTAATGGTAAGTTGGCAGATTTGAACCATAAAGTCTGTCTGGCAACTACTCTTTAAGTCCTATCATTTGACTTGGGCTCCAAGTAATGCTTCTTAGAAATGCTTTTTAAGGCAAAAATCATTTATGGCACAGGTCTGGATGCCATAATTTCCATGATGGCTGGTGATGGACACCTTTCTTCTGAAATATAAGGTAGCCTCATACGAGAGGTGCTGTTCAGCTCACTTTTGTTCATTTGGGCTCTTCAGACTTCCTCTCATTCCTCTGGTGTACCCACTGCCTCCTTAAAGCTAGGTCCTTTTTTTTGAAACAAAGCAGACAAAGAAGTTGCTACACCTACAAAGTCTGAATGATGGTGTTACCCTTCTCCCCCCTGCCCCCTATGGTTTAAATCTCCAATGGGGGATGTTTGCAGTTCTTCAAGGACACCTGGACCTGGTGCATTTTGGGACTTGGGTGTGTTTTTTGGGGGTTACTGTTTCAGTGCAGTCCTGTTCATAATAGATCCTTTTGTCTCACTCTATCGGTGACCCTGTCAAAGCTCACACTTTTATGGATTGTGTCACAATCTTAAACATTTCTCTTGTTTTGGTTTCTGAACAGGGTGGGGTTAATGATTGAATCTGTTCATGCTACTGAAGAAGAAAAAGGGCACATTCTGGCCCAACCTAGACTTCTAGTCCCTCAGTTGTTCAAGGATTCAAGCGCTCAAAATGGAGATCCCACAATCTGCCTTGTCTTTGGTGCATAAGAACCAGTTCATGACCGCTGTGGATCTGATGCATACTCTGATGTGTTTATCTACCTAGATCATAACCAGTTACAGCAGTTTGCATTTCAGGACCAGCACTACTAGTTTGTCTGTTTGCTCTTTGTAGTAGTCATGGCACAAGATGGTACTTGCATATAGCAGTTGTTCCATACCTTGATGATATCCCATTCCGGACAGCCTCTTATTCTCTGGAGGTTCAGTATACCCAACTGCAAGTCTCCCTCTGGGCAGGTATCCATCACAGCTGTAAAGTCTGGATTCACCCGCACAAGGCTACCTCTGAGGGATTTCCACCTGTTGGTGACCTAGATGTGTTCTTTCAGTAGACCTTTGTGATTATTATGAAGTACTTGTCGTAGGGCTGCATGATTGTCACTAGGGGAATTAGCCAATTCAATAAACAAGGCTTTTAATAAATATTCTCAAGCTCAGAGTGATTTATCGGTCTCTCCTGTTTTGGCCAGAACTCTATTGAAAGCCTTATATCCACTTTCAAACAAACAACATCACATAGGTTGTCTATGTCAACCCCCGAGGAGGGAAGAGGAGTGCTACTGCTGTGAGGAAGGTCTCCAGGATTAATGGGTGGATGCTGAAAATGTGACGCTGTCAGTGTTTCACACTCCTAGTGTAGACCTTTGACAACTTGTCAATGCATTTAGCATAATTTTCCCATGATTCCCTGCATACACATGCATGCTCACAGTATACAAATGGAATCATGTGATACTTGTATTGCTGAAAACACACAAGTAACAGCCTTAGATTAAGGAAGCTCAAAGCAAGGAGGCTTATATTAAAGGACCACACTAGTGCCAGGAAAACATACTCGTTTTCCTGGCACTAGAGTGCCCTGAGGGTGCCCCCACCCTCAGGGACCCCCTCCCGCCGGGCTCTGGGGGAAGGAAGGGGTTAAACTTACCTCATTCTCCAGCGCCGGGCGGGGAGCTTTCCTCCTCCTCTCCTTCTTCCTTGCGACGTCATTGGCTGAATGCGCATGCGCGGCAGGAGCCGCGCTCGCATTCAGCCGGTCGCATAGGAAAGCATTTACAATGCTTTCCTATGGATGCTTGCGTGCTCTCACTGTGATTTTCACAGTGAGAAGGACGCAAGCGCCTCTAGCGGCTTTCAATGAGACAGCCACTAGAGGTTTTGGAGGCTGGATTAACCCTCAGTATAAACATAGCAGTTTCTCTGAAACTGCTATGTTTATAAAAAAAAAAGGGTTAATCCTAGAGGGACCTGGCACCCAGAACACCTCATTAAGCTGAAGTGGTCTGGGTGCCTAGAGTGGTCCTTTAATAAAAAAAAAGTACAGCTAAAACTTAGCAGTGGAAAATGAGCTGTTACATGCAAAGTTCTTCTCTAACGTTTAGGAGTGGACAGGTATTATTGAAAAATTTCAGTAAACAAATACATATTTGCTATCTTTCAACAATTCCTCGAAGGAACTTAGAAAGTAAAGAGTTCACAAAGATGGATCAGAATAATAATATACTCCAAAAGTTTTTAGACTGACTTTTTTTAGACTGACTTTTTACCTTAAAAGGGTGCTTGCTTAGAATCAGATTTGACAATATGGTAACAAGTTTATGAAGGAGAATGTGTCACCTCCATAAACTTAAATGATACCTACTGGTATTATTAAATTCCAATTAATCAGATCCACTTTTTTTGTAAGATACTATATCTTGGGTAGTTAAGGTATGAGAAAGTTTTTAAGTCATCCTCTCATCCTTTTAGATTAAGCTTGGCTCTAAGGGTTATCAACCTCATCTTACTAACAAGGCCAACCCGTCAGGATTCCGGAAACCAGAACACACAGACAGAATCACAAACCAGAATATTGTAATACCGATCCTTAGAATGGTCGGGTTATACAATAAAGAATAGTCAGAGTACGAGCCGAAGTCAGGGAAAGTCAGCAGACACATTCCAGCCAATCAGCAGCAGACCCTCCCTTCCAGACCCTCCCACCTCCTGTACAGCATCCATTTTAGATTCATTCTGAAGCTGCATTCTTAGATAGAGGAGGGAAAGTGTAGCTGCTGCTCATTTGATAGGGAAATGTATAGCTAGGCTAGTGTATTCAGTGTCCACTACAGTCCTGAAGGACTCATCTGATCTCTGCTGTAAGGGCAGCACCCCAAAAAGCCCTTTTTAAGGCTAGAACATCAGTCTGCTTTTTTTTCCTGTGTAATCTAATTGCAGTTG
This sequence comes from Pelobates fuscus, assembly GCF_036172605.1. Lineage (NCBI taxonomy): Eukaryota > Metazoa > Chordata > Amphibia > Anura > Pelobatidae > Pelobates > Pelobates fuscus. The sequence goes on along the minus strand of NC_086317.1, from coordinate 292,182,746 downwards.
CCTGCCTGCCAGCTTCTGTGTCAGGCTCACAGTTGATACTGTGCCCACTTGCCCAGTGCCACCACTCATATCTGGTGTCACAATAGCTTGCATTTAAAAACAAAAAATGTTTTTCACTGTAATAGATTGAATAGCAGTTAGTTGTCTGCAAGCGTCTGTGTCAGGCCTACAGCGTGTACTCTGCCAACCTCTGCCAGTGCACAGTGCCACTGATATCTGGTGTCACAATAGCGTGGATTTAAAAACAAAAAATGTTTTTTCACTGTTATAGATTGAATAGCAGTTAGTTGTCTGCAAGCGTCTGTGTGTCAGGCCAACAGCGTGTACTCTGCAAACCGCTGAATTTTCAAAAAAAAATTTGGGCCTGCCTTCTGTTTTCCAGTTTTTCAGACTGAATTGGAAAGACTACACGTTCCTATCTCCTGGATCTGATTCCATATATCCCTGGTGGGGATTGTACCACCCAGATTCTATCTTTATATATTAATCCACATATGGTGAGCACCATATGTCTTTTTGTTTGCATATTAAATGCTGCTGACGTTCTGGAGGAAACTTTGCACACTATATATCCTTGAGCCTGGATTTTACTGCTTCATGTTGTTGGAAGCAATATACATATATGTGTATTTTTGGCACATTATACCTACAGTGCCTTCCAAAAGTATTCACTTCCTCTGGGCATTTTTCATGTTTTGTTGCCTCGCAACCTGGACTTAACATGGATTGTTTGAGTATTTGCATAATTTAATTTACAGAACATGCCCACAACTTTGAAGATGTTTTTTTTCTTGTAAAGAAAACAACAAATAGGACAAAATAACAGAAAAAGTCAATGTGCATAACTATTCACCCCCCTAAAGTCAATACTTTGTAGAGCCACCTTTTGCGGCAATCACAGCTCAAAGTCACTTTGGATAAGTCTCTGTGAACTTGACACATCTTATTGGGATTTTTGCTCATTCCTCTTTGCAAAACTGTTCCAGATTAGTGATGTCGCGAACATGAAATTTGCCTTCCGCAAATGTTCGCAAACGGGCGAACCCGGCGAACCGCCATAGACTTCAATAGCAGGTGAATTTTAAAACCCATAGGGACTCTTTCTGGCCACAATAGTGATGGGCCCCCACCCACCTGAGCGGTGGGTGGGGGCCGTAAACAAGAATAAGGGGGGGGGGTACCTAATGCCCTCCCCCATGGCCCCCACCCCTGAGCGGTGGGTGGGGGCCCTAAACACAAATTGGGGGGGGACCTAATGTCCTCCCCCCTGGCCCCCACCCCTGAGCGGCGGGTGGGGGCCCTAAATACCAATAGGGGGGGACCTATTGTCCTCCCCCCCGGCCCCCACCCCTGAGCGGCGGGTGGGGGCCCTAAATACCAATAGGGGGGGACCTCATGTCCTCCCCCCCGGCCCCTACCCCTGAGCAGTGGGTGGGGCCCTAAATACCAATAGGGGGGACCTATTGTCCTCCCCCCGGCCCCCACCCCTGAGCGGCGGGTGGGGGCCCTAAATACCAATGGGGGGAACCTATTGTCCTCCCCCCTGGCCCCCACCCCTGACCGGCGGGTGGGGGCCCTAAATACCAATAGGGGGGACCTAATGTCCTCCCCCCCGGCCCCCACCCCTGAGCGGCGGGTGGGGTCCTAAAAAAAATGTCCCCCCCCAGGTGACTAGGGGTCTCCAAAACCCTAGTCACCCCCTCCCCCCCAAAAAAAATGATCCCCCTACCTACTCCCCTCACCCTAAAAATAATGAAGGGGGGACATTTAACTAAGAACCTGTAAAAAAAAAAATAACTTACCATTCGATGTTTTCTTTCTTCTAAAAGCCCCCAAAAAGGCCAAATAAATATCCATAATAACCGACGCAATAAAAAAAAAACGAGCACAAAAAAAAAGGAATTTTTTTTTTGCGCTTGTTTTTTTTTTTTTTTTTAATTGCGTCGGTTATTATGGATATTTATTTGGCCTTTTTGGGGCAGAAAAAAGAAGATTTTAGAAGAAAGAAAACATCGAATGGTAAGTTTTTTTTTTTTTACAGGTTCTTAGTTAAATGTCCCCCCCCCTCATTATTTTCAGGGTGAGGGGGGTAGGTAGGGGGATCATTTTTTTTGGGGGGGGGGTGACTAGGGGTTTGGGACATTCACCTGGGGTTAATTTTTTTTAGGGCCCCCACCCGCCGCTCAGGGGTGGGGGCCGGGGGGAGGACAATAGGCCCCCCCTATTGGTATTTAGGGTCCCCATCCGCCGCTCAGGGGTGGGTGCCGGGGGGAGGACAATAGTTCCCCCCCTATTGGTATTTAGGGCCCCCACCCGCCGCTCAGGGGTGGGGGCCGGAGGGGGAGGACAATAGGTCCCCACACCCTATTGGTATTTAGGGCCCCCATCCGCCGCTCAGGGGTGGGGGCCGGGGGGGAGGACAATAGGTCCCCCCCCTATTGGTATTTAGTGCCCCCACCCGCCGCTCAGGGGTGGGGGCCAGGGGGGGAGGACAATAGGTCCCCCCCTATTGGTATTTAGGGCCCCCACCCACCGCTCAGGGGTGGGGGCCAGGGGGGAGGACAATAGGCCCCCCCTATTGGTATTTAGGGTCCCCATCCGCCGCTCAGGGGTGGGTGCCGGGGGAGGACAATAGTTCCCCCCCTATTGGTATTTAGGGCCCCCACCCGCCGCTCAGGGGTGGGGGCCGGAGGGGGAGGACAATAGGTCCCCACACCCTATTGGTATTTAGGGCCCCCATCCGCCGCTCAGGGGTGGGGGCCGGGGGGGAGGACAATAGGTCCCCCCCCTATTGGTATTTAGTGCCCCCACCCGCCGCTCAGGGGTGGGGGCCAGGGGGGGAGGACAATAGGTCCCCCCCTATTGGTATTTAGGGCCCCCACCCACCGCTCAGGGGTGGGGGCCAGGGGGGAGGACAATAGGTCCTCCCCCCTTTTTTGCTTTAGGGACCCCACCCGCTCAGGGAGGGGGGACCCTTTTTTTTTTTTTTTTAACAGTGAGCAGGCTGCTCACTGTTTAATAGACATGCCCCTACTCGCGGTATTGCTAGTAGGGGCACAATTTACTAATACTAAGTAATTTTTACTTAGTATTAGTAAATTTGTCTGAAAGACCACAAAAAAAATAGGGGGCGGACCGAACATCGCATTGTTCGCCATCCGTGGCGAACGCGAACACGCTATGTTCGCCAGGAACTATTCGCCAGTGAACCGTTCGGGACATCACTATTGCAGATCCTTCAAGTTGGATGGTTTGTGCTTGTGAACAGCAATCTTTAAGTCTGACCACAGATTTTCTATTGGATTGAGGTCTGGGCTTTGACTAGTACATTCCAACACATTTACATGTTTCCCCTTAAACCACTCAAGTGTTGCTTAAGCAGTGTGTTTGGGGTCATTGTCCTGCTGGAAGGTGAACCTCCATCCTAGCCCCAAATCATGCACAACTCTGACCAGTTTCCCAGTCCCAGCTGCTGGAAAACATCCCCACAGCATGATGCTGCCACCACCATGTTTCACTGTGAGGAGTGTGTTCTTTGGGTGATGTGATGTGTTGGGTTTGCGCCAGACAGTGTTTTCTTTGATGGCTGGAAAGTTCAATTTTAGTCTCATCAGACCAGAGCTCCTTCCTCCATACATTTTGGGAGTCTCCCACATGCCTTTTCGCAAACTCAAAACGTGCCATTTTGTTTTTTGCTGAAAGCAATGGCTTTCTTCTGGCCACTCTACCATAAAGCCCAACTCTATGGAGCGTACGGCTTATTGTCGTCCTATGTACAGATACTCCAGTCTCTGCTGTGAAAGTCTGCAGCTCCCCCAAGGTTACCTTAGGTCTCTGTGCTGCCTCTCTGATTAAGATTGAGTTTTGGTGGGCGGCCGTCACTTGTCAGGTTTGCTGTTGTGCCATGTTCTTTCCATTTGGTTATGATACATTTGATGGTGCATTGGTGCTCCTGGGGATCATCAAAGATTTGGATATTTTTTTATAACCTAGCCCTGACTTGTACTTCTCAACAACATTGTGCCTTACTTGTTTGGAGAGTAACTGGGCCTGAGGCAGCTGCGCCATTTGCACCGCGTCACAGACGACCCTGATAATGTAAATATCGATTTTTCTACTGTTACTCCCTTTTTCCCCTCTATTGATCACCTTTCATTTAATCTGTAAACAAAATCAACATTTAGTGGTTATCGTCTAGCCATGAATCATCTTTTTTCCCACCAATCATCTTGAAGAGCTATTTGACCAGCAAAACAATTGTCAGCGCTCTATTCTGCAGCCGGTTCTGTCACTTTGTCTACGAGGTTTTCTTAACCCCTTAAGGACCGGACTGTTTTTGCGATGTTGTACATTTGCGACCAGGCATCTTTTTACACTTTTGTGGTGTTTGTGTTTAGCTGTAATTTTCCGCTCTCTCATTTACTGTTCCCATACAAATTATATATTGTTTTTTTCAGGACAAAAGGGGCTTTCTTTACATACCATTATTTATATAATCTCATGTAATTTAATTTAAAAAAAATGAAAAAATATGATGAAAAATTGAAAAAAATACATGTTTTTTGACTTTTATGTGAAAAATCTTTTACTCATCTACAAAAGCGAATGAAAAAAACTGCTAAATAGATTCAAAATTTTGTCCTGAGTTTAAAAATACCCAGTGTTTACATGCTTTCTGCTATTTTTTTGCATGTTATAGGGCTATAAGTACAAGTAGGATATTGCGGTTTCAAAACATACATTTTTAAAATGTATCAATAGTGACATTGTAACATGTATGTACGTAGTGGGGAATCGCGATGCAGCCTAGAACAAAATCTAACCCCATTAAACCCCCCAATAACGACAGACCACTTAGTATGGATGAAACAGGCCACAGCATTTATTATCACAACTAAATTACTGCATAACACATCCATAACTTTATTTATTAAATCTCTTCTTTTCTGTAACCAAAACATTAGACATAAATAAGCATAAATTAACATATATACATATATAACTCCACCCATAGTGTTATACAGTGACCCAACCGTCCTTGCCAATAAAAACATGGAGTGGGGGGGCGTGGCTTGGCTGCCGATGGAATAGGACGCAGGTGACCAGAGCTCCTAGGCCCCAACCCGCTAAAACCCGATAAAACGCAGCGAAAATTGCAGACTTTATGGGGAGAACCAAACGAGGGGCCACCCCCAAACCCCCGCACACACACGGGACCCACACACCGGGCCCGATGGATGACTATCTCTCTACCCCGCTCACCCTGGGGAGACCACGCGACGAAGGCAAGATGGCGCCCTCATCACCGGGACCTAGCAGTCCGGCAGACTCCACAAGGAGCTCCCCAAGGGGAGATGCCCTTTCCCAGTTGTCCGCAGACCTCGCAGCCATATCAGCGAATATGCTCACACGCAAAGACAAAGCAGACCTTGTTGCGGAGCTCCGCACCGCGATCCGAGAGGAAATCACGGCAGTTCGGAGGGATCTTGCGGCCTTGGAGACGAGGGTGGACGCCCTGGAGGAACACCGCTTGCACACCACCAATCACTCGCAGGCAGCTGATCTAGCAACGTCGAGGCAAGGTAACATGCTCCTAGACCTCAGACGACAAACGGAGGACCTTGATAACCGAGGGCGCCGCAATAACATCCGGGTGCGCGGCCTACCGGAATCCGAGGGGGAGACACCCCATGAGCTCCTGACAGGCCTGTTCTCCCATATCCTAGGAGAAGAGGCCCCAGCAGACTTCGGCCTGGAAAGAGCCCACAGAGCATTGAGAGCCCCACGCAGAGATGGCTTGCCCAGGGACCTAATCTGCTGCTTGCAGTCCTTTCAACTGAAAGAAACCATCATGAGGGCTGCCAGATCGCAACACACCATCAGATACAGGGAAGCCCAAATATCCCTATACCAGGACTTATCCACGCTCACTTTGGATGCCCGACGAGCACTGAAATCAGTAACCAGCCTCCTGCGGGAGAAGAGGATCCCATACAAATGGGGGTTCCCATTTAGCCTACAAGCTAGAGTGGACGGGCAATGGCATATTATGAGATGGCCTAACGACACTCCCCGATTTCTACGGGCCGTTGGCCTACCACCCATGACAATTCCAAACTGGATATTGGACTACCCGCCGACTCGCCCCACTGGACCCACTATCCCGGCAGAGAATCTTTTTGATGACCACACAGGCCCGCGCCCGAGACGGGGCGGCCCTGTAGTTCCGGAGGAATAGACGAGAAACCACTTTGCACTGACCCCGGGCTGCTACTACACCACAAGCCGCCGGATCCCTGCACCATAAGCGGAGATGAACCGGCCAAACACCTGCCCCCCTTGCCGTAAAAGCCCAGATACACCATGTGAAGCAGACTCCACCCGAACTGGTATGTACTACAAATACACTCCACCCCCGCCATTCATACACAGGCCCGGGATTTATGCCCACTTGGGAGGGGAGAGGGTATGCGAAGAAGGGAGTTCACGGCGGCACCGAGATGGAGACTACCCCCTCACAGTAATAGCATCGATAAGGGGGAACCAGCATAGGTTGGGGGGGAAGGGCCCATGGAGGGGGATGGGGATTCCACCAGGGGTTATTGATTGTCACCAAGCTAAGGAGACATTGCTGCCCAAACCCGACAGGGCCGTTGAGTCCAGAACTGCTCGATGATCTAGTCAGACCCTGAACTCTCCCCAATGGACCTAACACGAGACACTCGGCGCTCGCAGCCGTTCAACCTTATACAAGGCGACCCGCGGGTACTAGGCCCTAAGGCGCGCAGCTCACGTCAGCCTTAATGGCTAGACTGATCCATAGCCAAGATTAGTTAAGAATGGGTCACCCAGACACAAAAACTCAGACGATTCGCACTAAACAGGCCTGGATTAGAACAGATGAGCCTAATTACGACTATGAAACCCTGTGATCATGTATTATGGTTGGGCATTGACACATGGGGCGGGGGAACAGGGGGTACGTGAAGGCCCGGGACGCAGTACACTATGAATAAGCAATGCAGGGAAACGCACCCACCGCACCCCTGTGACCTAGAGGGCCTCCCGCCGCTACCACAGTTAATAGCAGGCTTGGGGCCCGATCGCGGGGTCCGGCGGCCGCGGCGCTTAGATAACCTGAGAAAGGGGTCATGCAAGGTGTGAAGTAATGTAAATGTTTATTGTCTGCTACTTTATGGTTTTCTTGTTTCTGTTAAATGTTGCCCTAGACCGGCCTTAACATGCCCAGATAGTAATGGCCCAATGCTGTAACAGACTAGACGGAAATACTGAAATACCCCAACCAGCGAGCCCTTGACCCTGGGCCTGACAGAGGCCCCCTGAGCGATGGTCAGACCACTGGGATCCCGGTGGCCCGAGAGCCGAGACAATGACAATGAGACTGAACGCGACAGGTGGCCCCTCCAAAGCCTGATCCCCAGTAGACCCTGACTAAGACGCCCCCTCTCTCATACGATTCCACTACCAAAACAAAGAGACACCCCACTCGACAGACGACTACGAAAATGGACAATCACCCCCAGCGGGTTGGGAGACCTGGGAGACAGACACGGACAAACTTCAGACAACTGAGTGACTGACACCGTTGGCTGCCCTCCCCGCACCTCACGCAACTGACCAGACTTGTACATACCGGTCGGAATTCGGCGGAGCCACAGGTTGGCCTCCGCCGAAGATAGCCTCCGACCGAGGTTCGACGTTGCACCCACCTGACCTAACCACCCCCCCAAACTTCCCCCCCCCACCTGGTTATACGACCCCTTAACCCCCCCTCACCCCGGACCCATCCCGCTACCCCGGCCGCACGCACAGGACACCAGAGGGAGACCCCCGGCCCGTGGGACCATGTCGGGCACTCGCCCAGCACAATTGAAAATATGGTCAAACAACACCCGAGGCTTGAATGTCCCGGAGAAGCGATCCCAATTACTTCGCCACCTGTGGGCCGAGAGAGTGTCGGTAGCATTCCTGCAGGAGACGCACTTCATGAGCAGATCCCAGCCCAAACTCGAGAACAACAGATTCCCCCAAGGGTTTTACGCTAGCCACCCAGATGCCAAAAAAACAGGGGTCGCGATACTGATTGCACACACGGTCCCGTATCAACACAGGGAAACACTCGCTGACCCGAATGGGAGGTATATATTCATCAAGGGCACAATAGCTGAACACACATACACACTGGCATGCATCTACAGTCCAAACCGAACACAACACACATTCCTAGCCAAGACACTAGCTAAACTGGACCACTTTAGAGAGGGCCTCCTCATACTAGCGGGAGATCTGAACCTTCCCCTGAACCCACGCCAAGACACCTCGAGAGGTGTTAGTGCCATACCACCACACTGCCTACAGGCAGCTAAGAGATCCCTGCACAAGGCGGGGTTGGCTGACAGCTGGAGGACAGCCCACCCAGATGGTAAGGATTATACCTGTTATTCGGCTGTGCACAAATTGTACAGCCGAATAGATTACATCTTCATATCGCAGGAACACCTGTCGCTCCTCCGGGAAGCGCACATAGGGATAGCCTGCCAGTCTGATCATGCCCCTACAATGATGCAAATCAACTCCCCCCTTTTTAAACCAACGGAACGCCAATGGAAACTCAACGAGTCCATCCTGGCGGACCTGGTGATCCGTACTGAGGCACACCAGACCATCACTCAATACTTTGAACTTAACGAGACCCCTGACATGCCCCCGCTGACTCTGTGGGAAGCACATAAATGTGTAGTCCGGGGGCACTTTATATCCAAATGCACCCACCGCAAGAGGGAAAAGACACGCCGCACCGCAGACCTGTCAAAACGGATCGCAGACCTGGAATGCGCCCACAAACAGACTTTAGACGACACCACCTATCTCCAGCTAACAGAGACCCGAAGGGAGCTTAGAGACCTCCTTGCTCAGGAACACCTACACATACTGAGGAAATCATCCAGGTTCTTCTACGAGTTTTCCAATAAGAGCGGGAGACTCCTGGCACAAATGCTCCGAACCAAGAGGAGGGCCCAACACATACACAAGCTCCAGACACGGGCGGGCACCCACACCAGCATGCCCAAAGGGATCATGGAAGCCTTCAGATCCTACTATACAGACCTTTACAACCTCAATCCACCCTCACAGGACGCCCCGAGTAGGACCCAACTCCAGAATATAACAAACTACCTATCGAAACACATCACCCGCATGATAACTCCCGAAATCGCAGAAGACCTGGACAGCCCCCTGACACTGGAGGAATTGACCCTGGCACTAAAACGCTCAAAAACGCACCGGGCTCCGGGCCCGGACGGTCTCCCGCTCACATACTTGCGATCTTTCCAGGACATACTCCTACCAAGACTCCTCGCGGGCCTTAACTCCATAAGAGATGGTGGGAGCTTCCCCACGGACTCCCTGGCGGCGACAGTCACGGTCATTCCCAAGGAGGGCAAGGACCCCACCATCTGTGCTAACTACAGGCCTATCTCGTTATTGAATGCCGACCTGAAATTATTCACCAAGGCCCTTTCCCTGAGGCTGGCACGAATAATGCCTGACCTGGTCCACCCGGACCAGGTGGGCTTTATCCCGGGAAGAGAAGCCAGGGATGACACCATACGAGCCCTTAATGTCATTCATGTCGCCAGGAAATCCAACAGAGCGACGGTACTCATATCAACAGACGCCGAAAAGGCATTCGATAGGGTGAACTGGAGGTTTATGGCCGAAACGTTACGACATATGGGCCTTGGACCACACATGCGCTCTTGGGTCTCCGCGCTTTATACCACCCCGACTGCGAGGATCAGAATCAATGGAGCCTTGACAAAGGCATTCCCCATCAGTAACGGCACACGACAGGGATGCCCCCTGTCCCCTCTCCTGTTTGCCCTCACCCTGGAACCGTTCCTGGAGGCGGTCAGACGGGACGGGGGTATAGCGGGGGTCCAGGTGGGCGGAGAAGAACATCGGGTGGCGGCATACGCCGACGATATGCTCTTCTTTCTAGAACAGCCACTAATATCTGTCCCCAACCTACTGCGGGCATTTGAGACCTACGGACGACTCTCCGATCTGAAGCTAAACATCGACAAATCCGAAGCCATGACAATATCGAGAGATGAGGGCCTCGAAACCTGACTCAGCTCCCAATTCACGTTCTCTTGGTGCACATCCAAACTTCGCTACCTGGGCACCTGGCTGCCGAAAGACCTATCACAACTATACCCACTGAACTTCCTCCCCATCCTGGCATCCATACAACAAGACCTGGCGCGCTGGACGGGTCACTACATATCGTGGTTCGGCCGCATTAATGCGGTTAAGATGAATATCCTGCCTCGGCTGCTCTACTTATTCGCAACCCTGCCAACAAGGATCCCTGGAGCCTTTTTCCGGTCGGCGGAGACGGCCATCCGAAGATTCGTATGGAATCAGAGACCGACCCGACTCCGCAAGACCACACTAGAACGCCCCAAAGCTGCCGGGGGGGTGGGGTTGCCCTCCCTCCTTGCCTACCATCAAGCAACCCACCTACATAGAATAGTAGACTGGCACGCCCATCCTAGCCCCAGACGATGGGTACAGATGGAGACGACACAGTACCCAGGTACCATCCCGTCCAGACTCTGGCTGGGGAGACTAACCTACACCGAATTACAGACGGGCAACCCCATCATTGATGCCACACTCAAAACTTGGTGCTCACTTAGATACACCCGTCAATTGACGACCACCCCAAACCCCCTCACCCCAATCACCTATAACCCCGACCTGGCAGGGGGCCTCCCCCCCGCAACCTTTAAAAACATCCAAAGGTCAAACTGGGTCTACACGAGGCAATGGTGCACAGGAAATGCACTCCGGCCACTGATGGACCTGATGGAAGGACGACCCCCCACACTACTGGACGCGTTTCACTACCACCAGGTGAAGAGATACTATACATTAATGCCCGGTAAAACCCAACTCAACAGGCAACTCACTGAATTCGAACGAATGTGCACAGACAGGACACACATCGAACACGGGATCTCCCGGATGTACAGTATACTTCAGGAGTCGGAGGACAAGGGCAGGCCAGCCTATGTTAACAAGTGGGAAGAAGAGACCGAAACCCAACTTACGGAGCAGGAGTGGGTGAAAATATACCAACTCACACACAAATGCTCCATAAGTTCGAAGTTCCAGGAAACAAACTACAAAGTATTGACCCGATGGTACCAAACACCGGAAGACCTCAGACGCATGCGAGTCACCGACACAGGGGAATGCTGGAGATGTGGGACCGAACGGGGTACCCACATACACATATGGTGGACGTGCCGGCACATCAAACCGTACTGGCAGATGATCCACTCAAAGATCAGGGAGATTACAGGCTCAGACATCCCCCTACAACCCCTACAGATGCTCCTACACCACACACCCATACCAATACGCACATACAAAAATTCCCTCACCATTCACTTACTTACAGCAGCGAAAGCCCTTATACCACTACACTGGAAAAGCACAACGGTCCCCACATTCCAACAATGGGTGGATAGAGTCGAAACCATCTATGACATGGAGATTAGGTGGTTCCCATGGAAATCATATCTATCAAATAGGACGGCATAAGCCGCCATTCGAAGCCACACAAGGGTGAGACACCCGAGACGCGGCCACCAACGGCCTACGAGTAGACTGCTGTTGAAGGGCGCTGTTGGCATGGGCCCGCGGGCCGAGGGGTCAAAGGCCGGACACCCCCATCCCCCTGTTCCCCCTGTCTAACCATCTTGATCCCAGAAACCCCCCCCCAAAAAGCAAACTACTTGGACTGATAAACTGTAGAGACACCCCTACTTACCCTGCCCCGCTCCCCATCCTAAGACTATACCCGTTAGCACCTAGGACTGATGGGACTATGACCCACCCACTGTAAGCCATGACAAATGGACCTCCCCTACTAAGCTCCTCAGCTCCACGAACACAGAAGGGGACAGGTTACGCAAACCCCAGACCTTGATATCGTTCTTTTACTACACCCAAAGTTTTAATCTACCCTGTTGGATTAACCTACAAAGTTATATAGTTATATAAAAACTGAATAGAATGGTAACACAACCTGTGCCTGGAACTAGACATTGTTAAAACTCAGCTATTGTGTATACTCTACTGTTATAACACTTGAGACACGGCTCTTGCATGAGCCTGCAAAATGTCTATATTACAAACTCTTGTATTCATTGACTGTACCATTCGAAAAATAAAGAATTACAAAAAAAAAAAAAAAAAAACCATGGAGTGGTTCCTAATCACCACTCCCTCTCACCTCCCCCCTCGTCATAAAAATCCTTCCAATGCCTGCCATCAGCCGACCTTATCCACGCTCGATGGGCACGAGACCTCAGGCAACCTAAAGTTAAACCTTTAGAGCAGGGGAGGTTTGAGACCTTAAAAAACTTGTTCATCTCATTCCATCTACTTAAACGTAACCTCAAACTCAATTGGCAAGGACATACCCCCGGCTAGCTGCGACAAAATACAGTATAGGGTGGGCGGGAGGGAAGCTGTTTGCTGGCCCGAATCCCAAGTGGCACTGAGGTAAGACCTCCCCCACACTGTCTTACACAGAACATAATCACACCCACAGATTCTTCCCAACCAATCCCATGCATCTATCCCCACACTCCTACATGTGCCCTTGTCCGCTTAGCTGCGCTATCTCCCCAGGGCCTTGTATGTACGTAGTGGGGAATCGCGATGCAGCCTAGAACAAAATCTAACCCCATTAAACCCCCCAATAACGACAGACCACTTAGTATGGATGAAACAGGCCACAGCATTTATTATCACAACTAAATTACTGCATAACACATCCATAACTTTATTTATTAAATCTCTTCTTTTCTGTAACCAAAACATTAGACATAAATAAGCATAAATTAACATATATACATATATAACTCCACCCATAGTGTTATACAGTGACCCAACCGTCCTTGCCAATAAAAACATGGAGTGGTTCCTAATCACCACTCCCTCTCACCTCCCCCCTCGTCATAAAAATCCTTCCAATGCCTGCCATCAGCCGACCTTATCCACGCTCGATGGGCACGAGACCTCAGGCAACCTAAAGTTAAACCTTTAGAGCAGGGGAGGTTTGAGACCTTAAAAAACTTGTTCATCTCATTCCATCTACTTAAACGTAACCTCAAACTCAATTGGCAAGGACATACCCCCGCCACAACCCCGCTGTTTTACGCCTAAATCAGCGGGGGACCCCACCACAACCAGCCATGGCCTGTTCCACCACTTCACGCAGCGCTAGAGTAACAGAGGTCAAGTCCGACCTCCAGCAAGCGCACCCCTCCCTTCAAGATACCCAGGCCACCTTTGGCCAAACCCAAAAGGCGAACTGGAAGTGTTCATGTATTAGTTATTCATTTTGTCCGTTATACGTGTAGTCATTTTTGTTATGGCCATGACAAACCTAGAAACCCATCCATTCTGATGACCGACGGCAGCGCACCAGGGCACTCACATTGCGGAGTGCACTGCCAACAGGAAAGGGCGATAGGCGCAGCCTAGCCCCTGGGAACCTCAGGGAAGAAACAGAATGCGTAACATGTCCCGATCGAAGAGCACCCAAGTCCTAAACCACCACCGACCCACGTCATTCCACCCAGGGATGACAAAACCCCTGGACCCCATGAGGCGGGGCAGCTGACCCCGTATGAGGAGGAGCCACACCCCCTTCACGTAGCCGGAGCCAGACCACCGAACCTCCGCCATTCGAGCCCTCTGAACCATCGGCGCAGGCACGCCCAGCCTGGCGGTGTCTGTAGCCGCCCCCAACCAAAATAAATGCCCTTTGAATTCCCCACCATCCCTATCCAGGAAGTCGAGCCCCCAAGAGGAACACCCCAACTAGATGGACGCGGGGGTGAAAAAACCCATCTCCGAGAAACAAACCGGGGAGGAGGCCGAACAATCCCAGGGACGGAACAGTACTCCCAACGAAAACAGGCAAATGACGGAACCCTGCACCGCCCCCGATCGGAACGGTATAATACAGACCATCCTGGAAACCCATTACAGCTTGCCAGGACAAAATACAAACAGTATATCTACATATGATACCTCCAAATTAGTGACAATGGCATCTAGATATACCCACACTTATCTGGTGTAGTTACAACAGCCTCTCAAGGTCGTGGCCCAGTTCCCGACCTTTTACAACATATACATAGACACAGAGGGGAATGAGATACGGCTGTACATAATCTAAAACAGGAACAGAAAAAAAAAAAAAAAAAAATAAATTACCTAGTGTAATACCGCAAAAGAAAAGATAATGCGCTGAAACAAGATTGCACTCACAATATCACAGTGAATAAATCACCAGAACATGTGCCTGCCCGGATAAGCTTGGGCGGCTGGACGTCTCCACTCTCCACTGGAACTCCAAGCGGACCAAAAATGGAATGAGACTTCAATAGAGGTAGGTAGAGACTTCCACAGCTTGGTAGGAGCCCAACCATAACCCCGTGCATCCCACCTACCCCAGGAGGATGCAGAAAGTCAACCCTGCAACATCCAAGAATTGCACAGATTCTATCGATGAAACAGCCAACCTCAACCAACTTACCCTTCCCAATGACAACAGCCATCGAGCTGCGAAACCTGAAGGAAGTCCATTCCAACGCTTACTCAACGGAACCAAACATGTATATGAGCAGTCAAATCCCGGAACCCAAAAAAGAAACGTACCCATCCGTCCCGAACCCTCCAACCTTACTGGAGCGGGCCCCACGCCGCCCCAGAGATTGCCTACAGACCAGCTTCAGCAGACCGCTGGACCAACTGACCACACCTCCACTGCCATACAAATCGAACCCGTGACACCTCCACCCGAGTACGCTCCATAATGAACAAGACAGAGCATCGGCCATTATATCGTTAACCACCGGACAAACCCTGACCAGCCTCCCCTAGCCTCAAACAGCACCGAGCCAGAGTACCAGAGTACCTCCGGGGTATAGGGTACTGTAACATGTGAAAGACAGCCAGCATCACCCCACGATGGTCCCCAGGGAAAACCCACCCCCTTGTTCGTGAGCTGGGTACCACATGCCTACCATGCCACCAGAAAGGGGGACCTCCAAGAACACCAGCGTCCGCCAGAGCCAGCGTATTGGCAAGAGGCAGCACACTCCCGAGAGCCCAAATGGCCCAAAACCTGCTGCGGCGGCGAAACAGTTGGAAGCCAGCAGAAAAGGACACAGGGGGCCAGATTGCACAAGCCAGCATTAGAGGAGGCCCAGCAGGAACCCCATACAGTCCCAAGGGCAACCCCAACAGGCAAAGCCCAGCGTACCCCGGAGAGCCCACGGGTAGCGCAGCCGAAACCCACAACGCCCCTCCAAGCCCCCGACGCCTCCTGCCTGATGCCCCAAACCGCAGCCAGGGGCACCGGCGTTTCCCTCACAGGAATTGATCCCACTATCCAGGAGACAAGAGCACACATCCCGACCCACGAATAAGGCCTTGGCCATGGAACTCAGAAACTCCAAAACACTATCCCAAGAAAACCACTGCAACAGCAGAGTGCGTACATGCGACACTGACGGCCCCACATAAGCGACATCGGGAGCAACTTACGTGGAGGCACATAGCCACCCAATTCTGACTATCAGAACACAGCCCAGAAACAACAACTCGACGGGCGTACCGGCAGCAGCCGGAAGACCAATTCCACCGCCGCCTTCGTCAGCAATGCCCCAGGCCCCGCAGCCCCACCCACGCATACCGCTGCGCCGAGCCACCAACTCAAACCCAGCCCCCGGAAGGAAACGGGCACCTATAACGATTGAGAAGTAAGCTAATCGAGCGGTCTTGGGAAACTGGACCCACACCACCCGAAGGAGCTCTCCCATGGACTGGGGGTCCAGCACCGAGAGCACCCACGTCCCCATCCCGACAGATCGCAGAGAGGACGAAAAACGCACCGTGCTGAGGCACCAGGTGAGACCTAAGCAAAACCAGAGACCGGAGCCCATCCGGCCCCAGGCCAAGAAGGGTTGCACCGCCAACTAAAGTGCAAACGTACCTCCACCAACCCAGCTCCTCCCACGGACGATACACGTCCGGAAAGTGTCCTGACCGCAGAACCACGCAGCGCATGCCCGGGGAGCCCTCTCCCCGACCATGCAAACCAGAACACAGGGTGCATTTGAACATGTGCCATGGGGTGTAACCGACCAGAGCATGCTCCCCACGACCCTCCTGGAGCCCCCAATGTCCCCTTAGTCAAGGGACCCCCGTGGCAGGAGGGAACGTCCCTGCAATAAAAGCCCCTCCCCACCATCTGCTCCCTAGCATTGCGCGCAAGCCAAGCGGGCCATATAAGCCCAGCAACACCCAGAGTCATACGAACTCGGGACGCTGCAGGAAAGCGCACTGAAACATACGATGCATACTGAAATTCAAGGGGGAGGGGGAAGCGGCGGCCATGCACCTAAGTACTTGTATTCTATTTCAGTTGTTTACTTCCGCTTCGTTCTTTTTTTTTTTTATAATTGTTGTTTTGCTGTTCTTTTATATATGTTTTGTTTTTTATTTCTCTTCAGTTTTCTTTTTCTTTCTTTTTTTTTTTTTTTTTCGTGAACGATCAATCTTCATGTATAAGTCATAGCACTTATGTCGTATGCACTTTACTTTTCTCTTTTTTTTTTTTTTTTTTTTTTGTTGATAATTGTAGATTATGCTAGCTTTAGTGTACCTATAATCTTAATTTTATTAATGACAGGAGGCGAGTATTTGCTTAAGACTTTCTTTACTTAAGCTTCACAGCAGCACTTTTTTACTTAGTAACAAGGTAA
Organism: Pelobates fuscus; assembly: GCF_036172605.1. Classification (NCBI taxonomy): domain Eukaryota; kingdom Metazoa; phylum Chordata; class Amphibia; order Anura; family Pelobatidae; genus Pelobates; species Pelobates fuscus. The sequence continues at coordinate 292,165,863 of NC_086317.1, read as the reverse complement.
CCAATCAGAAAAAAGAGATAACAAGGTATATAAGTCCCTCCCAGTGATGTCATTTCCTCTTTCTGGCTGCGAACAAACAGGAACCGGAACAGAAGGAACCAGATGAGGAATTCAGGATGTCATATGAGAAGAGATGCTTGAGAGGGAAACAGGAACGTAGACTTGCGTTCTTGAAGGGTAGAGGTGAAGTTCGTGAAGGAACAGCAACTAGCTTTGACTTCTTAAGGGAGTTTTATGCTGAAACGAGAGAGCAGAGTCGAAACCAAGGATTAATCCGTGAATTGGACTTGGAAATCATGATAACCGGTTGTTATGCAACATATGTTATAATTTGTTAGAACAGTTAAGCTATACAGGATAGACAATAATAGCTGACCCCATGGAAGTAAGGTATAGTGTGTTCGTTCTAGCCTTAGAACTTACCTTAGAAACTTACCTAGTGGGGCGAACCTAGGGTGGGAAAAAACCGAAGGTAACAGTGGTGGGAAATACTTGCCTCCTGTCATTAATAAAATTAAGATTATAGGTACACTAAAGCTAGCATAATCTACAATTTTATAACATGACAGGAGGCTTCGTATTTGCTGTTTTAACGCTCCCCAAGGAGGGCTAAGGAAGCGTGCACAGCGGGACGAAAGTAGAAGTTGCGGAACGTCTGTTCTCGGGACCAGTCTGCAGATTGAAGAATGCCTCGAAGCGAGGCTCCCGCGTTGAATGCCCCCGATGCTGCCGCCCCTCTGATGGAGTGGGCTCCGAAGGAGGTTTCAATCCCGGCTAGGGAGAGTAACCACCTAACCCATCGGGCCAGGGTTGTGGATGACACTGGATTATGTGGCTGGACGTATGAGACCAATAGTTGGCTGGAAGTTGTGGAACGAAGTGAGGAGGTGAGTAATAAGTAATGAGAAAGAAGAGACACCACGCACAATTTTGGGTGGTTAGGAAAGTAAGGGTAAAATATAGAAGAAGAGTTCGATTTTGTTCGTCTGGACACGGAGAATGTGACACCCTCTGGGGAGAAATTGATAGCGTCATGGTCAAATGCTCGAACATCTGATATTCGTCTGAAGGACACTAAGCAAAGTAATAGGGTGAATTTTGCCGAGAGTTGACGGAGGGAGAGATCTTCGTTGTCCGGCCAAGACTCAAGGAAACTGATCATGATATTAACGTCCCACAGATGGGAGTATTTTGGTTTGGGGGGGCGAGCTAGTTTGATGCCCCGCAAAAGTCTACAAACCAGGTGGTCCTGGCCCACTGGAACTCCGTCTAGAGGAACATGGGCTGCCGACATGGCTGAACGAGAAACGTTGATGGATCTGTATGAGCGGCCTAGATCGAAAAGATGAGAGAGGAAGTTCAAAATGTATTGTCTAGGGGCCGTAAGGGGATCGGTATTACGTTCCAGGCACCAATTGCACCAAGTGTTCCAGGAAGAAAGATAGCATCTTCTAGTTCCAGGGGCCCATGAATCCCAGAGGAGTTCCTTAGATCTCTGTGATAGTTCTCCGAAGTGCCAGGTACCCCTGAAAGAGTCCAGGCTACAAGGTGGAGGTGGCCTTGCGTTATCATTGGATGAGGGTTCCCTTGAGGGTCTTCTAGAAGGTTTGGCCATGGAGGCAGAAGGAGGGGATCTTGGCAGGAGAGGTCCAGAAGATCCGGAAACCATGCTTGGCCCCGCCAGAGTGGTGTGAGTAATACAAGAGTGATCTGTTGTCTGCGAATCTGGAGGAGAGTTCTGGGAATCATCGCAAATGGAGGAAAAGCATAGGCTCCCGTTGTCGGCCAATTCTGAAGGAAGGCATCTACCGCTAAACATTCTGGGTCTGGAAGCCAGCTGAAAAACCGTGGGACTTGAAAATTTGTCCGGGAGGCGAATAGGTCTAGGGTAAACGGGCCCCTGCGTTTGGAGATGTGGAGGAAAACTGTTCTGTGTAGGCGCCAGTCGCTGGTGTCCCTCCAATGTCGGGAGAACCAATCCGCAGTGATGTTCGATTCCCCTGGGAGATATTCTGCTCGAAGTGTGATGTTGCGTTGGAAGCAAAACTCGTAGATGTCTTTCGTCACTTCGGAAAGGATGCGGGATCTGGCCCCGCCCAATTTGTTGATGTATTGGACAGCTGAGACATTGTCCATCCGAAGGAGAATACAGCAGTTCGAGAGGTGACTGGTCAGACTGCGAATTGCGAACGAGCCTGCGATTAATTCCAGACAATTGATGTGGAGAAAGTGTTCTGAGGTGGTCCATGGTCCTCCGGTGGAGGTCGTATGACAGGTTGCACCCCAACCTTGGAGGCTTGCATCTGATTCCACTACATAGTCCGGGGTGGGACCGAAGATTGCCTTGCCATTCCAGGCTGACATGTGACGGAGCCACCAAAAGAGTTCTTTCCTCACCTCTGCAGTAATCGGGACCCTCTGATCGTATGATGGATGAGACCGGAGGAATTGAGCTTTCAAGCGTTGCATGGCCCGGTAGTGAAGGGGGCCTGGGTAGATTGCCTGAATTGAAGCAGAAAGCAGGCCTACAATCCGAGCTAAACCTCGAAGGGGTAAATCCTCCTGACGAAGGACTTTGCGAAGTTCCTTTCTGATCGCAGATAACTTGGACTGGGGTAGGCGAAGAACACAAATTGAAGAGTCGATCTCGAAGCCGAGAAATTGGATGACTCTGGACGGGGACAGTGATGATTTCTCTTGGTTTATGACGAACCCCAAGGACTCGATTAATCCAGATGTGTAGTTCGTCTGTGAACGCAGCCTGGATGCGTCTTCGCAGAGAAGTAAGAGGTCGTCGAGGTAGATCAAACAACGAATGCCCCTTTCTCGAAGATGTGCGGTGACTGGTTTGAGTAGTTTGGTGAAGCACCACGGGACGGAACTCAGGCCGAATGGAAGGCAGGTGAATTGGAAGATTCGGTGGTGCCAATGAAAGCGGAGGAAACGCTGACTGGCTGGGTGTACTGGTACCGAGAGGTAAGCGTCCTTGAGGTCGAGGCGAGAGAACCAATCGCCTGGCCGTAGAATGTCTCTGAGGAGGTGAATCCCTTCCATTTTGAAATGCCTGTAGACAACGAAAGAGTTCAGTTGACGGAGATTGATTACTGGGCGAAAGTCCCCTGATTTCTTCTGGACTAAGAAGATGGAGCTGAGGAAACCTCCGTCTAGAGGAGCGAGTTGAATTGCTCCTTTTGTTTGAAGAGAACGTAGTTCTGAATCTAGAAGAAGGCTCTGAGACTTCGACATTTTTGGATATTGAGGAAAACCTGTTTGAGAAGGGAGAGAATGAAACTCTATGGAATAACCCTGAACTGTGTTCAGGACCCAGGTATCTGAAGACAGAGTCTTCCACATGTCTACACAGTGTGACAACCTGCCCGCATGATAAACAGTAAAAAGGTGAAGGGTAGGAAATCTCACCTGTTGGATATCTGTTGCGTCCGCGGGATCTGTACCCTCTTCCTCTATCTGCCCTTTGGGCGTAGGAGCCTCTTGTTTGATAGTTGGGGAAAAAAGATGATGAAGTTGGGGTTCTCTGGCGTTGGTTTGTGGTCCAGAAACGGCTGACTGTACGACCCCTTGTACGGCCAGCCCTGCCAAAAACCCGTGAGGGTTGATAATGAAATACCCTTTTCATGGATGACTGCGCCTTGTTTAGCGTGGCGTATAGGTTTACATGCTTATGTAGTTCTTTAATATATGGTTCTCCAAACAATAGACCCTTTGCTTTGGGGCCCAATTCTTTGGTTCCCAAGTCAGCCAGCTTGGCATCCATACGCAGCAGCACTGCTTTTCTACGCTCAGTACAGAGAGATGTATTAGCGTTGCCCAGCAGGCAAATAGAGCGTAGTGCCCATTCTCTAATCACAGATGGGTCTAGAGGGCCTTCATTAGATAGGGCTTCATCAGACAGTAGAAGAATTTTTGCTAGGGGTCCTAGGATATCTAGCATTTTGTCTTGGGTCAGGCGTAGGCTGCGCTCAATGCCCTTCTTTGGATCACGGCCCGATCTGGCCAGATATGTGTGGAGCAGCGTATCAAACTCTGGGGTCACTGCAACTCTATCCGGTAGAGTGGGTCTAGGACATTCTGCTCGTAGTTTTTTACGGATCTCCCGCTCTAAGGGTCTTCTGATCCAGAAGTGAATATACTGAGCAAGATGGTCTGGAAGTGACCATTCAGATGATCGGGGATATCTAATTAGCCTTGGGTCAAACAGAGGTTGGCCAAGTGCATCCAGGAAAGATTCAGCGTCCCCAGATGGATTCGATCCGGGTATCTCACTTTCAGTTGGGAGATCTCCCATGATGGATTGAGGGAGAGGAGCACCTTTAAAGGGTGCTTCGGGCCAGTCTTCCCCTTCATCTGAGGAGTGGTCAGCCTGCCATTCATCCAAGATGGCTAAGGGGTGTAGGTCGAAGGAGTCTTCCTCCTCTTCCGACAGGGTAGGCTGGATGGAGTGTTGCTCTCTAACATCCGCCTGTTTAGGGCGCTTCGCCGGCTCTTTCCCCTTACGTTTGAGGGGTTCAGGCCCATTCCCTTTCCAATAACGTTTACTGGGTTTGGAAGGGTTTCTATTTATGGAGTCAGACTCCTCCGCATCTTCATCAGAATGCGGAGTTTCCGAAATTTTTGGCTCTTTTGAATCCACGGGCAGCACCCGAGCCAGGGCCTTTTCCAGTGAAGCAGCTACAGCTGCGTTAATAATTGCTTGCAAATTTTGGTCTTGATTTGAAGCCTCCATAGCAATAGTGTTGAAACCTATGGGGCAAAATAGGCCAGTGTTAGAATGTATTTAAAGGCCGTCACGGAATATTACAGTTTGTTATAATTCCACATTGCAAGCTGAAACTGGGGGTCACCCAGTAATAAATCACCTCAGGGAATACTTTTTCACACCCGTATAGAGGTATCGTGGCACAGACAAAGCGGGCCGATCATGGGCTGTATAAACAGACAGCAATCATATTTAATAGTTCATCAACTTTATACACATGAATTGTGTAAATTTGAGATGTATTAATCATAAATTATATATGTGGAATTGTTCAAAATAAGTATTTGAGAAATATGATTCCAGTTATATATGAATAAATTGGTTTTAAATTCCAGTAAAACAGATGTAATATAAACTTCTCCCCAAGGGGGAGCCAGACAGAGGTAAAGCTGTACCAGTATAGTGGTGAAAACTTCCTTATTAGTGAGGGAAATATGCAGGGAAAATATATATATAACCTTAATAATATAAGTCCGTGACGTTGATGTATTGAACTTGTGTAATGGAATCTGACCGCTGTGTAAAGCGGTATAATGGCCGCCGCACGGGCGGAGGAAAAAAGCAGATCGCGGCTCCAAGAAAATGGCCGCCGCGATCTCGCGCGTGCGCACTAGAGAGGAAGCCGTTTGGATCCCGCGGGGGAGCGCGAGATCCAAGATGGCCGCCGTGCGCACTGAGGACCGTTGGAGGCGTTCTCCACAGTCCAAAAAAACGGGAAACGGGGCGAGAATGCCTCCGAATAAAACCGGGCTGGAGTGAAGGTAAAACGAAATTAAATGAAATAATAAGTAAGAAACTTTACACAATAAATAAATAAATAAGGAAATACTTAACAAAATAGTTATATAGGAAGAGAAAATATATAAACAAAAGATGAGCTTAGGAAAGTAGGTAGTAAGCTCAAAGGATAAAATAATATGTAAATAGATAACAGTGAAGGAGTATGACAGAAAAAAATTAATAGGTAAAATAGTAGTAAAACCACAGAAACCCACAGAAGTAGGAGACAGTGGCACTCTGACCTGTACTGGTGTGAAGCAGCAAAGAAAGAGGAAATGACATCACTGGGAGGGACTTATATACCTTGTTATCTCTTTTTTCTGATTGGTTACCTTGTTACTAAGTAAAAAAGTGCTGCTGTGAAGCTTAAGTAAAGAAAGTCTTAAGCAAATACGAAGCCTCCTGTCATGTTATAAAATTTATTCCAGTTGGCAATTTACAGTGCATTCTTTTTTTTTTTTTTTTTTGAGTGTGCAAGAGGACCAGACTGAATAAAGGAAGGAACAACGTATGCACGCGAAGCGCGAAAAGGAGGGGGGAAGCGTACTCACCGGTCGCAGCCTGGCGATCCAAGCCCGGCACTGCGCTCACAGAAGGCTGAGGCGAAGAATCAGCAGTCCCAGCATCCACAGAAGACATCGGCTGTGATCCAAGCGCCACCTGCTGGACGGTCCCTGAACAGCAGCAGTATCCTGAGAAGAAGCAGCAGAGAAGATGAGAGCCCACGCCCCAGAGGAGATGGCCGAGGTAAGTGACCTACACAGGGGTGGTGGTGGGGGGGGGGCGGGGGGGGGGAGGGGGGGCAGGCTAGGAAGAGGGGGGGGCAGGATAGGAAGAGGGGGGGGGACAAAGGGAAGGCAGACAGGGAGGGACAGGGGGGGGGATAGAGCAGGAAGGGGGAAACAGGAGGGGAAAGGGAGGAAATCAGAGCAGGGGGGGGACCACCAGAGAGAGAGGGGAAGAGGACACCGGGCAAGAGGAAAGAGGAGGGGGGACCAGCCAAGGCAAGCTGGGCCCCCCCAAACAGAACGGACAGAGCCAACAGGGGAAAAGGGGAGGGGGGGGGACACAGGTGAGACAGCCCTGGGAGCCTTCCTCACTGGCAGAGGAGGCTCCCGACGGGCAAGGGGACCCCCCCTGGACTCCCAACGGCGGTACCCATGTACCCCGCGCGGCCCGCAAGGGCCTACTCACCACCACACCTCCCCGCGGGCCGCGGGGGGACCTGGACCGTCGCCGGGCGGCCGTCTGCCGCCCGGATGGCTGTATCCGCCGCCCACCGCCCCCGGACCGTAATCCAGCACAGGCGGCCGGGGCGGATGGTGTGGAGGGAGACCAGCGTGTAGGCCGCGCGGCAGGTAGCAGGCCGCATCCCCGGCCTTATAGTAATAGGCCGCGCAGCCTGCTGCTTCCGCCGTACTAGGCAGTACTTCCGCGGTACTAGGCCGCATCCCCGGCCTGGGAGTACCAGGCCGTGCGGGAATGGAGGCGGCTGGCCGCGCGGCAGTAGCAGGCCTCGTGCAGAAGGCCGTGCCACGCGCGCGGCCGCAGAAGGCCGCAAATCACAGGCACTGGAGGTAGGCCGCGTGTCTGGGGGCGTTGCCACGGGCCCGGGCTCCCAGTCCTCAACCGGGCCCGAGGAGTGGGATCAGGGAAGAGCCTGGCAGGCGGTTGGGAATGCCTGCCAGTGCTGGTGCGGCCCCCAGGGGCAGGGACCGCACGGGAGGCAGCAGGGGAGACCGCAGGGGGTGCTCCAGGGGGAGGTAGGCCGCGGGGGGGGGGGGGGGCCACACCGGTAGCCACAGGGCCGCCATCAGGGCATGACAACCATAACGGTTGTCATAGCAAGATGGTCTGGAAGTGACCATTCAGATGATCGGGGATATCTAATTAGCCTTGGGTCAAACAGAGGTTGGCCAAGTGCATCCAGGAAAGATTCAGCGTCCCCAGATGGATTCGATCCGGGTATCTCACTTTCAGTTGGGAGATCTCCCATGATGGATTGAGGGAGAGGAGCACCTTTAAAGGGTGCTTCGGGCCAGTCTTCCCCTTCATCTGAGGAGTGGTCAGCCTGCCATTCATCCAAGATGGCTAAGGGGTGTAGGTCGAAGGAGTCTTCCTCCTCTTCCGACAGGGTAGGCTGGATGGAGTGTTGCTCTCTAACATCCGCCTGTTTAGGGCGCTTCGCCGGCTCTTTCCCCTTACGTTTGAGGGGTTCAGGCCCATTCCCTTTCCAATAACGTTTACTGGGTTTGGAAGGGTTTCTATTTATGGAGTCAGACTCCTCCGCATCTTCATCAGAATGCGGAGTTTCCGAAATTTTTGGCTCTTTTGAATCCACGGGCAGCACCCGAGCCAGGGCCTTTTCCAGTGAAGCAGCTACAGCTGCGTTAATAATTGCTTGCAAATTTTGGTCTTGATTTGAAGCCTCCATAGCAATAGTGTTGAAACCTATGGGGCAAAATAGGCCAGTGTTAGAATGTATTTAAAGGCCGTCACGGAATATTACAGTTTGTTATAATTCCACATTGCAAGCTGAAACTGGGGGTCACCCAGTAATAAATCACCTCAGGGAATACTTTTTCACACCCGTATAGAGGTATCGTGGCACAGACAAAGCGGGCCGATCATGGGCTGTATAAACAGACAGCAATCATATTTAATAGTTCATCAACTTTATACACATGAATTGTGTAAATTTGAGATGTATTAATCATAAATTATATATGTGGAATTGTTCAAAATAAGTATTTGAGAAATATGATTCCAGTTATATATGAATAAATTGGTTTTAAATTCCAGTAAAACAGATGTAATATAAACTTCTCCCCAAGGGGGAGCCAGACAGAGGTAAAGCTGTACCAGTATAGTGGTGAAAACTTCCTTATTAGTGAGGGAAATATGCAGGGAAAATATATATATAACCTTAATAATATAAGTCCGTGACGTTGATGTATTGAACTTGTGTAATGGAATCTGACCGCTGTGTAAAGCGGTATAATGGCCGCCGCACGGGCGGAGGAAAAAAGCAGATCGCGGCTCCAAGAAAATGGCCGCCGCGATCTCGCGCGTGCGCACTAGAGAGGAAGCCGTTTGGATCCCGCGGGGGAGCGCGAGATCCAAGATGGCCGCCGTGCGCACTGAGGACCGTTGGAGGCGTTCTCCACAGTCCAAAAAAACGGGAAACGGGGCGAGAATGCCTCCGAATAAAACCGGGCTGGAGTGAAGGTAAAACGAAATTAAATGAAATAATAAGTAAGAAACTTTACACAATAAATAAATAAATAAGGAAATACTTAACAAAATAGTTATATAGGAAGAGAAAATATATAAACAAAAGATGAGCTTAGGAAAGTAGGTAGTAAGCTCAAAGGATAAAATAATATGTAAATAGATAACAGTGAAGGAGTATGACAGAAAAAAATTAATAGGTAAAATAGTAGTAAAACCACAGAAACCCACAGAAGTAGGAGACAGTGGCACTCTGACCTGTACTGGTGTGAAGCAGCAAAGAAAGAGGAAATGACATCACTGGGAGGGACTTATATACCTTGTTATCTCTTTTTTCTGATTGGTTACCTTGTTACTAAGTAAAAAAGTGCTGCTGTGAAGCTTAAGTAAAGAAAGTCTTAAGCAAATACGAAGCCTCCTGTCATGTTATAAAATTTATTCCAGTTGGCAATTTACAGTGCATTCTTTTTTTTTTTTTTTTTTGAGTGTGCAAGAGGACCAGACTGAATAAAGGAAGGAACAACGTATGCACGCGAAGCGCGAAAAGGAGGGGGGAAGCGTACTCACCGGTCGCAGCCTGGCGATCCAAGCCCGGCACTGCGCTCACAGAAGGCTGAGGCGAAGAATCAGCAGTCCCAGCATCCACAGAAGACATCGGCTGTGATCCAAGCGCCACCTGCTGGACGGTCCCTGAACAGCAGCAGTATCCTGAGAAGAAGCAGCAGAGAAGATGAGAGCCCACGCCCCAGAGGAGATGGCCGAGGTAAGTGACCTACACAGGGGTGGTGGTGGGGGGGGGGCGGGGGGGGGGAGGGGGGGCAGGCTAGGAAGAGGGGGGGGCAGGATAGGAAGAGGGGGGGGGACAAAGGGAAGGCAGACAGGGAGGGACAGGGGGGGGGATAGAGCAGGAAGGGGGAAACAGGAGGGGAAAGGGAGGAAATCAGAGCAGGGGGGGGACCACCAGAGAGAGAGGGGAAGAGGACACCGGGCAAGAGGAAAGAGGAGGGGGGACCAGCCAAGGCAAGCTGGGCCCCCCAAACAGAACGGACAGAGCCAACAGGGGAAAAGGGGAGGGGGGGGGACACAGGTGAGACAGCCCTGGGAGCCTTCCTCACTGGCAGAGGAGGCTCCCGACGGGCAAGGGGACCCCCCCTGGACTCCCAACGGCGGTACCCATGTACCCCGCGCGGCCCGCAAGGGCCTACTCACCACCACACCTCCCCGCGGGCCGCGGGGGGACCTGGACCGTCGCCGGGCGGCCGTCTGCCGCCCGGATGGCTGTATCCGCCGCCCACCGCCCCCGGACCGTAATCCAGCACAGGCGGCCGGGGCGGATGGTGTGGAGGGAGACCAGCGTGTAGGCCGCGCGGCAGGTAGCAGGCCGCATCCCCGGCCTTATAGTAATAGGCCGCGCAGCCTGCTGCTTCCGCCGTACTAGGCAGTACTTCCGCGGTACTAGGCCGCATCCCCGGCCTGGGAGTACCAGGCCGTGCGGGAATGGAGGCGGCTGGCCGCGCGGCAGTAGCAGGCCTCGTGCAGAAGGCCGTGCCACGCGCGCGGCCGCAGAAGGCCGCAAATCACAGGCACTGGAGGTAGGCCGCGTGTCTGGGGGCGTTGCCACGGGCCCGGGCTCCCAGTCCTCAACCGGGCCCGAGGAGTGGGATCAGGGAAGAGCCTGGCAGGCGGTTGGGAATGCCTGCCAGTGCTGGTGCGGCCCCCAGGGGCAGGGACCGCACGGGAGGCAGCAGGGGAGACCGCAGGGGGTGCTCCAGGGGGAGGTAGGCCGCGGGGGGGGGGGGGGGCCACACCGGTAGCCACAGGGCCGCCATCAGGGCATGACAACCATAACGGTTGTCATAGCAAGATGGTCTGGAAGTGACCATTCAGATGATCGGGGATATCTAATTAGCCTTGGGTCAAACAGAGGTTGGCCAAGTGCATCCAGGAAAGATTCAGCGTCCCCAGATGGATTCGATCCGGGTATCTCACTTTCAGTTGGGAGATCTCCCATGATGGATTGAGGGAGAGGAGCACCTTTAAAGGGTGCTTCGGGCCAGTCTTCCCCTTCATCTGAGGAGTGGTCAGCCTGCCATTCATCCAAGATGGCTAAGGGGTGTAGGTCGAAGGAGTCTTCCTCCTCTTCCGACAGGGTAGGCTGGATGGAGTGTTGCTCTCTAACATCCGCCTGTTTAGGGCGCTTCGCCGGCTCTTTCCCCTTACGTTTGAGGGGTTCAGGCCCATTCCCTTTCCAATAACGTTTACTGGGTTTGGAAGGGTTTCTATTTATGGAGTCAGACTCCTCCGCATCTTCATCAGAATGCGGAGTTTCCGAAATTTTTGGCTCTTTTGAATCCACGGGCAGCACCCGAGCCAGGGCCTTTTCCAGTGAAGCAGCTACAGCTGCGTTAATAATTGCTTGCAAATTTTGGTCTTGATTTGAAGCCTCCATAGCAATAGTGTTGAAACCTATGGGGCAAAATAGGCCAGTGTTAGAATGTATTTAAAGGCCGTCACGGAATATTACAGTTTGTTATAATTCCACATTGCAAGCTGAAACTGGGGGTCACCCAGTAATAAATCACCTCAGGGAATACTTTTTCACACCCGTATAGAGGTATCGTGGCACAGACAAAGCGGGCCGATCATGGGCTGTATAAACAGACAGCAATCATATTTAATAGTTCATCAACTTTATACACATGAATTGTGTAAATTTGAGATGTATTAATCATAAATTATATATGTGGAATTGTTCAAAATAAGTATTTGAGAAATATGATTCCAGTTATATATGAATAAATTGGTTTTAAATTCCAGTAAAACAGATGTAATATAAACTTCTCCCCAAGGGGGAGCCAGACAGAGGTAAAGCTGTACCAGTATAGTGGTGAAAACTTCCTTATTAGTGAGGGAAATATGCAGGGAAAATATATATATAACCTTAATAATATAAGTCCGTGACGTTGATGTATTGAACTTGTGTAATGGAATCTGACCGCTGTGTAAAGCGGTATAATGGCCGCCGCACGGGCGGAGGAAAAAAGCAGATCGCGGCTCCAAGAAAATGGCCGCCGCGATCTCGCGCGTGCGCACTAGAGAGGAAGCCGTTTGGATCCCGCGGGGGAGCGCGAGATCCAAGATGGCCGCCGTGCGCACTGAGGACCGTTGGAGGCGTTCTCCACAGTCCAAAAAAACGGGAAACGGGGCGAGAATGCCTCCGAATAAAACCGGGCTGGAGTGAAGGTAAAACGAAATTAAATGAAATAATAAGTAAGAAACTTTACACAATAAATAAATAAATAAGGAAATACTTAACAAAATAGTTATATAGGAAGAGAAAATATATAAACAAAAGATGAGCTTAGGAAAGTAGGTAGTAAGCTCAAAGGATAAAATAATATGTAAATAGATAACAGTGAAGGAGTATGACAGAAAAAAATTAATAGGTAAAATAGTAGTAAAACCACAGAAACCCACAGAAGTAGGAGACAGTGGCACTCTGACCTGTACTGGTGTGAAGCAGCAAAGAAAGAGGAAATGACATCACTGGGAGGGACTTATATACCTTGTTATCTCTTTTTTCTGATTGGTTACCTTGTTACTAAGTAAAAAAGTGCTGCTGTGAAGCTTAAGTAAAGAAAGTCTTAAGCAAATACGAAGCCTCCTGTCATGTTATAAAATTTATTCCAGTTGGCAATTTACAGTGCATTCTTTTTTTTTTTTTTTTTTGAGTGTGCAAGAGGACCAGACTGAATAAAGGAAGGAACAACGTATGCACGCGAAGCGCGAAAAGGAGGGGGGAAGCGTACTCACCGGTCGCAGCCTGGCGATCCAAGCCCGGCACTGCGCTCACAGAAGGCTGAGGCGAAGAATCAGCAGTCCCAGCATCCACAGAAGACATCGGCTGTGATCCAAGCGCCACCTGCTGGACGGTCCCTGAACAGCAGCAGTATCCTGAGAAGAAGCAGCAGAGAAGATGAGAGCCCACGCCCCAGAGGAGATGGCCGAGGTAAGTGACCTACACAGGGGTGGTGGTGGGGGGGGGGCGGGGGGGGGGAGGGGGGGCAGGCTAGGAAGAGGGGGGGGCAGGATAGGAAGAGGGGGGGGGACAAAGGGAAGGCAGACAGGGAGGGACAGGGGGGGGGATAGAGCAGGAAGGGGGAAACAGGAGGGGAAAGGGAGGAAATCAGAGCAGGGGGGGGACCACCAGAGAGAGAGGGGAAGAGGACACCGGGCAAGAGGAAAGAGGAGGGGGGACCAGCCAAGGCAAGCTGGGCCCCCCCAAACAGAACGGACAGAGCCAACAGGGGAAAAGGGGAGGGGGGGGGACACAGGTGAGACAGCCCTGGGAGCCTTCCTCACTGGCAGAGGAGGCTCCCGACGGGCAAGGGGACCCCCCCTGGACTCCCAACGGCGGTACCCATGTACCCCGCGCGGCCCGCAAGGGCCTACTCACCACCACACCTCCCCGCGGGCCGCGGGGGGACCTGGACCGTCGCCGGGCGGCCGTCTGCCGCCCGGATGGCTGTATCCGCCGCCCACCGCCCCCGGACCGTAATCCAGCACAGGCGGCCGGGGCGGATGGTGTGGAGGGAGACCAGCGTGTAGGCCGCGCGGCAGGTAGCAGGCCGCATCCCCGGCCTTATAGTAATAGGCCGCGCAGCCTGCTGCTTCCGCCGTACTAGGCAGTACTTCCGCGGTACTAGGCCGCATCCCCGGCCTGGGAGTACCAGGCCGTGCGGGAATGGAGGCGGCTGGCCGCGCGGCAGTAGCAGGCCTCGTGCAGAAGGCCGTGCCACGCGCGCGGCCGCAGAAGGCCGCAAATCACAGGCACTGGAGGTAGGCCGCGTGTCTGGGGGCGTTGCCACGGGCCCGGGCTCCCAGTCCTCAACCGGGCCCGAGGAGTGGGATCAGGGAAGAGCCTGGCAGGCGGTTGGGAATGCCTGCCAGTGCTGGTGCGGCCCCCAGGGGCAGGGACCGCACGGGAGGCAGCAGGGGAGACCGCAGGGGGTGCTCCAGGGGGAGGTAGGCCGCGGGGGGGGGGGGGGGGGCCACACCGGTAGCCACAGGGCCGCCATCAGGGCATGACAACCATAACGGTTGTCATGGGCCCGGCGGTCCTGGGGGGCCCGGACCGCTCAGGGAGTCCCGGGCCCCACATTCTATTTGTGCTCATATAGATAGCGATTATCGCTATCTATATGTTCACCTCGGGCCCCGACTACCTGTAGAATGCAGACGGGGTCCAGCCAACACATCCTTACTCTCCAGCTGCTCCTGCCTGTAAGTCTCGCGAGCTCCGCGGCCGGCAGAGCGTTGTCACGGGTTACCATGGCAACGCTCCGCGCGGCAAACAGCCACAGCTCGCGAGACTTACAGGCAGGAGCTGCTGGAGAGTAAGGATGTGTTGGCTGGTCCCCGTCTGCATTCTACAGCGGCTGGCTCCCTCCACTATACCACCGGACCACCAGGGATGCAATCTCCCCCCTCCCTGGCCAGGTAAGAAGCAGGGAGGGGGGAATAAAATGTCAAATTTCCCAAATGGCTCCCCTTCCAACCCTCCCCCTCCCCTCCCCCCATGCAGCCCCCTATTTTACATACACTAAAACCACAACACACACACTGCATACACACACTAAAACCACAACACACACACTGCATACACACACTAAAACCACAACACACACACTGCATTGCATACACACACTAAAACCACAACACACACACACACTGCATACACACACTAAAACCACAACACACACACACACTGCATACACACACTAAAACCACAACACACACACACACTGCATACACACACTAAAACCACAACACACACACACTGCATACACACACTAAAACCACAACACACACACTGCATACACACACTAAAACCACAACACACACACACACTGCATACACACACTAAACCACAACACACACACTGCAAACACACACTAAAACCACAACACACACACTGCATACACACACTAAAACCACAACACACACACTGCATACACACACTAAAACCACAACACACACACTGCAAACACACACTAAAACCACAACACACACACACACACACACACTAAAACCACAACACACACTGCATACACACATTAAAACCACAACACACACACTGCATACACACACTAAAACCACAACACACACACTGCATACACACACTAAAACCACAACACACACACACTGCATACACACACTAAAACCACAACACACACACACACTGCAAACACACACTAAAACCACAACACACACACTGCATACACACACTAAAACCACAACACACACACACTAAAACCACAACACACACACACTGCATGCACACACTAACACCACAACACACACACACACACACACACTACATGCACACACTAAAACCACAACACACACACTGCATACACACACTACAACCACAACACACACACACACTGCATACACACACTAAAACCACAACACAAACACACACTGCATACACACACTAAAACCAAAACACAAACACACACTGCATACACCATACACACACTAAAACCACAACACACACAATGCATTCACCATAGATACACTAAAACCACAACACACACACTGCATTCACCATACACACACTAAAACCACAACACACACACTGCATTCACCATACACACGCTAAAACCACAACACAAACACACACTTCATTCACCATACACACACTAAAACTACAACACAAACACGCACTGCATTCACCATACACACACTAAAACTACAACACACACACTGTATTCACCATACACACACACGCACTGCATTCACCATACGCACACTAAAACTACAATACAAACATACACTGCATTCACTATACACACACTAAAACCACAACACACACTCTGCATTCACCATACGCACACTAAAACCACAACACAAACACACTGCATTCACCTTACACACACTAAAGCCACAACAAAAACAAACACTGCATTCACCATACACACACTAAAACCACAACACAAACATGCACTGCATTCACCATACACACACTAAAACCACAACACAAACATGCACTGCATTCACCATACACACACAGTAAAACCATAACACAAACACGCACTGCATTCACCATACACACACTAAAACCACAACACAAACACGCACTGCATTCACCTTACACACACTAAAGCCACAACAAAAACAAACACTGCATTCACCATACACACACTAAAACCACAACACAAACATGCACTGCATTCACCATACACACACTAAAACCACAACACAAACATGCACTGCATTCACCATACACACACAGTAAAACCATAACACAAACACGCACTGCATTCACCATACACACACTAAAACCACAACACAAACACGCACTGCATTCACCATACACACACTAAAACCACAACACAAACACACACTAAAACCACAACACACACACTGCATTCACCATACAAACACTAAAACCACAACACAAACACACACTGCATTCACCATACACACACTAAAACCACAACACAAACATGCATTGCATTCACCATACACACACTAAAACCACAACACAAACATGCATTGCATTCACCATACACACACTAAAACCACAACACAAACACGCACTGCATTCACCATACACACACTATAACTACAACACACACACTGCATTCACCATACACACACTAAAACCACAACACAAACACACACTGCATTCACCATACACACACTAAAACTACAACACAAACACACACTGCATTCACCATACACACACTAAAACTACAACACACACACTGCATTCAACATACAAACACTAAAACCACAACACAAACACTGCATTCACAACACAAACACTAAAACCACAACACAAACACACACTGCATTCACCATACACACACTAAAACTACAACACACACACTGCATTCACCATACAAACACTAAAACCACAACACAAACACACACTGCATTCACCATACACACACTAAAACTACAACACACACACACTGCATTCAACATACAAACACTAAAACCACAACACAAACACTGCATTCACAACACAAACACTAAAACCACAACACAAACACACACTGCATTCACCATACACACACTTAAACCACAACACAAACACACACACAGCATTCACCATGCACACACTAAAACCACAACACAAACACTCTGCATTCACTACACAAACACACACTTTATCTAAAACACACAAAACTACATTCATTATACAAATGTGCAATCTGTATCCATTTTACACACCACACAGGCCATCCTTGTGGGTGGACTCAGAATGGGCCCCCAGGGGCAGACTCGGGGGCGGGCCCAGGGGGCCCACACTTTGAACTGTGTCAGGGGCCCCAAGATTTCTGATGGCAGCCCTGGGTAGCCATACCTTCAGTAATGCCTGCCAATTGCTCCCATAGGTGCCGGCCACCATCCATGCTGCAGCAGCCCTGAGGGAAGCCAGAAGCCTCAACCATCAGGCTGTGTAAACCTGCAGGCCCAGGCAAACAGGAGCTGGAGGACAGGAAGCTGTTTGCTGGCCCGAATCCCAAGTGGCACTGAGGTAAGACCTCCCCCACACTGTCTTACACAGAACATAATCACACCCACAGATTCTTCCCAACCAATCCCATGCATCTATCCCCACACTCCTACATGTGCCCTTGTCCGCTTAGCTGCGCTATCTCCCCAGGGCCTCTATTATCTGTCATAAATCGCTGAATAACACCCCACATGTACATATTTTTTTTAAAGCAGACAACCCAGGGTATTCAATATGGGGTATGTCCAGACTTTTTTAGTAGCCACTTAGTCGCAAACACTGGCCAAAGTTAGCGTTCATATTTGTTTGTGTGTGAAAAAAGTAAAAAACTAAATTGAACGCTAATTTTGGCCAGTGTTTGTGACTAAGTGGTTACTAAAAAAGACTGGACATACCCCATTTGCAATACCTTGGGTTGTCTTCTTTTGCAAATGGTATGCCATCATGGGGTAATTCTCATTCCTGGGCTACCATACGCTCTCAAAGGCAACATAACCAACCTGGCCATTTTCAATGTAAAAATATTTGACCCATATATTTGACCCTGTAACTTTCAAAAACGCTATAAAACCTGTACATGGGGGGTACTTTTATACTCAGGAGACTTTGCTGAACACAAACATTAGTGTTTCAAAACTGGAAAATGTATCAGAACAATTATATCATCAGTAAAAGTGCTGTTTGTGTGTGAAAAATGCAAAAAAAGTCACTTTCACTGACAATATCATCGCTGTGATATGTTTTACTGTTTTGAATCACTAATATTTGTGTTCAGCAAAGTCTCCCGAGTAAAACAGTACCCCCCATGTACAGGTTTTAGGGTGTCGTAGAACGTTACAGGGTAAAATACAGTGCTAGCAAATTCAATTCTCTGCAATTTCGGCGTGGGTTGGCAGGCAGGTCCCTCAAATTGCAATTAATAAAATTACTTAATTATGTAAAAATATTACATAAATACGCACGTAGAATTTAAATATATATGCATATTTATATATTTGAAGTCTACATGTATATTTATATAATTATTTATGTAATTTTGTATATGGACATATGAATAGTTCGTATTCTTTTTATTTATTTATATATACATAGATATATATACAATTTCATTCTAAGTGTATTTTGATATAAATATATATATATTAATATCAAAATACAGTTAGAATAAAATTTCGTATAGATATATAATTTTTTTTTACATTTTTATTATTATTTTTATTTTTTCAATTTAATTTAATTTACTTATTATTTGTATTTTATAATAATATATATATACAATATATATAGTTATTATATATATTATATATATATGTGTGTAATTTAATAATACGTGTATTTTTATATTAATATATGTACATATTAATATAAAAATAAACTTAGCATGACATTATATATATGATATATAGACATATATTATATAGGTATAATATATGTCTATATATCATATATATATATATATACACATATATAATAATATTTTTTTTTTATTCACTATAACTTTAATTTTTTTTTGATTTTACACTGGCAGGGAGACTGCCTGTCAGCACAGACAGTCCCCCTGCAGGCAGATACTTGGACACCTATTGTGACCATGTGGTCGCCCTGTTGGGCGATCACATGGCCACAGGGGTCCTAATCCGCCATGGGGAGACTGTCTGGGCTGCAGGCAGTCTCCCCACAACGGGAGCAACGCCGATCGCCGCCGGGGGAACGACGGCGATCGGGTAAGTACCTCTTAAATTTAGGACGGTTCAGGACCGTCGTCGGTCGGCAACGCAAAAATGCAGATGACGGTCCTGAACCGTCTAGCGTCGTTAAGGGGTTAATAGCACATGGAGTAATTGCAGTAGTGTAAGAACCTGCTGAACACTTTTTCTATACCTGTAATTTCTTCCTTTTTGTACTGTAGCAGGCAGGGTATGTTTTATCAAGAATATTGGTAAGCATTGGGGGGTTACTGTGCATGCGTGGCAATATGCTGTGCCAATTAGTATCTCCTCATAGAAATGCATTAAGTCCAGTGCATCTCTATGGGGAGTGTTCTGCGCCTCCATGCAGAACGTGGATATCCTCAACGTAGGTGCTGCACATTGTGCAGCAGTGGACTAGGAAGCACCTCTAGAATGTAAACACTGCCTTTTTTTTTTTTTTTTAAAGGCAGCATTTACAGTGCTCAAGCTGTAGGGACAGTCTATAGACACCACTACATTAAACTGGTATCTATAGTGTCCCTTTAATAAGACATTTTTCTCTCACCTGTCAATCAACTATTTGGTATAAACAGTGGCGTCGCTAGGGGGGGCCAGAGGGGGCCATGACCCCCCTACATCATGCTGTGCCACCCCAAATGCCAGCAACTTGCTGGCCATGTGTTTAAATTATATTCCCTCGGGCTGTAACAGTCTGACAGAGGACTGTTACTCTGCAGGACAGAGGTGCTGGAACAGTGCTGGGTGTTTTCAGCACCCAGCAGCTTCCCCAGCACAGGCCCCGCCCCCAAACAAAGCCCCTCCTCCCGCACATAACCCCCGCCCGCCGTTAAGCAGCAGCCCATGCTGCTATTGGAAAGGATGAAAGATGGCTGTCTGACCACCAGCAACAGGCTCCAGTGACAGGTAGGCTTAATGTGCGTGTGTGTGTGTGTGTGTCTGTGTGTCTGCCTGTCTGCCTGTATGCTAGTGAGGAAGCTTGTGTGTGTGTGTGTATGGACTCAGCAGTCTGTGTGTGTGTGTGTGTGTGTGTGTGTGTATGGACTCAGCAGTCTGTATGTGTGTGTGTATGGACTCAGCAGTGTGTGTGTGTATGGACTCAGCAGTCTGTATGTGTGTGTGTATGGACTCAGCAGTCTGTATGTGTGTGTGTATGGATTCAGCAGTGTGTGTGTATGGATTCAGAAGTCTGTATGTGTGTATGGACTCAGCAGTCTGTATGTGTGTGTGTGTGTGTGCATGGACTCAGCAGTGTGTGTATGGATTAAGCAGTCTGTATGTGTGTATGGGTGTGTGTATGGATTCAGCAGTCTGTATGTGTGTGTGTGTGTATGGACTCAGCAGTCTGTATGTGTGTGTGTGTGTGTGTGTGTATGGACTCAGCAGTCTGTATGTGTGTGTGTGTGTATGGACTCAGCAGTCTGTATGTGTGTGTGTGTGTTTGTATGGACTCAGCAGTCTGTATGTGTGTGTGTGTGTATGGGCTCAGCAGTCTGTATGTGTGTGTATGGATTCAGCAGTCTGTATGTGTGTGTGTGTGTATGGACTCAGCAGTCTGTATGTGTGTGTGTGTGTGTGTGTGTATGGACTCAGCAGTCTGTTTGTGTGTGTATATGTATGGACTCCGCAGTGTGTGTGTATGGATTCAGCAGTCTGTATGTGTGTGTATGGACTCATTAGTCTGTATGTGTGTGTGTGTGCATGGACTCAGCAGTCTGTATGTGTGTGTATGGACTCAGCAGTCTGTATGTGTGTGTATGGACTCATTAGTCTCTGTGTGTGTGTGTGTGTGTATGGACTCAGCAGTGTGTGTGTGTATGGATTCAGAAGTCTGTGTGTATGGACTCAGCAGTCTGTATGTGTGTGTGTGTGTGTGTGTGCATTGACTCAGCAGTGTGTGTGTATGGATTCAGCAGTCTGTATGTGTGTATGGGTGTGTGTATGGATTCAGCAGTCTGTATATGTGTGTGTGTGTATGGACTCAGCAGTCTGTATGTGTGTGTGTGTGTGTGTGTGTGGACTCATTAGTCTGTGTGTGTGTGTGTGTGTGTGTGTATGGACTCAGCAGTCTGTATGTGTGTGTGTGTGTGTGTGTGTGTATGGACTCAGCAGTCTGTGTGTGTGTGTGTGTGTGTGGACTCAGCAGTGTGTGTGTATGGACTCAGCAGTCTGTCTGTGTGTATGGACTCAGCAGTCTGTATGTGTGTGTGTGTATGGACTCAGCAGTCTGTATGTGTGTGTGTATGGATTCAGCAGTGTGTGTGTGTATGGATTCAGAAGTCTGTATGTGTGTGTGGACTCAGCAGTCTGTATGTGTGTGTGTGTGTGTGTGTGTGTATGGACTCAGCAGTGTGTGTGTATGGATTCAGCAGTCTGTATGTGTGTGTGTGTGTGTGTGTGTGCATGGACTCAGCAGTGTGTGTATGGATTCAGCAGTCTGTATGTGTGTATGGGTGTGTGTATGGATTCAGCAGTCTGTATGTGTGTGTGTGTATGGACTCATTAGTCTCTCTGTGTGTGTGTGTGTGTGTGTATGGACTCAGCAGTCTGTATGTGTGTGTGTGTGTGTGTATGGACTCAGCAGTCTGTGTGTGTGTGTGTGTGTGTGTGTATGGCCTCAGCAGTGTGTGTGTATGGACTCAGCAGTCTGTCTGTGTGTATGGACTCAGCAGTCTGTATGTGTGTGTGTGTGTATGGACTCAGCAGTCTGTATGTGTGTGTGTATGGATTCAGCAGTGTGTGTGTATGGATTCAGAAGTCTGTATGTGTGTATGGACTCAGCAGTCTGTATGTGTGTGTGTGTGTATGGACTCAGCAGTGTGTGTGTATGGATTCAGCAGTCTGTATGTGTGTGTGTGTGTGTGCATGGACTCAGCAGTGTGTGTATGGATTCAGCAGTCTGTATGTGTGTATGGGTGTGTGTATGGATTCAGCAGTCTGTATGTGTGTGTGTGTGTGTGTGTGTGTGTATGGACTCAGCAGTCTGTATGTGTGTGTGTGTGTATGGACTCAGCAGTCTGTATGTGTGTGTATGGACTCAGCAGTCTGTATGTGTGTGTATGGATTCAGCAGTCTGTATGTGTGTGTGTGTGTGTATGGACTCAGCAGTCTGTATGTGTGTGTGTATATGTATGGACTCCGCAGTGTGTGTGTATGGATTCAGCAGTCTGTATGTGTGTGTATGGACTCATTAGTCTGTATGTGTGTGTGTGTGCATGGACTCAGCAGTCTGTATGTGTGTGTATGGACTCAGCAGTCTGTGTGTGTGTGTGTGTATGGACTCAGCAGTGTGTGTGTGTATGGATTCAGAAGTCTGTGTGTATGGACTCAGCAGTCTGTATGTGTGTGTGTGTGTGTGTGTGCATTGACTCAGCAGTGTGTGTGTATGGATTCAGCAGTCTGTATGTGTGTATGTGTGTGTATGGATTCAGCAGTCTGTATATGTGTGTGTGTGTATGGACTCATTAGTCTCTGTGTGTGTGTGTGTGTATGGACTCAGCAGTCTGTATGTGTGTGTGTGTGTATGGACTCATTAGTCTGTGTGTGTGTGTGTGTATGGACTCAGCAGTCTGTATGTGTGTGTGTGTGTGTGTATGGACTCAGCAGTCTCTGTGTGTGTGTGTGTGTGTGTGTGTATGTATTTTAAAAGGCAGCATTTACAGTGCTCAAGCTGTAGGGACAGTCTATAGACACCACTACATTAAACTGGTATCTATAGTGTCCCTTTAATAAGACATTTTTCTCTCACCTGTCAATCAACTATTTGGTATAAACAGTGGCGTCGCTAGGGGGGGCCAGAGGGGGCCATGACCCCCCTACATCATGCTGTGCCCCCCCAAATGCCAGCAACTTGCTGGCCATGTGTTTAAATTATATTCCCTCGGGCTGTAACAGTCTGACAGAGGACTGTTACTCTGCAGGACAGAGGTGCTGGAACAGTGCTGGGTGTTTTCAGCACCCAGCAGCTTCCCCAGCACAGGCCCCGCCCCCAAACAAAGCCCCTCCTCCCGCACATAACCCCCGCCCGCCGTTAAGCAGCAGCCCATGCTGCTGTTGGAAAGGATGAAAGATGGCTGTCTGACCACCAGCAACAGGCTCCAGTGACAGGTAGGCTTAATGTGCTTGTGTGTGTGTGTGTCTGTGTGTCTGTCTGTCTGCCTGTATGCTAGTGAGGAAGCATGTGTGTGTGTGTGTGTGTGTATGGACTCAGCAGTCTGTGTGTGTGTGTGTGTGTATGGACTCAGCAGTCTGTATGTGTGTGTGTATGGACTCAGCAGTGTGTGTGTGTATGGACTCAGCAGTCTGTATGTGTGTGTGTATGGATTCAGCAGTGTGTGTGTATGGATTCAGAAGTCTGTATGTGTGTATGGACTCAGCAGTCTGTATGTGTGTGTGTGTGTGTGTGTGTGTGTGTGCATGGACTCAGCAGTGTGTGTGTATGGATTCAGCAGTCTGTATGTGTGTATGGGTGTGTGTATGGATTCAGCAGTCTGTATGTGTGTGTGTGTGTGTGTATGGACTCAGCAGTCTGTATGTGTGTGTGTGTGTGTATGGACTCAGCAGTCTGTATGTGTGTGTGTGTGTATGGACTCAGCAGTCTGTATGTGTGTGTGTGTGTGTATGGACTCAGCAGTCTGTATGTGTGTGTGTGTGTGTATGGACTCAGCAGTCTGTATGTGTGTGTGTGTGTATGGACTCAGCAGTCTGTATGTGTGTGTATGGATTCAGCAGTCTGTATGTGTGTGTGTGTGTATGGACTCAGCAGTCTGTTTGTGTGTGTATATGTATGGACTCCGCAGTGTGTGTGTATGGATTCAGCAGTCTGTATGTGTGTGTATGGACTCATTAGTCTGTATGTGTGTGTGTGTGCATGGACTCAGCAGTCTGTATATGTGTGTATGGACTCAGCAGTCTGTATGTGTGTGTATGGACTCATTAGTCTCTCTCTGTGTGTGTGTGTGTGTGTGTGGACTCAGCAGTGTGTGTGTGTATGGATTCAGAAGTCTGTGTGTATGGACTCAGCAGTCTGTATGTGTGTGTGTGTGTGTGTGTGTGTGTGTGCATTGACTCAGCAGTGTGTGTGTATGGATTCAGCAGTCTGTATGTGTGTATGGGTGTGTGTATGGATTCAGCAGTCTGTATATGTGTGTGTGTGTATGGACTCAGCAGTCTGTATGTGTGTGTGTGTGTGTGTGTGTGTGTGTGGACTCATTAGTCTGTGTGTGTGTGTGTGTGTGTGTATGGACTCAGCAGTCTGTATGTGTGTGTGTGTGTGTGTGTATGGACTCAGCAGTCTGTGTGTGTGTGTGTGTGTGTGTGTATGGACTCAGCAGTGTGTGTGTATGGACTCAGCAGTCTGTCTGTGTGTATGGACTCAGCAGTCTGTATGTGTTTGTGTGTATGCACTCAGCAGTCTGTATGTGTGTGTGTATGGATTCAGCAGTGTGTGTGTGTATGGATTCAGAAGTCTGTATGTGTGTATGGACTCAGCAGTCTGTATGTGTGTGTGTGTGTGTGTGTGTATGGTCTCAGCAATGTGTGTGTATGGATTCAGCAGTCTGTATGTGTGTGTGTGTGTGTGTGTGTGTGTGTGTGTGGATGGACTCAGCAGTGTGTGTATGGATTCAGCAGTCTGTATGTGTGTATGGGTGTGTGTATGGATTCAGCAGTCTGTATGTGTGTGTGTATGTATGGACTCATTAGTCTGTGTGTGTGTGTGTGTGTGTGTATGGACTCATTAGTCTCTGTGTGTGTGTGTGTGTGTATGGACTCAGCAGTCTGTATGTGTGTGTGTGTGTGTGTGTGTATGGACTCAGCAGTCTGTGTGTGTGTGTGTGTGTGTGTATGGACTCAGCAGTGTGTGTGTATGGACTCAGCAGTTTGTATGTGTGTGTGTGTATGGACTCAGCAGTCTGTATGTGTGTGTGTATGGATTCAGCAGTGTGTGTGTATGGATTCAGAAGTCTGTATGTGTGTATGGACTCAGCAGTCTGTATGTGTGTGTGTGTGTATGGACTCAGCAGTGTGTGTGTATGGATTCAGCAGTCTGTATGTGTGTGTGTGTGTGCATGGACTCAGCAGTGTGTGTATGGATTCAGCAGTCTGTATGTGTGTATGGGTGTGTGTATGGATTCAGCAGTCTGTATGTGTGTGTGTGTGTGTGTGTGTGTATGGACTCAACAGTCTGTATGTGTGTGTGTGTGTATGGACTCAGCAGTCTGTATGTGTGTGTATGGATTCAGCAGTCTGTATGTGTGTGTGTGTGTGTATGGACTCAGCAGTCTGTATGTGTGTGTGTGTGTATGGACTCAGCAGTCTGTATGTGTGTGTATGGATTCAGCAGTCTGTATGTGTGTGTGTGTGTATGGACTCAGCAGTCTGTTTGTGTGTGTATATGTATGGACTCCGCAGTGTGTGTGTATGGATTCAGCAGTCTGTATGTGTGTGTATGGACTCATTAGTCTGTATGTGTGTGTGTGTGCATGGACTCAGCAGTCTGTATATGTGTGTATGGACTCAGCAGTCTGTATGTGTGTGTATGGACTCATTAGTCTCTCTCTCTGTGTGTGTGTGTGTGTGTGTGTGTGTGTGTGTGTGTGTGGACTCAGCAGTGTGTGTGTGTATGGATTCAGAAGTCTGTGTGTATGGACTCAGCAGTCTGTATGTGTGTGTGTGTGTGTGTGTGTGTGTGCATTGACTCAGCAGTGTGTGTGTATGGATTCAGCAGTCTGTATGTGTGTATGGGTGTGTGTATGGATTCAGCAGTCTGTATATGTGTGTGTGTGTGTGTATGGACTCAGCAGTCTGTATGTGTGTGTGTGTGTGTGTGTGTGTGTGTGGACTCATTAGTCTGTGTGTGTGTGTGTGTGTGTGTGTATGGACTCAGCAGTCTGTATGTGTGTGTGTGTGTGTGTATGGACTCAGCAGTCTGTGTGTGTGTGTGTGTGTGTATGGACTCAGCAGTCTGTGTGTATGGACTCAGCAGTCTGTCTGTGTGTATGGACTCAGCAGTCTGTATGTGTGTGTGTGTATGCACTCAGCAGTCTGTATGTGTGTGTGTATGGATTCAGCAGTGTGTGTGTGTATGGATTCAGAAGTCTGTATGTGTGTATGGACTCAGCAGTCTGTATGTGTGTGTGTGTGTGTGTATGGTCTCAGCAATGTGTGTGTATGGATTCAGCAGTCTGTATGTGTGTGTGTGTGTGTGTGTGTGTGTGTGGATGGACTCAGCAGTGTGTGGATGGATTTAGCAGTCTGTATGTGTGTATGGGTGTGTGTATGGATTCAGCAGTCTGTATGTGTGTGTGTATGTATGGACTCATTAGTCTGTGTGTGTGTGTGTGTGTGTGTATGGACTCATTAGTCTCTGTGTGTGTGTGTGTGTGTATGGACTCAGCAGTCTGTATGTGTGTGTGTGTGTGTGTGTGGGTGTATGGACTCAGCAGTCTGTGTGTGTGTGTGTGTGTGTGTGTATGGACTCAGCAGTGTGTGTGTATGGACTCAGCAGTCTGTATGTGTGTGTGTGTATGGACTCAGCAGTCTGTATGTGTGTGTGTATGGATTCAGCAGTGTGTGTGTATGGATTCAGAAGTCTGTATGTGTGTATGGACTCAGCAGTCTGTATGTGTGTGTGTGTATGGACTCAGCAGTGTGTGTGTATGGATTCAGCAGTCTGTATGTGTGTGTGTGTGTGCATGGACTCAGCAGTGTGTGTATGGATTCAGCAGTCTGTATGTGTGTATGGGTGTGTGTATGGATTCAGCAGTCTGTATGTGTGTGTGTGTGTGTGTGTGTGTGTATGGACTCAGCAGTCTGTATGTGTGTGTGTGTGTATGGACTCAGCAGTCTGTATGTGTGTGTATGGATTCAGCAGTCTGTATGTGTGTGTGTGTGTGTATGGACTCAGCAGTCTGTATGTGTGTGTGTATATGTATGGACTCCGCAGTGTGTGTGTATGGATTCAGCAGTCTGTATGTGTGTGTATGGACTCATTAGTCTGTATGTGTGTGTGTGTGCATGGACTCAGCAGTCTGTATGTGTGTGTATGGACTCATTAGTCTGTATGTGTGTGTGTATGGACTCAGCAGTGTGTGTGTATGGACTCAGCAGTCTGTGTGTGTGTGTGTGTGTGTATGGACTCAGCAGTGTGTGTGTGTATGGATTCAGAAGTCTGTGTGTATGGACTCAGCAGTCTGTATGTGTGTGTGTGTGTGTGCATTGACTCAGCAGTGTGTGTGTATGGATTCAGCAGTCTGTATGTGTGTATGTGTGTGTATGGATTCAGCAGTCTGTATATGTGTGTGTGTGTGTATGGACTCATTAGTCTGTGTGTGTGTGTGTGTGTGTATGGACTCAGCAGTCTGTATGTGTGTGTGTGTGTATGGACTCATTAGTCTGTGTGTGTGTGTGTGTGTGTGTGTGTGTATGGACTCAGCAGTCTGTATGTGTGTGTGTGTGTGTGTATGGACTCAGCAGTCTCTGTGTGTGTGTGTGTGTATGGACTCAGCAGTGTGTGTATGGACTCAGCAGTCTGTCTGTGTGTATGGACTCAGCAGTCTGTGTGTGTGTGTGTATGTGTGTATGGACTCAGCAGTCTGTCTGTGTGTATGGACTCAGCAGTCTGTATGTGTGTGTATGGACTCATTAGTCTCTCTGTGTGTGTGTGTGTGTGTGGACTCAGCAGTGTGTGTGTGTATGGATTCAGAAGTCTGTGTGTATGGACTCAGCAGTCTGTATGTGTGTGTGTGTGTGTGTGTGTGTGTGTGTGCATTGACTCAGCAGTGTGTGTGTATGGATTCAGCAGTCTGTATGTGTGTATGGGTGTGTGTATGGATTCAGCAGTCTGTATGTGTGTGTGTGTATGGACTCAGCAGTCTGTATGTGTGTGTGTGTGTGTGTGTGTGTGGACTCATTAGTCTGTGTGTGTGTGTGTGTGTGTGTGTGTGTGTGTGTGTGTGTATGGACTCAGCAGTCTGTATGTGTGTGTGTGTGTATGGACTCAGCAGTCTGTGTGTGTGTGTGTGTGTGTGTGTATGGACTCAGCAGTGTGTGTGTATGGACTCAGCAGTCTGTCTGTGTGTATGGACTCAGCAGTCTGTATGTGTGTGTGTATGGACTCAGCAGTCTGTATGTGTGTGTGTATGGATTCAGCAGTGTGTGTGTGTATGGATTCAGAAGTCTGTATGTGTGTATGGACTCAGCAGTCTGTATGTGTGTGTGTGTGTGTGTATGGACTCAGCAGTGTGTGTGTATGGATTCAGCAGTCTGTATGTGTGTGTGTGTGTGTGTGTGTGTGTGTGTGTGTGTGTGTGTGTGCATGGACTCAGCAGTGTGTGTATGGATTCAGCAGTCTGTATGTGTGTATGGGTGTGTGTATGGATTCAGCAGTCTGTATGTGTGTGTGTATGTATGGACTCATTAGTCTCTGTGTGTGTGTGTGTGTGTGTGTGTGTGTGTATGGACTCAGCAGTCTGTATGTGTGTGTGTGTGTGTGTGTATGGACTCAGCAGTCTGTGTGTGTGTGTGTGTGTGTGTGTATGGACTCAGCAGTGTGTGTGTATGGACTCAGCAGTCTGTCTGTGTGTATGGACTCAGCAGTCTGTATGTGTGTGTGTGTATGGACTCAGCAGTCTGTATGTGTGTGTGTGTGGATTCAGCAGTGTGTGTGTGTATGGATTCAGAAGTCTGTATGTGTGTATGGACTCAGCAGTCTGTATGTGTGTGTGTGTGTATGGACTCAGCAGTGTGTGTGTATGGATTCAGCAGTCTGTATGTGTGTGTGTGTGTGTGCATGGACTCAGCAGTGTGTGTATGGATTCAGCAGTCTGTATGTGTGTATGGGTGTGTGTATGGATTCAGCAGTCTGTATGTGTGTGTGTGTGTGTGTGTGTGTGTATGGACTCAGCAGTCTGTATGTGTGTGTGTGTGTATGGACTCAGCAGTCTGTATGTGTGTGTATGGATTCAGCAGTCTGTATGTGTGTGTGTGTGTGTATGGACTCAGCAGTCTGTATGTGTGTGTGTATATGTATGGACTCCGCAGTGTGTGTGTATGGATTCAGCAGTCTGTATGTGTGTGTATGGACTCATTAGTCTGTATGTGTGTGTGTGTGCATGGACTCAGCAGTCTGTATGTGTGTGTATGGACTGATTAGTCTGTATGTGTGTGTGTATGGACTCAGCAGTGTGTGTGTATGGACTCAGCAGTCTGTGTGTGTGTGTGTGTGTGTGTGTGTATGGACTCAGCAGTGTGTGTGTGTATGGATTCAGAAGTCTGTGTGTATGGACTCAGCAGTCTGTATGTGTGTGTGTGTGTGTGCATTGACTCAGCAGTGTGTGTGTATGGATTCAGCAGTCTGTATGTGTGTATGTGTGTGTATGGATTCAGCAGTCTGTATATGTGTGTGTGTGTATGGACTCATTAGTCTGTGTGTGTGTGTGTGTGTGTATGGACTCAGCAGTCTGTATGTGTGTGTGTGTGTATGGACTCATTAGTCTGTGTGTGTGTGTGTGTGTGTGTATGGACTCAGCAGTCTGTATGTGTGTGTGTGTGTGTGTATGGACTCAGCAGTCTCTGTGTGTGTGTGTGTGTGTATGGACTCAGCAGTGTGTGTATGGACTCAGCAGTCTGTCTGTGTGTATGGACTCAGCAGTCTGTGTGTGTGTATGTGTGTATGGACTCAGCAGTCTGTCTGTGTGTATGGACTCAGCAGTCTGTGTGTGTATGGACTCAGCAGTCTGTGTGTGTGTGTGTGTGTGTGTGTGTATGGACTCAGCAGTGTGTATGTGTGTATGGACTCAGCAGTGTGTATGTATGGATTCAGCAGTCTGTATGGATTTAGCAGTCTGTATGTGTGTATGGACTCAGCAGTGTGTATGTATGGATTCAGCAGTCTGTATGTGTGTATGGACTCAGCAGTGTGTGTGTGTGTATGGACTGAGCAGTCTGTATGTGTGTATGGACTCAGCAGTCTGTATGTGTGTATGGACTCAGCAGTGTGTATGTATGGATTCAGCAGTCTGTAAGTGTGGATGGACTCAGCAGTGTGTGCATGGATTCAGCAGTCTGTATGTGTGTATCGACTCAGCAGTCTGCATGTGTGTATGGACTCAGCAGTCTGTGTGTGTGTATGGACTCAGCAGTCTGTGTGTGTGTATGGACTCAGCAGTCTCTGTGTGTGTGTGTGTGTGTGTTTGTGTGTATGTATGGACTCAGCAGTCTGTCTGTGCTTATGGACTCAGCAGTCTGTCTGTGTTTATGGACTCAGCAGTGTGTTTGTGTGTATGGACTCAGCAGTGTGTGTATGGATTCAGCAGTCATAGTTACATAGTTACATAGCTGAAAAGAGACTTGCGTCCATCAAGTTCAGCCTTCCTCACACCTGTTTTTATAGTTACATAGTTACATAGCTGAAAAGAGACTTGCGTCCATCAAGTTCAGCCTTAAAGATCACACAGGGCCCTCCATTCACCACTGTAGAGATTGCTCAGCATGTCTGTATGTGTGTATGGACTCAGCAGTGTGTGTGTATGGATTCAGCAGTCTGTATGTGTGTATGGACTCAGCAGTATGTGTGTGTGTGTGTGTGTGTGTGTTTGTGTGTATGTATGGACTCAGCAGTCTGTCTGTGTTTATGGACTCAGCAGTGTGTTTGTGTGTATGGACTCAGCAGTGTGTTTGTGTGTATGGACTCCCAAAAAACACCCAACATTGTGGTGGGGCGGAACTTACCACAAGGGGGCGGGTTTTACCGAGTGGCGGAGGCAGAGCTAAAATGACGGCAAGGGCGGGGGTAAATGTGCCGGGTAACTGCAGCATGGGAAGCAGGAAGGAGTCCCTGCTTCCCCAACAACCAGTCTCGAGGAGCTGCACTGCCTCCACTCCTCCATAATGAACAGAGGACAACGGGCCCCCCCCCCCGAGCGTCTCCCCTGCCGGCTAATGAGATCTCCCTCCCCGGTCTGCAGGCACATTGCTGACAGCCGGCAGGGTAGGGAGAGAGGACCCGGGAGCTCAGCCTGCAGCTCCTCCGGGTCCTACTCTCGTGTGCACTCTCGCGAGAGTGAATTCTAGCCCTGGAGCTACGGGCTAGAGTTCACTCTAACCACTGGGACCACCAGGGATTCCCCCACAAACCACCAGGGATGGAAAAATTTCCCCCCTCCTCCCTCAGTAAAGGTAAGAAGGGAGGGGTGAGATAAATGTATTTATTTTTATTTAATAACTTTATTATTTTTTTTAGAAAAAAGACCCCCTACCCTCCTCACCACACATTCACACACTGCCCCTATACATACACTGCCCCCCCACACACACACACATACAATGCCCCCATACACTCACTGCCCCTACACACATATAAACTGCCCCCCCACACAAACAGCCCTCCCATACACACATTGCCCCATACACACACTGCCCCCACACACACACACTGCCCCCCATACACACACACACTGCCCCCCTACACACACACTGCCCCCCCATGCACACATACACTGTCCCCCCATATACACACACCATACACATTTACACACATTGCCCCACACACATACACTGCCCCCCCCACACACACACTGCCCCACACACACATACACAGCCCCCCATACACACATTGGCCCACACACCATACACATTCACACACTACACCCCCCAGCAGACCCCAGGTAAGTTGTGAAACTGTTCTCATACGGTTTGACTACTAACTCTGGGAAGGGGTCCCGGCCCTCCTGGCACCATAACCACTACACAGAGCTGTAGTGTTTATTGTGCATAGATTATTTCTTTTAATAATCTACAAGTGCCCCTCCCGAGATCAGGTTCTGGATCTGCCACTGGCTCCTCTGTAATGTAGGGGAGGCAGTTTGGCACTTCTGGCCTGTACTTCTGTTGGCTGCAGACCATAAGTAGCTGTCTTCCTAGCTCGGGATAATCAGAGCTCTGCCGCAGGTTACCACAGGACACTGCAAGTCCTTGAGCTTGCAAGACAGTTACACATGGTCTGCACTCAGTAGAGGGGCAGACCAGATTCAGATCAGCATGGAAACAAGAGGAAAGGAGGAATAAATATTTGTTTTTAAATCATTATTAATTTAATAAATTCCCTATACAATCACTACACTTCTATACACACACACTATACATGAATGACATGGGTGGGGGGTACTGTGAAGATTTTTCGCACAGGACGCCTAAAGGCCTAAAGCCGGTCCTGCAGGCAAAGATGGTTCCTCGGCCAGGAGGGGAGTGCTTCCATGGGCCGATGCACCTAAGGCAGCCGTGCACCGTACTGAAGGTATGCTGGCCCACCATGAAATTTCTTGGTATCCCAGTGGGCCAGTCCGGTCCTTATAGTAACTCAGCATGTTGACAGAAGCTGCATAGTTGTACACAGGTGCCATAGGCGTGCGCAGCCTATTGCATTAGGGTGTGCACCCTAAAGCACAAACACACGCCGCATGTGTATATATGTAATATATATATATATACACACACACACACACACATACACTGCTGTGAGGGTGCTGTTAGTGTGTGATGTGGGTGCTGTTAGTGTGTGTGTGAGGGTGCTGTTAGTGTGATGTGTGTGTGAGGGTGCTGGTAGTGTGATGTGTGTGTGAGGGTGCTGGCAGTGTGCTATGTGAGTGAGGGTGTTTGTGTGGGTGCTGTTTGTGTGTGAGGGTGCTGGTAGTGTGCTGTGTGTGAGGGTGTTTGTCTGTTTGTTAGGGTCCTGTTACTGTGATGTGTGAGGGTGCTGTGTGTGTGTGTGTGAGGATGCTGTATGTGTGGGTGTTTGTGAAGGTGCTGTTAGTGTGCTGTGTGTGAGGGTGTTGTGTGTTTGTAAAGGTGCTGTGTGTATTTGTGAGGGTGCGGTTAGTGTATGGTGTGTGTGAGCGTGCTGTATGTGTCTAGGTGCTATGTGTGTGTGGGCTGTATGTTTGGAGGGATTGTGGAGGTGAGGGCAGATTAGTAAATATCCCCCCTCCCTACCTTATGTAGGGAGGGGGAACCCTTGCTGCCATGTGCCATCCCTTGTGGTCCAGTGGAGAGTGAACTCTAGCCTGTTAACTCTCACGAGATCTCAGTGTTGCCTTGGCAATGCTCAGATCTCGTGAGAGGAACCTGGCAGAGCTGCTGTCTAGAGCTCCCCGGGTCCTCTCCTGCCTCCCTCCATGCTGCTGTGGGTTGGTGAGGTAGATCTTTGATCTCCCCGCCAGCCCATGAAGGCTAAGAGCAGAGCCGGCACTCAGATAGTGCCGCCTCTGCGTGAGCCGACAGGGGAGATCCGGAGATCTCTGGAGAAGTCCTGGGGAATAAAGTGTGGGAACTCTTTTCCCACCCCCCCAAAAAAATAATATACATGTGTGTGTGTGTGTATATATATATATATACTGACACACATACACAGACACACACATATATATACGCGTGCACACACATACTCCCACACGCTCACAGACACACACATAAGCTAACAGACACACACACACATACACTCACAGACACACACACATACATTCACAGATACACACACATACACAGACACACTTACAGACACACACACACTCAGACACACACATTCACAGACACACACTCAGACACACACACATACATTCACAGACACACTTACAGACACACATACATTCACAGACACACACACACACACACATACATTCACAGACTTACAGACACACACATACATTCACAGACACACTTACAGACACACACACACACACATTCACAGACTTACAGACACACACACATACATTTGATACTGGAGAAACTGACGGAAGCCAAGCACAGAGAGATGGACACAGGTTTCTTCAGGAAGGAAGAGATTCTTTATTGGATCACCGATCGGGACTCAGAGGGACTAATGTCACCAAAATACAGCAAGTTCTGAGCCCCGGACAATAGTGCAGGCTCCTTATATAGGCACATAACTCCTCCCATATTAAGCTCCATTTGCAAATTCTCTTGACCAATCAATACAAATAAGAATTAACTTCCTGCTTGACCGCATGGCCTGTCCAGCACAATGGAGGAGGGGAATACTATATCCTGTTTTCTTACACATGCTCCGTACACTACTGATCGTATCTTGCCTCGTGCAACCAACTGATCGATACGTCAGCATATGCACGTATACATGCCACGTGGTAATCTCGGCCTACTAAATTTATTTTTACCGAGATTCCACCACACATTCACAGACTTACAGACACACACACATACATTCACAGACACATACATTCACAGACACACACATACATTCACAGACACACTTACAGACACACACTCAGACACACACACATTCACAGACTTACAGACACACATACATTCACAGACACACACACACATGCATTCACAGACACACTTACAGACACACACACACACACACATACATTCACAGACTTACAGACACACACACATACATTCACAGACACACACACATACATTCACAGACACATACATTCACAGACACACTTACAGACACACACATACATTCACAGACACACACATACATTCACAGACACACACACATACATTCACAGACACACTTACAGACACACACATACATTCACAGACACACACATACAAATTTATTTATTTTATTAAAAAAATGTCCACCCAGCCTCCCTACCTGGAGTGCTGGCGTGGACCTGTCCCTGGGGTCCAGTGGGTCGGGTGCCTGTCTTCATCTCAGCCGCGGCGAGGGAGCTGTGTGCTCTCTGCTTCCTCTCACCGCGCGGGCTGTCTGCTGTAACTGGGAGCCGGAATATTACGTCATATTCCGGCTCCCAGCATCAGCAAACGGCGCGCGGCGAGAGGAAGCAAAGAGCACACAGCTCCCTCGCCGCGGCTGAGATGGAGACAGGCACCCGACCGGGGGGGGGGGTCCTTCACCTCTTGCCCCCCCCATGACAGGGGGAACATGGGGGCCGGAACTGGGGCATTTGGGGGGCACTGAGTGTCTGCAGGAACAGCGTTCCTGCTCAAATAAAAGTGCAGGAACGCTGTTCCTGCAGGACTCAATACATAGGCGTGCCACGGGGATTAGGGTGTGCCCAGGCACACCCGGACACACCGTGCGCACGCCTATGACAGGTGCTTCACTCTGTTGAGAAAGAAACCTAAGGTGCCTTAAATAGTGTTAATGTCCATGGTACAATAAAGTTGTTGATATTCCTCTTACCCTTGTATGTGTTGCTGTGAAGCACTGTACATGTGTGTGATGTGTCCCTCTGTTACTGTGTGCACTTGCCCGGGTAGTCTACCTTTATTATGCAAATTGCAACACATTCATATCTCTTCATGAATAAAACTGCTCTGGAACTACATATATCATAATATTTTATTTTGCCAGAACCTTATGGGAAATGCTTAAAGGAACACTATAGTGTTATGAATACAAACCTATATTCCTGTGGGTATAGTGTCCCTAGTCATATACAGGTTTCCCCCCTGCACACCTGTTGTCTATTGAAGTTAATAACGTTTTTACTATTTTCCAGCGCAGAGACTCCCTTAGCATTGCTTACCTCTCCGACAACTATGATGCCATCGAGGGGCAACGGCCTCTATCGGAGATGGTCCAATCCAATGCTCCTCATTGGGGACCTGACGCGCATGCGCGGCAAGGGCTGTGTGCTTATCCAAGCTTCCCCACAGGAAAGCATTGAATTAAGTGCTTTCCTATGAGCTTCTGCGTCATGTGACTGTGTGAATGCAGAGGAACCATCTCTAGTGGCTCTCGGGAAGACAAGTGTGTTTAATGCTGCAGTGTGTGGAGGGGGCAGATATATGAACATGTCATATCTCTGCTCCCTCTGTAGCACACAGCGTGGCTGATGCCCAGCAGGGGCGGAGCTACCACAGGTGTTCTATCAGCCCCTTCTCATCAGCATGGCACAAGAAGACTAGAGCAGCGAGAGCAGGAGAAGGCAGAGAGGATGGGGGCTGGGCAGGACTAGCTCCTCCAACTCCCAACTACCTCAGGCAGCACACTGGATCCCAGGTAAGCAACCCTCCTGAACCCACAAATTAGGAAACAGGAGAGTGGCTAGAAAAGTGTATATTTTGACCAGCATGTGTGTGTATCTGTGTGTGGGAGGGGGGACTGTGTGTCTGTGTGTGTGTGTGTGTGTGTGTGTGTATGTATGTCTGTCAGTGTGTCTGTGTGTATGTATGTCAGTGTGTGTGTATGTCTGTCTGTCAGTGTGTCTGTGTGTGTATTTGTCTGTGTCAGTGTGTCTGTGTGTCTGTGTGTATCTATATGTCTGTCAGTGTCTCTGTGTGTGTCTGCCTGTTGGTGTGTCTGTGTGTGTGTGTGTGTGTGTGTGTATGTCTGTCTGTCAGGGTGTCTGTGTGTGTGTGTGTATCTGTATGTCTATCATCCTAGTGTGTATATATGTCAGTGTGTTTGTATGTCTGTATGTGTTTATCTGTATGTCTGTCAGTTTTTGTGTGTATATGTATATGTGTGTGCATCTGTGTGTCTGTCTATCGGAATGTGTATCAGTTTGTGTATATGTGTGTCTGCATGTGTGTCAGTGTGTGCATCTTTGTGTATGTGTATCACAGTGTGTGCGTGTGTGGCAGTGTATAAACACACACCTGCATTCAAAAAACAATACTACACATAAATGCATGTCTGCATTCAAACGCAAACACTACATTCACACAAACATACTCCATACAAAAACATGCTTACAGTCAAACACACAAATACTGCTCCATGCTAAATACAATCCTGCAAGCATGGGAAATCGGTAGAGCCCCAGCTTTCAAAGCATTTTTGAAGTTTCACGAAAGATAGGGATCTATCTTTTAGCCACCCTGTGTACATACACAGACAGTCATACAGAGACATACCGTCTGCATGTCTCTGTATGACTGTCCTTGTATGTATTCAAGAGGAATAAACACAGGCAACACTCCAATAGTAAGGATGGTATATTTATTGATAGGTGAACCAACCCATAGAAAGTGTGACGTTTCAGCTCAGCAGAGCCTTATTGCATGATTAAAGGGACTCTCCAGGCAGAGTCTTTTAGTCACCTCGTTCCAGCGCCGGGAGCCTCATGAAGCCGCGCCCCCTATTTCGTCAAAATGCCGAAATAGGCGGGCGCAAGCAGGGAGCAATCAGACGCTTCCATTTGGAAGTGTCATTGCTCCCTTGTGCGCATTCGCGGCTTCTCCGCACATGCGCACATACTTCAGAGGGTGACATTCATGCCGCCCTCTGAAGTCCTGAGCGCACCACCGCGCTCAGCTCGCAGTCTTTGCCCGCCCCCCTCCTCTGCTGACAGGCTGGAGAGAGAAGGCGCGCACACAGTGCCTTCTCTCTCCTGCACACGTCAGACGTATTTTAATACGTCTGACGTATACAGGGCCTTTTTAGGGCCCTGCATGATAGGAAGTCCCTATGGTGGCCGTCTGAGTGACGGCCACTGGAGGTATTCCTATCAATCAATGTAAACACTGTATTTTCTCTGAAAATACAGTGTTTACATTAGATTGCCTGCAGGGAGCTATAGATCATACCTGAACAACTACATTAAGCTGTAGTTGTTCAGGTGACTATAGTGTCCCTTTAAGGCTCTGCTGAGCCAAAACGTCACACTTTCTATGGGGTGGTTCACCTATCAAAAAATATACCTTCCTTACTATTGGAGTGTTGCCTGCGTTTATTCCTTTTGAAGACTTTACTGGTGGATCCAGTGATGTCCGCCTGACACGGAGCATCCACCACTGTGGATGGCCGGAGCATTTACATGGTATCAGTGTGCAGGGTTCTTTGTTTGTCTGTGTATGTATGTCTCTTTATGACTGTCTGCGTATGTATGTATGTCTCTATATGCCTATCTCTATGTTTCTTTATTTCTGTGTCTGTATTTCTGTGTGTGCCTGTGTCTGTATGAATGTATGTCTGTGTTTGTATGACCATGGGCGTAGGAACCCACACAAATCTGGGGGGGATAGCATTCTTACTCGCCGGGTATATTCTTATTCAGTAAACTGGGAGTTGTTTATCCCATTGTACAACGCTACGGAATTTGATGGCGCTATGTAAATAATAAAATAATAATAATAATGTTAAATTTTAAGTGTGTGTGTGTGTGAAATAATATAATGTGAAGCATATCAGTGTATCGCATAGCTCCACAGCAATACAACTGACAGTAATGTGTGAGGTGCAAGTACATCATAGAACACCTCAGCAATAAAATGCATGGGAAAGTGCAGTGTGTGAGTGTATCACAAGCTCTACAGCAAAATAACTCACAGGAACGTGCAGTTTGTGAGCGTATTACAGATCACCTCATCAATACAATGCACAGGAATGTACAGTGTTTGAATATATATCAGCCAACCCAATGCGTGGCAAAACACTGCGCTGCACCAATCAGCATCTCCTCACAGAGATGCGTTGAATCAATGCATTTCTATGAGGAGTGTTCAGCGTGAATGCTAGTGCTGCATGTTGTGCAACACTGGACTAGGAAGCACCTCTAGTGGCCACCTGATAAGGTATTCCTCGGCAGTAATGTAAATACTGCATTTTTCTGAAAAGGCGGTGCGCTTACATTAAAGGACCACTATAGTGCCAGGAAAACATACTCGTTTTCCTGGCACTATAGTGCCCTGAGGGTGCCCCCACCCTCAGGGACCCCCTCCCGCCCGGCTCTGGGGAGAGGAAAGGGTTAAAACTTACCTTTATTCCAGCGCCGGGCGGGGGGCTCTCCTCCTCCTCTCCGCCTCCGATCCTCCCTTTCGGCTGAATGCGCATGCGCGGCAAGAGCTGCGCGCACATTCAGCCGGTCGCATAGTAAAGCATTTACAATGCTTTCCTATGGACGCTTGCGTGCTCTCACTGTGATTTTCATAGTGAGAATCACGCAAACGCATCTAGCGGCTGTCAGTAAGACAGCCACTAGAGGATTTAGAGGCTGGATTAACCCATTTATAAACATAGCAGCTTCTCTGAAACTGCTATGTTTATATAAAAAAGGGTTAAACCCAGCTGGACCTGGCACCCAAACCAATTCATTAAGCTGAAGTGGTCTGGGTGCCTAGAGTGGTCCTTTAAGCCATTGTGGTTCTGGTGACTATAGTGTCACTTGAATATAGAAGGAAAAAAAGAATCATCACAAATGTATGAAATAAAAATGTCGATCCTTTTTTTTTGGAAACAATGTGCAGATAGTACTGTACTAATGATATCCCTGGCTGGATGGGAGCATTCCATGTAATCAGTATGATATCCCTGGGTAACTCCTTTATCCACCCGTCCCTAATTGTCTCCCCTCCAACCACCTAGCCTCCTAACCCCCATAAAACAAGTAATATATCTTCTTGTACTTACAGTACTGAAGACACCAGCAGTGATCTGGTTTCAGGGCTGAAAGCGTGAGGCGCTGCTCTGCAGTTGTAGGAGACCGGAGCTCACCCTAGCGTTGTCGTGACATCATGGAACGCGCGTACGCAGAGGGCAAGGGAGGTCGGGAGGAGCAAACAAAGTCCTTTAATATGTGGCGATGCCGAATAGTGGAGGATTGAATCAGATCAGGATTTGAGAGGGAACATTTTTAGCATATTATTGTGGGCAGCGGGGCTCAAGAGGCAACTGCCTTGGGCCCCCCAGGAGCAACTGGGCCCGGGGCAGCTGCCCTTTTTGCCCCGTGTTAATGGCTGCCCTGACTTAGGGTGACCACATTTCCTAACTGCCATTTAGGGACACTTACTACCCCCTCTACCCCTTCCATTCATATTACTACCCTATCCCTTCCGTTCATATTACTACCCCCATACCCCTTCCGTTCATATTACTACCCCCCATACCCCTTCCGGCCATATTACTACCCCCCATACCCCTACCGTTCATATTACTACCCCCCCATACCCCTACCGTTCATATTACTACCCCCCCATACCCCTACCGTTCATATTACTACCCCCCACAGCCCCACCCCCTCTAGTCATATTATTAGCCCCCTTACCCCCTTCATTCATATTAGTACCCCCTCCATTCATATTAATACCCCCTCCTAACCCCCTCCATTCATATTAGTACCCCCTCCTAACCCCCTCCATTCATATTAATACCCCCTCCTAACCCCCTCCATTCATATTTGTACCCCCTCCTACCCCCCTCCATTCATATTAATACCCCCTCCTAACCCCCTCCATTCATATTAATACCCCCTCCTAACCCCCTCCATTCATATTTGTACCCCTCCTACCCCCCTCCATTCATATTAATACCCCCTCCTAACTCCCTCCATTCATATTAATACCCCCTCCTAACCCCCTCCATTCATATTAATACCCCCTCCTAACCCCCTCCATTCATATTAATTTCCCCTCCTACCCCCTCCATTCATATTAGTACCCCCTCCTAACCCCCTCCATTCATATTAGTACCCCCTCCATTCATATTTGTACCCCCTCCTACCCCCCCTCCATTCATATTAATACCCCCTCCTAACCCCCTCCATTCATATTTGTACCCCCTCCTACCCCCCTCCATTCATATTAGTACCCTCACCCCCTCCATTCATATTAGGATCCCCTTCTACCCCTACTAGTACCCTTCCACCTCCCCCCCCCTCCATTCCTATTAGTAGCCTCTAACCCCTTCCATTCATTTTTCTACCCACCTCTTCCCCCTCCCCCTCCCCAAATTATATCTCCCCTCTCTAACCCTTCCATACTAAATACCTGGCAGGGCGGGCAGGCAGCTGCTTTTTTTTTTCAGAGCCGGCGTCTGAGCTTATAATGACGCCGGCTCCACTCTCCTCCTTGCACACTGTTGTCCCCCTCCCTGCCGTTTTACCGCACAGAGCAGGGGAGGGGGACCTCTTCAAGTGGCGCACGGTGTCAGACTGAGCGCCGGGTAGTCACGTGACACCCGGCACTCCTATGCAGAGCGGGAGGGGGAGGCGCACCCCCGCCCAGCGTACACTGTGTGCGGTTCCATTATGGAGCCGCACGCAGCCTGTCAGGGGGACGGCAAACATCACTTGTCAGTCTGACAAGTGATTTTTGCGCTCCCCTTTGGCCGGCGGACCTGGGGGGGATTTCTGCATTATCTGTCCCCCCCAGATGATTTAATGGGGGGGATGCGTCCCCCCCATCCCCCCCGGTTCCTATGCCCGTGTGTATGACAATGTACCTGTATGTGTGCCTTTTATGATTGTGCATCTGTATATCTTTGTGACTGTGTGTCTGAATAATTAAATATGTGTGCTTGTATGGTTGTGTGTCTGTATGTTTGTGTATTTGTGCATATATGTATTTTTACCTGTATCTATGTCTATGCCTATATGGGAGAAAAGGAGAGATAGGGGCTGGGGGGAAGAAAGAGACAGAAAGGGGCTGGCGGGGAAGTAAGAAATACATAAGAGGGGTTGTAGGAGACACACTAGAGGGGGTGTAAGACACAAAGGGGCCAAAGGGGTAAGACATTTATGAGAGTGGACATCAAACACTAATGGGGTAAGAAATTAAAAAGGGGGGCTATGAGACACATAGGCGAAGATGCATTGTTTTTTTTGGGGGGGGGGGGGGGGGGAGCGTCAAAACGCATCTTCGCTTGTGTAGTCAAAAATCCTTGCACCGGCCCTGACAACAGGGCCAGTGCACCCGGACCATTTCATTGAGATAAAGTGGTCTGGGTGACTTTAGAGGTCCTTTAATGCTCCCACTGAAAATAATAGTAAGGGCAAGACGTACTAATTCGGGGAGAACATCTTACTACAATTCATAGGTGTGTTTTGTTAAATTATATTATTGTATTTAATAGTAAATGGTAAGTAAATAGCCTGTGTGTGGCTCTGTGGTCTGTACAGTGTGTCAGAGCTTGTCATCACGTTAAAACACTCCGGCAGTGAAAGAGTTAGTAAGCCGCTCTGCCCACTCGCCCCGCCCCTCGCTATATAAATCCCATTACCCAGCATCCTCTCTTTCTCTTCGCCATCTTAACCGGCGCCATGAAGTGAGTGCAAACATGGCAGACACACTGAGATTAATGGTTTTCTTTAATCCGCTGCCATCCTGCCACCCGAGGTGGCTCTGTGCCGCCAGGATGCCGGGATACGGTGGCCCGGGGTCTGTCGATTCCTCACCGCTTTCTATTTTGTGTTTACAGGGTCGAGCTGTGCAGCTTCAGCGGCTACAAGATCTACCCGGGGCACGGCCGGCGCTACGCCAGGACCGACGGGAAGGTGAGCGGGCTGGGTAGGCCCTGGGTGGGGTATGGTGGGACAGTGAGCGCGCCTGGGCTGCCCCCCGCACAGGGCTGGCGTGGCAGAGCTGTATAGAGCCCGGGGCAGGGGGTTCATTGAGCGGCTGTAAGGCAGGCCAGGCCCGAGTCATGGGATCTGACACACAGAGCTTATTAACTGCTATTGGTAGAGCTCTGTGTAACTAGGATATCACTGGATGCTGTGTATCGATCTGAACACTGCCCAGGCACACACACACTATGTACTAAGGCCTAGTAGCACTGTCAGCCCTGACCTGGGAATCTATTGAGCCTGATTTGTATACACTGAAAGTGGGAAGGAAGAATGATTCATTGTTACTTTGTAACTTGTTAGTTAAAAGGTGGTTTTCGATGGTCACATTTCTAAATGTAGCACTTCAGAACTTGGCTACCTTTACCTGTATGAAATTTGTAATAAAACTGACTGTGTTCTACTAGAGGAAGACTAAACAATTAATCCAGCTAATTTTGGCATTTGCTTTTAGAAGTGATCACGGTGGTAGGAGTCTTTCTGCATGAAATGCTGTACATACGGATTATGCCAACTAATGTCCATTATGAGTTGGGGAAAAAGTACAGTAGAGACTGTAGTTGGCAACACATGAAATGATGCTGGGCAAACTTATGTCTCTTCTACTTCCCTGCTTTCAGTGTAAACATTTTGTTGTCTCCCCCCCCCCCCCACCCCCCCTTACTTACCCTACTCGTGTATTACCTGGGAGAATGGTCTAATCAAATGCTAAGCATTTGACCCAATCATTAGCAGGGTGTGGAAACGATGTGGAAAAGATTCACCCTGTGCGATAATTCCTAGTAAGTTTATACTTTGCGTGTTTGAGGACTTGGTGAATAATGCACAGCAGGGCATTTTAAACTAACTGATTTAAGGGCAGCAGAAACAATACAAAAAATGCTGCTGGGCTGACACTATAGATTTACTAAAGGGATACTCCAAGCACCATAACCACTATAGTGATTTGAAGTGGTCATGGTAGCTAGAAAATAAATATTTCTTGATGTATGTTACTTCCGACAGTGTCATTAGCTGTCCTGGAACTCTTTTGGCATCTTGGCAAATGTTTAATCTGTGCTTATTTAGTGTCAACTCTCAGCATTTTGGTGAAACACGGGTCCTCCTTGCTGCCTAAGTCTTCTCCTCAGGTTTGTTTCCCCAGCGTTCTTGCCTGAGGAGGAATGATGAACATTCAGAACATGGGTACAGTGCTGGACCTAGGGGTGTATTTTTTTTTTTTTTTTGAATTCCAAAGGAGGGGCTGGGGTGTTTGGGTGTT
This sequence comes from Pelobates fuscus, assembly GCF_036172605.1. Lineage (NCBI taxonomy): Eukaryota > Metazoa > Chordata > Amphibia > Anura > Pelobatidae > Pelobates > Pelobates fuscus. The sequence continues at coordinate 292,122,275 of NC_086317.1, read as the reverse complement.
AAGTGTTGCTTCATCCCTCATCCAAAAACATGATATAAAAAAAAAAAACTGTTAAAGAAGCACTATAGTGCCAGGAAAACGAACTAGTTTTCCTGGCACTATAGGGTCTTTAGGCCCCCCTTCAGTCAGGGTCCCACTCCCGCCAGGCTGAAGGGGGAGGAAGGGGGTTAATCACTTACCTTTCTCAAGCGCCGTGCTCCCTCGGTGCTGGGCAAATCTACTCCCTCTTCCGACGTCAGCGCTGAATGCGCATGCGCGGCAAGAGCCACGCGTGCATTCAACCAATCCATAGGAAAGCATTTCTCACTGATTTTCACAGTGGGGTAGCTCCTCTAGCGGCTGTCAATGAGACAGCCACTAGAGGGTGGATTAACCGTAATGTAAACTTAGCTGTTTCTCTGAAACTGCTATGTTTACAGCTGCAGGGTTAACCCTAAAGGGACCTGGCATCCAGACCAATTCATTGAGCTGAAGTGGTCTGGGTGCCTATAGTGGTCCTTTTAATGATAAAGCAATCTGTTAAATATTAGGGATCGACTGCTTTTTTTTTTTTAAATTTATTTTTGATCTGTGAAGTTTCCGGCCGATTTACCAATACCGATATTGTTTATCTACCCTTTTGAAAATAAACTATTTCTACACCAATCTACTGTTAAATGGGCTTTTTTGTAAAAAAAATTTTTTACATTTTGTTTCAGTCCCTCCTCCCTATTCCCTTGGGTGCCCGCAGCAGTCCTGGGGGGCCCAGCACACTTACTTACCTTCTATTCAGCTCCCCTGTCTAACTCTCGTGGCCGGTGTGCTGCGCGGAGTGTTGCCATGTTAACCTGCTGCAACACTTTGACGGCTGCAGGATTTAGACAGGGGAGCTGCTGGGAAGGTAAGTAAGAGTGTGCTGGGACCGCCTGGACCCTGATGGCGGCTCTGGTCTGCATTATCAGCAATATTTGCCTCTTTATCGGTATCTTTGATCTGTCGATTTCTATTAAATATATAATTTAATCTTACATTTATAAATTTAGGTTTTCCAGTTTCTGAATGCAAAATGTGAGTCCGCATTTCTTTCCAAGAGGAACCCCCGTCAAATCAACTGGACTGTTCTGTACAGAAGAAAACACAAGAAAGGCCAGTCTGTAAGTGTTTTTTTTTTTTTTTTTTTTGTTCAGTGACGGGTTTTTAGTAACTCAGGAAATATTCTGAAGCAAAGTGGCTGCTGTAGAACTTAATGCTTAAATCAAAGGTTCTGTAGTGATTGCTTTGAATATAGCACCAGAATGGTTGTAAGCTTATTCAGAATATATAATTGTTCTCTTGCCACTCTACCTTATTAGATTACATTCCAACATACAGATCTGTTTAATCCCAGCTTTCTTAAATACTGCATTGTTTGTGTATTTCTTAATATTTCAGTACTGAGGTCACCATTATCTTCTATTTTGTTTTGAGTTTTATTGGTCACTAATTCAGAAAACACATTGATCATTCTTACTTTCCCTCCCTACAGGAAGAAATCCAGAAGAAACGTACCCGACGTGCAGTGAAATTCCAGAGAGCCATCACTGGAGCATCTCTGGCTGAAATTATGGCCAAGAGAAACCAGAAGCCTGAGGTGCGAAAGGCTCAAAGGGAACAAGCAATTAGGTGAGACTTTTTCATTTGTATTTTTTTTGTGTTCTGACTTTACCAATATATTGCTGGTTGCCAATGCGGTGTTGATATGTACTACTTCCGCCACCATGAAGTCATACTATTTAACTTCTATATTTTTTTTATAAAAAAGGGTTACTCTTAAGCCAGTGTTTTAATTACTTAAACTTTAGCTTGGTGTTACCCTTATTAGAAGGCGATATGTCCTTAATGAGACATGCTGGAGTTCTACTAAAGCAGCTTTAAGTGAATAAGCCCAGTAGATCTTGGTACAATTAAGAGAAATACTGTTCTCTCCAGGTTGAAAGTCTGTGTACATATAACCTCTTCAGTCTAGCTTTCTAAAACTAATCCTTGGTATGTTACTGAATTGTCAACTTGGGTATTATGTACTTGGCTACCTTATGAAAGTTCTAAAGCGGTAGTTCCTGACTGTTGTAAAATTATGTGGATGCGGGCACTGTAACATAGACTAAATGTTAGTGGGTGGTTTCTATTGCACTGTGGATGTTAATGCCATTACAGTAAACTTTTTGGGCAGTAGCACAGGTGAGCTGAATTTCTGTTCTTACATTGGAAAATAGTATGGGCACTTAAATCCCAGTTTTCTTGTGATGTGGTATGTGCTCTTATGTGTAGATAAATAGCTCTGTAATTTGCGCAATCCAGTGACAATCCTACTACAGAAATACAAAACTTTTTTTTTTATTATTATTATATGGAAGTTTCTGTCTCCAGTGTAGTAAGCTATGATTTGCATTTCTAAATCACAACCTTACCATGTGGTGGGGGTTATAGGGGACTTGTTATAACAGCAGGCTCATATTTAATGGACCACCCCTTAGGTAATATTGTGAAGAGTTATGTTCATTTAAAATTGTAGATATTAAGTCTACAAGTGTTTCTATGTCTGAAGCTTTGGTGTTAAAGGACCACTATAGTGCCAGGAAAACTTGTTTTTCTGGCCCTATAGTGCCCTTAGGGTGTCCACACCCTCAGGGTCCCCCTCCTGCCAGGCTCTAGGGGGAGGAAGGGGTTACCTCTTTCTCCAGTGCCGGGCGGGGAACTCTCCTCCTTTTCCATAACGATGTCATCGGCTGAATGCGCAGGAGCCAGCGCGCATTCAGCCAGTCCATAGGAAAGCATTCTCAATGCTTTAATATGGACGCTGGCATCTTCTCACTGTGAAAATCAGTGAGAAGCACCTCTAACGGCTGTCAATGAGACAGTCACTAGAGGCTGGATTAACCCTATTATAAACATAGCAGTTTCTCTGAAACTATGTTTATAAAAGAAAGGGTTAATCCTTGCTGGACCTGGCACCCTGACCACTTCATTAAGCTGAAGTGGTCTGGGTGCCTATAGTGGTCCTTTAATGTTTGTAACACCGATCTCAAATACTGTCAATGTGCTATTTGGAGACATATCCAAGCTGGGCAAATCCTTCCCTATGGCACGGACATGCTGTCTTCACTGCCTGTTAATCACTGCACAAACTGAGTTACATTAGTCACTGTTTCTGTGCTCCTCGTCAGCACAAGAGCTGGCTAGGAAGTAACCACTGTGCATACGCTGCGCTGTAGATCCTGATGAATGAAGGGAATTGTTTTAGTGCAAAAGTGTATCGGTTATTCTCTGCCCCAGCTTTTAGATATTGCTGGCTAAAGCCGAGCTCTCTAACAGCCAAGCATGTTTACTGGGGAGAGCAACATAGCCGTAAAACATTCTTACCTTTGCTGCTGCTCTATTGGATAGGTGAGAAGGCACACAACTGAAAAAGGAAAATCAAAGTGCCACCCGTTGAGACACTATTTCCACGTAGCCCACAAAGTAAAACAGATGCAATTTGTTTATAATCCCTGGAAGACTTAATGGGATATCTGGTCAGTGTTTTGGCTCCTAAGAGCCATAATCAGTTGTGGATTTTTCACCACCTAATGTCTGTCCTTTTCCTGTGCTTTTGTAAGTAAATATAAAATGGTGAATTCTATCATTTTAGCACAACTTATAGCTAACTTCTAAAAGCAGAGTTCCTCTGTGTAAAAAAAAAAAAGAGAAAATATTCTACTCTACAGGCAGCTTATCTGTGCAAAGTAAAACCTCTTTACATGGTTAAAAGTATCAATACACACATTGTGTATGACTGGGAGAAAAAAAAATAACTAACCTTTCTATTTCATAATACCTTGTATTTTAAACTGTTACTATGATAAAGAATATATATATATTAAAAAAAAATAAAAATCTTTTGTCCCTCTTAGGGCTGCCAAGGAAGCAAAAAAGGCAAAGCAGGCTACAAAGAAAACTGTTCCTTCAAAGGTATTTAATTTTTTTTTCCTTTCTCCAAACTTACACGTGCTGTTATAGTCAATGTAGATCTGTCACTTAAGTATTTCATAAGTATATATTCTTTATTAAATACTGATCAAGATACCATAAGATATGGTATGGACAGCTTTCTTATGAAAGCCTGAGCTTGACAAAAGGCAAAGCATCACAATTAACTAATTCTAGCAGCTGTGGGTTTCAGCCTCTGTCTATGGATGGTCTTGTTGGATCCTCGGTAGACATCAGTGTTGTCCTTTTGCGAGAGTGCATCTCTCCTGGCAACTAAAATGCTGCACCCTATTGTCCCCAGATCTGTTACTTTCAGTATATATATGCGCCTTTCAGCTGTATGCACAAGTTTTTCTTACGGAAACACATGAAATTAAACTGAAGAGCAACCAGCCAACTATGAATACAGCCTTTGTTAGTGGTGCATAATAAACAAAAAACATTTTTGTGCTACTTATTGTATTCTGTATATAGCTTAACATTCTATAGATAAGACTTACAACTATTCCTGAGACATTTAAAGTCCCACTGACTTATGTTGTGACTTAACTAATGTGGTGGCTTTTCTTTCATAGGGACCATCTAAGGCTGCACCCAAGCAGAAGATTGCAAAGCCCGTAAAGATGGCAGCACCCCGTGTTGGCGGAAAACGCTAAACTGTTTCATCTGGATGTTATAATAAATAACTGTTTTGAAAAGAAGTCTTTTCTTGTGTCTGTTAAATTGGATTTCTGGGTTAGAATTTGTCGCTATAAAAATGGCATGTTTGACTCCTGCTTGTACTATTTACCATTGTTTTAATTATTTTGAGATGTGTTCAGATATGTTGAAGGTTTTTTTTTTTTAGTCTCGGGTAAATTTTCAGGTTACTTTTCCAGTAGAAACACCAAATGCTAGTCAGGATTTATTAGATGCACAATACAATGACTATTGGTTAAGATTACTGTAAATAACTTGGCTTGTTATATAGATGTAACTAGGTGGCTTTTTAGCAAGCAATTGTAATTATGTACAATAGCAAAATGTAATTGACAAATATAGGAATTCACGAAAATGGTGACTTGCTCCCTGGTCAGGTACACTCATTGTATTTTACTTCCTAGGTTTAGTGAGGTATATTATTGGTATTTATATAGCGCCAACTAATTCCGCAGGACTTGTATATGGATGATGGTATCTTGCATAAACAGGCTTTGTGTTTAGCCCACAATTTCCTTTTAGTCTGTATGTAGAAACAGCTGTGGCTGCTTCAGTTAAAGGAAAACATAAACAACCATTACTACTACTGCCCATTATAAAGGTTAAGGTGCCGAGGATGACCTGGCTGCATCCTATGGTAAGATGCTTGACAACTTGCCTGGGTCATACTGAGAAACTGTATACCCTGCATCTGCTGTATTATAAGCAGAAACTTGTTCTAAGAGCATACAATTAAAGGGACACTAGTCATCTGAACAACTTTAGCTTAATGAAGCAGTTTTGGTGTATATGACATGCCCCTGCAGCCTCACTGCTCAATCCTCTGCCATTTAGGAGTTAAATCCCTTTTGTTTATGAACCCTAGTCACACCTCCCTGCATATGACTTGCACAGCCTTCCATAAACACTTCCTGTAAAGAGAGACCTATTTAGGCTTTCTTTATTGTAAGTTCTGTTTAATTAAGATTTTCTTATCCCCTGCTATGTTAATAGCTTGCTAGACCCTGCAAGAGCCTCCTGTATGTGATTAAAGTTCAATTTAGAGATTGAGATACAATTATTTAAGGTAAATTGCATCTGTTTGAAAGTGAAACCAGTTTTTTGTTTTTTTTCATGCAGGCTCTGTCAATCATAGCCAGGGGAGGTGTGGCTAGGGCTGTATAAACAGAAACAAAGTGATTTAACTCCTAAATGACAGTGAATTGAGCAGTGAAATTGCAGGGGAATGATCTATACACTAAAACTGCTTTATTTAGCTAAAGTAATTTAGGTGACTATAGTGTTCCTTTAATGATTTACTACAATAGTCTAGAAGTTAATCAGCTCACATTCATCCAAGTTTAGGCACTGCAACTATTGATATTATGCACTTTTTAAAAATGAATAATTCATGTATCTAAAGTATACTATATAGTGTAAAATGTATTCATACTACCGTCATTTCTTTTCCTGGCTATTATTCATGGCAGCATATACACATCGGTTAGCTCTGTCCCTTACAGCCGATAGGACAGGAAAAACACAAAGGCTTTAACCCCTTAAGACCGCAGGACGTTCTATGCCGTCCTTATTTAGATGGCTCTAAAATCCGCAGGGCGGCATAGAACGTCCTGCCTTCTTATGTACTTACCCGGTCGCCGGCGATCGCGGTATGGGGGACTTACCTGGGAGCCCAGGGAGTCCCCCTCCGTCCTCTTCAGCCCCCCAGGGCCATGTGATCGCGAGGACCCCGCGATCACATGGACGGCATAGCAGTCCATGTCAATGCCAGCAGGGGGAGTGCCTGTAATGACAGGTACTCCCCCCTGCTGTCTGAAAAAAAAATAAAAGATGTTAAATCAGTGTAAAAATAACATTATATATATTGTGTGTGTGTGTGTGTGTGTGTGTGTGTGTGTGTGTATATATATATATATATATATATATATATATATATATATATATATATATATATATATATATATATATATATATATATATACATATACATATACATATACATATACACATATACACATAAATATACATACACTGTCTGTGTATTTTAATATTATACATAATTATATATAAATATCAAAATACACGTACAATGATATTGATTAAATATATATAATTTTTATTATATATTATATAATAAAAAATATATAAATACGTTAAAATAAAATAATACAAAATAAATAGATCGAAATTATGCATGTTTATATATTTAACTATTTTAAAATGAATATATATATAGACATCAAAATACATGTAGAATGAAATAATATATAGCTATATACGTATATATCACTAAATATATACAATAAAAAATTATATACATATACACATATATAATAATTCTACGCATATATTTATGTAATTTTACATAATTAGGTCATTTTATTAATTACAGTTAGCGGGACCTGCCTGACAACCCATGCTGAAACTATAGGGAATTTAATTTGCTAGCACTATATTTAACCCTGTAACTTTCCAAGACACCATAAAACCTGTACATGGGGGGGGGGGGTACTGTTTTACTCGGAAGACTTCGCTGAACACAAATATTAGTGTTTCAAAACAAATATATTACAATGATGGTGACATTTTTTGCATTTTAACACACAAATGGCACTTACACTGACGATATAATTGTTGTGATAAGTTTTACTGTTTTGAAACACTAATATTTGTGTTCAGCGAAGTCTCCCGAGTATAACAGTACCCCTCATGTACAGGTTTTATAGTGTTTTCAAAAGTTACAGAGTCAAATATAAGGTTTGCGTTTCAGTTTTTTCACATTAAAATTCGCCAGGTTGCCTTTGAGACCGTATGGTAGCCCAGGAATGAAAATTATCCCCATGATGGCATACCATTTGCAATAGTAGACAACCCCGGGTATTGCAAATAGGGTATGTTCGTTTTTTGTTTTTTTTTAGTAGCCACATAGTCACAAACACTGGGCAAAACTTGCGTTCAAATTAGTTTTTTGCATTTTCAAATATTAACACTAACTTTGGCCAGTGTTTGTGACCAAGTGGCTACTAAAAAAGACTGGACATACTCCATTTGCAATACCTTGGGTTGTCTACTTTTGCAAATGGTATGTCATCATGGGGGTAATTCTTATTTCTGGGCTACCATATGGTCTCAAAGGCAACGTAACCAATCTGGCGAATGTCAATGTGAAAAAACTGAAATATGTAACATGCTATATTTGACCCTGTAACTTCCCAAAACACCATAAAACCTGTACATAGGGGATACTGTTTTACACGTGAGACATCGCTGAATACAAATATGTGTATGTTACTGCAGTAACCGCAAACAGTATTATGACATTCACAGTTAGAATGTCACGTAGAATTAAAAAAATTCTTATTTTCTCCCATTTTTGTAATATTTATTTTCATATTAAATTATGTTCCATACCTAAATATTTGATAAACGAAAGCCCTGTTTCCCCTGAATAAAATGATATATAATAAGTGTGGGTGCATTTAATATGAAAGAGGTGAATTATGGTTTGACAGACATGTAGCGCAAATGCCAGGTTTTGTTTACGTTTGTTTTGGATCACAACTTGTACATTTGGCTGCGGTCTTAAGGGGTTAAAAGGAGGCTCCAATCCTAAGGTCCTCAGTCAGTTTACAAGATCTAAAGTAGATAAAGAGACATAATGGGTGGGTAGTATATGCTGCCATGAATAATCGCCAGTGAAAGAAAATTACGGTAAGTAGGAATACATTTTCCACTTTCCTGACTAATCATGGCAGCATATACACATGGGAAATACCCAAGCTTACAAAGGGAGGGACAGAAACTTAAATGCCAATCAAAGCAGAACAATTCAACATAGAAGAATGAACTAAATGAAGTACTTGACGTCCAAATTGCGCATCATTGAATGTGTTAACGAACGGTATGAAACGCCGGTTCAAATGCTAGCTTTACAAAAAGTGTCAGCAGAAACCATTGCCATGGAAGCCCACGATGCTGCAACAGCATGAGTGGAGAGTGCCCTGATACCCTCCGGCCAAGCTAGAGAATGACAATCTTTTCCTGTTAGGCTGGACCTCAGATGCCAAATACAAGACAATCATATCCTGTTGAAGATCAGTGATTGGGGTTCATGGGAACAAGCTTGGAGTTCACACATTCACCTTGCTGAGGTACTAGCCACCAGCACTTTCTGTGCTACAACCACGCAAGCTCCTGCTAAAGGTTAAAATTATGGTTTAGTCAGAGCCTGAGAGACCAGTGGCACGTCACATATTGTCTTCAACACCCTCAGTAGAGGCTTGAGTGAGTTCAATCGCTGCTTATATGAAGCAAAGCATCAGGGGTATCAATACTCAATAGGTACCCTTCACTACAGGTAGATAATGACCTTGATAAGCATTCACTCTGGGCAGGATCTCAGGTGTTAAATGCAAGACAACCATAACCTGTTGAAAATCAGTGAATGGGGATGCACAGGGCCAAGCCTGGAGTTCACACATTCTCCTTGCTGAGGTACCAGTCACCAGCACTTTCTGTGCTACCACCATGGAAGCTCCTGCTAGAGGTTAGAATAATGGTTCAATCAGAGCCCGTGAGACCACTGGTACGTCACATATTGGCTTCACCACACTTAGTGGAGGCTTGAGATCAATCAATGCTTACAGGAAGCAAAGCACCAGGGGCTCCAATGTTCAATGGGCACCCATCTATGTGGAAAGTACAGATATGTGCTCCTCTAGAGTGTTATAACTCAGACCTTTTCTAGGCCTGATTGAGGAGTAATTCCCACAGACAAATGCATACCATGTTTTGTAAAGTATTTATAGGACGGTAAGAGGATCTCAATGACCGTCTCAGGGATGCCCGTACTTATGGGGACTCCCGCATCAACACCAGAACTTGAGGATCTTGGTGTGTCAAGGGACCTTGTAATAGGTCTGGACGTACTGGAATTTCCCTTGGAGGTTCCAGAATCATCTATTCATCATAGGAATTTAGAGTCAACGTGGCCTTCAACGGTCTCCTTTTGAATTACCTTTAGGAAGGTTGAAAACCGGAAACTATATAAGTTTATCTAAATATGTACATCAGATTAAAATTCCAAATCTGAGTCAGCGTATCCTAACCTTGAGCATTCTGGTCGTAAAATCCAGAAAATACTTCTGGACTTGGTAGTTCCAAGAAATGGCCATCAGATCTACGTAGGGTATCAGACAAATCTGCGTCAACCCCGAGGATACGTCAGGACATGGTTGCCATTCCACCTTGTCCACAGTTATTCGGCTCAGGTAATCAGCCATTGTATACTGAGCCCCTGATTGTTCTTCTGTGCCCTGATCATCATGGACTGTAATTCCATCAATACGTAGCTGTGAGACCCATCTTGATAGATATAGGATACAGTTACTTGAAATTTGAGCAAACTTGGACCCACTTCTTCAGCAACCCTCTGATGTGAAGAAGAGCCCTGCATTTGACTTGTAATGCAATACAATTGAATGGAAATAAGGTGCAACATGGTCCAAACACTGTGCAACCAATCTTTGAAAAATGGAATCTGAGCTTATAATTGACCAATGAGGATCTGTTCACTGGAAACACAGAGATATATTCTCTCTTTTTAGCTACCAAGTAAGATGTAACTCCACTAATGGGGACCTAGTCAGTGGCCTTTTCTCTTGTTAACCCAAGATAGGGAGAATCTTTGAGAAATGCAGAGATGCCATTGGGTCCATCTGACAAGTCTGATGGTGGAAGCCAGGAGTTCTAGTAGTTGCATCTACTTTCTTGCTGTTACCAAGCAAAATTAAAGAAACTGGGAGAGAAAACCTCCACAATCTGTGCCACTGTTCCTGAGATAGGAAAAAAGCAGAACATGTAAACCACCCAGAAATGTCAACCACTGAACTGGTGTGAAACTGCTTTTCTTGATTTTCATCAAGCAGTCAAACTTCAGGCGTTCTGAAAGAACTATCTTTCTCTGTGGGCCTGAGGCTACCAGAAGTAGATCATCCAGATAATGGAACCAGGTGGAGTGCTAGACTCTCAATATCACTATAAGCACATAAAAGGTTCTTTGGGCTGCAGTGAGGCCAAATGGTAGGGCACTAAATTGGAAGTTCTCTTCAGAGATAATGCTGAAGATCTAGGTCGATTGGAATGATAGTAAGCATCCTTGAGATATATATAGAGATAAGGAAATTATCCTTCCAAATTGCTTGAGATATGGATCTGATTGACTCCATCTTGAAGACTCTGACATTCAGCCTTTTGTTGGCCCTTCTTAGGTCCAGTGTAGGCTTCCATGTGCTTTTTCTTTTAGCACCAGAAGATAGGCGAATATTGTCCCTGGAACTGCTCTCGTTATGGGACATAAGAAATCACCTCTTCGGCCAGAAGGCTTCTTACATATTCCTTCAGTTCTTACCTTTTGATTCACCTGTCTTAATTCTCTTGTTGGTATAGAGACTCCTGTGTCAGAAGAAAAGACTCCAGTCTATATCAATCTGGACTATGGATACCACCCAAGTCTCCAGAATGTGACGAGCCCAGGTCTGTCTGATCAGAAAATGAGGCTCCTAGTACTGGAGGAGACACGTTCATTGCTAAAGAGCAAAATTACTGCTTCATAGCTCCATTAGAACCTTGAAAGGCAGGTTTACCAACTGCAATGAGTTACCTCTGGAGTATTCCCTGCAGGGTCAGTAGCTCCATGTATCTCAGAAATGCTGGTCACTGGAGGTTGTCCGGTTTGACTATGGGGAGCTGGGATTCTTGGAACTTCAGTCCTGAGGTACAAATACCTTGTAACCCTCAATCAACTTCTCTTTTTTTTCCAATTCTTTATTTATTGTCAAACAGACAGTATATCAGTACATTGACATATCAATGATGTGCTTCGCAGAAGCCAGAGGTGTAAGCTTATATACTTTCGTTTGTCTGGGTTTTTTTTTACAACTTTAACGGTATAACATAACGTACATGTGTGATTGGATTATGTTACAATTGTAACAATATGTGTACAAAGATGGGTACAAGTGAGTTTTTTTGTAGAGTTATTCTTGGCTTGCGTCAATCTGGCCTCGTATGAGAGTGAGTCGTCCTCTCCTTTAGGGGTGTGGGAGCCCTTTAGTTGTTCGGTGGTGGGGGTGAGCATCTACTCCCTACCCCTTAGTTCCGGAGTGGAGTCATTCGTTGTATTGTTCCCATGGTGCCCATACCCGGTTAAAGGCTGTTATGGTATTGCGGACCTGGGCTGTCCATTAAATAGTTGTCTTTACCTTAAGCCATTACTAGGGATAAAGGTGGTGTCTCCGGCTGTCCATTGTTGAGCCAGGGCTCTACGGGCTGCTAGGTATAGCATGTTTAGTAGTCTCTGTTCGTATCTGTCTAGTCCGTCTGTAGGCAAGCCCAGGGGTCGGGCGTGAGTCTTTTGTTCAGGAGACGGGAGCCCACGGCAACTACCTCCCTCCAGTACAAGGTAACCTTTGGACAGTGCCACCACATGTGAATGTAAGTGCCTTTTTCACCGCACGTACGCCAGCAGGTGTCTGAGGGGCTGATTTGCATGTGGCATTGCTTGACAGGGGTTGTATACCACCTAAAGACTGTTTTGTAAGCTTGCTCCTGTAGGGAGGTGCAGATAGATGTTTTTGTGCATGCTTCCCAAATGTTTTGCCAGTCTATCCCCTCCAATGTGTCCCCCAAGTCTGCTTCCCACCTGTCTGTGTATGTTATTGTCCCCCATGTCCCTGACTCTGTGCAGATGTGGCTATAGAGTAGTGAGATGAGTTTCGTTGGCATGGTTTCTTTAAAGCATATGCGTTCGAAGAATGTTAAGTTCTTGGTTGTCGCTGCTTTAACCTTGGCGGTTTGTGCGAAGTACCTGATCTGAATGTAGCGGAAAAAATCTCTGGTTTGCAGCGGAGCCAGGGATTTTAAGTGGTCGTATGTTACTAATTGTTTGTCGATGTATAGGTGTATGTAGCGTTGTAGCCCTGTGGTTTCTATGCCTTTGAAATCTCGAGCCCTGAGTCATGGTGGGAATGCTCTATTCCGGAATATTGGAGTCATCGAGCTTGGGGTGTTCATGAGTTTATATTTCTGTGCTACCGCGTCCCATAGGCTTATAGAGTTGAGGATGGCTGGGCAGGTGGTTCTAATTATCGTTCTGTGTTCTCTGGGTGTCCATATTAAAAATTGAGGTTTGTCCGTGCCAGTCATTACGGATTCTATGTCTACCCATCTGCGTTGGTCTATTGGGCAGTGCCAGTGTGCTATTTGGGCCAGTTGTGCTGCTACGTAGTAGTTGTGTGAGTGGGCAATCCTAGTCCTCCCCGTGGTTTAGGGTTGTATAGTATGGCTCTGGCTATTCTAGGTTTTTTCCTCTGCCATATGAAGGCATCGATAGCCTTCTGAACGTCTGCCAGATCTTTTCTGGTGACCCTGATCGGTAGTGCTTGAAAGAGGAATAAGAGTCTGGGCATGACGTTCATTTTAACTGAGTGGAGGCACCCTAGCCACGTGATGGGTTTGTCTGTCCATTTGTCTAAGTCATTTTTTATGGTGTGCAAGAGGGGTGTGTAGTTGTGTCTGTATAGTGCAGTGGGGTCAGCAGTAAGTTGTATTCCTAGATATGTTAGCGATTCATGGTTTATCCTTAGTTGGTGTTTATGCTTGATATATGATGCCTTCTTGCAGGTGGAAGGGCATGGCTGTCGATATGGTGAGGTTGACCTTGTATCCGGAGACTTCTCCGTATTGTAGTAAGAGTGTGTCTAGTCGGTCCATGGATCGTATTGGGTCAGACAGTGTTAATAGTACGTCATCGGCGTATGCCACTACTTTGAATTGTTTGTTTCCTATTTGTATTCCCTGTATCAGCGGGTCTGTTCTGATGGATTGTAGAAGGGGTTCCAGAACTAGCGCGAAAAGTAGGGGCGAGAAGGGACACCCCTGTCGTGTCCCATTTCTCACTGGGAAGGGGGTCCTGGGGGCTCCAGGTATGATTGTTTGTGCTTGTAGGTCAGTATATAGGGCCTTAATTGCACTAAGGTATGTTTCTGGGAAGCCTTGTTATTCTAGTAGCTGGAATAGGAATGGCCATTGGACTCTGTCAAAAGCCTTTTCGGCGTCTAGGGAGGGCAAGGGAGGGGGTTTCGGAGTTGGACATGTACCAGATCAGGTCTGCCCCACAGCGGGTGTTTTCATATAGCTGTCGTCCTGGCATGAAGCCGACCTCATCCGGGTGTACTAGTTTGGTCAAGAGAGGTGTTAATCGTAGAGATAAGATTTTTGCGAATATTTTTAAGTCCGAATTGATTAGGGAGATTGGCCTGTAGTTCGTAGCTAGGGTGGAGTCTTTATTTGGTTTTGGTAGTAGTATTACATTGGCGGTAGCCATGTCTCGGTCTGGGGTCCTTCCCTGTAGGAAGTGGTTATATAATTTAGTGAGGGGGGTACTAATTCTTCTTTGAATTTTTTGTAATAGGTCATGTCGTATCCGTCGGGTCCAGGCGCCTTATTACCTTGTAGTGTAGAGATTGCCGCTGTAACTTCTTCTTGAGTTATAGGCTCTTGTAGGGTGACTGCCTCTTCTGTTGTTAACCTTGGTAGGTCTGTGTGTGTCAAGAAGTCGTTGATACTCGTGAGTAGTTGGGCATGTGCTACCTCATTTCGTGGAGTATGGTCATATAGTCTGCGAAAGTATTCTGTGAATGCTAGGTTGATGGCTCTTGGTGTGTTAACTACTGTGTTAGCGGAGTTACGGATCATGGTGATGGGTTTGGAATCTTGTCGGGGCCTGAGTGTCCGGGCTAATAGTTTGTCCATCTTATTGGCTTTCTCGTAGAAGAGGCGTCGGCATCGTAGGATACCGTGTGCTACATCTGCTATTGATTGTTCTCTGATGGAGTGTCTTAGTGCCTGAAGTTCGTTAAATTTGACTGTGGTGGGGTTGTGTTTGTGTTGGTGTCCTATTCTCTGTAGAGCAGTTTGGAGTTCTAAGAGGCGTTTTGTTTTTGCTTTTTTTTTATGGGTGGCTGTTCGGATGAAGTGGCCTCTCAGGACTGATTTGTGAGCTGCCCATATGATCGTCGGGTTTACGTCGCCCGTGTAATTGTTGCTAAAATAGTCTGTGATTGTTGCCCGGGTGGCGAGAAGTATCTCCTCATCATTGAGTAGGTTAGCGTTGAGTTTCCAAGTCCAGTTTGTGTGATAGTGTAGTTTCCCTAGTGTAACTGATATGTCGGCGTGGTCAGACCATGTGATGCTGTTGATCTCTGAGTGTATGAGTTTGGTCATGCCTGCTCCATTGAGGAGAATGTTATCGATTCTAGAGTACGTGTTGTGTGGTGCTGAGTAGAATGAATAGTCCCTGGTAGCTGGATGTTGTAGTCTCCACACATCGAGTAAGCCCGTGTGTTGAAGAAAGGTGTGCATTAATTTGTCTTGGCCCCCTCTGCCCTGTGAGCGTTGAGTGCCTGGTGTCATGGAGAAACACATCCGGGTTCGGCACTCAGCTGTGAGGAGCCGGATCCCGCCCCCCTCTGACACAGCTCTGACGGTATTTAGGGAGACTGAGCCACAGGTAGGGTGCTTGGTGATTGATTGTGTGAGCTAACGTGTGAGCTGCCTCAGTGAGACCGCGGGCTCCACAGGCTCAGCTACTGGGAGCTACTTCCACCAGACTACCTCTCCACAAGCTCAGACAAGCCGTGCAGCAAGGATTGCTGCATGCCATAAAGGATTACTGGAGAACGGATACTTTGCTACTTTACAAGTGGACCATATCTCTGAACTATTGGAGGACTACCCATATTAACCTTAAGTATATCTTTCAGCTATTTGTCTGCAATATCATTTATTAATGAACTAATGCTTGCTTACTCAAACCTTCATTGCTACAAGTTACTAATCTCATGAAGGACAACTCCCATCATGCTTATTCACTATGAACTGTTTCTTGCTTTGCAAATACATTCAGTGCTTCAAGTTACTAATCTCATGAAGGACTACTCCCATCATGCTTATTCACTATGAACTGTTTCTTGCTTTGCAAATATATTCAGTGCTTCAATCTACTAATCTCATGAAGGACAACTCCCATCATGCTTATTTACTGAACTATGAACTATGAACTATGAACTGTTCTTGCTTTGCAAATATTCTTAGCTACTTGATTATTGTTCCTATTGAAGATTATTCTCATGAACTTAAAGAATGTTACTTAATGGATCTCTGAAGAAATACTTAATAATGAACTTTGTGTTGTTGATTACTTGCACTTCTTCTTATTGGATTATTGCCTAAATGCAATTCATTTAAGTTTTACACTTATTAAAACTTCGGTTGAATCAAGTTACCAGTGATTCTCTCTTTTCTTAAAGCTACAGTATTGATACTTAAGGATTCTCCATTTCTTCACTATTGTAATTAGGGAGTTTACAAGCTGCAGTTGAGTTCCAACCCAAACCACCCCTAGTAGTGTAACACCTGGTTTGGAGCTTCTGTCAAGTGTCGGGCAAGGGATTGCGTTAAAGTCTCCTCCTACTATTAGTATGCTTCCTTGTAGAGTGGCTATCAGGGTTTCTATGAAGTTCCAGAAGATATGATCTGGTTCATTGGGGGCGTAAATGTTGACTACATGTATTTTCATGCCGTGTATAGTGCCTGATATGGCTAGGTATCTGCCCTCAGGGTCAGTTTGTTGGTGTGTTAGTATGAATGGGCAGGTTTTGTGGATCAGGATGGCGACACCTGCTTTTTTCCTAATTGCTCTAGCCTCATACGTCGTGGTGTATGTGCGGTCTTTTAGTCTGACTAGTGTTGTTCTGTGTAGGTGCGTCTCCTGTATAAGTGCTATATCAGTCTTTTTTTATTTCAGTTCTCTTAGTAGTAGTCTTCGTTTTTGGGGTGTGTTGAGGCCCCTGGAGTTTATGGATAGGATTTTAAGTGTCATGGTGGTGACGTTGTGGTGGCTGTCTCAGATTGTATGGTCCTCTGTCAGGGTCTGTCTTAGTTCGGGTAGGTTCCTTCCCTGGTTTTACCTTTGCGTCTTGCGTAAGTTTAAGGGCGGTAGTCTCACTTGTACACATGTTAAACATTAAAACATTATAACTGTTTACATAATAAAGAAAAACATTCCAGAGTAAGTACAGTCTGGTCTTACATTCTGCCAGAGCGAATCGGGGGTGGCTTCTCTTCCCGCAGGTCATATCACTATGGTTCCAGCAGGGTCGAGTGAGTTCCCGGTCCACCTTGTCACAATGCCAGAGACTCTTTTACAGCTATTGAGAAAATATATATAGCAAATTCACATTTATATCACATATCCCAGGTTTTGCATTTAGGTTAATTTGTAGCGTGCCTAGATAGTGGTGTCGGAGTTGCCTTTGTGCTCCTCCATGTTCCCAGTTGCTATGAGGGGGGGGGGGGGGGAAGAGAAAGACAGACAAGCCACCCCCCCCACCCCCCCAAAAAGCAAGACAAATCAAAACCCAAAAACACTACACTGGGTGCCCCAAGGAATACAGAGCGTTAATTATCAAACTCATCTTAGGTCCCCGGTTGGTGGCGAGAAGTATGAGGAGTGAGGAGCCCTGGTTTCCCTGATCGGTTGATCTTGAGTGTTACTGGGATTCAGAGAGTTGTATCTTGGGGGATACCTATAGCATGTTGGCTTAGCGTTCTGCCTAGTGTGAGAGGGCCCATGCCTTGGGTAGAGTGAGGTAACTAGGTTGCGTATTGTTTGCCATGTGGCATGAGGGGTTGGGTAGTGTGTGCTATCCCCGTCCCTTGTGTGTGTGGGGGGGGTGGTGGTGGTAGTTTATCCCTTCTCCCATTCCCCCCTGCAGTAGCCAGAGTCTCCCTCAGGCCCAGTGGTGTGGCCGGTCCCCAAGTTCGTGTGGGGGGTACCTATTAACCAGTCCGGTGGAGTGGTTGTCGAACTCCGCGGGAGCCGGGTGGTAGTTCATGTGTGTTGGTCCGCTGCTTCGCCAGCTGTCAGCCAGTCCCAGGGGAGTGAGCGGAGCTCCGGTAGGTTGTCGTGTGGCAGGGTGAATCCTGGCGGGGGGTCTAGGCAGAGGCCGCGGAGAAATTTTAAGGGATCAGTCCCGGGCAAAAGGGTGTGCGTTGCGCCTGACCTGAATGCCACGAGCTTGAACGGGTGACCCCACGTGTACCGGATCTCTTGGTTTTGCAGCAGTGAGGTTAACGGCTTCCAGTCTCGGCGGCGCTGCAGTGTAGTGGGTGATAGGTCCTGGAACAGGGTGATGTTAGCAGATTGGTAAGTGAGTTTGTGCTGTCTGGCGTATCTCATCACTGCTTCTTTTGTTGTATAGAAGTGGAAGCGAATTATGATATCCCTTGGCGCCATCCCTTCAGTTCTGCGGGCCCAGAGCGCCCTGTGTGCTCGGTCGATCGTCCATTTTTTTCCGGAATTTCTGGGAGGAGATGTTTAAAATAGTATTACAGCTTTTCCACGAGTGCCCCCTTGTTCGGTGTTTCTGGGAGGCCTCTCAGCCGGACATTGTTGTGCCTTGAGCGGTTCGCCAGGTCCTCGACCAGTAGTTCCATCTCTGTTATTTTCTGCTCTACAGTTCTTGTGTGGGTCACTGTGGTATTGTGGGCCCGTGTAACTTGTTCCATCCTCTCTTCCAGCACTGCGGTCCGGGTGCCCAGCGCCTGAATTTCCGATTTGACCTCTTGAGTGCTCTTGGAGATTTCTCCTGCGAGGTAGTTGCAGACCTCCAGGAGTTTGTTGAGGATGTGTGTGGTGTCAGCTTGTGCGGGCAGATCGTCGCCTTCCGAGGGCGTTTGGGAGATGGGGCTGTGTGGGTCACGCTGGCGGCCATCTTGTGCGGCCTGTGAGCCGCGCGGCGTGGTGATTTTGATAACGGATGTGGAGGTTTCTCTCCTTTCCCCTTTCTTTTACCGTTGTTGTTTGGTGCCGGCTTGCGTGCTGAGCATTGTGCGTGCTAAGGTGCTGGGTTATGAGTCTCGATGCCTATAATAGGTGCTAGATTGTCGGTGGATTTAGCGGAGCTCTTGGACTACACGTCCATTTCGGTCGGCAGTCAGACCACGCCCCCCTCAATCAACTTTTCAATGGATTCATCCAAAGCTTTCCCAAACAGCACCTCCCCTTCAAAAGAATGGTGTAGAGGGCAGACTTGAAGGATGAGTCATCATCCCAGAAACAAAAGTATTATGCTATAGATGCTATAGATAAAGCCATTTAAACAGTAGAATATCCTAGTTACCT
Organism: Pelobates fuscus; assembly: GCF_036172605.1. Taxonomy (NCBI): domain Eukaryota; kingdom Metazoa; phylum Chordata; class Amphibia; order Anura; family Pelobatidae; genus Pelobates; species Pelobates fuscus. Next base: position 292,103,347 of record NC_086317.1, on the reverse strand, counting down.
CTAGGGAAACTTCTGTGAAGAAGTCAGTTGTAACCTGAAGACTTCAAACTGCATCTTCAATCTTGGCTCTTAATATCTCTCTTCATAGTAGCCTTCAGATGCTTAATCATCTTTTTCATGGTTGAAGAAACAGCGGCGAAAGCTACAGCTGGCTGACATCCTGCATTGGCAGGCGTATAAATTTGGACAGGTCTGTGTTCACTTTTGATCCATAAGTTTGCAACTTAGGTGGTGTAGTTCAAGGGTTGGAAATACCTTCCTCCATAGGATAAAACCTTAGAACTTCCTTTGTAAGCCATGGCCGCATGTCATGTGGTTGCACAGTGATAGTTTACGCTGAAACGGCTATCTTCTGGAGGCAGTCAGTGCATAGCCGTTTTCCTTCCACTGTCTTCCCCTCATAACCAGAACCTGATGTAGATTCAGACATCAAATAAGTAATAAATAAATAGAAAATAAATCTTACCTGTGGCAAAGCAAAGTAAAAAAGTCCACTGTTAAATTCTATTAAGAAACCAGTGAAACAGATTAAAAACTGGCTGTAAACAGCAGGGCCGGCCTTAGGCCTTTGGGCGCCCTGTGTGAAAAATCTTCACAGCGCTCCCCATTCCCGTCCCCCCTCCCCCACTCCTCCTCCCACCTCCTTCCTTCCCACACACCCTGTCACACACACACACACACACAGGCAGACAGCCATAAACACACGCAGTCACACACAAACACACACAGACATAGAATGTGACGGCAGATATGAACCATTTGGCCCATCTAGTCTGCCCAGACAGTCACACATAGGCAGTCACACACACACACACAGGCAGACAGCCACACACACACAAACACACACAGGCAGACAGTCACATACACACAGGCAGACAGCTACACACACAGGCAGGCAGTCACACACAGACAGCCACACACTAACACATAGGCAGACAGCCAAACACACAGAGGCAGACAGCCACACAGTCACACACACACAGTCAAACACACAGACAGTGACACACACACAGGCAGACAGCCACACACACAGGCAGACAGCCACACACACAGGCAGACAGTCAAACACACACAGGCAGACTGCCACACACACACACAGGCAGACAGTCACATACACACACAGGCAGACAGACACACACACAGGCAGACAATCACACACACACAGGCAGACAGCGACACACAGTCAGTCACACACACACACAGACACACACACACACAGGCAGACAAACACACAGACACACACACAGGCAGACAGTCACACACACACACACACACACAGTCACACACACGCACAGACAGTCACACACACACATAGACAGACATCCACACACACACAGGCAGACAGCCACACACAGGCAGACAAACACACAGACACACACACACAAGCAGACAAGATATTACTTTGCTGCAGAAGGATTTAGATAGACTGGAGGACTGGGCACTCAAATGGCAGATGAAATTTAATGTTGAAAAATGCAAAGTTATGCACTTCGGCGTAAAGAATACACAAGCAACGTATACCCTTAATGGAAGCGAATTAGGGATAACAACACACGAAAAGGACTCGGGAATTGTTATAGACAACAAACTATGCAACAATGTGCAATGTCAATCAGCAGTGGCCAAGGCCAGTAAGGTATTGTCATGCATGAAAAAGGGCATTCATTCTCGGGACGAGAATATCATTTTGCCTCTCTATAAATCACTGGTAAGACCACATATTGAATATGCTGTGCAATTTTGGGCACCTGTTCTAAAGAAGGATATCATGGCACTAGAAAAAGTGCAGAGGCGGGCTACAAAATTAATAAAAGGAATGGAACATATCAGCTATGAAGAAAGGTTAACAAATTTAAACCTATTTAGTTTAGAAAAACGTCGCCTGAGAGGGGATATGATAACATTATACAAATATATTCGGGGCCAATACAAACCATTGTGTGGAAATCTATTCACAAACCGGACTTTACATAGGACACGAGGCCATGCGTTTAGACTGGAAGAAAGAAGATTTCGTCTAAGGCAAAGGAAAGGTTTTTTTACTGTAAGAACAATCAGGATGTGGAATTCTCTGCCTGAAGAAGTGGTTTTATCAGAGTCCATACAGATGTTCAAACAGCTACTAGATGCATACTTGCAAAGACAGAATATTCAAGGATATAATCTTTCAATGTAGGGTAATAACTGCTTGATTCAAGGATAAATCTGACTGCCATTCTGGGGTCAAGAAGGATTTTTTTTGTCCTAGCTTGTTGCAAAATTGTGCTTCAAACTGGGTTTTTTTTTTTTTTTCCTTTTGGATCAACAGCAAAAAACAGGTGTGAGGAAGGCTGAACTTGATGGACGCAAGTCTCTTTTCAGCTATCTAACTATGTAACTATGTAACACATAATTACCTCTGTTCCTTATGGAGGCAGACAGGCAGTGCAGCTCCTGGATTCTGGTTGTTGGGGGGAAGCAGGGACTCCTTCCAGCTTCCCCTGTAGCAGTTAGATGGCATTTTAGCTCCGCCCCCGCCGCAAGGTAAGCCCCACCCCTGCCACAATTTTTATTTTATTTTTAATCCCAGCCGGCCATGTGTGAGCTGGGTGGCTGCAGGGCGCCCTGTGCCCTAAGGCCAGCCCTGGTAGACAGCACCTATCCCTGTCTGGACTCCCTCAAATACTTACCAAATAAGTTCGGGATGTTTACTGTAATTCTCCCTTCATTTTAGGTACCTTCTGGCAATTGCCCTTATCCAAGATGGTTAAGCACCGCAGTTTCAAAAGCACCGCAGTCTCAAATGCACCGCACTTTTACATGCAAGTTTTAAATACAACCCAGTTTAAATGCCTCACAGATTAAATGCATCACAGTTTAAATGATTCCCAGTATAAAAGCACAACTGCATAATGTACCACAATGTAAAGATATTATAGCACAAGGTACAGCTGTATAATACACTAGTTTAAAGACATCAAAGCTTAAATGCATCACAATCTAAATTCCTCATAGATTAAATGCATCACAGCATAAAAGCACACCTGCATAATGTACCACAGTATAAAGGTACCCTAAAATAACAAAAACACAAATAAAGTAATGAAGAAAAAACATACATGTCCATAAGTAAAGGGAGCAAATTGCTCACATCCTAGGGGCTGTAGGACAGGAAAAAGACTGAGGACCTTAGCAATGGAGCCTCCTTTTAAAGCCTTGGTGTTTTTCCTGTCCTATTGGCTGTAAGGGGCGGAGCTAACCCATGTGTATATGCTGCCATGATTAGCCAGGAAAATGTATTTTTAAAGGATAATAGTAACCTGAAACTATTTGTAGATAATCCTTTTCCTCAAGTGTTGAGGGTATTATCTTTTTTTTGTTTATGAAGTGTGTATATATATATATATATATAAACAAGACACCTCTCAACAGTGCATGCAGTAGCTTTGCCAGATCCTGACTCCACTCTGTTTGTGGATGGCTCTAGATTTGCGGATGAAAAGGGAAGGTACCATACTGGATTTGCTGTTGCTACAGAAGATCAGGTACGTCAAGCATCTTCACTTTCCTCACCCACATCTGCTCAAGACGCTGAATTGACAGCCTTCTCAGTGGTATGCAAAATGTCTGAAGGAAAATGTGCTAATATCTACACTGACTCAAGATATGCCCTGGGTGTGGCACATGATTTTGGATCAATCTGGAAGACAAGAAGATTTCACACAGCGACTGGCACACCAGTTAAGCATAGCACGGCTATTAAGAAGTTGGTGGATGCCCTACTCCTCCTGAAGAAATGGCCATACTGAAGGTGAAGGCCTACGGAAAACTGAATTTAGAAGAAGCACTACTCAGCCGACCAAGCTGCCAAACAAGCCGCAAGTGCACCAATGGAAGTGGACAGAAGAGTGTCCGCTGAAGAAACTTCTATATTCACCATGTGGATCCTATCCACAGATCTCAAGCTCCTGAAGGAATAACAAGCAGCTGCTGACCCTGAAGAAATACAAAGCTGGAAACAGAAAGTGCAACCCTTAAAGACGGGCTGTACTCCAACACTCTCAAGTTCTGTTTACCCAAAAACATGTACTGGGCAGTGGTCCAGTGGGCCCATGGAGCTTTATACCTATCCAAGACCCTTTGATCAATAAATACTCTGAAGCACCTAGAATTACCCCTCTGATCAACAGTTACTGCCGATCCTGTGCCATTTGTGCCAAGGACAACTCAGGCAGAAAAGGAGGAAAGCCCTAAGCATCTAGCTAAACCTCACTATCTCTTTCAAGAATCCAAGTGGCTATATCCAGGTGCCAAAGAGTTGCTGGTTCAAATATGCACTAGTTATAATAGACATTTTGTCAGGTTGGCCAGAGGCCTAGCCGGTCATCAATGTTACAACCAAGACCATATACCCAGTAGTGCATCGTGAAAGTTGCAGAGATCACTCAGTGGATTCACCATTCCAGATTCAAGCCTATCTCTGCTACATGGGAAGTAACTTTGTTGATCTTGACAAACCTTTGACTCTAAAGGAAAAGTTACTTGTTAGAAAAAAAAATATCAACAAAGTAGGTGTTTTGATGGCCATAATAACGCCTGACCACCTGCCATCGATGGAAAGCCGAGGACCCCAACAGGAGACCTCGTGAAGCTAAAGAGATTCAGACGTACTCCTTACCCTGCAGCCCTCACATCTGGAAGCTGAGGTGCCAAGCTTCTACAGGATTATCTGCCCATCTTGAGTTTGTGGTGATATTAATATTGACTAAATGATCTGAGTCCACCTACACCGACGTAGCATGGGACAGGTTTCATACTATGATGAATATGTAAACGTGCCCTAGCCAAGGTTATTATGTCCATACACATAATACATGACAAGGTACTCTTGACACACCACATTCATGTTTCAGGACAAAAAAAAAAAAAAAAAGGAGCACCTCTGTAAAGGGAAGTTTGACCCACACACACACACACACACACACACACACACATATATATATATATATATATATATATATGCCATAGGTGTGCCAAGGGGGGTACCAGATGATTTCACAGTAAAAGACGAAGTTTGTGTCCATTTCCCCAACCATCACTGCTAATGATATTTTGATTTATATTATATTATATTAATATATATATATATAATATGATTTATATTATATTTATAGCATCCAACAGCGCTTTGTTAATTACCTTACAAGAGCTGGTTTAACTCTTACAAGACACATCCCAGATGGCCCTAGACACGATTTTGGCGAAGAAAGGAGGAGTATGTAACATACTCCCAGATACTATGAGGTAACGTAACCTTGACAATAGAGAAGCTAGGGTATACTGTTATGGGCAAATGCAAATATTACAAGTTTTAGAATGAAATGTATTTCTTAAACTGTGTACTTTGTCTTTCAGAGATATTGCAAACTGACAAGGTGTTAAAAATTGAACATATTGTTTTTCATAGATGTTTCTTTAAGCAATAACCCCAGGTCATTACATGTTTGCGCCATTTTGCCCCAGACGAATTACAAAAAACAATAATGCATAAACAGGCTTCAAGGCTATCCTATGACTCTTGCAGTACCCAAAATACTGTGGTAACCTTAATAGATAAGGATGTCCAGACTTTAAGATGCCATCTTGAACTAAGTAAGGAAAATTTCCATGACGTATACACTCTTTAGTTATGGACTTGTATTTTTGCCAAGTTAAGGGAGGTCCTAAAATGAATAAAGTAAAAAAGTAACTTTTTCATATATGAACTACAGTGACCGTAAAATGACGACACCTAAGGTATAAATAGGTGTACTTTTAAATGATAACACAGAGGAGAGACTTGGAGACAGACGCTGCTCCATCTTAAAATGACAGAGAGGCTGACATGATGACATGTTCAGAAGGGTATGTTAACCTATTAATGATATTTGCAAGCATTTAATTTCATCTTATAAACTCTGCTATAATGGATTTTACATGTCTATTTATATTTTTATATAATAAATACCTAAAAGACAAAACTATTGCTTCCAAGACAATCCTTATTTTATATTGTATTCTCAATTATTTACATATGTTGAATAGAGGATCTCTTACTAACTATATACAATTATATGTATGGTTAGCCCTACTAAGTTCTATGCTTTAAGACATTATAGTGGTGAATAAGGGAACCGCCTGCGGTTACAATACCTCTGAAGAATTAAAAGGATTCCAGGAACCATTAATTCATGGGGTAGATGGTTTGATGGATGAATGGCTAGCAAAAGGTTCTGACCCAGATAGGCGTGGCTGTCTTCTAAATGTTCATTTTCCTTGCTCTCCTTGTCGGTTTTATGATTTGTTTTAGATTTGTGAATGCTTACTGTAGTTGTCTTTTTAGTAAATATTCATTTTAAGAGGGTGTGGTGGAATCTCGGTAAAAATAAATTTAGTAGGCCGAGATTACCACGTGGCATGTGTACGTGCATATACTGGTGTATCGGTCGGTTGGTTGCACGTGGCAAAGATACGATCAGTAGTGTACGGAGCATGTGCGAGAATACCGGATGTAGTATTCCCCTCCTCCATTGTGCTGGGCAAGCCATGCGGTCAAACCGGAAGTTAGTTCTTGTTCGATTGATTGGGTAAGAGTATGTGTGGGTGGAGCTTATTATGGGAGGAGTTACATACCTATATAAGGAGCCTACACTATTGTCCGGGGTTCAGATCTTGTTGTATTTTGGTGACATTAGTCCCTCTGAGTCCCGATCGGTGAATCGAATAAAGAATCTCTTCCTTCCTGAAGAAACCTGTGTCCATCTCTCTGTGCTTGGCTTCCGTCAGTTTCTCCGGTATCATTTGGTGCATTGGCCGGGAAGCTCATCGTTCAACGGTAGCTGAGAAGCAGAGGTGTGAGACGGTCTATCTTTGTCCACGTTCTCTACGGCTGCACCCCTGAACTTCTGCGTGGACCTCCCTTCGTCTCGGTGCCACTGATCTGTTGTCCAGGAGATCATCGGCCTCTATGTAGTAAGTGCTGGGGTGTCCCCGTCGATGAGTGTGAACTCAGGTTCAGGAACGAGGAGGTAAGACGACCGCTGTTTTAGACGGCGGACCCACTAGGGGTATTGGATACCGATTGTGCGGTAGGCCCATAAGGGGTTATTTGGAATCTGCCCCCTCTAGTGGAGGGAAGGAGCGAAGGCGCACCGCTCAATTAAACGCCCTATAGTCAGCCCGTTTAATTTTGGTTTGGAGTCAGGCGGGGTTCTGGTGTAAATAGCCCTAGCCGGACACCGGTGTCTTGTCTAGACTAGCGCTCTAGGGTGTATATTTTGTTCGCTAGGTCGGAGGGACCGGGAGACTAAGCGGCGTCTGTGTAAATTCGGTCCGCTAGATCTCAACCTATCTTGGCTCAGTGGGAAGGCGTGTAAATTTGGAACCCACTAGATTTTTGATAGAGTAAATAGACTAAAAGGGTGCTGTTGTAAATTCCGCCCTCTAGTTCGCTATATGTGGTGCTTGGGCAGTGTGGCTAACCAAAACGTATGTAGATAGTTTTAGGTAGTCCATCAAGGTACTGGCCAATAGATTAGTTGGGAATTGTATATGTGTTAAAGATTGTTGTAGTAGCGTGTATATCTTGCTAGATACCGTGAGCTCTGCCGTCTAGCGAGAGTGTGAATAGTGTGTAACTGTATTATAGCGCACGGTACCATAACCATGTATAATTACTGATACTGTAAATAAGTACTAATAATTGTTGTCTATGTTGCATGTTTTAACACCATAATCACTACTAATTGTACTATGACTTTAACTTGTATTCTAACCTATGCTAACCGTACTATAACTACTGTTTGTAAAGACGATGTTACTGGGGTATGTTATAGACAGGTAATTTAGATATAAGGAATTATAGCGTAGGTGACCGTATAGTTTCGCCAAAGGGCACAGTATTAGTTACTTAGTGACTGGTGTAACAGCTGTGTGTGTACGGGAATTCCCTGAGTGTTTTGTTGTGTGCGTTTCACTTAGTAACTGTACCATGTGGTGCTGTTGCCGAGGGAATGGGTGTGACCGTTGGTAGAGTGTTTGTATAGTTTCTGTTGGAAACGACGCTCCATTGTTAAGTATGGGCGCGTCGGATTCGACGATTTTGGATCCCTTAGGATATATGATTAAAAACTTTAAAAAGGGATATACAGTATGTGATTTTGGGGTAAAGATGTCTCCAGCACGCCTGATTACATTGTGTAATAGGGAATGGCCTACTTTGGTTGCCGCATGGCCACCACGTGGCAGTTTGGATCCTAATCTGGTACAGAATTTTAATAGGAGATGGCCAAAAAGGGGTCAAAGTTGATTAATCATATGAGAGCAGAGTAAAGGACGGGGGGTAACCCACAGACAATTAGAGGTAAATGGGGAGAAGGAGAGTCTGATCTCATTGCCTATAATAGGATAATGTAAACAATTTAAAAACTGAACTAGGCTTTAATCATTGGTTTAAAGATGCCAATAGAAAAAGAGACTCGGCCGTCGCTGTCTTACTAGACCACAAGTCAATAGTGGCAGCTACGGTAGAGGGCATGAAGAGAAAAAATTCAAATAGTAAAAGTATAGTAAGTGGTACAAGGGTATGTACAATACAGAGGAAGAAAGAGAGAGAAGGTTAAATAGTAACAAAACCCTCACAAATCATGAGGGATGAAACTAAAGATAGGATGCCTGGGCAATTCTCGTCAACTGACGGCGAGAAGCCCACGCAATTTCTTAGTTGGATCTAGTTGGTAGGTTCCTGTGTATTGACAGGAGTATAATCTGTCGCATGTCCCGGGTGGTTGAACAACGTTAATATTGTACACCGTACTTATGTCAATGTATCGGGGTCTAGGATACAGTACAGTGTTAACGTCAGTGATTCAACTGAGGGGGATGCTGCTGCAGATTAGGTTTTGTGTATCAATAGTGGTATACACTGTAGCATGTCCCCGGAGGTCAAATCTAGATCTTCACATACACTGTATTTGTGTCAGAGTGTGAGACACAATATGCAATATAATGTCTTGTGATACAATTTGACTGAGGAGGGATATTGCTACAGAGAAAGTATAACCTGTTCCTATCACAGCGGGTAAGTCTGTAGTCAGGGTTGTATGCCGAGGAGTGTGTGTCCAACAGCGCATACATGTGTCTAAGTCCGTTATGAGGAGTCAGGAGTTCGCTTTATCGGTAGCAGAAATATCTACCATAAATGCCTATAGCGATGATACCGTGATGGCTAGTGACCTGGGTCGACAGGATCTCAAATGTATAGGTAGAGATAGTAAGAGAAAGGTGCCTTCGAGGGTACCCGGTATAGGAAAGGAGGATAAGAAAGTTTGACTGCTAGAGAACTAACAAACTGACCCCTTAGTTTACGGAAAGGTACTGGGCTACAGAATTCCTTGCTGACACCTGTTGTGTATCTTGGTTGATATGTGTCTCTGACTGTTCGTCCGCTGTCTCCCCATAGCGAGTAAGTAACAGCGGTAAAGTTAAGTGTCGGGGGGGAGAGGAGATGACGAGAGACACGGCAGGCAGGGTCGGAAGGATATGATGATAGGAACAAAACAATCGTCGCGCCCCGACGCGCGTTTCGCCTTGCTTCAAAGGCTCATCAGGGGGAAATGATTTCCCGTCATGCTGGGGTTTAAAAAGGGGCCGTCCCTGCATTTGATTGGTTTGCCGATTTGTGCAGGGAGTATGGTGGCCGAAATGGCTGAAAAAGGTTTAGGAGAAGCCTAAATCCTTGAATATATAGGACTGGCTGGACAGCCTAAGTCCAAGCATCAGTGGACTCGAGTTTATTGGTGTGTTAGCCAATGTAGGGGATATTCAGGTGACTAATCGTCATAGGGGTGACGATAGTCTTAGTGGGTTACTGTTTTAACGGTACTCCAGTAAAGGTGCATGTGTACTTAGGGTTTTCAATTTGTCCGAATTGGTGTGTACGGATCACTAGCTAAAGGTAGCTTGTTGCGGGTAAATGGAGGTACATGCACAGTTGGATATTGTCCGGTGGTATGGTGCGGACGCCTAATTCGCCGGTTGAATGGCATAAATTCTGGATGCGAGACCCGTAGAGTCAGGTGAGTCCCACTAAATCGAAGGGGCTCATGATGTCCAAGGGTGATCATATCCATAGTGTAGGGATAGGGATATCTGCATGGTGGGTGCAGTAGTCTGGTGGAGATGCCCAATCACTAATGAGAGTTCAGAATATCGTTAAGGCAGTTTGGTGGTTAAATTTTGGTGTCATAGACAGAATACATAATGTTACATGCTGAGATGCACAAAGGAAGTGATTCATTCTTGTAGGGTAACTAGGCAACCATACGGAATTCGAAAGGGACCTGTCTGGAGTATTAAGTGTCAAAAATAATAATACATATTCGTAGCTTGTTGCAGGTACATAGAGATACCTGTACGGTTAAAAGTTGTCTGGTGAAATGGTACGGACGCCTAGTATGCCGGTTGGGTGGCATAAGTCGTGGATACAAGATCCGTGAAGTTAGATAAGTTCCGCTCAAACTTGAGGGGCTCGTGATATCCTGGGATAATGATGTCCTTGGTTTAGAGATAGGGATATCTGCCTGGTGGGTACAGTAGTATGGTAGAGGTGCCCAAACAATGGTGAGCGTACTGGATATCGTTGAGGCAGTTTGGTGGTTAAGTTTGAGTGTCATGAACAGAATACACAATGTTACATGCTGAAATGTGGCCAAGAGGTAAACCATTGTTGTCAGATAACTGAACAGCTGACGGAATTCAAGAGGAACCTGTCTGGAGTGTTAGGTACCACAATAAATATTGGTGTTAATATTATTGATGTATGAATGCCGTGTAGTTAAACTCCTCATTCAAGCCCAGAGGGGTCAACGTCTTGAAGGAGAAGATCCATTGTGATTCTTTTCTGAGTAAGGTTTTGTTGAAGTCGCCCTTCCGCGGATTCGGTAGTAGTTTCTCAATTACCTGGAATCTTAAGTTATCAGGATTCCCATTATGGAAATTGAGGATATGTCTTGCAATCGGAGTAGGCGTGATGGTATTCTTGATAGATGTTATATGCTGCAGAATCCTCCGTCTAAGCTGTTGAAAGGTTTTGCCAATATATTGTGCACCACACCTGCAGGTGATCAGGTAGATCACTCTTGTAGAGCTGCAGTTAACAAGAGCGTTGGTCTCAATTTTGATTTTAGTTTGGGTTGATGTGGTGAATTTGGAAGGTAGAATGTATTGACAAGCCTTACAATGTCCGCACTTATACGTCCCTTTTGTGTTGGATAGCCAATTCGATGGTGATGTAGAGGATGACAGATGGCTGTGGACCAGTTGGTCCTGTAGATTGGTTGATCGCCGTGCTGTTAATGATGGGTATTTGGGTAATATCTGTTGAAGTTCTGTATTGTGCAGAAGTATCGGCCAGTTTTTCTTGAGGACTTGTGACATCGGACCCCAGCCTTGATCAAATGTGGCAATACATCGTGGGGCCTTGCTGTCATCTTTTGGTTTGGAGGAATGAAGGCTAGTGTGTCTGTCGATACTGCAGACCCTCTGAAAAGCGCGTTTGAGGACACGATTCGGGTAGCCAAGTTCCTTAAATCGGTACTTCAGAATCTTGCATTCATTATAGAATGTTTGTTCAACAGAGCAGTTACGTCTGGCTCGCAAGTATTGGCTGAAAGGGATAGATGCTTTCAATCTATACGGGTGGTGGCTTTTCCAATGTAACAGACTGTTAGTCGCTGTTGTTTTTCTAAACAGTTCTGTTTCTATTGAGCCATCTTGTTCCAGTAGAATTTTTAAATCTAAGAATACCAATTCGTGTTCGTCTATTACATGTGTTAGTTTAAGGTTAACATCATTTATGTTGAGAGCTTCAACAAAATCCTCAAACATGGGGACAGAGCCTGTCCAAAATAGCAACATGTCATCAATGTATCGATGCCAGCTCAGAACATATTCATAAAAGCGGCTATATTCTGGTGTCATGACGACATGTTGCTCCCACCACCCCAGAAAGAGGTTGGCGTAGGTGGGTGCACAGGCTGTCCCCATGGCTGTCCCGGAGATTTGTAGGTAATAACGTCCATCGAACATGAAGTAGTTGTGTTTGAGGATGAATTCCAGGGATGACAGGATGAAATTTTTCTGTTTGTTATCATATGTGGTGTTCTCCAAGAAAAATTTACATGCCTTTAGCCCGATATCGTGCGGGATATTAGTGTATAGTGATACGACATCAAGACTTGCCAATTGGGTATAAGGTGGAACTCTCATGTTTTGCAATGCTATTAAGGTTGACTTGGTGTCTTGTAGGTAAGAGGGTAGTGTGCATACCATAGGATGCAGAATTCTGTCTATAAATTTACTGAGGGATTCAGTTAGGCAATTATTGCCGGATACGATGGGTCTGCCTGGGGGAGGTCTAGAGCCCTTGTGGACCTTTGGCAGACAGTAGAATGTCGCAATTGTCGGATTTAGAGGTGTTAGGAATCTGAACTCGTCCTTACAGATCACTTGTTCGTCAAGGGCGTCTTGAAGTAAAGTTTTTAGTTCGCCTAAAAACTTAGTGGTGGGATCTGAAGGGAGGGTCCTGTAATGTGTGGTGTCCTCAAGGTGTGACATGCACATTTTGATGTAATCTGGGCGGTTCATAAGGACGATGTTCCCGCCCTTATCCGCTGGTTTAATTATCACATCCTCTAGTCCTTTGAGTTCTTTTAGGGCTTTACACTCACAGTAACTCAAATTCTTTTCTAGGGGTGGGTTGTTAGTATTGTCAAATTCTTGTAGTGACATTTGTACAAACAGGTCAACGTGTGGGGTGTCAATAAAATTTGGAGTGAAGTAACTCTGAGGTTTAAAGTCTGTCAGAGGTCTTGCAGGGTTATTTTCTTCTGCAAGGCTCTCTAACGTTTTAGTGAGTTCATAATCTTTTAGTGACAAACCCAATTCGTTGGCTTCTGTGGAGTTCTTTTTGGCATGCATTATGTTGAGAGCTAACTTTCTACCGAACAGGTTCACGTCTTTGGACCAGTTAAAGTTATTACAGGAGGGTGTTGGTACAAAGGACAGACCTCTGTTTAACAGGGTGATATGATGGGTAGATAGTTGAAAAGTGGACAGGTTGATTATCTTATTGGAGGCTAGGGCCTCTGTGTCCGACTCTGGTTCTTGTAGGCCCACCGATCCCTGTCCCTCAAACGGCCTCTTTGTTGGCGTGGCTGGTCCTGTTCTAAAAAAGAGTTCGATATACTGGAGGTGGTGGTTTGAGAGTTATTGATGTCAGTGGGGATTGGTATATCTAAGAATGATACTGCTTTATCGGGGATCTTCAAGATACTCCTGTTATAGTTAGGTTGGGAACTAAGGTCCCTAATGTGTTCTTTGTTCCGATTATTGGGAGTTCTACGTCTGGTTTGTGGTGGCTGATCCTGATCTGACCAGTCCGTCTCACCCGAGGACGAGCCTCTATTGGAGTTTTTACGTCTTGGGTATCTACTGGTTTGTCTAAAGATTTTCCCGTTCTTAAAGTCTTTAAAGTCCCTTTGAAATTGGGTGTGTTTTTTTATCTTTAGAAGATGTCGGAAATTGTTAATATTTTGCTGCAGTTTGGTTTCCATCCGAACATATAGGTCATCGGTTTTGTGTTTTTTGATCAGAGTGATATCCTCTTTAAGTTTTGTGTTCACCAATTCAAAGTTATTTGATTCTAGTCTGACCAGGAAGTCCATTAGTTTGAAGGAGCAGTCCAGTAGAATAGTGTTCCATTCACTGAGCTGCTCCTCCGTTTGGACTTTGTCGGGTAGTAAAATATCAGGGCGCAGTCCTCTAGGGACTAATTTTTGTTCTAGGTATTGCTTAAGGCTTGTAAGCTCCCAGAAGCTTTTTATTTGGTCCTGATATGATTTTTGTATCTCGAAAAAGGCTGTATTGATGTTGCTACTAGTAACGTTTTGTACAGATAGTGGGTTAATTGAGAAGACATTAACGATCTCCTCTTGTCCAAGGCTTGGGTCTATTAGTCTGTCGAGGACGTCAGCCATTGATTAGATAGATGCTATATGACAAGTCAAAAAATATTTTTTTTTTTTTAGTAAATAAATTGTTGTCAAATAAGATGGCCAGAGGAGGTATTGAAACCTTGAGAAATAGAATTTTAATAGGAGATGGCCAAAAAGGGGTCAAAGGAGGGGCGGAGCCTGACCACCGAGCCGTGCAGACACGCAAAGCACGAGCTCCTGCCTGACGGGCCGAAAACCGGGAAATAGCGACGGCAACTCTGCCAGAAAACCACCGGGGGTACACCACCCACGTCGGGGGTGTCCCACGGACCCGATCGAGTCCACCCCGGAGCCTGTCGGAGCTACGGGAGCGGAAATTCAAGTGCGGCCTACTGGGATTAGGGCCGGGGAGAGGCGGCCGCTCTCCCCGACACCGGAACCCTTGTGAGACCTTGCACCTCCCAACCCCCCCCCCTCGGACCGGTGGGGGACATCCCGGTCCACACTAGACAATCTACCTGGCACAGAGGACAGCTGAACTGACCACACAACAAGCGAGGGCATTAAACTGCCAAGACATATCCAAAATGGCCGCCCAGCGTCGGCCTAACGAGCAGAGTACCCGCGTCCAGCCACTCACATACCGCCTGGGGGATTTGGACCAGATCTGCACAGGCTTTTGGGCCATACTACACAGCCGCGGAATGGCTCTCCAACAGGCAGTGAAAACTGTGGCATCATGGGTCCGACCCGCAACGAGACGCCGCTGCTACAGATACTTGCCTCAAGCTCCTAGAGCAGTCATCAGGCGACGCAGATACTTGCGATCCCCACGGCGGGACAAGGTATCTAGATGCTCCCACTCCCAGATTCTCATACGTGGAAAAGCCCACCGAGCAGACCACACAAGCACCCCGCCTCACCTGAAGCCATACCTCAAGCGCAGCAAGACCCAGCTCATCCAGCATGGCGCACCTCCACACCCTACAGCCTCAGCGACAAACAACGGCATGACATGGAGGTACACCCCAAGGCCTAACGGTGGAGCCCAATCCCGACTGCAGGACACCTCGGAAGAAGCGCAACTCAGCCGGATACAGGGTCCAGAGCGAAGACGCAGCCCACCCGAGACACGCTACCAGATCATCTGTACACCGCTTCACAACAGCTACCACGAGCCTCCAAGCGCCGGCATCGGCTGATAAAGGACTAACATTACAGGTCTGGTCTCCAACAGCATTAGGCTTGGACCCTTTTGACCATCACTGACTACCTACCACGCTATGCTGACCATTATATTTTAGCAGCAACACCTCCTGCACTCACTGAACTTTTACACCATGTTAATGATGGAATTTTTTGTAGACATATACTGTTGGGCTAGCTTAGAATATTCCCGTTTGAGATACAGTTTAACCTAGCTTCTTGTTGAATGTTTAGTTATGCTTCCCACGACTCCCATCACTCGTAGCCAGCATGGAGGTCTGCATATTAAGCTACTAAGCTACTGTACCTAGGGAGCCTTACTTTATCATTAGCTGGAACCACTGTCACAGCCACAACTATGCCACTAGTTTAGTCAGAATAAATAACCCTCTATTGAAATAGCATGGTATAAAGGCGATGCAACTAAACATGTGTTAATAATATATGTTCTCTATTTCTTCCTCTTATATATAACAAACTATTGCTAAGCAACGTTTAATTGAAGCTGAAATGCTTAGATGACAGTCCATTTATTTTACTATTATTTTTATTTCTATTTTTACTGTCTCCCGACATGTAACTAACTTATACTGTTTTACCTAGTTGGTGATGTACACTAAGTTACTAAGCCCCTCAGACCTTAGTCCCATGATGTGATTTCATGTACAGCTCACTAACTATAACTAGTTTTAGGTATTGCACTGGCATATTTAGACTTAGCGACACCTGCATTAAAGCAAGTGATAACAATATTATAGCGAGATACAACAGTATTCAAACGAGGTACTCGCGGTGGTGCCCTACCCAGCATGTTATTTAATCTTTACAATTGCTTAAGCAACCTTATTAATAGCAACGTTTTGCTTATTTTATATGACCTACCTAAGTTACGTTTATGCTCCACAAATGTTAACCTGTGAAACATCTTGATCTAACTGCTCACCATGACTAGTTCAGCAATGACAAGATTGGATTGTACTTCATTTGATTTACACTTGTATACTCAATTTCTCATAACTGTTATTTTATGCATGTTACTAATCTCTCGAAAAGCTTGCTTAATATAAAAAAAAAAAATGAGGCTGCCATTAGTAGGAGATGTACTGATGTGATAAAGTAATCCCACTCTGTACAAATACTGTGCATCCCCTCTTCTCTATTCTGTACCCCACTTATCTCATGCCTCAATAAAAGAAAGATTGACAAAAAAAAGGGGTCAAAGTTGATTAATCATATGAGAGCAGAGTAAAGGACGGGGGGTAACCCACAGACAATTAGAGGTAAATGGGGAGAAGGAGAGTCTGATCTCATTGCCTATAATAGGATAATGTAAACAATTTAAAAACTGAACTAGGCTTTAATCATTGGTTTAAAGATGCCAATAGAAAAAGAGACTCGGCCGTCGCTGTCTTACTAGACCACAAGTCAATAGTGGCAGCTACGGTAGAGGGCATGAAGAGAAAAAATTCAAATAGTAAAAGTATAGTAAGTGGTACAAGGGTATGTACAATACAGAGGAAGAAAGAGAGAGAAGGTTAAATAGTAACAAAACCCTCACAAATCATGAGGGATGAAACTAAAGATAGGATGCCTGGGCAATTCTCGTCAACTGACGGCGAGAAGCCCACGCAATTTCTTAGTTGGATCTAGTTGGTAGGTTCCTGTGTATTGACAGGAGTATAATCTGTCGCATGTCCCGGGTGGTTGAACAACGTTAATATTGTACACCGTACTTATGTCAATGTATCGGGGTCTATGATACAGTACAGTGTTAACGTCAGTGATTCAACTGAGGGGGATGCTGCTGCAGATTAGGTTTTGTGTATCAATAGTGGTATACACTGTAGCATGTCCCCGGAGGTCAAATCTAGATCTTCACATACACTGTATTTGTGTCAGAGTGTGAGACACAATATGCAATATAATGTCTTGTGATACAATTTGACTGAGGAGGGATATTGCTACAGAGAAAGTATAACCTGTTCCTATCACAGCGGGTAAGTCTGTAGTCAGGGTTGTATGCCGAGGAGTGTGTGTCCAACAGCGCATACATGTGTCTAAGTCCGTTATGAGGAGTCAGGAGTTCGCTTTATCGGTAGCAGAGATATCTACCATAAATGCCTATAGCGATGATACCGTGATGGCTAGTGACCTGGGTCGACAGGATCTCAAATGTATAGGTAGAGATAGTAAGAGAAAGGTGCCTTCGAGGGTACCCGGTATAGGAAAGGAGGATAAGAAAGTTTGACTGCTAGAGAACTAACAAACTGACCCCTTAGTTTACGGAAAGGTACTGGGCTACAGAATTCCTTGCTGACACCTGTTGTGTATCTTGGTCGATATGCATCTCCACCAGACTACTGCACCCACCATGCAGATATCCCTATCCCTACACTATGGATATGATCACCCTTGGACATCATGAGCCCCTTCGATTTAGTGGGACTCACCTGACTCTACGGGTCTCGCATCCAGAATTTATGCCATTCAACCGGCGAATTAGGCGTCCGCACCATACCACCGGACAATATCCAACTGTGCATGTACCTCCATTTACCCGCAACAAGCTACCTTTAGCTAGTGATCCGTACACACCAATTCGGACAAATTGAAAACCCTAAGTACACATGCACCTTTACTGGAGTACCGTTAAAACAGTAACCCACTAAGACTATCGTCACCCCTATGATGATTAGTCACCTGAATATCCCCTACATTGGCTAACACACCAATAAACTCGAGTCCACTGATGCTTGGACTTAGGCTGTCCAGCCAGTCCTATATATTCAAGGATTTAGGCTTCTCCTAAACCTTTTTCAGCCATTTCGGCCACCATACTCCCTGCACAAATCGGCAAACCAATCAAATGCAGGGACGGCCCCTTTTTAAACCCCAGCATGACGGGAAATCATTTCCCCCTGATGAGCCTTTGAAGCAAGGCGAAACGCGCGTCGGGGCGCGACGATTGTTTTGTTCCTATCATCATATCCTTCCGACCCTGCCTGCCGTGTCTCTCGTCATCTCCTCTCCCCCCCGACACTTAACTTTACCGCTGTTACTTACTCGCTATGGGGAGACAGCGGACGAACAGTCAGAGACACATATCGACCAAGATACACAACAGGTGTCAGCAAGGAATTCTGTAGCCCAGTACCTTTCCGTAAACTAAGGGGTCAGTTTGTTAGTTCTCTAGCAGTCAAACTTTCTTATCCTCCTTTCCTATACCGGGTACCCTCGAAGGCACCTTTCTCTTACTATCTCTACCTATACATTTGAGATCCTGTCGACCCAGGTCACTAGCCATCACGGTATCATCGCTATAGGCATTTATGGTAGATATTTCTGCTACCGATAAAGCGAACTCCTGACTCCTCATAACGGACTTAGACACATGTATGCGCTGTTGGACACACACTCCTCGGCATACAACCCTGACTACAGACTTACCCGCTGTGATAGGAACAGGTTATACTTTCTCTGTAGCAATATCCCTCCTCAGTCAAATTGTATCACAAGACATTATATTGCATATTGTGTCTCACACTCTGACACAAATACAGTGTATGTGAAGATCTAGATTTGACCTCCGGGGACATGCTACAGTGTATACCACTATTGATACACAAAACCTAATCTGCAGCAGCATCCCCCTCAGTTGAATCACTGACGTTAACACTGTACTGTATCCTAGACCCCGATACATTGACATAAGTACGGTGTACAATATTAACGTTGTTCAACCACCCGGGACATGCGACAGATTATACTCCTGTCAATACACAGGAACCTACCAACTAGATCCAACTAAGAAATTGCGTGGGCTTCTCGCCGTCAGTTGACGAGAATTGCCCAGGCATCCTATCTTTAGTTTCATCCCTCATGATTTGTGAGGGTTTTGTTACTATTTAACCTTCTCTCTCTTTCTTCCTCTGTATTGTACATACCCTTGTACCACTTACTATACTTTTACTATTTGAATTTTTTCTCTTCATGCCCTCTACCGTAGCTGCCACTATTGACTTGTGGTCTAGTAAGACAGCGACGGCCGAGTCTCTTTTTCTATTGGCATCTTTAAACCAATGATTAAAGCCTAGTTCAGTTTTTAAATTGTTTACATTATCCTATTATAGGCAATGAGATCAGACTCTCCTTCTCCCCATTTACCTCTAATTGTCTGTGGGTTACCCCCCGTCCTTTACTCTGCTCTCATATGATTAATCAACTTTGACCCCTTTTTGGCCATCTCCTATTAAAATTCTATTTCTCAAGGTTTCAATACCTCCTCTGGCCATCTTATTTGACAACAATTTATTTACTAAAAAAATATTTTTCGACTTGTCATATAGCATCTATCTAATCAATGGCTGACGTCCTCGACAGACTAATAGACCCAAGCCTTGGACAAGAGGAGATCGTTAATGTCTTCTCAATTAACCCACTATCTGTACAAAACGTTACTAGTAGCAACATCAATACAGCCTTTTTCGAGATACAAAAATCATATCAGGACCAAATAAAAAGCTTCTGGGAGCTTACAAGCCTTAAGCAATACCTAGAACAAAAATTAGTCCCTAGAGGACTGCACCCTGATATTTTACTACCCGACAAAGTCCAAACGGAGGAGCAGCTCAGTGAATGGAACACTATTCTACTGGACTGCTCCTTCAAACTAATGGACTTCCTGGTCAGACTAGAATCAAATAACTTTGAATTGGTGAACACAAAACTTAAAGAGGATATCACTCTGATCAAAAAACACAAAACCGATGACCTATATGTTCGGATGGAAACCAAACTGCAGCAAAATATTAACAATTTCCGACATCTTCTAAAGATAAAAAAACACACCCAATTTCAAAGGGACTTTAAAGACTTTAAGAACGGGAAAATCTTTAGACAAACCAGTAGATACCCAAGACGTAAAAACTCCAATAGAGGCTCGTCCTCGGGTGAGACGGACTGGTCAGATCAGGATCAGCCACCACAAACCAGACGTAGAACTCCCAATAATCGGAACAAAGAACACATTAGGGACCTTAGTTCCCAACCTAACTATAACAGGAGTATCTTGAAGATCCCCGATAAAGCAGTATCATTCTTAGATATACCAATCCCCACTGACATCAATAACTCTCAAACCACCACCTCCAGTATATCGAACTCTTTTTTAGAACAGGACCAGCCACGCCAACAAAGAGGCCGTTTGAGGGACAGGGATCGGTGGGCCTACAAGAACCAGAGTCGGACACAGAGGCCCTAGCCTCCAATAAGATAATCAACCTGTCCACTTTTCAACTATCTACCCATCATATCACCCTGTTAAACAGAGGTCTGTCCTTTGTACCAACACCCTCCTGTAATAACTTTAACTGGTCCAAAGACGTGAACCTGTTCGGTAGAAAGTTAGCTCTCAACATAATGCATGCCAAAAAGAACTCCACAGAAGCCAACGAATTGGGTTTGTCACTAAAAGATTATGAACTCACTAAAACGTTAGAGAGCCTTGCAGAAGAAAATAACCCTGCAAGACCTCTGACAGACTTTAAACCTCAGAGTTACTTCACTCCAAATTTTATTGACACCCCACACGTTGACCTGTTTGTACAAATGTCACTACAAGAATTTGACAATACTAACAACCCACCCCTAGAAAAGAATTTGAGTTACTGTGAGTGTAAAGCCCTAAAAGAACTCAAAGGACTAGAGGATGTGATAATTAAACCAGCGGATAAGGGCGGGAACATCGTCCTTATGAACCGCCCAGATTACATCAAAATGTGCATGTCACACCTTGAGGACACCACACATTACAGGACCCTCCCTTCAGATCCCACCACTAAGTTTTTAGGCGAACTAAAAACTTTACTTCAAGACGCCCTTGACGAACAAGTGATCTGTAAGGACGAGTTCAGATTCCTAACACCTCTAAATCCGACAATTGCGACATTCTACTGTCTGCCAAAGGTCCACAAGGGCTCTAGACCTCCCCCAGGCAGACCCATCGTATCCGGCAATAATTGCCTAACTGAATCCCTCAGTAAATTTATAGACAGAATTCTGCATCCTATGGTATGCACACTACCCTCTTACCTACAAGACACCAAGTCAACCTTAATAGCATTGCAAAACATGAGAGTTCCACCTTATACCCAATTGGCAAGTCTTGATGTCGTATCACTATACACTAATATCCCGCACGATATCGGGCTAAAGGCATGTAAATTTTTCTTGGAGAACACCACATATGATAACAAACAGAAAAATTTCATCCTGTCATCCCTGGAATTCATCCTCAAACACAACTACTTCATGTTCGATGGACGTTATTACCTACAAATCTCCGGGACAGCCATGGGGACAGCCTGTGCACCCACCTACGCCAACCTCTTTCTGGGGTGGTGGGAGCAACATGTCGTCATGACACCAGAATATAGCCGCTTTTATGAATATGTTCTGAGCTGGCATCGATACATTGACGACATGTTGCTATTTTGGACAGGCTCTGTCCCCATGTTTGAGGATTTTGTTGAAGCTCTCAACATAAATGATGTTAACCTTAAACTAACACATGTAATAGACGAACACGAATTGGTATTCTTAGATTTAAAAATTCTACTGGAACAAGATGGCTCAATAGAAACAGAACTGTTTAGAAAAACAACAGCGACTAACAGTCTGTTACATTGGAAAAGCCACCACCCGTATAGATTGAAAGCATCTATCCCTTTCAGCCAATACTTGCGAGCCAGACGTAACTGCTCTGTTGAACAAACATTCTATAATGAATGCAAGATTCTGAAGTACCGATTTAAGGAACTTGGCTACCCGAATCGTGTCCTCAAACGCGCTTTTCAGAGGGTCTGCAGTATCGACAGACACACTAGCCTTCATTCCTCCAAACCAAAAGATGACAGCAAGGCCCCACGATGTATTGCCACATTTGATCAAGGCTGGGGTCCGATGTCACAAGTCCTCAAGAAAAACTGGCCGATACTTCTGCACAATACAGAACTTCAACAGATATTACCCAAATACCCATCATTAACAGCACGGCGATCAACCAATCTACAGGACCAACTGGTCCACAGCCATCTGTCATCCTCTACATCACCATCGAATTGGCTATCCAACACAAAAGGGACGTATAAGTGCGGACATTGTAAGGCTTGTCAATACATTCTACCTTCCAAATTCACCACATCAACCCAAACTAAAATCAAAATTGAGACCAACGCTCTTGTTAACTGCAGCTCTACAAGAGTGATCTACCTGATCACCTGCAGGTGTGGTGCACAATATATTGGCAAAACCTTTCAACAGCTTAGACGGAGGATTCTGCAGCATATAACATCTATCAAGAATACCATCACGCCTACTCCGATTGCAAGACATATCCTCAATTTCCATAATTGGAATCCTGATAACTTAAGATTCCAGGTAATTGAGAAACTACTACCGAATCCACGGAAGGGCGACTTCAACAAAACCTTACTCAGAAAAGAATCACAATGGATCTTCTCCTTCAAGACGTTGACCCCTCTGGGCTTGAATGAGGAGTTTAACTACACGGCATTCATACATCAATAATATTAACACCAATATTTATTGTGGTACCCAACACTCCAGACAGGTTCCTCTTGAATTCCGTCAGCTGTTCAGTTATCTGACAACAATGGTTTACCTCTTGGCCACATTTCAGCATGTAACATTGTGTATTCTGTTCATGACACTCAAACTTAACCACCAAACTGCCTCAACGATATCCAGTACGCTCACCATTGTTTGGGCACCTCTACCATACTACTGTACCCACCAGGCAGATATCCCTATCTCTAAACCAAGGACATCATTATCCCAGGATATCACGAGCCCCTCAAGTTTGAGCGGAACTTATCTAACTTCACTGATCTTGTATCCACGACTTATGCCACCCAACCGGCATACTAGGCGTCCGTACCATTTCACCAGACAACTTTTAACCGTACAGGTATCTCTATGTACCTGCAACAAGCTACGAATATGTATTATTATTTTTGACACTTAATACTCCAGACAGGTCCCTTTCGAATTCCGTATGGTTGCCTAGTTACCCTACAAGAATGAATCACTTCCTTTGTGCATCTCAGCATGTAACATTATGTATTCTGTCTATGACACCAAAATTTAACCACCAAACTGCCTTAACGATATTCTGAACTCTCATTAGTGATTGGGCATCTCCACCAGACTACTGCACCCACCATGCAGATATCCCTATCCCTACACTATGGATATGATCACCCTTGGACATCATGAGCCCCTTCGATTTAGTGGGACTCACCTGACTCTACGGGTCTCGCATCCAGAATTTATGCCATTCAACCGGCGAATTAGGCGTCCGCACCATACCACCGGACAATATCCAACTGTGCATGTACCTCCATTTACCCGCAACAAGCTACCTTTAGCTAGTGATCCGTACACACCAATTCGGACAAATTGAAAACCCTAAGTACACATGCACCTTTACTGGAGTACCGTTAAAACAGTAACCCACTAAGACTATCGTCACCCCTATGACGATTAGTCACCTGAATATCCCCTACATTGGCTAACACACCAATAAACTCGAGTCCACTGATGCTTGGACTTAGGCTGTCCAGCCAGTCCTATATATTCAAGGATTTAGGCTTCTCCTAAACCTTTTTCAGCCATTTCGGCCACCATACTCCCTGCACAAATCGGCAAACCAATCAAATGCAGGGACGGCCCCTTTTTAAACCCCAGCATGACGGGAAATCATTTCCCCCTGATGAGCCTTTGAAGCAAGGCGAAACGCGCGTCGGGGCGCGACGATTGTTTTGTTCCTATCATCATATCCTTCCGACCCTGCCTGCCGTGTCTCTCGTCATCTCCTCTCCCCCCCGACACTTAACTTTACCGCTGTTACTTACTCGCTATGGGGAGACAGCGGACGAACAGTCAGAGACACATATCGACCAAGATACACAACAGGTGTCAGCAAGGAATTCTGTAGCCCAGTACCTTTCCGTAAACTAAGGGGTCAGTTTGTTAGTTCTCTAGCAGTCAAACTTTCTTATCCTCCTTTCCTATACCGGGTACCCTCGAAGGCACCTTTCTCTTACTATCTCTACCTATACATTTGAGATCCTGTCGACCCAGGTCACTAGCCATCACGGTATCATCGCTATAGGCATTTATGGTAGATATTTCTGCTACCGATAAAGCGAACTCCTGACTCCTCATAACGGACTTAGACACATGTATGCGCTGTTGGACACACACTCCTCGGCATACAACCCTGACTACAGACTTACCCGCTGTGATAGGAACAGGTTATACTTTCTCTGTAGCAATATCCCTCCTCAGTCAAATTGTATCACAAGACATTATATTGCATATTGTGTCTCACACTCTGACACAAATACAGTGTATGTGAAGATCTAGATTTGACCTCCGGGGACATGCTACAGTGTATACCACTATTGATACACAAAACCTAATCTGCAGCAGCATCCCCCTCAGTTGAATCACTGACGTTAACACTGTACTGTATCCTAGACCCCGATACATTGACATAAGTACGGTGTACAATATTAACGTTGTTCAACCACCCGGGACATGCGACAGATTATACTCCTGTCAATACACAGGAACCTACCAACTAGATCCAACTAAGAAATTGCGTGGGCTTCTCGCCGTCAGTTGACGAGAATTGCCCAGGCATCCTATCTCTAGTTTCATCCCTCATGATTTGTGAGGGTTTTGTTACTATTTAACCTTCTCTCTCTTTCTTCCTCTGTATTGTACATACCCTTGTACCACTTACTATACTTTTACTATTTGAATTTTTTCTCTTCATGCCCTCTACCGTAGCTGCCACTATTGACTTGTGGTCTAGTAAGACAGCGACGGCCGAGTCTCTTTTTCTATTGGCATCTTTAAACCAATGATTAAAGCCTAGTTCAGTTTTTAAATTGTTTACATTATCCTATTATAGGCAATGAGATCAGACTCTCCTTCTCCCCATTTACCTCTAATCTGGTACAGCGTGTACACGTGGCTGTATCAGGTAGGCCTGAACTTTACGGCCAGTTTCCATATATTGATTGTTGGAGGCAGGCCGTAAATGACTCGCCAAAATGGATCCGAGTATGCCACGAGGAGCAATGTCGCCTCATGGTGGCCAGGACTCGCTTGACCACTAAGGCCGTAATTACGCCCATTTTGGACACGCCCCCTGAGTCTGAGATCCCTATGCCGCCCCCTTACTCCTCCTCCACCGGAAGAGGAGGTGCTGTTGGAAACGCTCCTCCCCTTGCCCCGTTGTCCCCACCTACTCCCTCCTCTAGCTCAGAGTCCAGCCCCCTTGTTTCAAACCCTCCCCTTCCGGTACCTGCTTCCGTTAACTCCACATACCCAGATTTGGCGCCATATCTAGCTTCCGGTCAGGCTCTTCCTAGCCCGGCCCGGAATATTCTACTCACCATCCTTCCCCTTAGTAAAGCTTCCCCATCCCCATGCCTTACTACCCCTCGACCGGAACCCCTAACGGACTCATCTCTACGAAGCCCCATACTAACCCGACAACTGACCGGTACCCTCCAGCCCCGACATTATCAAATGCCTCTTCGATTGACTCCTGGCCCGACACACATTAACGATGATGGCCAGATACAATATGCTGATCCAGTCTACGTCTATGTCCCTTTCACAACCACCGATCTCTTTAATTGGAAGACCCATAACTCCTCTTACACTGAAAAGCCTCAAGCCATGACGGATTTGTTTACTTCAATAGTCCAGACACACAATCCCACTTGGGCTGATTGGCAGCAATTATTAATGACATTGTTTAATAATGAGGAAAGGACTAGGATAAATCAAGCGGCAATTAAAGCGCTAGAAGAAGAGGCCCGTACACAAAATCAGGCCAACCCAGCAGCATGGGCCGCAGCCCATTATCCAAATACCGATCCAAATTGGAATGTCAATGGCGCAGACATGGTCCATTTAAAAGCTTACAGAGACGCTATTATTGCTGTCATGAAAGCCGGAGGAAAGAAGGCGATTAATATGTCTAAGACGGCTGAGGTATTACAGAAATGTGATGAATCGCCCAGTGTCTTTTATGACCGATTACTGGAGGCATACCGTTTGTATACCCCCTTTAATCCAGAGGCTCCGGAGAATTCCCGGATGGTTAACTCTGCCTTTGTCAGCCAAGCCTACGGAGATATAAAGCGCAAGCTACAGAAGTTAGAAGGGTTTGTAGGGATGTCTGTAACCCAGGGCGGGCTGGGCCGGGGGGCAGGGAGGCAATTGCCCCCCAGGCCGCCCGAAATTCTTTTAGGACCGGCCACGGCGGGCCGGCCCTTTAAATGCTGCAGCCGCCGAGCGCTCTGTAAAGAGCGCTCAGACGGCTGCAGCTGCTTCTCCCCTCCCTCCCCTCCCCTGTAAGTGGCCGAGCTGAACTCCGGTACGCGGTCCCGGCCAGAGTGATGGGAAGGTGCACACTGAGTGTGCTCTTCCTGTCAGTCCGGCCGGGCACAGGAAACAGAAACTCCTGTTCCGCGCGGAACAGGAGTTTCTGTTTCCTGTACCCGGCCGGAGTGACAGGAAGGTGCACACTGAGCACCTTCCTATCACTCCGGCCGGGACCGCGGACTGGATGCAGCTCGGCCACCTACAGGGGAGGGGAGGGGGGGGGGAAGAGTAAAAAGAGGGGAGGGGGAGAGTAAAAAGAGGGGGGAGAGTAAAAAGAGGGGAGGGGGGGAGAGTAAGAAGAGAGGAGGGGGGAGAGTAAGCAGAGGGGGGAGAGTAAGAAGAGGGGAGGGGGGGAGAGTAAGAAGAGGGGGGAGTAAGAAGAGGGGAGGAGGGGAGAGTAAAAAGAGGGGAGGGGGAGAGTAAGAAGAGGGGAGGGGGGAGAGTAAGAAGAGGGGAGGGGGGAGTAAGAAGAGGGGAGAGGGGAGAGTAAGAAGAGGGGAGGGGGAGAGTAAGAAGAGGGGAGGGGGAGAGTAAGAAGAGGGGAGGGGGGAGAGTAAGAAGAGGGGAGGGGGAGTAAGAAGAGGGGAGGGGTGGGAGAGTAAAAAGAGGGGAGGGGGGAGAGTAAGAAGAGGGGAGGGGGAGAGTAAGAAGAGGGGAGGGGGGAGAGTAAGAAGAGGGGAGGGGGAGAGTAAGAAGAGGGGAGGGGGGAGAGTAAGAAGAGGCGAGGGGGGGAGAGTAAGCAGAGGGGGGGAGAGTAAGAAGAGGGAGGGGGGAGAGTAAGAAGAGGGGGGGAGTAAGAAGAGGGGAGGGGGGAGAGTAAAACGAGGGGAGGGGGGAGAGTAAGAAGAGGGGAGGGGGGAGAGTAAGAAGAGGGGAGGGGGGAGAGTAAGAAGAGGGGAGGGGGAGAGTAAGAAGAGGGGGGGAGTAAGCAGAGGTGGGAGAGTAAGAAGAGGGGAGGGGGAGAGTAAGAAGAGGGGAGGGGGGAGTAAGAAGGGGGGAGAGTAAAAAGAGGGGAGGGGGGAGAGTAAGAAGAGGGGAGGGGGGAGAGTAAGAAGAGGGGAGGGGGGAGAGTAAGAAGAGGGGAGGGGGGAGTAAGAAGAGGGGAGGTGGGAGAGTAAGAAGAGGGGAGGGGAGAGTAAAAAGAGGGGAGGGGGTAGAGTAAGAAGAGGGGAGGGGGGGAGAGTAAGAAGAGGGGAGGGGGAGAGTAAGAAGAGGGGGGAGAGTAAGAAGAGGGAAGGGGGGGAGAGTAAGAAGAGGGGAGGGGGGAGAGTAAGAAGAGGGGAGGGGGGAGTAAGAGGGGAGGGGGGAGTAAGAAGAGGGAAGAGAGGGAGTAAGAAGAGGGAAGAGAGGGAGTAAGAAGAGGGGAGGGGGGATAATAAGAGGGGGGAGTAAGAAGAAGGGGGAAGTAAGAAGGAGGGGAGATAAGAAAAAGAGGGGGTAAGAAGAAGAAGGGGGGAGTAAGAACAAGAGTGGGGAGTAATTAGAAGAAGGGGGTAAGAAGAAGAGGGGGTAAGAAGAAGAAGGGGGAGTAAGAAGAAGAGGGGGGAGTAAGAAGAAGAAGGGGGGTAAGAAGAAGGGGGTAAGAAGAAGAAGGGGGTAAGAAGAAGAAGGGGTAAGAAGAAGAAGAAGGGGGTAAGAAGAAGAAGGAAGGGGTAAGAAGAAAAAGGAAGGGGTAAGAAGAAGAAGGAGGGGGTAAGAAGAAGAAGAGGGGGTAAGAAGAAGTAGGAGGGTTAAGAAGAAGGGGGTAAGCAGAAGGGGGGAGTAATAAGAACAAGGGGGTAAGAAGAACAAGGGGGGGAGTAAGAAGAACACAGGGAGGAGGGGGTAAGAAGAACACAGGGGGGTGAGAACACACAGAGGGAGGAGTGAGAAGAACACAGGGAGGGTGGAGGGGGGATGAGAAGAGCACAGGGAGGGTGGGTAAGGGCGAGAAGAGACCGCTAGGGGAGGGTGGGGGAGAGGAGAGACCACTAAGGGGCAGGGGAGAGCTCTAAGGGACAGAAGGGACAGCTCTATAGGACAGGGGGCAAGACAGGGAGCTCTTTAACACTACGCGCACACACACACACACACACACACACACACAATGCATCCCTATACATACACAGAAACACACAATGCACCCCTATACATACACAGAAACACACAATGCATCCCTATACATACACAGAAACAGAACATGCTTCCCTTACACACAGAGAAACACACAATGCATCCATTACACACACACACAATGCAACCCTTACACACAAAGACAATGCATCATTTGCACACATACACAAAAACATACAATGCAAACCCTTACACACACATGCAAACACACACACTGTTTTTCTTACATACACACAGAAACACAATGCATCTCTTACACTCAATGCACACACATACAGACACACACCTTGCATCCCTTATGCATACAAACACAGATTCACACAATGCATCCCTCACACACAACCAGAAACACATAATACATCCCTC
The DNA here is from genome assembly GCF_036172605.1 of Pelobates fuscus. Taxonomy (NCBI): domain Eukaryota; kingdom Metazoa; phylum Chordata; class Amphibia; order Anura; family Pelobatidae; genus Pelobates; species Pelobates fuscus. The sequence continues at coordinate 292,074,164 of NC_086317.1, read as the reverse complement.
ACACACAAATACACACTGCTTCCACTACACACAAACACACTGCATCACCTGCACAAACTGGTATCCCTATACACTACATACCATAAGCACACATATTAGATAACACATAACACATCCCCTACACACTCCACTCCCTGTGAGCGAGCTCATGGGTGGGTGGAAAATATAAGTGGACTTATGAGTGGGCCTTATGGGCATTCTCACCGTCAGGCACTGGGGCCCAGACCTTGAGCTGTGTAAGAGGCCCCCAAAAAATGGAGCGGCTTCCAATTCTCCCAGAACGTTGAATTTTGTGACCACAGTTGCAAACAGCCTCCAGAGGTCCTGTTCTACACCAGACCAGTGGAGCCAAACTGCAGCCCATCATCATCCTCATCTAATTGTAAGTAGGCAATCTAGTATATTATTAGTGACACTAATCTATAATTTACCTCACATTAAAGGGACACTATAGCTTAATGAAGTGGTTCTGGTGTCTATAGCTGGTCCCTGCAGGCTTTTTTTTTTCAAATTTAGATTTTTATTGCATTTTGAAATAATATCAGGGATACAGAAAGAAGAGTAGGGAGGGGTCATCGATGGTTACATGGTTCACAGATAGAAACATCGTAAAGGTACATTTTGAAGGAACATTTGCAAGTGCTGTAGGTAGCGGCAACATTGTTAGTAGCAGTATAGCAGGTATGTTACAGTCTCATTCGATGTCGTGACCAATTGCAACATAATCTCATGTAACATTCATTGTCCCAATTTTCAGAGGTGATCTTATTAGTGTACCATTACATTCTATGTGATAGGGTAACCTTATGATTTTCAGTTAGTACCTTGTGTGACAGTTAAGTGTGGGGGGTGAGAGTGGTTCTCGGTGAAGGAGAAGAACTTGGATAACTAGGAAGGGTAGGGCATCACTGATACAGGGAGTCAGTAGTAATCGGAGGATTTAGTTACAGGCTGGCAGCCAGGTTGGCTATTTGATTTGTAGAGTATGTAGTAGTATGTGAGTTGGAATTTTACTGTTTTAAGGGTGTGTAAGAGGTGATGTGAGCATGGTTGGTTGGGTCATCTGTTTGTTGTGGTATGTGGTTTCCCATATATGCCACGTGTCGTTGAATCGTTGCTTGCGTTCTACTGTGTCGAGAGATAATTTTTCATAATAGTAGAATTGATCCAACTTTGCTCGTAGTTGAGGTATGGATGGACATTGCTGGGATTTCCAGCATTGTGCTAGGAGGCTCCTTGCTGCCATTAGCGTAAGTACAGTGATTTGTTTTTCACCTGGGTTTAACTGCGGGGGTAGGAGCAGGAGTAGGCACACTGTGGGGGTCAGGGGGAAGCTCGGAATAGTCAGTTCATCTAATATGGTACGGGCTTGTGTCCATAGGGGCTGGATAGTTTCGCAGGACCACCAAATATGCTTCAATGTACCCAGGGCATTGCTACACCTCCAGCAAGTGGGTGGTGTGTTGGGGAATATGCGATGGAGACGTTGTGGGGTTATGTACCATTGGTACATTAGTTTCCTATGAGCTTCTATGTGAGAGTAACAACGGGTCTGTTTAGAGAGTCCATTTAGGGCTTTCAGCCATTCGCTTTGTGTAAGGGTTTCATTGCAATCTGTCTCCCATTGGGTTTTGTGGGATAGGGGTGGCGTGGGTGCAATCTCTTGCCATGCTTTATAGCATAGTGCTAGGGTCTTTGGTTTCGTCGGTGCGGACCAGCACCTGTCTAAGAGTAGAGTAGGGGTAACCCAACTGGAGTCAGGGGTGGTGCCGCTATGTGGCATGTATGCTAATATGATACTCTTCAGTTGTAGGTAGGAGAAGATGGCCCGGCTTGGTAGTTGCCAATGAGTCTGCAGTTCGGGGAAGGGAATCATTTCTTTATTCCTCACTAGTTGAGATATATGAGTGATCCCTGCATTGGTCCAGAGGTGAAGTGGAATGTTTTGTGACACAGATTTAACAATTGAAATGGGTGCTTTTGGATGGAATTTTTCGTGTTGGCCTAAGCTCGAGAGGAACTTGTCCCATGTATTAATGGTATGGGAGGTAGTCGGAAAGAGCATGGGTCTCCGTGTCCGAAGACATCGAGGTGTCCACATATATTCAATGAGGGGTGAGTTTGGACAATGTGCTTTCTCCATGTCTGTCCATTGTAAGAGGTTGGGCTGGGCATGGAGGAGGACACCACCGGTCAGTGCAGCAGCTTTATAGTATTGTCCAATGTTCGGCAGGCCCACTCCTCCTAATTTGGGTGCAAGTTGGAGAAGTCGTATCGGCACCCTAGGCTTTTTACCTGCCCAAATGAATGTATTACACATTTTCTGTAAGTCTTTACAGTATTGGGCGGGGAGTTTCAGGGGTAACATTCTAAAAAAATAAAGGATACGGGGGAGGATCATCATTTTATATGCATTGATTTTTCCCAACCATGAGAGCATGATATGTTTCCATTTATTTAGTTCAGTTTTACACACTAGGGTTAGGGTATTGTAGTTAAGCGTTATCGTTTTAGATATAGTGGATGCTATCTTCATCCCCAGGTATGTAATGAATGTTAATCTCCAGTCAAAGTGGAAGCGGTCACTTAGTGAGTCTACCTTTAATTTCGGCATTCCTACTGGTAATGCCTGTGTTTTATCCTGGTTTAAGCGGTAATGGGAGATGTCACCAAAACTTTTTAACAGAGCCATAAGTGGGGGTAGAGACTGTTGTGGTTTAGAAAGGGTTATAAAAATATCATCGTCGAAAAGCGCCAGGCTGTACTTTCTGTCGTTTATTGTAATTCCGTGGATGTCAGGGTGGGTCCGGATTTTATGAGCTAGGGGTTCTAGGGATAAAATGTAGAGGAGGGGAGATAGTGGACACCCTTGTCGGGTGCCGTTCGTGATTGTGAACGGTTGGGATAAGAAGCCATTGTGGGACACTCTGGCCGCTGGGCAACTGTACAGGGCCATAATACTTGTTATGACGTTCTCCGGGGAGTTAAATTTTTTCAGGACTTCGGTCATGTACCTCCAGTTGAGGCGATCGAAGGCTTTCTCGGCGTCCAGGGCCAAGAAGAGACCCTCCGATCCCTGTCTCTGTATGGCGTCTATTACGTTAAGGATTTTTCTAGTGTTGTCTGAGCCTTGTCGTCCCTTCACAAAACCTGACTGGTCATTATGTATGAGTTTGTGTAGTAGTGGTGCTAGTCGATTGCTAAGGAGTTTCGCATAGAGTTTAGCGTCGCAGTTCAGAAGGGAGATAGGTCTGAAATTTTTACATTGTGTCGGGGGCTTTCCTGGTTTCGGGAGGGTCGAGATATGGGCTAGCAGCATTTCTTTCGGTAGGGTGCCGTTTTGTGAACTCTCATTCATGACCTTTAAGAGGTGTGGAGAAAGGAGAGAGGTAAAGGTTTGATAGTATGCGTTGGGGAGGCCATCTGGGCCTGGAGATTTATGAGTAGGCAAGTGAGCTATGGCTTCGGTCAGTTCTTCTAGGGTAAATGGGCCTTGTAGGGTTTCTCTGTCTTCATCTGTCAGGCTGGGCAGATCTAAGTCGCCCAAGAAGTCTTGAATGAGTTGTGGGTTTGGTAGAGTGACATTGGGGTCGGTCGCTAAGTTATATAGGTCCCCGTAGTAGTTTGCAAATTTTGAAACTATACCCTGTGGGTCGATGATGCGGTCTCCTTTCTTGTCTTCCAGATAAGCTATTCTAGAGGCCGTCATTCTACGTTTGAGCTGCGCTGCTAGTTTAGCACCTGCTTTATTCCCATTGGCAAAAAAGTTGTGTTTAACCTTACGGAGAGCATAAGTTGTTTTGGCCATTTCTATATTTCTAAGTTTGGATTGCAGTTGTAGAAGATGTGTATGCGTCTTAGGATTGGGGTTGCGTTTGTTGGAATGTGTTAATTGGGTTAAATGTCAGTTATGAGGGCACTGTATTCTGCGGTTCTCAGTTTTTTGGCTCGACTTGCCTGTTTTATGAAGCTTCCTCGGATACACGCTTTATGCGCTAACCAAATTTGGTCTACTGAGGTCTCATTGTTCGTGTTTTCGTTAAAATAATTGGTGAGGTCAACCTTTATTTGTGCGATAACGGCTGGGTCTGTCAAGAGCGACTCGTTGAGTCTCCAGGAACCTGTGCCTTTGCTAGGGAAGGGTGTTCTTAGGCTCATTGTGGTAGGTGCATGGTCTGACCACGTAATCAACCCAATGGTGGTTTCTTCTATGTTAGGCATGTAAGTGGCTGGGACCAGAAACCTATCAATTCGGGAATGGCTATTGTGTGCCGCAGTGTGGCAGGTGAAGTCGACCTCTGCGGGGTGCTGAATGCGCCATGGGTCAACCAGTTGGTGGGTCGACAGTGTGTCACATATCTTAGATGTCAGTGCTGCTCTATGGGTGAGAGAGGCCGCTGAGATATCAGCTGTGGAGGAGGAGTCCATGTTACTGTCAATCAAAAAATTAGTGTCACCACCTAGGATTATCTCTCCGTATTTGTACAAATCTGCGAGTGCTAAAACCATAAGCAGGAATTCATGTTGATTAGTATTGGGACTGTACACGTTAATTAGGGTATAGGGGTTGTTATTAATGAGGCATTGAAGGATTAGGTAACGGCCCTTTTTATCGCTGATCTTGCGTATTAATGTGAATGCGGCATCTTTACTTATCAGTGTCGACACACCTCGTTTTTTAGATTTATAACAAGTGTGAAAGTCATGAGGGTAGTCTTTAGAGTTAAATTTTGGTCTGCCTTTCCAGGTGAAGTGCGTTTCTTGGTAGTATGCTATAAGGGCTTTACACTTTTTGGCTTCAAGTAAGGCTAGTCTCCTTTTATTCGGGGAGTTAAGTCCCTTGGTATTTAGAGACAATATTTTAATCGACATAAGGACGGGTAAAAGGTGTGCTACTGCGAAGGCGTAGGTTCGCTGCCCTCCCTTTCCGTTTTATTTTTTGTTCCCTCCAGGATACTATTATACTGGACTTGTGGATGCCCATTAGTTGTGCCATAACATTAGTAGATAATCTATGGTTTATATTTAATGTGCCCTTTGATTTGGGGGTAGGGATAACTGGGGTAAAACTATTTACAACATTCCGTATGTCACTGGAGGTGACATGTAGCTGCTGAAAGCAACGGATAAACATGGCCATTAGTAGGCCTTGGAGGTGATTCATTAGTGACATTTGTACAAAAGTTAAACAGTCTAAGAAATCAGTTAAGTAAGTTAACAAGGAGCGGGTACATCTCGCTCATAACAGCGTAATAGATTAAACATTGAATTAGCCATTGGTCAGGAGGGGAAAAGCAAGGGGTGTACATATAAAATAGCTATAAAGCAATTAAATCCGTATGTAATGGTGCATTAAAGCATTATACGTTACAGTATCAGAGGTCAAGGTGGTATGACTTTCTCCATTAAATCTCGTCTTCTTGACCACAACAGGATCAGGTAGTCGGAGCTTTAGAGTTCGTGGAGTGTCCGTGGGTCTTATGGGCTTGTGACCATTCCTTGGTCAGCGATTGCGGTGCGGAGGCACCAGTAGCGGTTGGATGGTCCGCACCCGTGGGGGGAAGCGGTACTTGCCATTCTTGCAGGAGACGCTTGCCTTTTTTGAGGTCGGTGATGGCTCTGTCTACTCCGTTCCTCTTCACAAGTAGTTTGGTGGGGAATCCCCATTTATAAGGGATGTTAGCAGTTCGCAGTGCTGTGGTTATGGGTGCGAAGGTACGTCGTTTGAGCATAGTAGCAGAGGATAGGTCTGTGAAAATATTGATGTGTTGGTAGGATTCCGGCCATTTTGACAGGTTTCTGGAAGCCTGCATGATTTTATCTTTCACTGTATAGAAATGTATTCTTGTGATTACGTCTCTAGTGGTAGCTGGAGGTAGGTGTTTAGGTTTAGGTAGTCTGTGTGTTCTATCCAGCATCAGGTCCAGGGTGTTTAAGGAGGGTATCAGTGATTTAAATAAATCCTGTACATACCGAGGGAGATCAGAGGTCTGGATAGATTCAGGTATGCCTCTAATGCGGACATTATTTCTCCTGCTCCTATCTTCATGGTCTGCCACTCTCTCCTCCAGAGATTGAAGTTTTGTTTTGAGCGAGGAGTAGGCCTCAGCCATGGAGTTGTGGGCGTCTATAAGTTCATCCGTGCGCTCTTCAAGTTTTGCCGTTCTTTCGCCGATGTTGTTTATGTCGGCCTTTATTTCTGCAGTCATTTGCTGGATGTCTGCTTTAAAGGAAGCTTTCAGCTCCTGCATTATTGTCCTCACCGAGAGGTCCGTTGCTGGGTTGGAAAATTCAGCATGATCTGCAGTATGGTCTCCCATGTCGGAGTCATGAGCCGGTGAGGTGGGCCCGTCGGCGCCATCTTGGACATCGTGGTCTAGTGAATTTTGCACTCCGAAGTGCGAGTTTAGCTTTTGTTGTTTATATTTTTTCGTTGATCTCGATGACATGTCGGCTTGTGATGTGTCCCCTCGGTAGTCGGCTCGTTTTCGGGATGTTTTTTGTGGCTAAATCAGGCTGTAAAGGTCGCTGTACTGGAGAGCACTCGTCTCGCACGTCCGCTCACATGCGCAGCTCGGACACGCCCCCCTCTCCCTGCAGGCTTTTTAATGTAAACACACACTGTGTGCAGCACTGGCGTTAGTTCATATGGCAGATCATATGGGTGGGGCATTGTGATGTCACATGGGGGGGAGGGGCAAATTTATATTTTGTCTAGGGCGGCAAAAATCCTTGCACCGGCTCTGATCCTGGGCAGGTGCACCAGTCTACTGGTGACCCACAGGAGGGGAGTGCACTGATTGCACTGCACTCTCCTCCTGCCCAGACCCGTCTTGACCGCAGTGCAAGTGCCCTCTGCCCCTAATTTACAGTGGCTCACAACAAGCAGTGCCTGGAGCCCTTTGCAGAGACGGAAACAAAGAGGTTCTGCGGCAGCTGGCCGTCCTGCAAGCATTACATTAAACAGCTGTTCCCCATGCAGCCACAGGTGGCGTTGTGCTGGGAAACTGTGATTACTCTTCACTTCCTCCCAGCCTACAGAGCAGCGCATGGGGGAGAGAGGAGGAGGCATGATTTAATCTTGAATAAATCCTCTAAGCAAACCTTTATAAATTTGGGGGGATCAGCTCTGTTTCCACAGTTTATTGGTGTTTACTCTGATGTCTGTATTAATATTGAGGGATGTCTAAGTAGTAACATCAGTGTGTGTCAGCAGGGCCAGCCGTTGGGGTGGGCAAGCTGTGCGGTCACGCAGGAGGCGCCCGGCGGCCAACACAGCTCACAAGTTGGGTACACCAGCATATTTAATTTAAACGATTCGCTGGTGGTCCACTGGTGCGCACCAGCAGTAGGTGCAGTCTGATCATATCCTCTCCCTCGTGGTTCCGGCGCTCAGTTAGTGAGTCAGAGCACAGGCTCAGAGATTCTCAGCCTGTGCTCTGACAACATTGAAAGTCAGAGCCGTGAAGGAGCGGGTATGGCAAAGAGCTACTGATTAGCATAACATCAATATCCGTTATAAAACCAGAAAAAGGTGGGCATGGATGGTGAACTGATTTGGTGGTGCAATGGGCCACTTGACTGGTTTTGCCCCCAGGCCTAAGGCTGCCAGCCCTCCCCTGCTATAACCCAACTAATGGAGGTAGCGAATAAAGTATATATGAACAGGAAAACAGAGACAAAGAAAGAGGAAGAGCGCAAGATGCGTAGAAAGGCAGATATGCTAGCGGTAGCGTAGATAGAAGGGAAAAGGAGGTGTATAGGGGAGCAGATAAAGGTGAGAGTAAGTGGAATAGGGAACCCCTGAGTAGGAATCAATGCGCGTACTGTAGGGAAGAAGGGCATTGGAGAAGTGAGTGCCCACAAAGGGAACAGTATGAGAGAGACAGACCTAGGGCAGGATATGGTAATTATAGAGGCAGAGCGAGAGGTAGAGGAGGTCCTGGAGGGAATAATGGTAGCAATAGAGGAAATGTTAGAGAAGATAGGTACTATCCAGCAGCGCAGAGATCCCACGATAGAGAAGATAGGGACTTTGTATGATTGGCTGACGCGGTCATGGAGGACTATTGATACCGACCGGGCTCCATCCCCCTTGGCCGAGTGGAGCCTATGGTCAATGTATCAATAGGGGGAAAAAGGAGTGCGTTCATGATCGATACTGGTGCTGAACATTCGGTGGTGACTGACCTAGTTGCTCCTCCATCTGGAAGAACCATCACCGTAATAGGAGCAACTGGAAGGAGTGCTGCTAAACCGGTTCTTAAAAGTCGACTCTGTACATTGGGAGGCCACATAGTGAAACATCAATTCCTTTATATGCCTGAATGTCCAGTCCAACTGCTAGGACGTGATTTGTTGTCAAAACTACAAGCGCAGATAACGTTTCTACCTAATGGAACAACATCTTTAAAGTTCAATGGACCTTCAGGTATAATGACAATATCTGTACCAAAGGAAGAAGAGTGGCGACTTTATACAGTGTTGATTAGCCAAAACCCTAAGAGTGGTGAATCCTTGTTCAATATACCAGGAGTTGGGCAGAGAACAACCCACCAGGACTTGCTCGCAATATTCCACCAATTCGAATCGAACTGCAACTTGGGGTTTATCCAGTGAGCTTAAGGCAATATCATATCCCACAAAAGGCCAAGAAGAACATACAATCGTATTTGGATAAGTTCATACGGTATGGTATCCTAAAATTCTGTACTTCCCCCTGGAACACCCCATTGCTGCCTGTTCAAAAGCCCGGTACAGATGAGTATCGCCCTGTGCAGGACTTGAGAGCAGTCAATGATGCGGTCGTAAGTATACACCCAGTCGTGCCCAACCCATATAACCTGCTTGCTTTAATTCCGGGCGGGGCTACCTATTTCACTGTCTTAGATCTCAAATATGCCTTCTTTTTGTCAGGATCGGGACAGGGATCCAACACGCAGAGTACAAAGAGTGGAAAGGTACGTATACCGGGCCTTAGAATGGCCGGACTAACGTACCGAGAGTAATAGAGAATAGTCAGAGACAAGCCGAGGTCGAGGGAACGAGAAGACAGATAAGCGAGAGACAAGCCGGGTCAAGGGATAACAGAGATAAGCAGGGTAGACAACAAGCCGAGTCAAAACCAATAGAGCAAACTAGAATACCAGAGCACTGAGAGACTAGACAAGCTAGAACCACGACAGGGCAATGAGCTGAAGTGAGAAGTAAGCTTAAATACCCTGGCTCCGGATGGTAGACACGCCTCTGACAAGTACCGATTGGATATCGGACACTTGAGTGGCAGGTCGCTCGTGATAGCGTCATGACGTCACGTATTGAGCGTACCGCTAGAAAAGGACGTGGATTCCTCGCGGTCGGTGTTTAAGTGACTGGATGAACCGCGAGGAACGAAGGAAACAGCTCGTTTGGACGGATAAACTACTAAGTCTCTACCTCTTTTAGAGGTAGAGACCTCAGGTACCCTGACAGTACCCCCCCTCTCAGATACGCCCACCGGGCGGAAGGAACCGGGACGAGATGGAAAGCGGAGGTGAAATGCTCTGCGAAGGCGAGAAGCATGAACGTCCTCCTGAGGTACCCAACTCCTCTCCTCAGGACCATATCCCCTCCAGTTGACCAGATATTGCAATTTTCCCCTTGAAATTCTGGAATCAATGATGGAGCTGACCTCGTACTCCTCCCGACCCTCCACCTGAACAGGACGAGGTGAGGAAACCTTAGAGGAGAATTTGTTGCAAATAAGAGGTTTCAACAAGGAGACATGAAAAGAGTTAGGAATGCGTAAGACAGGTGGCAGAGCAAGGCGATACGCAACCGGGTTGATACGAGTGAGAACCCTGTAAGGACCTATGTAGCGAGGAGCAAATTTCATAGATGGAACTTTTAGGCGAATATTCTTAGTGCTCAGCCACACCCTATCCCCAGGAACGAAGACCGGAGCCGCTCTTCTATGCTTGTCAGCGTGTCTCTTGAACAACGAGGAATTATGTAACAGAATTTGCCGAGTCTGATCCCATAATTTCTTCAGGTTGGCGACATGATCATCAACCGACGGTATCCCCTGAGAAGAGGAAACCGAAGGAAAAATTGAAGGATGAAAGCCATAGTTCATGAAGAAAGGGCTAGAGCGAGTTGAATCACAAACAAGGTTATTGTGTGCGAACTCCGCCCAAGGGATCAAACCGACCCAATCGTCCTGGTGTTCGGAAACAAAGCAACGTAGATACTGCTCGATCTTTTGATTGGTGCGTTCAGCAGCTCCGTTAGACTGAGGGTGATAGGCAGAGGAGAAGTTCAATTTGATTCCCATTTGAGAACAAAAGGATCTCCAGAAACGTGAGATAAATTGAGAACCTCTATCAGAAACAATCTCCGAAGGAATCCCATGTAGGCGAAAAACTTCTCTCGCAAAAATCTCTGCCAATTCAGGAGAAGTTGGAAGTTTAGGTAATGGCACGAAATGGGCCATCTTTGTAAATCTATCCACCACCGTGAGAATAACAGTCTGTCTCTTGGAAGCAGGTAAATCTACGATAAAGTCTATGGACAAACAGGACCAAGGTTTCTCAGGAATGTCCAAGGGGTGTAACAGGCCACAAGGGGATGTATGAGGTTGCTTAGTCTTGGCACAAGTCTCACAAGCTGCGACGAACTCCTCAATATCTTTTCGTAGTGAAGGCCACCAGAAATCTTTGGATATCAGAGAGTATGTCTTGCGAATACCAGGATGTCCAGCTACTTTACTTTCGTGAAAACATTGTAAGAGTTCCAGTTGGAGTTCAGGAGGGACAAAGTTTCTTCCCTCAGGAGTGTTTCCGGGTGCCAGATGTTGTGACTTCAAGATCTGGTCAAGTAGCGGAGAATGGATCTTGAGACTGGTATTAGCAATAATATTGCCTTTGGGTACAATGGAGGACAAAAGTGGTTCAACTGAAGCAGACGGCTCATATTGGCGAGATAGCGCATCGGCTTTGGAATTTTTTGACCCAGGTCTGTAAGTCAGAACGTAATTGAAATGGGTAAGAAATAACGACCAACGAGCCTGCCTGGAGGACAAACGCTTGGCCTCTCCGATATAAGACAAATTTTTGTGGTCCGTTAGAATGGTAACAGGATGTAATGTACCTTCCAATAAATGTCTCCACTCTTTCAAAGCCTTGATAACCGCTAGTAATTCTCTGTCACCAATGTCATATCTGCTCTCTGTACCAGACAATTTTTTAGAGAAAAATCCACATGGATGTAATGGTTTATCAACACCCAACCTTTGAGATAGGACAGCACCTAAACCAGTCTCTGATGCGTCTACCTCAAGTAGAAAAGGCAGGGAAGTGTCGGGGTGAACTAAAATTGGAGCGGAAGCGAAAAGCTCCTTGAGAGTTTTGAACGCAAGAAGGGCTTCAGTAGTCCAATTCTTAGTATCAGCCCCCTGTTTGGTCATATTGGTGATAGGTGCGATAATTGAAGAATAACCCTTAATAAAGCGCCTATAATAATTAGAAAAACCAATAAATCTCTGTATGGCTTTAAGACCTTTGGGTAAAGGCCACTCTAGAATGGACTGGAGCTTATCCGGATCCATCTTAAATCCCTCCCCCGAGATCACATAGCCGAGAAAGGTTACCTGGGTTTGATCAAAGCTACATTTCTCCAACTTGCAGTACAAGCCATGTTGAAGAAGCTTGTGCAAAACCCTCCTGACTTGCTTGTGATGAGTCTCAATCTCACTAGAATGTATGAGTATATCATCTAGGTATACAATGACGCAATCTTGCTGAAATTCCCTAAGAACCTCATTTATCAGATCCTGGAATACAGCTGGTGCATTGCATAACCCAAAAGGCATGACTGTATATTCATAATGGCCATATCGAGTATTGAATGCCGTCATCCACTCATGTCCCTGCTGGATTCTCACCAAGTTATATGCCCCTCTGAGATCCAATTTGGTGAAAATTGTAGAGCCCTTCAAACGATCGAAGAGTTCGGTGATCAAGGGAATCGGGTAGGCATTTTTAATGGTTATCTTATTTAGGCCTCGATAATCAATACAAGGTCTTAAAGAACCATCCTTCTTTTTAACAAAAAAAAATCCAGCCCCGGCAGGAGAGGAGGACCTCCTAATGAATCCCTTGTCTAAATTTTCGTGAATATACTCCTCTAGAACTGAGTTCTCTTTCGTAGATAACGGGTATACATGACCTCTGGGCGGCATGGTACCAGGGAGTAGGTTAATTTTGCAATCAAAGGACCTGTGTGGGGGTAAGGTATCGGCTTTCTTTTTGTCAAACACTGCCTTTAAATCTAGATACTGAGACGGAATTTGTGTCTCTGTAGGATTGTCAGAGTTAGTCGAGGTGTTGGTTAAGCAGAGAGGTGAGACCTTCCGCAAGCATTTCTCTTGACAATTCTGTCCCCATGAAACTATCTCCCCTGACTCCCAATTAATAATAGGGTTATGTCTCCTCAACCAGGAGTACCCCAGGACTATGGGAATAGACGGAGAAGAAATGAGCAGTAAGGATATGTCCTCTCTATGTAGGATGCCAGCAGTTAAGTTAATCGGTATGGTCTCACGGAAAATGACAGGCTCAAGTAACGGTCTACCATCGATGGCCTCAACAGCCAGTGGTGTCTCTTTTAACTGGGATGGAATAGCATGCTTGGCAGCAAAACCCTGATCTATAAAGCTCTCAGCAGCTCCAGAATCGATTAGTGCCATAGTCTTGACTACTCCCTTTTCCCATTTTAAAGAAACGGGTAACAGAAGCCTGAACTCTTTGTAGTTGTGAATAGAGGACAAAGTAGAAACACCCAAGGCCTGTCCTCTAGAGAAACTTAGGTGCGAGCGTTTCCCGAACGATTAGGACAATTTAGGCGTAAATGACCTCTGACTCCACAATACATACATAAACCCTCCCTTCTTCTGTACTGTCTCTCCCTCTCTGTGAGATGAGTACTGCCTATCTGCATAGGTTCAGAAATACGTAAGTCCTCGAACTCAGAATTTTTAAATAGTTTAAAGGAGGGTCTACGGGTCCTATCTCGAGTGTTCTGCCTCTCTCTTAGGCGTTCATCAATACGAGATATAAAGGAAATTAAATCCTCCAAATTCTCAGGGAGTTCTCTAGTAGCAACCTCGTCAAGAATTACATCTGATAACCCATTCAGAAACACATCTATATAAGCCTGTTCGTTCCACTTAACTTCTGCCGCCAAGGACCTGAACTCTAGTGCATAATCCACTAGTGTTCGATCGTCCTGTCTAAGGCGCAACAGTAATCTAGCTGCATTGACCTTTCTACCAGGAGGGTCAAAAGTTCTTCTAAACGCAGCTACAAAGGCATTATAATTATAGACTAGTGGATTATCATTCTCCCATAAAGGATTGGCCCATCTCAGAGCTTTCTCAATGAGTAAAGTAATAACAAATCCCACCTTCGCTCTATCTGTAGGATAAGAGCGGGGTTGTAATTCGAAATGGATGCTAATCTGGTTCAGAAAGCCACGACACTTCTCCGGTGACCCGCCATAACGTACTGGTGGGGTAATACGGGAAGAAGCACCTACAGTGGCTACCTCTAGACCTGAGACTGCAGGAGAAATAGAAGGAGTACGTGTCTCCTCAGGTGGGTTACTAGCACGAGACAAAAGTGCCTGTAGTGCTAGAGCCATCTGATCCATCCTATGCTCCATGGCGTCAAACCTGGGATCAGAAGAACCAAGCTGACTGTTTGTACCTGCAGGATCCATTGGCCCTGTCGTTATGTCAGGATCGGGACAGGGATCCAACACGCAGAGTACAAAGAGTGGAAAGGTACGTATACCGGGCCTTAGAATGGCCGGACTAACGTACCGAGAGTAATAGAGAATAGTCAGAGACAAGCCGAGGTCGAGGGAACGAGAAGACAGATAAGCGAGAGACAAGCCGGGTCAAGGGATAACAGAGATAAGCAGGGTAGACAACAAGCCGAGTCAAAACCAATAGAGCAAACTAGAATACCAGAGCACTGAGAGACTAGACAAGCTAGAACCACGACAGGGCAATGAGCTGAAGTGAGAAGTAAGCTTAAATACCCTGGCTCCGGATGGTAGACACGCCTCTGACAAGTACCGATTGGATATCGGACACTTGAGTGGCAGGTCGCTCGTGATAGCGTCATGACGTCACGTATTGAGCGTACCGCTAGAAAAGGACGTGGATTCCTCGCGGTCGGTGTTTAAGTGACTGGATGAACCGCGAGGAACGAAGGAAACAGCTCGTTTGGACGGATAAACTACTAAGTCTCTACCTCTTTTAGAGGTAGAGACCTCAGGTACCCTGACACTTTTGCCTTCGAATTGCTGCGGAAAGCCAGTGTATCTTCGCATTCCAATGGGAAAATGCTGTAACGGGCTCGAAACGCCAGATGACTTGGACAAGACTGCCCCAAGGGTTTAAAAATTCACCTACCCTATTTGGATCAGCTTTAAGTCAAGACTTACTGGATTTCAAGTCCATCCCAGGAGAGTGTGTACTACTGCAATATGTAGATGATTTGTTGATAGCGGCAGTTACAAGAGAAATATGTCAGCAAGCAACACATGATCTACTACACATTCTCTGGAAGGCAGGATACAAGGTGTCCAGGAAGAAAGCTCAGTTGTGTCAGCCGACTGTCAAATATCTGGGATTCCATATCTCTGAAGGTCAAAGAATAATGGGGCCAGAGAGAAAAGAAGCTGTATGCCAAATACCAATACCCAAGAATTGAAGACAAGTGCGGGAATTCTTGGGGGCAGCAGGCTTCTGTAGGATATGGATTCCCAGTTATGCGATATTGGCGAAACCTCTTTACGCAGCTATAAAAGGTACAGAACACGATCCCTTCCTATGGACCCCTGAACAGCAAAACGCATTTGAAGATGTGAAGAAGGCTTTGATGAGTGCCCCAGCATTAGGTCTACCTGATCATACACGTCCATTCTACTTATATGTACACGAGCAAAGAAGAATGGCTGTGGGAGTATTGACGCAGTACTTGGGATCATGGCAAAGACCTGTTGCATATATGTCAAAACAACTGGATGCAGTGGCCAGTGGTCTTCCACCTTGTCTAAGAGCCGTAGCTGCCGCCGCCCTGCTGGTAGCCGAAGCTGATAAACTCACTCTGGGTCAAGAACTCTATGTGCGAGTCCCGCACGCAGTACAGACGTTGCTAGACTATAAAGGCAATCATTGGTTTAGTAACAGCCGCATGACTAAGTATCAAGCTATGTTGTGTGAAAACCCAAGAGTGCATTTAGAGACTGTTAACACTTTAAATCCAGCTACCCTTTTGCCACAACCTACTGAAAGTCAACATGATTGCCTGGAGGTGATGGATGAAGTATTCTCAAGTAGACCAGATCTTCGTGATTTTCCCATCCAGAACCCTGATGTCCAGTACTATACGGACGGCAGTAGTTATGTGAAAGAAGGGATTCGCTATGCAGGATATGCAGTAACAACCATAGACAAGGTGATAGAAGCACGGCCATTGTCAAAAGGAACATCGGCACAGAAGGCAGAACTAATTGCACTAACACGAGCGTTACAATTGGCTGAAGGTTTAAGAGTGAACATCTACACGGACTCCAAGTATGCGTTTTTAACCACTCATGCTTTGTATAAAGAAAGAGGACTATTGAATTCAGAGGGTAAAGAAATTAAGTACGCAGCTGAAATATTACAACTACTGGAAGCCGTGTGGGAACCAAAAGAAGTTGGTATTATACATTGTCGGGCGCATCTGAAAGGAGATGGTGATGTAACCAAAGGAAATCGGATGGCAGATAATGCAGCTAAGCGTGCCGCTGAATCAGGAAGGCAGGAATATGTGGAACATATAGCTGCACTTATACCGACTCCACTGTCTCAATGGACTCCAGTTTATACAGCTCAAGAAGAAGAGTGGTTAAAGACTGAAGCTGGGAAGTATCTGGAGAACAAATGGTATCAGTTAGAAGATGGAAGAATAGTCATTCCAGCATCACTAGCTGTAGAAATTGTCCAGAATTATCACAACGGGACACATTCTGGAAGAGATAGTATGGAAGAATCTCTCAGAAAACATTTCTACATACCAAGATTGTCCAACTTGACTCAAGCCATTGTACGAAGATGTGTAATATGTGCTAAGAACAACGCAAGGCAAGGACCAGTGAAACCACCGGGAGTCCAGTATATGGGGGGACTCCCTATGTCCGATCTTCAAATAGACTATACAGTAATGCCTAAATCCGGACATCGCTACCTACTAGTAGTTGTGTGTACCTATTCAGGCTGGGTAGAAGCATGTCCTACTCGTACAGAGAAAGCAGGAGAAGTTGTACGATTCCTGTTACGAGAAATAATACCCCGATATGGACTACCATGCTCTATAGGATAGGATAATGGTCCAGCCTTTGTTCATCAGTGCCTACAACAACTGACTCATATGCTTGGTATTAAGTGGAAGCTTCATACAGCATATAGATCTCAGAGCTCTGGTAAAGTAGAAAGAATGAATAGAACTATTAAGAACCAGTTGGCAAAGATGTGTCAAGAGACTCAGCTTAAGTGGGATGTTCTTTTGCCTATAGCTCTGTTACGTATTCGTAGTACACCTACCAGAAGGATGGGTCTCTCACCTTTTGAAAGGTGTATGGGCGTCCACCTCCCGTACTTGGTAACTTAAGGGGGGATTTGAGTCAGTTGGGAGAAGGAATTACCCGGCAGCAGGTTGTAGAGTTGGGTAAAACTATGGAGGAGGTACAGAAATGGGTACAAGATAGATTACCTGTGAATATTTATCCCCCTGTTCATAGCTATCATCCAGGAGATCAAGTGTGGATTAAAGAGTGGAACAGTATACCGTTAGGGCCTAAGTGGAGGGGTCCTTATGTTGTTCTTTTGTCTACCCCTACAGCAATAAAGGTGGCTGAAGTGACTCCGTGGATTCATCACTCCAGGGTTAAACCAGCAGCAGTAGATTCTTGGCAAGCTACACCAGATCCAGAGAATCCCTGCAAGATCCGGTTAAAGCGCACGACTCAGTCGGAGTGATGAGGAGATATTGGGATTACAATTGTATGTAAAGAGATCAGTAAGTGAGTGTTTTGACGGCCATAATAAAGCCTGACCACTTACCCACGTGTCATAGCCAGGGTGTCTCGAAGGGACCTCTGTGAAGAGAAGAGCAGAACTCCATTCCTTGCAGCCCTTACATCCTGGAAGCTGAGGTGCCATCGCACGGACGAAGACTGAGGATGAAGACGTCGAAAGAAGTGTTTTTGATAATGTGTATTTTTGTGTTTTTAAATATTCAGGAAGGTAGAGGTACCGACACACCTAGCTGTGAGGTTTGCATTAAGACTACTATAACAGGTAATCATATTTCCCAGACCCTAATTTGGCATTCACAATATGAGTGTAAAGGATATGTGTCTAGGTGTAGATACTTAGGTATAGAATATAGTGTATGCCATTTAGGAATAGGAGAACCTAAGTGCTTCAATCCAGAGTATCAACCCCGTACAATTTGGTTGACTCTCCGGAATGGAGATCCACAGGGGACCCTAATAAATAAAACAGTATTAGAAACCATACATTCTTCGGGTGTTCTGCTATTTGATGCATGTAAGGCGATATCAAGTGGTAGAAAGCCGTGGAATGTATGTGGGGATCTTAAATGGGAGAGAACGTATGGGTCTAACGATAAGTATATTTGTCCCAGTAGTAAAAAAAAGTACGTAAGTCCAAAATGCCCAGATAGGGATTATAATTATTGCCCATATTGGTCTTGTGTGGGGTGGGCAACTTGGGGACAGGCAGTAGATAAGGATATGATTGTTACTAAGTTGCCTACCAAACCGTATTGTAAGTCTATGGAGTGTAACCCAGTCCATATATTTATTAATAATCCTGAACAATTTTTAGATAGGTTTGGTAACTTATTTGGGTACCAGATATATGGGACGGGTTTAGATCCTGCAACAATATTATTTATCGGGATAGAGACCGATACCGTAGCATCCCAAACTCGTCAGGTTTCCATTCTTTTTATGAAGAGATGAGTGTAGAAAATAAGATCCCCCATAATGCTAAAAACCTGTTTATAGATTTAGCTGAAAGTATTGCTGGTAGTCTTAATGTGACCAACTGCTATGTATGTGGAGGTACTAACATGGGAGACCAATGGCCCTGGGAAGCAAAGGAGGTAATGTCCGGTTCTGAGACAGTTGAACAAATAATATCTTCTGAAGCAGATTATCAAATGAGTGTTAGAGGTAAATCTGAGTGGCGATTAAAGACCTCCATCATAGGTTATGTTTGCATAGCAAGAAAAGGAATAATGTTTAACACATCTGTAGGAGAACTAACTTGTCTAGGGCAAAAAGCTTATGATGACACTACAAAGAATACAACCTGGTGGTCGGCTTCAAATGTCTCAGAACCACCTAACCCGTTTGCAAATTATGCCAATTTAAAGGACGTGTGGTTCGATCTATCTATCACATCTAGTTGGAAAGCCCCAGCAAATTTGTACTGGATCTGTGGTAAGAAGGCTTATTCGGAGTTACCGCAGGACTGGGAAGGGGCATGTGTGTTAGGTATGCTCAAACCATCCTTCTTCTTGTTGCCTATTGAAACAGGAGAGACTTTGGGAGTTAAAGTATATGATGTGAATCATAGGAAGAAAAGGGGACCCCTAGAGATAGGTACCTGGGAAGATAATGAATGGCCTCCCCAGCGTATCATAGATTATTATGGGCCAGCCACTTGGGCAGAGGATGGTACTTTTGGTTATAGAACCCCAATATATATGCTCAACCACATTATAATGCTCAACCGCATTATATACATGCTCAACCGCATTACAGGCGGTGGTTGAGATAATTACCAATGAGACATCGCAAGCGCTCAATCTCCTAGCGAAGCATAATACTAGGATGAGGACAGCCGTTTACCAAAATAGATTAGCTTTGGATTACCTATTGGCAGTAGAGGGAGGTGTATGTGGGAAGTTTAACCTAAGCAATTGCTGTCTTCAAATAGATGATGAAGGGCAAGCAATAGCTGAGCTTACTAGCCATATGGTTAAACTAGCGCATGTGCCTACTCAGGTATGGAAAGGGTATAATCCAAGTAGTTGGTTTGGTAATTGGTATGAGCAGTTTGGAGGACTTAATGCATTGGTAGGTGGAGTCATGCTAATCTTAATGCTGTGTCTTCTCCTACCATGTCTTGTTCCTTTGGTAGTTAGGTCTGTGCAGAGCATCATAGAAAATATAGCAGAGAGAAAGGCTGCTGCACAGATAATGGCCATATATAGATATGAGGCTCTAAATCAGGGAGAACCAGTGCAGGAAGAGGAATGTTGAGGGATTCATATCATTAATCGCAAAGTCTGGTCTGGTTCATGGCAACCTGAGGTATATGCAAACTATGGTTAAGTGATGCCTCCGTAATTGTGAAAATATCAGAGGCATCAAAAGGGGGAATGTGGTGGAATCTCGGTAAAAATAAATTTAGTAGGCCGAGATTACCACGTGGCATTTGTACGTGCATATACTGGTGTATCGGTCGGTTGGTTGCACGTGGCAAAGATACGATCAGTAGTGTACGGAGCATGTGCGAGAATACCGGATGTAGTATTCCCCTCCTCCATTGTGCTGGGCAAGCCATGCGGTCAAACCAGAAGTTAGTTCTTGTTCGATTGATTGGGTAAGAGTATGTGTGGGTGGAGCTTATTATGGGAGGAGTTACATACCTATATAAGGAGCCTACACTATTGTCCGGGGCTCAGATCTTGTTGTATTTTGGTGACATTAGTCCCTCTGAGTCCCGATCGGTGAATCGAATAAAGAATCTCTTCCTTCCTGAAGAAACCTGTGTCCATCTCTCTGTGCTTGGCTTCCGTCAGTTTTTCCGGTATCAGGGGGACTGTTGTGGACATGAAATATTACCCTAATTTTAGTTAGTAAAATGCCTATTTACTCCATTTAGTTATAATCAGTATTATTCAATAAATTACTAAAATGACCACTAAATGTCACTCAGTAGTACCCCACCCATCGACTAAACACTCTCATTTTCAAGATGGCGCTGGAATCCGGGGGAGAACTTCATGACGACAGTAATGACATAAGATGGCACACCCAGTAGTACGTGCTTTGACTAAAACACTTAACACTTAACCAATTATTAATGTATTATTTCATGTTATCTCTGACAAAGCATATGATGTAATTTTATCACATGACAGGAGGCTTCCTATTTTGCATTTCTCTCTTTACTAAACTCCACAGCAGTAAAGAAAGTGAAACATTTAACCAATGAAAAATGCAATAGGGAGTAGGAAGTTCCCAACAATTAGGCTCCTCCCCCTCTTTCTTTACTGCTCCATCGCAGACAGGTCAGAGCTTTTGGCTCCCCTTTTATATGTCTATATATATATATTGAATTCATTGATTTTAATGCATATTACTATTATTTGTTGGGGATTATTATTTTAAGCTTGTGGTCACCTCTACTGTTTGAAAAACGTTCATACATTTATTTGCTTATTCTGGTAAAAAATTGTTACTAAGAGTTTATTTTTTATTCTGTTCATGGTGTTATTTTACCCTATTATTTGTATTTCTATTTTTTGTAGTTTGGGGGGACTTCCCCTTGGCAACCAACCTGCTCGTTTCCCTTTATTTTACCTCTTCATGAGGTAATCTCATTCTCTGCTCGGCTCCCGCCCAGCCCCCTTTTTCTTCCCGCCCGCGGGAAGAACCGGCCGCATAGCCTCCTTCCCGCCCGCGGGAGGACTCGACCGCACGACGGTTTTTCCTCCTCCGTCGGTCACCTTATCCCCTATCCCGGTCTTTCAGCCGCTTAGTCGGCTCTGTCATTGCGCGGCTCCCACCCCCGCCGGCATTCTCGCGGCGGCCATTTGCAATCTCGCGCCTCGCGAGATTACGGCCGCCATTTTGAGTATCCACTCAGTTCGGCGAGTCTGCGACCAGAGACAGTCCGGTTAACCTCTAGAGGTCAGTCTTTTTTGCAAAAAATAAATTGCTGTATCTAGGCACTTAAGGGATCATAACCCTGTGCCTGTTAAGGGTGCTGCCCTATTTTGTGCTGCTTGTGGAGGTCGCCTTGTGGCCACCTCTGTGATCCTGGGTGAGGCCCAGAAATACTAAAGCCCAATAGTGTGGTGTCATTTATATTCTCAATATTATTACTGTATTTGCTATTACTGTTTTGGTACGATTACCCTTTGCCTGACTAGGCAGCTTAGATCCTGCTGGGATCTTAATCACACCTTATAATCAGACTCTGCTGGAGTCCACAGTACCATCACCACCACACACCCTGCTGGGGTTTTTACTCTATACTTGGAGTACATATATATATATTACACACTACGGTACCCTGTTAGGGCCGACATAGTGTTATTCATATATAAAAAAAAAAAAAAAAAAAAAAATATACAGCTGAACTGACCTCTAATTAATTTTTCTAATTAAATTTTTCTAATATTCCCTGTGCCAGAAAATGTATTAATCTCAATATGGAAGCTGCTCAAAATACAGCAGACCTCCAAACAATGATTAATGAGGCGGTAGCAGCCTCCATGGAGAAAGCTCTCTCCTTAATGATGGCCTCTAATGGCGAGAAGAGGAAACCATCAAAAACCCACCGACCCCGACACGATTCGGATTCCGAGGATTCGGAACCACATACGAGCCAAGAACCCTCCACCGGCAAACGCCACTGGAAGGGGGAAAAGGGCCGACAGAACCCGGCCAAGGGTAAGACCCCTGCAAAAAAGCTTAAGCCCTTAAAGGACACTACCCCGCCCCCGCCACCTGATTACTCCTCGGATGAGGAGGATGCAAACAAAAAATCCTTGGCAATTATAGATGAATGGCAGGCGGAGGGATCAGACTCCTACGAGGACCCATGGGGCTCCGAGTCCGAATCCCAACATAAACTCGTAACACACAAGTTACTGGGAGACTCCCAACTTCAGGACACCATGGATGACCCGCAGGAAGACGAAGACGCCATTTTTGACCCATCAGGTCAGAAGCTGTTTGATCCGAGGAACCTAAGACATCCTCGTTCAGGGGACTGGACACCCCCAGATCATCTTGCAAAGTTCATGCACCTTTGGCTGAGGAAATCCATGGACAAGACGGTCCGCAACCGACTTCGGTCCGAATGTCCAAGACCTTCTCTACCCGACCACGTGGCAGAGACACCAGAATTTGACCAGGTGATGACCACCTTCATGTCCCGAGGTGGCCGGGACCCACGCAAAGGCGTGGAGAAGGGCTTCAGAGCAGTCCAGGACAAACTGCTAGACGCAGTAGGACCGCTTTCCAGGATCATGTACCTGGCGGACGATGCCCTCACAAAGGCAGACCAGTTTGACGCGACCATGGTTCGCGAATGGGCTCATGATGTTCGGGAGTGGGCACAAAGATGTTTTTGCTTTGTGGGTAACACGAATACAGCCCTCTCCTCCGAGCGGCGCAAGGCAGCACTACTCCGTATCGACGGAAAGTTGGTGGAATTGGGCACCAAGGAGTTAGGTCCTCTGGCACAGGGCAAACTGTTTGGCGATCCTTTCCTCAAGGACTTGAACAAACACGTAAATATCTTTACTTCCCTGAACAAGGCTCAGTCCTCCATGAGGAGAGTATTTAGACAAACCCCCAACAGGGGTGTTTTTGGATGGGCTGGCCGCCAAAGGGGCCGTGCTGCCAGCCGATTCTGGCCTTCAGGCCCCCGTAACTCAAGACCTCACTCTTTCTACCCGGTGGTGGGATACAGACAACAATCCTCATATACCCGAGGAGCGGATAGAGGCCGTGGACCACGTACACGAGGCAGAGCACGTTTCTCCACAGGTAAGCAATCACCTAACTCATTACCTTACTCTCCGTCCAGCAGGTCGCATATCTTTGTTCTTTCAGGAATGGCAGACCATCTCCACAGACGCGTGGATCCTACAAACGGTTCAGGGGTACATCATCGACTTCACGTCGCACCCACGACAAACAGTCACACCGCACCCGATCAAATGCTCGACAGAAGATACCAAACTCATACACAACGAGTTACTGGAACTTCGATCAAAAGGCGCAATAGAACCGGCCTCCGGACCTCGCGGTTTTTTCAGCAACATATTCCTAGTAAAGAAGAAATCAGGGGAGTTTCGACCCGTCATAAACTTGAAAAGACTCAACGAGTACGTCACGTACAGACACTTCAAGATGGAAGGCATACATCTCCTGAGAGACCTACTACAGGACAAAGATTGGTTCACGAGGCTGGACCTAAAAGACGCATACCTCTCAGTACCCGTCCATCTCTCCTGTCGAGAATTCCTACGATTCCACTGGCAAGATCGCCCCTGGCAATTCACATGCCTCCCATTCGGCCTCAGCTCGGCTCCATGGTGCTTCACCAAATTACTGAAGCCGGTAGTCGCTCATCTTCGCGCACAAGGAATTCGTTGCATTATATACCTGGACGACCTCCTACTGTTCTGTTCCGACAAGTCCAGACTGACGCAACACACGAACTATACCACAAACCTACTATCATCCCTGGGTTTCGTTGTGAACTTTCGCAAGTCAGCCATGTCACCATCCCAAACGGTACAATTTCTAGGATTCGAGATAGACTCCACCACGAGCACCCTACGGCTACCTGCCTCAAAGATCTCGACCATTCGCAAAGAACTGCGCAAGACCATCCGCGCCCACACCATTCCACTCCGCACCCTCGCTTGAATAGTGGGACTACTCTCAGCCTCCATACAGGCGATCTTTCCGGGACCACTCCACTACAGGGCAATGCAACGCCTCAAAGCATCCTTCCTCAGACACAACCCATCCTACGACCAACCAATCCCGGTCACGGAGGAGGTCAGGGACGAGCTCAGATGGTGGCTGGACAGCATGGAAGCATGGAACGGTCGGGCCATCTTCGGGAGCACGCCCGACTTAGTCCTGGAATCGGACGCCAGCCTCTGGGGATGGGGCGCCACAAGCGCAGGCACATCAACAGGCGGGACCTGGACCTCCCAGGACCTCAACCTACACATAAACTGCCTAGAACTCCTGGCAGGATCATTTGCCATCCGCAGCTTAGCAAAGGAAAAGACGGACTGCTGCATCCTTCTAAGGATGGACAACATCTCGGCAGTCCGCTACATCAACCGCCTGGGCGGAGCCCGATCCCGGATCCTCTCGGAAATAACGAAGGAGATCTTCGATTTCTGCCTACCCCGCAACATCTCCCTCAAAGCGGAATACCTTCCGGGGGAAACGAACCTCACAGCGGACTGGTTTTCACGCCACTGGAGGGATGCCAGCGACTGGAAACTGGATCCACAGATCTTCCAGAGTCTAGCGGCACACCGGGGTCCATTTCACCTAGATCTGTTTGCGTCTCGCAACAACAGACAAACTCAAACATACTTCAGTTGGCTCCCAGACCCGGAGAGCAAAGCAACGGATGCATTCCTACAACCATGGCCGATCACGGGAGCATATGCCTTTCCCCCCTTCGCCATGATAGCACGGACCATTCACTACCTGAGACAGCAGCGGGTATCCCTGCTACTCATCACACCTCTATGGACAGGACAACCTTGGTTCCCGGACCTCCTAGCCCTATCTTACAAGGACCCTCTCCTACTACCCTCACACCAATATACTCTCACAGATCCGAAAGGGAGCCCTCATCCGCTCGTCCTGGCCAACCGACTCACCCTAGTGGCTTGGACTCTTTCCGGGGTGCCTGGCAAGTCGGCGAACTACCGCAGGCTGCTAAGGACCTCCTATGGGACTCATGGGCTCCAGGAACTAGAAGATCCTATCTACACGCGTGGAATTCCTGGTCCAATTGGTGCTTGGAACGGAATATCGATCCATTTACAGCCTCTATTCCTACCATCCTAATCTTTCTAACACACCTATTCTCCTCAGGACGATCATATAGGTCTATTAACGTAGTCCGCTCAGCCATTTCAGCGGCCCATGTTCCCACACTGGGAATCCCAGTGGGAAAAGACCCACTGATATGCAGACTTTTAAGAGGCATTCGACTACGACGACCCCCGGAACCAAAATATTCACGACTCTGGGATGTCGAGGTAGTCCTCCGCTTCCTGAGGGAATGGCCGACCAACGACAATCTCTCCCTCCGGCAACTCTCTGCGAAACTAACAGTTCTACTTTGTCTAGTTTCATTCCGCAGGGTATCGGACGTCCGAGCGTTCGACATAGACGCGTTCTCGGTCTCCCCGGAGGGAGTCACATTCCAGATATCGCGTCGCACGAAGTCTGACTCTGCGACGGTTTTTTACCCTTTCTTCAATTCCGATCCACAACTCTGCGTCGTGGCCACACTACGGCGATACGTGGAGGTTACGCTTCCGATACGGACTCCACCCTCGGGGCAACTCCTCGTGTCATACGTTCGACCACACGTCCCCATCACTACTACTACCCTAGCCAGATGGGTTCGGTGGATTCTTTCTTTAGCAGGCATAGACGCTTCCTTCGGTGCTTATTCTGTACGTGGAGCGGCAGCTTCCTCAGCTTTCACAGCGGGTGCCTCTCTAGCAGATATCTTACGTTCCGTGGACTGGTCTAGAGAATCCACTTTTCGCACTTTCTATTTCCGCCCGAACTCCGACGCGGCCTTATCACTATTACAGCGTTAAAAATGCAAAATAGGAAGCCTCCTGTCATGTGATAAAATTGAAGATTATGCTAGCGTCAGTGTACTTATAATCTTAATTTTAATAATGACAGGAGGCGAGTATTTTCCCACCCTTTCCCACCCTAGGGAAGATGGGAACATTTGAATTCTGATACCACATGTCTCTTTTCTCACTTATATCACTACATCTGTTGTAGCGGGTTTGTTCATCTGCTAACACATTTAGACAGGGGTTAATATATATCTGTATGTACTCCTATTTGTTTAATAAGATTGGTTATAACCTTATCATAAAATATCGTAAAAGGCTAAAGGTCACTGTAACAAACAGTTCGGAGATCCCATTCTAACCCATTTCACACTCTCATTTCAGTCTAATTCTGTGCCATCCTGGAGTTTCTTCAGTAAAATACCCGGACTTCTTCTTACCCCATGAAGATCAGATGTTCACCCGTTGGTGCCGATTACAGTCTTCATCATCCCACTATGAACGTTCACCAGTTGTATTTTGTTATGTATTGAACTTTTCTTACTATTGCGATGTCGCTTCTGAAAGAGGGGGAGGAGCCTAATTGTTGGGAACTTCCTACTCCCTATTGCATTTTTCATTGGTTAAATGTTTCACTTTCTTTACTGCTGTGGAGTTTAGTAAAGAGAGAAATGCAAAATACTCGCCTCCTGTCATTATTAAAATTAAGATTATAAGTACACTGACGCTAGCATAATCTTCAATTCTGCTTTATAATCGCATGCCACCCCCTCTAATAAACATTCCTCAAGTTTTTCATTAACCTGAAACTTGTGTCTGGTGTGAATTACTTCAGGGAGCGTGCACGCACTGTTTCTTTAATTTGGCCAGGGGCAGATACACAAAATAATCAATTTATTGATTGATTTCCACTTCAGTTTCAGATTAAATTCAATAATTTCGCCGGCACACTAGTCTAAATGACTTGACGTTCTGTCAAAGCGAATGGAGTTCATGAAAGAGGAGGAGGGTGGTGAGTACTTTGGGAAAATTTCTCTGATACATGAAATGGAGCTGACTTAAGCTCCTCCTGTTTTTCAAAGAAAGACAAACGTAGGAAAAATACATAAGACAAACTAGTTTCTACTTTGTTTTATATTTTAAAGAAAAATAGAGCAGAGATAAAGAAAAGAACAGATTCTGAAAGAGGTTGCGATTGGAAAAAGATAGCTTTACCACAATCCATGAAAAATTGCAATCACCCAAAGTGACAGAAAAAAATAAAATAAAATCATTACCCCAATGGGCAATCTAATATCCCTTTCCAGAAGATGGAAAAAAAAAAAAAATATATATATATATATATATATATATATATAAAGCCAAAAAATAATCAGCACTCCCAGGATTTATAAATACGGTAAGCAAAAAAATACTTTACTCCATAATCAACGTTTCAGCACCTCTTGGGTGCTTTCATCAGGACATGCTGTCCTGATGAAAGCACCCAAGAGGTGCTGAAACGTTGACTATGGCGTAAAAAGCTTTTTGTTTTTTTTGTCTATATATATATATATATATATATATACATACATACACCATATTACTATTGTGTACACAGTCCTCTGCAATTTGGAGTTTAGTAAATAAACCCATGTATTTCCTTCTATTTATTATCAATCGCTACTTGGCATTCTAGAACCATTTCAAATAAAAAGTAATTGGTAAAATGAACTGTCAAAACGGCATGCTATGTATAATTAACTCTCCCCATTCTCCAGGGTGCAAACCATAACCTAAACCCTATTGTATACGGTTTCCTGTGACAGCAGCCTGGATCCTCCTCCCCTCCTCTCTCAGACAGTCCTAGCTAGGAGGAGTCAGTGTGTGATACATCTGGTGCGGCCTGTCCGTCCCGCTATCATAGGCAAACTGAGGTCAATGGTAAGTGGTGGGACCTGCAGCAGACCCGACGCGATGTGTCACCGCGGAGGGAATAGCGTCACGTAGACCCGCAAAGAGCGCTTCACCGAGCTGGAGGTGGTGCTGCAGCCCGAGTGCAGGAAGGGGCTGATAGAAGCGGCGCACACAGGGGCGGGAGGGGAGCACCTGACCCGGCATCAGACATGGCACAACCTGTCCCAGACCTACTGGTGGAGGGGTGAGAGCACAGAGCACATTGGGGAGGGGGGGGAAAGGCCTCCTGTATTATACAGATATCCCAAGGTGACTCTTCCAGCATGTGTTTAATTTATTTTAATTTTCATTCATGTTGAATACATTTTATTCCACACATGCCACCAATTCATTATCTGTATGGATAGTATTTTATAAAATGCACATTGTGTCAGATTTATCACAGCAAAGCAGTTGCTAGTTTGGTGTAAAGTACTAAATGTTGAGGTATACTGTTGGTTTCCATGGTGATTGCTCCTTATTTAGCACTGTACAGTTAGAATAGAACTTGCTTTTGCTTTGAAAAATATGGGGCAGTATAACTGTAAGACCCTTGTAAACCGATCAGCTGACACTCTTCGCTATTTAATTCTATCCAGAGTTGGACAAAATCGATATTGCTAAATGGAATGAGGAACATCCAATCTAATGATATCTGTGAATAAAGGTTTGAACCCAAGTCAAATCTCTAAAATGCTGTATTTATTATTGGTATGCTTGTTACTGGGGACACTTTTTTTTTTCCCTAGTCGCTCACTATTCATTACCTTTTTATTTAACCTGATTTTATTTTCTCTTCTGTAAACCAGTGAAATGAAATTAAAGAAAAAAATAATAATTTTCACAGTGGAGTAGGAGACTCATGGTTATGTACTCACTACAGTGCACAGTAGAGGTTATGGTGCTTAGAGTTTCTATTTAAGATAAAGCTTGCCCTTAGTATATCTTTTTTGGTCCTTAACCACGGTTTTTCATTTTTATCTACATTGTTATGCAATTACACATAGGTTTAAAGAAACAATTATTATTATTCTTTATATAGCGCCAACATATTCCGCAATGCTTTACAATTATAGAACGGGGGATATGTAGTGAAGAACGCACTGCTCAAATGAGCTTATGATTTATGAGGTTTTGCCCAAGGACATTTACTGGCGAGGTGGTCTGACCTGGATTCCAACCCAGCTTTCTTAGTTCCTAGTTACCCTTGCTCTTCTAGGTTGAAGGAGCACTATAGTGTCAGGAATGCAAACATGTATTCCTGATACTATAGTACTAAAATAAGTTTAGGTTGGCGGCCCTAAGATTTAATGGTAAATTTACTCACCTTTTTCCAACACCGTGCGGGTCTCCTTGCAGCTGGCTCTGCCTCCTTGGCTGAGCTCAAACTTGATAATCTCAGCCTAGCTAATGCTTTCTTACAGGAAAGCATTGGGAGGCTTTGGCACATGCCCAGCAAAACGCAGCACTGCATCAATTAGGATATCCTTATAGGGATGCATTTAATCAATGCATGCAGAGCGTGGAGAGACTGAAGGTCATGACCCAGGAAGAACCTCTAGTAGCCATCTGAGGGCCTGCCACTAGAGGTGTTAATAGGCAGGCTGGACAGGCTGTGTTTACATTAAAAAGCCTGCAAGGACAGACTATAGACACCAGAGCCACTACATTAAAGGGACACTGTAGGCACTCAGACCACTTCAGCTTATTGAAGTGGTCTGGGTGCACTGTCCCATCACCTTTAACCTTGAGCATGTAATTATTGCAGATTTTTATTAAATTCTGCAACAAATACCTGCTAGGGTTAACTCCTCCTCTAGTGACTGTCTACCAGATACTAGAGGAACTTCCGAGTGCTTAAACGACTTTTGGTCGTCTAGACGACGCTGGACGTACTCACACTATACATAAGGACTTTCAGCGTCACTGGAATACCCGTAGGAAATGCTAATGCGAGTGCTGCCATTGCCATGCGCATTAGGTCCCCCCTGCCGGCTGATGTTGGCAGGGCAAAAGCGCGGGCGGAGCCTGACCCAGTGCCGAGGGAGTTTGGTGCTGTATTCAGATAAGTGACTGAAAGGTTTTAACCCCTTCAGCACCGCGGGAGGGGGTACTGTAGGCACCTATAGTGCCAGGAAAACGGCTTTGTTTTCCTGGCACTATATAATCTAGTATGTAGTTGTTCTGGTTACTATAGTGTCC
This sequence comes from Pelobates fuscus, assembly GCF_036172605.1. NCBI lineage: Eukaryota > Metazoa > Chordata > Amphibia > Anura > Pelobatidae > Pelobates > Pelobates fuscus. The sequence goes on along the minus strand of NC_086317.1, from coordinate 292,044,300 downwards.
CTTTGAAACAGCCAAACTGAAAACATAGATGACTTGGGGAATATTTCCATTTCAACCATTTTAGCCTAAAACCTGAAATTCCCAACAATACATTCTCTCGGAAGACGTTCACTAAACTCTGAAGTCTCGTGAATTAAAATCTGAATTGCATAATTGAGACTAATGTAGATGTGTTGAAAATGTTTTTTGATTCAAGGATCACTATAGTGTCAGGAAAACAAAGCTGGAGGCCACCAGAGGCTGGATTAACCCCAGTTTCTCTGAAACTGCTATGTTTGCATCTGAAGGGTTAAAACCTGAGGGACCTGGCACCCAGACCACTTCATTGAGCTGAAGTGATCTGGGTGACTATAGTTTCCCTTTAAATATTGCAGATCCATTTACAATTAACTACAGTTTGGTATTTAGTGAATAAATGTCTAATTTCCTAGAGCAACTCAAAAACCCTTAAAAATTTAGAAATGTATCCTCCAGGTTACCCCATAAAACCACTGACTAACAAGTAAGTACATGACAATTCACTGGCTAGTTAATAACCCTGATAGGGGCCAGTCAAATTACAGAAGTTGTAAATCTCTTAATTGCTGTGCCAGGAGTACAAGGTTACTCTGCTTTGAAATGTAGAAAAATAGAATAGGAGACACAAGATTTTATTTTTATTTTTTTTTAAGCATTTGTTAATTTGCTTCCTTCCGAAAAGTCACTGCCGGAAGTGTATGCTTCCATTTAATTTTTTTTTTTTTTTAATTGTTTTGATGCCTTTACTGTCCCTTTATATTGTGATTTGTAAACATAAAGACTCTTTCTTGTTATAACTTAAGTTAAAGATGCTCATTGTACTTAGATTTGCAGAATAACAAAAGGATTAAGGTATTTTTCTGAACTTTGTACCACGAGGCGGGGAGGGGGGATTTCCCAAAGTGTAATTGAAAATGAAGCAGTAGTTTATTCACCATTTGAGTGCTCTCATCTTTTTTTAAATGTATATATTAGGGTTATTTACTAAAGTGACAATTTAAAGTCAATTTCAAATTTAAGCCCAAAATAGCTGAATTGGAAAAAATCCATAAGTAAGACATCTCTCCACTTTCTAAAACGCACTTTGAATTCTCACTTTAGTGAATAACCTTGATAATATGTAACATTAAAAAAGCTATAAACATATTGCATTGTAAATAATATTTTAGGTGCAAAAAAACCCATTAAATTGACCTTGGTTGGTAGGATTAAATGTATTCTTTGGGAAATATATAAAAATCCGGATACAACCATACACGTAGTGACTGTTTTATTTTGTTGATGTTAAAACACCAAATTTGAAGCTATTTATTTTGGTTAACATTGTAACTTTTTGTTCTCACAGTATAATGAATGAAGGTGATTGGAATGCATTGGGTCAATTTGACATACAATGAATGTGCCACGCGTATCCATATGTATTATGTGGATATGGAAGAGACTGCTGGAAAATGTGGTGCTCGTTCTTCAGACTCCAGATAATCTTTGTGATTCTGACTGGATTAGCCGTGCTCGTATTAGTTAACAACATCCACCTAGTCGAGGTAAGTTATAATCTTAGAGTTCAACTTTGAATAATCCTATTTCTTTACTACAGCCCCCAAGGTATCATGTAATTTTCAATGTCATATTGAAATCATGGTGTGGGGGCAGGTCCTGACTGCTGTTCTGATCAGTCACACATCCAGAGTGCTCCGATGAATGAATAAAAAATAAAACTTGCCTAAATCGACGACTTGCGGCCCACAGTTGCAGCCAACGCTGGTCGGTAACCAAGTGAACCCCTCGGTGGCTGTTCTTGCTGTTCCTCTGACCAAGTTCGGCGGATCTTGTTGGGGACTGACCTGCGGCCTAGCAGGGGCCTACGCACGGACGAGGTGAGGGAATCGGCCGATCCCTCTACCTTCTGGCAACAATAAAGCTCGGGGTCTCTCACTCTCTCCCCTTCCCTCACCTCACCTACTGGTGAGGGATATCCCTGTAATCATTACCTGTGCTGCGGTGACAGCCTTCCAGCAGTACCCTCTCGACTACAGCCCTCCTGCCTCCTACACAATGGCGGACGCCACATGTGAACTCACACTACGAAATCCGAAGTCTTCAATCCTGGAAAAAAAGGTACATACTGTTTGCAGACTTTTGGTCTAGGCTCGTCCATCTCATGGGAGCTCCGGTGGAGATTCAAAAGGCACCTACCCTGCCTCAGTCAACTCAGCAAAGTGCACCTCTACCTTATGATGGAGGTACCTGCAAGATGGCTCCTAACTTGACTACACCAAATCGACGTTCGCCACGGAAACCGCACTACCAGCAAAGGAGGCAAGTTGTGGACTGACGTCCTGCCCGCCGCTGTCGTGGAGTGCCGAGTCCCACTATACACAGAGCGTCAGTACTAAGCTACATGAAGAGACCACTACAGTCACCTCTGAGCTGCCCCTCATGAGCCCTGTGGCTGGGTATCTCCTCACCAAGTGAGCGTGTAGCCCCCTGGCGAGTTACTTCCATGCTGGACAGTGATGTATACTCTGTGGGTATAGGCTAAAAGGGGTTAATTCAGTGGGCATGTATTCCTGAGGTCCTGTCTCTACATTCTAAACCCCATGGGACATTTTCACTGTAGGCAGACACATATGCTTCTGATACTCACCTCTTGCATGTTTTCAGTTATATTTTAGTTTTATTTCCATGTACAAGCTTATACCATGTTATATAATTCCTTCTTTGAGTTTAAGCAGCTTACTTCTTCTTGCAACCTATAATTTAAAAATAGTGCAGTAATCTTGACATGCATTGCTAAACCTCTCTAACACTCCACACTGTTGAAATATGACATGTCTATGCAGTGGTGTACACACGATCCATGGGGCCCCGGTGCGAAAATCGATCCGTGGGCCCCCCTCGGCACTTACTCTGCGCGGGCCGGGGCCGCTACACATGGCGGCGGGCACGCAGTGTGCACGATACACATACACTTAAAGGATCACTATAGGCACTCAGATTACTTCAACTCAATGAAGTGGTCTGGGTGCCAGGTCCCTCTAGTTTTAACTTTGCAACCGAAAACATAGAAGTTTCCAAGAAACTGCTATGTTTAACTGAGGGTTAATCCAGCCTCTAGTAGCTGTCTCACTGACAGCCGCTAGAGATGCTTCCGCTATTCCTCTGGACGTCCATAGGAAAGCATTGAGTAATGCTTTCCTATGGGCGGTTTGAATACGTGCACGGCTCTTGCTGCGCATACGCATTTGGAGCTGAGAGGCGGATCAGGGCGGAGATCCCAAGCGCCAAGGGAGCCTGGCGCTGGAGAAAGGTAAGTTCTAAAGGGGTTTTAATCACACACACACACTCTCACGAACAGACGCATACACACTAACAGACACACAAATTTACTGATAGACACACATACACACTTACTTACAAAACATACTCTCACTCACTAACAGACACACACTGTAACACACACACACACTGACACACAAACTAACACACTCAGTAACACACTTACTGACACTCACTAACAGACACACAGTAACACACTTACTGACACTCACTAACAGACACACAGTAACACACTCATTAACAGACACCCACACAGTAACACTCACTGACACACACACAGTAACACACTCACTGACACACACATACACACTCATATTTTTTATTTAATCCCCAGCCTTCTTACCTTTGGGAGTGCTGAGGGGATTCCCTGGGGTCCAGTGGGGCTGCCCGGCGGCCGGTCCTGCAGGCGGCAAGAGAGCATTCTCTCCTGAGCGCTCTCTGCCCAGCTCCCTCGCGCATCGCTTATTGATGCAGGAGGCCCGGGCCGGTCGCATCCGCGACCCCTGCGACCCTGGTATGTACGCCAATGTGTCTATGCATATCTGTGATGTTGAAAACGCACTACAAAAATAAGAAGACAAAAAAAAAGGAATCATTGTGTTACTTGTGGTAAAATTTGAGTTTGTTTTGAGTGTGATTTACTCACTAAACAGTAATTTTTGGTGAAGTACCAAAATCTGTAAAACCTGGTGTTAGTTGTTGGGGAGCTTATACTTTACAGTTTTTTAAATGGACATAGGTATCTAAAATCTTAATTTCTTATATTTCTTTCCAATTTCTGTTCATATTTTTGTAGTGTGGGTATCACTTCAAAGTATAGGGGTATATGCATTCCCTAACTTCATATGTCCACAGTTATTTATTATAAATATAATTATCATAAAGCTTTTGGGCAGTGTGAGGTTAGTAGACAATTATATCGAAGCGCCAAAGCCATTTGGTATTAATGAAGTGGTGTGGTTGTGTAGACCATGCCCCTTTTTCTTGAAATGTGTAAAGCATTGTTTTCAGGCAAACCGCAATGTTTAAATTTGCCCATAAACATGCCTCTAGTTAGCCATTTACTGTAATATGTTACAAGGCAACCATGACCTTTATCAAGCCATAACATCACAATAAACCGTGTTTTTTTGTTTTTGTTTTTTGTTTTTAAATTCTTTATTTTAGAAGTGCAGGTTTATACATCATTGCAGGCAGTGCCACAACAGCAGCTGCGTTGCACAACATAACATATTATAACATTAGAGTGGCATACATTGGCACAATTTTATTGTTATTTTGTGATATCGTTATTAGCAGGTTAATCCACTATGGTGTTCAGGAATGAGAGTGCTCTAGCTGGGATGTTCAATGGATATCGAAATCCTATGTGTGGACGGTCGTGTGTGTTTGTGGATGAGGGTTTAATATAATGAAAGATTTTGGTAAGGAGTCAGAGAGTAGTGGAGACTGAACTCACGATCCCTGTGGAATGTATGGTGAGGTATGGTTAGTAGCTAGGGGGTATCGCGGGTCTCGATCCTCTTGCGGTGTATGAAAGTATACTTGCGTGTCTGTTGAGTGGCAAGAGGTTGGCACTCACTTCAATTATATATTAGTGCTGCTAGACAGAAGTAGGTGAGTGGGGGGGTGATAGAGGGAGTGTACTCCCTATGCCAGCATGCATCTGAAGGTAAGGGATGCGTCCCTAGGGGTATGGTATTTGCGTCAGTGTGTAAGGTAAACATCAAAAAACATAAAGCAAAAAGAGAGAAAGCAGTGTAAGCCATATAGCAGGCAACAACATATATATAAGTATAAGGTATAGTCACTGGTTTCAGTCCGTGGCCGTTCAGGGCACAGCAGTTGTGGCAGGATCATCCCGCAGAGCAGCAGGAACAAACGGGTGGACCCTCTCGGGGTCCCAGGTGCTCGGCCGCGTAACCGGAGCGGAGGTCTGTGATCCCTATGGAGTGGTTGGAAGCCCAAGGGTCCGCAGAGCGCTGGGTATTTCTTCCGCCTCCAGTACTTTTAGTGTCCCGGATTCTTGGGCGATCAGAAGGCTCCTTGGTGTTCCCCACCTGTAAGGCACCTGGAATTTTGTGAGCATTGTCGTTAGTGGTTTCAGGGATCTCCTCCACTCTAAGGTTGCTTTAGAGAGGTCCGGGACGAAAGTCAGTTGGTGTTCCTCAAAAGAGTAGGGCGATTTGTTACGAGTGGCTGCCATGAACGCCTGTTTGTCAGGGCTGTTTCTAAAGCGGCTTATGACATCCCTTTACCCTTCTGTGGCACTTGCAGGTGGCGCTGGGAGTCTGTAGCTGCCATATAAGTGCATTGTTTTGGCTTGTTTGGCTGAAAATAGTTGGGTCAGGAGCCTCCGGATTAGGTGAGGCAGTTCCGCTGTGGTGACTGTATCAGGTAGGGCGCGGATCTTTATATTCTTCCACTGCCTCCTGTCTTCTGCTGCGGCCATGCAGTGTTGAATCTTAGCTTGTTCGCCCTGTAGTTACCTCCGTTGGCCTGCTGTAGTTACCTCCGTGTTATGGAGGCGGGCTGAGACCCCTCTAATTTCATCCCGAAATGTGGAGATGTCTGTGGCAATGTTACGACGTAGTTCGTCTAGGAGGGCCTTTAGGGTGTTCTCTGTCACCGGTTCCCCAGGTCGTCGATCAGACCGTTTGTCAGGTCTTTTACTGTGTGCCGGTGCCTCCAGGTCTCTCAAATCGTGAGGGAAGTTTCGCTGGATGAGCATGACGGCCCATCTGGTAGAGGCGCCATGTCAGCCTCACTGAGCCCTGGGGCCTCCAAAGGAGATCAGCGGTTGTCAGGGGTTTATCTGCCCGATATTTTTTCGACTTGCGCCCCATCGTGGTTACAAGCTGTAGTCCGTCTGTGGTCAAGATTTTCAGGGCAAAACTAGGTTTTTTGTCTCTTTTGGCTGTTTGTGAAGACGGAGCTCCCGCAGGACGCGTCTGTTCGCTTAGGCAGCTGTCTCCGCCCCCCAATAAACCGTGTTTTTAATAAAAGAATCATCAATTGGTGTTATGCATAATTGCTAAAAAAACACAAAAACAAAAAACAAAACAAAGCAAAACCGTAATAGTCCTAAGAAACACTTTAACATTAAAAAAAGATATATGCACTTTTAATGTAAGTGTTCCTTCAAAGGGTTGAAGATCACTTACACAGCCACTAGATGTGCTTCCTGTTGCTCTGCATTAAGACACCGAGCTCCATACAGATACATTGAGCCAATGAATCTCCATAAAGAGATGCTGATTGGCACAGTGCATCTATTGTCGCGCATGTGCGCTATCCTCTTAGTGCTTCCATAAAGTTAAAATGATCAGTTATGACAAATAATGTAAATGAAGGTCCATGGACAGACACACACTAAGTAAAACTCCTAATTTTACTATTTCTAGCGGGGCCATAAATCTAAGTAGTATAATACTCGAACGTTAGGCATACATGTTGTATTCCTTTAAGGTTAACAAAATCACAAAACACTTTGAGTACAGAATATAATATTAAATAAGTCCCGATTTCAAAGACATACCTTTTAATTTCTATTTCTTTTCCAGCATCTGAATCATGAAATGGACTTTGATTTAAAGCAGACGGAGAAAAATATTGATACAAACGGGCCATTCTCAGTGGGGACCAAAGGAACATATTGTGATTATCAGCATCAAGCTTTGTCTAGAGCAGAGCATGCAGAACAAGAATTGTTACTTAACTCTCTGAAGTGGCTGGGACCACCACACAATGAGATAACGTTTTTAAGCAGTACTGACGCTACTCATAGTCGTTTTGTCATTTTACACTCCCAGTCATTGTTTAAAGTAGGCGATGTAATGGAGGTACTGGTCAGAATGCAGGATTTTGAAGGAAATCCGAAACATTATGGAGGCGATTACTTGCAGGCAAGGATTCACTCGCCTTTGTTGAAAGCTGGAGCAGTAGGGAAAGTAGTGGACCATCAGAACGGATTCTATTCTGTCTACTTTACTTTGCTCTGGCCTGGAAAGATCACTGTGTCAGTAACTTTGGTGCATCCAAGTGAAGGGATCCAGGTTCTTAAGCGTTTACGGGAAGAGAAGCCTGACCGTGTGTACTTTAAGAGTTTGTTCCGATCTGGCGAAACTGCAGAGACTAAAATGTGCAATATTTGTTTGCCTAGAAAACTGCCTGTATGCAATTACACAGACCTAAAAACTGGCGAGCCCTGGTTTTGTTACAAGCCCAAGAAATTGTCTTGCTCTAATAGGATCAATCATGCAAAAGGAGGGTACTCGAAGAATCTTTTGACCTATGATGAACAGCTTTTCTTTCAAAGGTATTTCATATATGTCCTCTAGTAGATTATTAGCAATTATTGCTTTTCTTCTAGATAGAGAATTGTTTGCCTACAGCACCTTTGTATCTCTTCCCAATTTATGATTAACAAGATCTGTATACACAACCTGCAGTTTAGTTTCCAAGTCTTATTGTTTTGTTGGGTATTAGTTGGCCCTCTGAGATTTAACTACCAAACTTGTATATAAAATTCAGTACCTTATGGTAACTGCAGTAGTCGATCCAATTTGTTTTGTTGTTCAAGACAAAGTAAAGCATGTTTAAATTTATTAAGTAACTCTGCTGGCACCTTAAACTAATTTTAAGTGTTTTATGGTGCCTGGAGTTCATGGACACATGGTCCTGTGTCACTACTAAAAGTGTATCAGAATACAACAAATCACCTATACTAACACAACCAGTGCTCGGTGAATAAAACCATAAGAAATTAACTTGGCTTTTTACAAAACAGCTTCCCTTGGTAACCTCCCCAGCTGGTTACCACGGTAGTAGAAATATGTATATAAGGAAGAAAGGGATACAACTGTATATCTAAAAAGAATATATCAATAGAAACATAGTGTGATATTGCAATATAAAGTCAATTGACACGCTTGTTATAGATTGCACTCACAACATGGAAGCTTTAAGATCTCCTTAAGGGTACCTCCTCCGTGTGAAGGGGGGCTAAGTCGACCTCCTCACTATCACTGGTGTTCTCAATTCAGGAGCGGAGAAAAGTCAGGAATCCAGGTAAATAAAAATCATTTTTATTATACCAAAAAGAACATAGTGATCATTAATATGAATTAAAAAAATCATAGAGCCCAGGTCCTATGCGTTTCGTTCATGTATGAACTTCCTCAGGGATCTCCAATGATAAAACAAATACCATACAGTAAAATTTCGGTATACAATAAAAAACTGCCTGAATTCCTCCCTGCCCCGAGTCCCATTATAAAGGAAAAGTCCTTCCTGTTCATTGATGGTTGAGTGGGCGTCCTTCCTGTTCCCTCAATTGTTTAATCAATGTTTGCCAATCACAACTCCTTCCTTCGTACACACTTTCCTCCCCAGCTGTAAGTCCTAATGTTACTTCATACATGCTGTTGCTTGTTCTCATGCGTTCCAGTAGCGACACTTCCACTTTTGCGTTCCACCAACGTTAGATCTGCATTCCATTGACGTCAATGTTTGTACTTGGATTGCGGATATCGTATGTGTTCAAAGTTCCATTAGGATTAAATCCATTATCTGCTGGGAAAAATGGTATTAGACTCCAATTTCAAAATTGAAATCTCAACTTATTTCGGAGCCACAACCCAAATTTTGAATTTTTGCAGTGCAGGTAGTTACAAACAATCCTGTGGTGCCACGGCAACTTCAACAGACCTATAGCATCATACATACATACATACATACATACATACATACATACATATTGGTACAGAAGCATGGCATGTAGATACATTGCACTATTTTTTTTAAGAAAAAGGTATAACAAGATGAAGTAGGTTAAGGTAGAGTTGAGTAGGCTATTGTAAAATCACGAGGAGAGGAACACGTAGGTGTCGCTAGTTATAGCTTAGGGTTGTAGAGCGAAGTTACTCGTGACATTATACAAGTTTTAGACACAGAGGTTGTAAGTGTATACTGTGGGAAAGACTCTATAAAAAAGTATGTCATGTATTACCTTTCTCCCACAGAGTGGAATGAGCGGACATCTTACATGCTTATGTTAACATAGCCCAGGTTTGTGATGTCCGTACATATAGCTAACAAAACCTACGTGTAACTAGACTCCACAGATGCTTATTATATGCCTACTAAAGTAAGTAGAGAGACATCCATAATATAAGGCATGCTGATGGTGTTAAGAAGGGGAAAACACTAATGCAAAACAATATGTGTAACGACTGGTGATCTAACTTTGCGGGTATACTGCCCCATCTTCAGCTGGACTAGGTAGATGAGTCCGTTGTAGTTCATGAGGGACTTACCAAGCAGGCCCGTCGAGGGTATAGAGTGAACAGTCATCCAACACCCCTATGAGGGTCATGTCTGAGGTGTGTGCTCAGGTCACTTTGGGGAGAGGTGCAGCATTGTGAAGGCACGGTGCCTCTCCAGCCCTGGAGTTGTGTGACAGCCGGTACCCTCTTGCCATGAACCTGGAAACCTTTGAAGTCAGGGGTCTTCACTTTCGGGATAGTACAGTGGGCACTGCATGCCATCAGAGCGTTTCTTTGGTTGCGCCTTGTAGTTCTCCGTTTGTGTGGCTGGTACTGTCGGTACAGAGTCGTTTTAGCTCTCACCCTCGGTGGGCAGCGTGTATAGGTTGCAGACGCTCGAGTCCACTTTGAGACTTTGAGAGGCTTCCCAGGCCTCCCCTTGCCGCATTCCTGTTCTCCATTAGGCAAGACATGTTTTTTTTTTTTTTATCTTTTCATTTTATTTTGCTGGGATTATAACATACAGAAATATAAAGAGTCAGATATTGGTACTCGCAGGCCCCATTTACAGTGATGGCATTGGTAGAAAACATAGGTTATACACAGTGTCATATACATATACTTTGGTATAATGTGAGATCATTGGAGTCACATAACCAACAGGTCGCATTCCTATGTGACCACATCTAACATGGCGTAGACAACCGTATCAACAGAGTGTAAGGCATCTAATCATGCAACATCAGGGGTAGGCAAGAAATGTTCAGCCATTGCTGGCCTTGTGCGTTCCAGCAACGTAGCCCAAAATATTTCGAAAATAGCTTTGAGTGTTCATGGCTGTATGATGGAGGCCTGGTGAGTCTGACCAAAGCATCTGTAAGCCATGTGTAACAGGGCCTCATGCGTCTGCCACGTTGGCGACCTCTGCTCCCATCCAGCTTGGGAGTAATGCAGGACCCACTGAGAGGAACGAAGCTGTGGCAGCTCAGACCAGCTCGGACCAGGATACCCCCCACCAGTTCAAATGAGGGATGAGGGGAGAGCGGGGGCCAGGTAAGTCGCGTTTGCACGTGTCTTAGTTCAGTGGGAAGAAATCAGCCACTTTCCCCACATAGTCTCTTGTAGGCTGCAACCTGCTGCCGCGACTCCTGGCTTCCCAAGGCGTCTGTTCAAGTATCAAAAGTTCCGTGTAGGAGTCCCTAGGGCTCCTTAGAGTGAGTTTTCCAGCACTTTAGCCTGAGAAATCCCTGGGTATACTGCTCCGACAGGAGGAGCTCATGCGAGACATGTCTTGCCAGCTTGCTTGCCAGGCTCCGCCCCAGTGTGATATATTCTTAAATGTCATAATTCATATAAACTGCTTAACAAGTAATAGTTTCATATGTAAACAACAAAAGGTGTGGAAAATGGCGCTTTTAGTAAGGGATTTTGTGATGATCGTAGGTTTCAGCTGCTGTGAACACTCTGTGGGTATTCCCAATATCCCACCATAAAACAACACCAAAAACGAAATCTCTTGGGATCCGGTTAGTGTTTCCACTTTCCGGGTCTCAGATTAGAGTGCAGCGCTTAGTGAATAATATGGATAACTCACCCCAAATTGGTTAGCTTGCGGGGGTATACATGAAATATAAAAGAAAACAAAATACAAAATAATAGTGCAATATTGTATGTATATAGTGATTGATATTAAGTGTGAGTATAATATTACTCACATTCTTTAGAGCCTTTTTAGTTTTTAGGCTCTAAACTTCCAGGCCTCCGTGTCTTTAAGGTAGACAGCTTAACCCCTCCTTTTCCTTCCGTTCTTTTTGTCTTGCCACCATACGGATATAAGAGAAAAGAGAGACCGGATTCTGGGTGTAGTATTTTCAAGGAAAATTTCCTATAGGTAAATTGTAATGAAAGCGAAAATTGCTCACCTTATTTAGAGCCTATTTGTCCTCGGCTCTAAGTTTGTACGCTTGGTGTCAAATTGGGGTGACACTTCCCCCTTTGTACCGGACAAAATGCAGGATGCAGCAGTCAAATATAAATAATTTATTAGCTAAGGTAAAAAAGTATATATATAAAATTAATACAATGCTAGAAAATAAAAAAGTAGTCCATATAGGTATAAGGTGCAGTAGTAGCTCCGTTCTCCTCTGCCAAGACGCGTTTCGCTGTACAACAGCTTCCAACTGAGGGGGAAGTGTCACCCCAATTTGACACCAAGCGTACAAACTTAGAGCCGAGGACAAATAGGCTCTAAATAAGGTGAGCAATTTTCGCTTTCATTACAATTTACCTATAGGAAATTTTCCTTGAAAATACTACACCCAGAATCTGGTCTCTCTTTTCTCTTATATCCGTGTGGTGGCAAGACAAAAAGAACGGAAGGAAAAAAGAGGGGTTAAGCTGTCTACCTTAAAGACACGGAGGCCTGGAAGTTTAGAGCCTAAAAACTAAAAAGGCTCTAAAGAATGTGAGTAATATTATACTCACACTTAATATCAATCACTATATACATACAATATTGCACTATTATTTTGTATTTTGTTTTCTTTTATATTTCATGTATACCCCCGCAAGCTAACCAATTTGGGGTGAGTTATCCATATTATTCACTAAGCGCTGCACTCTAATCTGAGACCCGGAAAGTGGAAACACTAACCGGATCCCAAGAGATTTCGTTTTTTGGAATAGTTTCATATACCTGTTTCTAAACTTAAACAAGATTTTAAAAATGAATACATAGATGAAAAATTATACTATCTATCTATCTATCTATCTATCTATCTATCTATATAAAATAAAATGTCACTCTATCAAATAGGGGAAAAGATATTCTAACTAAATGTTTCTTTAAGCCGACAGATGGTAATAGCTATGTCCATCGGACTAGCTGTCACCAACGGCCATGGCTGGAGGGCTTAACTAAAAGCCAACTAACGAGGGTCAGACACAATTGTTCCGCCGTTCAAGACTTCAAGACTAGTATCGATTAGAGAGGATAGACAGACACTGCTAGCAGGAAACCTGCTGGAGTTTTGATCAAGATTGTGCAGCACGTTTGAAGATAACTTTTGAGCTTCGGTTAACGTTACTAGTGTGTTCCTAGGGGCAGGTGTATTAAAGAAGGCAGTAAGCTTTCATGTGAGGCTAGGATAGAGTACATCTAGGTGTAGTATATATGCGTTAGAGGGGGGGGCATGCTCGCAGGTGTGTCCAGCATGTGAGACTCTCTAGTGCAGACTGTATGGTGCGACCTATGTGTTGGGTATATATGATTACCTGCTGTGGGTATGTTTGCGGTCTGACTGATTGTGGGTTTTACCCCTGTGTCGCTACCCTGTTTATGCAGGCAACGTAGTGAGACAGAAAAATAAAAATAAAAGTACAGAGTTAACAATGATGATTGTCTACAACCTGACAGGTTATAAGGCGGTACCAGTCCTTGGGTATATGCACGGTACCATGCTCGGGGACATGTGGCACTGTCCGCCAGTGCCCCGGCTTTGTGTGTCCGTGTGGCTCCTGGGATCTTATGAATGTGTCCGGTTATGTTCCTGCAGAAACCCTGAGTGTGGGTCGGGGCTCACCCCCCTGTGTACTCCAGGCTGCGTTTTGGGCCTCGGTCGATGCGCACCTGTTCCGCTGCCTCCATAGGGGACCCGTGCTTGTTAGTGTGCTGTAAAGCCCTCAGTCCACTTCGCAAGGAGCGCCTTTCATTCTCATGATGGAATCTGTTTGAGTCCCTGCTGGGTCAGAGTCCTGTACCGGTTCACCTAGATGCTGTTTCTGTCTGGGGTCGTGGTGTCACTGTTTCCAGGGACCGCCTATCTTCGGCCTGAGGCCTTGATGGGTGCTTGTGCCTGGTCGCCATTGATCCCATCAGCTGGATCGTGGGCCCAGGGTTCCGATGGATCTCAATCCTCTCCCTGGGGGTATGGCAGGCTGTGGAGGAGTCCTCCCAGTGGGCACCCAGCTCATATGAAGGGCGAGCAGTCCCGTCGGCAGCCCATGCCACGGGGGTGGTGCGTCGTGATGGGTTACTGGCACCATGGGCCCGGCGTGTCTCCGGACTTAGTGGCTGCTGTGTGGGGATGGGTTGCTGGTGCTAGTCGCTTTTAAGGTCAAGCCCGATGGTGTCCATAGTCTGCTTTCAGGCTCCGTAGCTCGGCTCCCACGCACATGGCCCCCGCCATCTTAGATCTAGGCCCTAAGCCTGTCTGTTGGTGCGGCGGTGTTTCTTTGCGTGGCTGTGAGGCCGCTTGGTGGGGACTGGGATCACCCCCCCGGTCCAGAGGAGGGGGGGGGATCAGGACCGGGTCCGCCGATTTTCCTCGGGTTTGCGGGCTCCGTTGGGCAGGATAGTGGAGTGGTGGCCGTCCACTCCACTCATCGCCATGTAAGGTCTCGCCTGATGCCACAGGGACCCCACATCTGAGGGACTAACACACTGGAGCAAGGCTCTCCTCAGCTCCGGTAGCCCGTGGATATTGAGGGTCGCAGTTGGTGGTCATTTGTCCCCTCCAAAGGCACAACTTTAAGGCTTAGCAGGACATATTTGGCAGGAGCTGATCTGTCCTGCGACCGCTCAGCTCGGCGGTCCGGCCCCGCCCCTTAATTTCACTTGATTTTTTTTATTTTATTTTTATATTTTCGTTTCTCCTTTAATTATTTTTGATTTAACCCTTTAAGTCCGGAGAGCGTACTATTACGTCCTTTTAAAAGCGGCTCTAAACGCCGCAGGACGTAATAGTACGCCCTCCGGTTTTTAGTAACTTACCCGGTCGCCGGTGATCGTGGTTGGGGGGACTCCCAGGGAGCCCCCCGCGGCACGTCTGCTCTCTTCAGCCCCCCCCGGGCCATGTGAGAGTGAGGTCCTTGCGAGGACCTCACAATCACATGGCCAGGATAGCTGCCTGCAGCAATGCCAGCAGGGGGACTAACTGTAATGACAGTTAGTCCCCCTGCTGGCTGAAAATCAAATTAAAATAAGTGTAAAAAAATATATATATATACTTAGATCATATATATATATATTATATATATATATGATCTAAGTATATATATATATATCAAATTACACATAGACTGATACTGATTAAATATATATAGAATTATTGTTATATATATATTTATATATAATATATAAAAAAATATGTAAATACGTAAAAAAATAAAATAAAAAAAATAATTAAAAATAAAATATTAAAAAATATATAGATGTTTTATTTTGTTCTAACTGTATTGTGATATTATATATATATTTATATCAAAATACACGTAGAACGAAATAATATATATATCTATATACATAAATATATACGTATATATCACTATATATATACCTATATATAAATAAAAATATTTAAAAAAAATTATATATATATGCGTATATATGCACATATGTATATATATACATATATTAATTCTACACATATATTTATGTAATAATTTTACATAATTAGGTATCCTAATTAATTACAATTAGCGGGACCTGCCTGACAACCCATGCCGAAAGTATAGGGAATTTAATTTGCTAGCACTATATTTAACCCTATAACTTTCGAAGACACCATAAAACCTGTACATGGAGGGGTACTGTTTTACTCGGGAGACTTCGCTGAACACAATTATTAGTGTTTCAAAACAGTAAAATGTATTACAATGATGATATCGCCAGTAAAAGTGAAGTTTTTTGCATTTTTCACGCACAAACAGCACTTACACGGACGATATTATTGCTGCAATACTTTTTACTGTTTTGAAACACAAATATTTGTGTTCAGCGAAGTCTCCCGAG
The DNA here is from genome assembly GCF_036172605.1 of Pelobates fuscus. Classification (NCBI taxonomy): domain Eukaryota; kingdom Metazoa; phylum Chordata; class Amphibia; order Anura; family Pelobatidae; genus Pelobates; species Pelobates fuscus. The sequence continues at coordinate 292,028,886 of NC_086317.1, read as the reverse complement.
TACAACAGTACTCCTCATGTACAGGTTTTATGGTGTTTTCAAAAATGACAGCGTCAAATATAAGGCTTGTGTTTCATTTTTTTCACATAAAAATTCGCCAGATTGCTTACGTTGCCTTTATGACCCTATGGTAGCCCAAGAATGAAAATTACCCCTATGATGGCATACTATTTGCAATAGTAGACAACCCAAGGTATTGCAAATGGGGTATGTCCAGTCTTTTTTAGTAGCCACTTAGTCACAAACACTGGCCAAAATTGGCGTTTTTTGCATTTTTCACACACAAACAAATACTAACGCTAACTTTGGCCAGTGTTTGTGACCAAATGGCTACTAAAAAAGACTGGACATACCCCATTTGCAATACCTTGGGTCGTCTACTATTGCAAATGGTATGCCATTATGGGTGTAAATTTATTTCCTGGGCTACTATACAGTCTCAAAGGCAACGTAACCAATCTGGCGAATTTCAATTTCAAATGTAACACGCTATATTTGACCCTGTAACTTCCCAAAACACCATAAAACCTGTACATAGGGGGTACTATTTTACACGTGAGACTTTGCTGAATACAAATATGTGTATTTTATTGCAGTAAAAGCAAACAGTATTATGACATTGACAGTTAAAATGTAATGTAGAACTAAAAACATAAAAAAAATCTTATTTTCTCCCATTTTTTTCATATTAAATTATGTTTCATAGCTAAATATTTGATATTAAATGAAAGCCCTGTTTCCCCTGAATAAAATGATATATAATAAGGGGGGGGGTGCATTTAATATGAAAGAGGTGAATTACGGTTGGACAGACATATAGCGCAAATGCCAGGTTTTGTTTACATTTTGTTTCGTTCACAACTTGTACATTTGGCTGCGGTGTTAAGGGGTTAATATTGGTCTTGTAATTTATTTATTTTGTTTTACATTTACTTTCATATTTGTTTTCATCTCTATTGGTTTATTTGCTCACTAGTGACATCATCATTATTACCTACAGACAGGATTTTTTTATATATACATTTTTTTAATATATATTTTTCATTCATGTATGAATTTTTTTTAAATCTTGTTTGGGTTTGGAAACCGGTATGTGCAACTATTACTTGTTAAGCACTTTATATGCATTATGACATTTAAAAATATATATCATACTTAATGGCACTTTATTTCAAGGTGTATTTATTGAAATATATTGAACCGGTCGTGGCTATGTGTTGTTTTCCTGCATTGTCATGGCTATGATGTGGTGTAGGTTGTGGCTCTGAAATAAATTGAGATTACAGTTGAGAGTTTGGAATCTAATACCATTTTCCCCAGCAGATAATAGTTTTAATCCTAACGGATCTTTGAACACATATGATATCCACGATCCAAGTACGAACATTGGCGTCCATGGAACACACCTCTAACGTTGGTGGAATGCAAAAGCGGAAGTGACGTTACTGGAATGCACGGAAGTGCACTCTGGAACGCATGAGAAACTGGCAGCAGCATGTATGAAGTGACATTAGGACTTACAGTTGGGGAGGAAGGTGTGTACGAAGAAAGGAGTAGTGATTGGCAAACATTGATTAAACAATTGAGGGAACAGGAAGGACGCCCACTCAACCATCAATGAACAGGAAGGACTTTTCCTTTATAATGGGACTCGGGGCAGGGAGGAATTCAGCCAGTTTTTTATTGTATACCGAAATTTTATTGTATTTTATTTGTTTTATCATTGGAGGTCCCTGAGGAAGTTCATACATGAACGAAACGCGTAGGACCTGGGCTCCATTATTTTTTTAAATTCATTTCTTTTAGTATAATAAAAAAAGATTTTTAGCTACCTGCATTCCTGACCTTTATTCGGCTCCTGAACTGAGAACACCAGTGACAGTGAAGAGGTTGACTTAGCCCCCCATCACTCGCGGGAGGCACCCTCAAGGCGATCTTAAAGCTTCCATTTTGTGAGTACAATCTATAACAAGCGTGTTAATTGACTTTGTATTGCAATATCACACTATATACCTACTAAAAGTGTAGCTAAGATGATTGATTCCCTGCAGCCAACAGCCCTGCCTCAAGTTGTTAAAATGCTATACTTCAGCCTCACTCCATGCCAAGTCATAGTAGGGAATTAGGCAGTGATTCGCTGAGAGCGCTCTGTGGACCCATGCAGCATATTATTGCCTGCTACTTTTGGTATGGTGTATAGGACCATTATTTCATCGTTGGAGGCTGTGGTGCAAGCTGCCAGGGACAGAGCAACTTTACTAAATTGTGATTGAACCATTTAGCGGTGATGCAGGACACCAGGTTCCATAACCACTCTAATCTGTTGAACTATATTAATTACAAACATTTCTCTAATATGAGGGGTAGAGTTCATGGAAATAAACTACCATGGGGTACACAAGGAAAAGAAAGGTTGGGAACCACTGATCTATGGCATATATTAAATTTTTAAGAATGATGGTAATGTAATTTAATGTACAAATTTTTTTTTATTGTTTTTTCATTAAAGTGGCATAAATATAAAAGTACCAGTTATGGCTAGTGGACCGGACACAGTGACTGTACACCGCTTACAAAAAAAAGGTAAATATATCTTTCACTTGTGTGCTTCAGACTGATGGCTAATGAAAATCTATATTTGTTTTTATCTCATTGGGTTTTATACTCAGAAATGAGAAAAATCTAACTAAAATAGTGCAACCATGATCAGCCACAACATTAAAACTACTGACAGGTGAAGAGAATAACATTGATTATATTGTTACAATTGCACGAGTCACATTGATGGAATTTATTAGGTAGCAATTGTTTGTGAAAGAAGCAAAAATGTGAGTGACTTTAAAAAGGGCCAAATAGTGATTACTAGACCAAAAGTGGTGCAAGGAAGAATAACCGATGAACTGATGTCAGCAGGGCCGGACTGGCCAAAAAAATTAGGCCCGGGCATTTTTCAATCAGAGCGGCCCCCTAAGAAGGGGGCGGGGCCAGAGAGGGTGTGTTTTGTCATCACTAATGACAAGCACGCCCCCTCGCAAAGTGAGCATGTTGGTTCAATGCGCAGAGCTCCACTGAAGAGCTCTGGCATTAGAAAAAGGCCCTGAATTTGTTCTGCACAGCGCAAGCAAATTTAATAACATGCTTGCACTGTGTTTGCTTTTAAATTGTCTCTGGTGTCTCCACAAGTGGGATACCAGAGGACAAAAGGGCCAGGAAAGTGCATGGTGCATGTGTTTGGAGCCTGCTTGTGGGATTGCATGTGTGTAGAGTGTGGTGTGGTATTGTGTAAATAGGTAAATTTCATTTGTGTTTGTGGTGTAATGTGTGGCTAGGGGCTGTAGAGAGTTTGTGTATAGGGGGCATAGTGTTATAGGGGATGTAGCGAGTGTGTGCATACGGGCTGTAGTGTGTGTGTGTGTGTGTGTGTGTGTGTATAGGTGACGTAGGGTGTGTTTAGAGAATGTTGTATGTGTTTGCTGATAAGGAATGTAGTGTGTGTGTAGGTGGTGCAGTGTGTGTGTGTGTGTGTGTGTAGGAGATCTACTGCGTAAAGGACCTAGAGTGTGTATAGGAGATTGTGTGTGTGTGTGTGTGTGTGTGTGTGTGTGTGTAGGGGATTAAGAGTGCATATAGGATAAGGGATCTAGCGTGTACCTGGAGCGTAATGTGTGTAGTGATGCAGTGTGAGGGGTGCTGTAGTGTGTATATTATATTTGGGCGTATTGTATGTTTGAGGGGCACAGTATGTGTGTCTGTAAGAGGGGTGCTGTGTGTGAGGGTGTTTTTATCTGCCGTCACATTCTAGGTTTCTAATTTTCTTTGTCTGTTAACTCACTGAGGGTTATTTGGGTGCTGTGTGTGTTTGGGTCCTGCGCTGTGTGTCTGGGGGTGCGCTGTGTGTCTGGGGGTGCGCTGTGTGTCTGAGGGTGCGCTGTGTGTCTGGGGGTGCGCTGTGTGTCTGGGGGTGCGCTGTGTGTCTGGGGGTGCGCTGTGTGTTTGGGTTGCGCTGTGTGTCTGGGGGTGCGCTGTGTGTCTGGGGGTGCGCTGTGTGTCTGGGGGTGCGCTGTGTGTCTGGGGATGCACTGTGTGTCTGGATGAACTGTGTGTCTGGATGCGCTGTGTGTCTGGATGAACTGTGTGTCTGGGGTTGCTGTGTGTGTGTCTGGGGGTGCTGTGTGTGTGTCTGGGGGTGCTGTGTGTGTGTCTGGGGGTGCTGTTTGTGTGAGTATATATAAATAAAAATATATTTATAAAAATAATAAAATAAAATGTTAAATGACCCCCCCCCCCCTCCCCCTTCTTACCTTTATCCTGGGAGGGGGGAGTCCGTTCAACCATGAGGAGGGGCGTGCTGCCATGGAGGGTGCTTTCTTCCCTGATGGTCCAGTGGTGAGAGTGAACTCTAGCCTGCAGGCTAGAGTTCACTCTCGCGAGATCTGACCGTTGCCGCGGTAACCGCGTCAACGCTCAGAATCCCGCGAGAGGACCCGGCGGAGCTGCTGGATAGAGCTCACCGGGTCTTCTCCTCCCTCCCCAAGCGGCCGCATCTGAGTGCCTGTGGGCCGGTGAGGGAGATCTTTGATCTCCCCACCGGCCCATGGAGGCAGACAGCAGGGCTGGCGCTCGGGTAGCGCTGGCCCTGCAGGGGCTGGCAGGGGAGATCCTGTGATCTCCCCAGCCGCCCTCGGCCCCACGGCCATCGCGTCCCACCGGGCATTTGCCCGGTGTGCCCGATGGCCAGTCCGGGCCTGGATGTCAGGATCATGGTGTGGGGAGCGAAACTAGCCTGGTCTATTCACGCAGAAGGGCTGAAATTACTGAAAAGTGTAATGCTGGCCATGATAGAAAGCTGTCAGAACACTCAGTGCATCACAATTTGCTGCATATGGGGCTGCATAGCAGCAGACTAGTCAAGCCCTAAATTACCACTGTCCACCTTCAATGTGGATGTGAGCGTCAGAACTCTATGGAGCAGTGGAAGAAGGTAGCCTGGTGTGATGAATTAGCATGATACACTATGGGAAGAAGGTTCTGCTCAGCACAATGTTTTGCTGGGAAACCTTGGGTCCTGGAATTCATGTGGATGTTGCTTTAACATGTACGACCTACCTAGAGATTGTTGCAGACCACGTACACAAGGGCCGGATTAACATAGGAGTTGATGGTGCTGCATGGATCATTGATTAGGGAATTTTTAATTTTTTTTTTATGTTTTCTACTCTTCACATGCTCTTGCTTTAGTATGGAAACTTGAGAGTGATGTAGGGGAACAAAATTGTTGAGGACTGGCTGACAATGATATTAGTTAAGGTAAAGCTGACTTTGCGCACAATGCAAATGCTCTTGCTGCTTCATCTCTCTAACACTGGGGCATGTTCCCTTTCTTTTACACTCACTACATACACTTTTTCTCTGTCCTAGACTGTGTAATAGGAGCTTCTGCTAGTAAGAAAGTTAGGAGAGGGAGGGGTGGACCAGCATATGCTAAGGGGCAGCTCTTAAAAAGCATAGAGCTAGCACATCATTAGATGCATTTATGCCAAGCTCAGGGTGCTGTCTGCACAGTATGCCCTTGGTTTGTCATCCTGCATGATATAGCTATCAGAAAAGGTGCATTCATGCTAGGCTGGTCTAATTCTTTGTGCAGACACTCCTCCTTTTTGGGCGTGTTTGTCTATTGGGAAGTTCTGGTTACGTGATTCACATAAGTGGCCCACCCTTTTACCAAGCCCATTGAAGACCTGCTGCACCAGACATTGCTGTTATGGGTTTTGGATTTACTTGAAAGATGAAAGCGAGAAATTGGCATAGGGTATATATTTTTTTTTCTGATACATACTGTGTGTTCCCTCCAGCACCACCTCCATCAGATACATGACGCTTGGGAGGTATAACTGTTTTAGTGTTTTCTGTCGATAAGATTCTGTAATTAGGCACATCACAATTGTCAGCACCAGGCCCAATAGGCTCTTAATCCGGCTCTTAATCCGGTCCTCCTCAATAGCATTACGCATGTGCACACCGGTGGAACGCACGCCCGGGAGGCGTTGCGTTCCACCAAAAACGGAATCGCGCTACTGCGCATGCGCGAAACCGGGTTTTTGGCGCCAAATTTTAATTTGTTTTTAAAAAATGGTATATAAGCTGTGCAGAACCTTTCTGACCTCAAGGGTGGGTGTACAGTTCTGGTTATCCGTGTCACCAGCCCTCCTACACAGACATTAGGTGATTTAAGGTGAGATTTAACTCCTTAAACTCTCCTTTTATTCACCTATTATTATGCATGCTTCTATTTATTTTTATTTTATTCTGATTCCACAGATATGTCCAGTCCTATATCTCCGGATAAAGCTGATAAAGACAAGATGTCAACATCTGTCCCAAAAAAAGCCACAAGCAAATCTAAGCACTTATGTTGTCTGGAATGTGCTGTGCCTCTACCTGACGGATGTGGCAAAAAGACGTGTAATCAGTGCTCTACGGAATTGCTAGAAAAAGCAAAGCAGACTGATATGGCATCCTTCCTGGGCTGGTTTCAGGAAAATTTGTCCCAGACGTTTGAGTCTTTTAAAGATGCTGTGAAGAAAGAACCAGCTATTCAAGAGAAGCTGCCTAAGAAACGTAGGAGGAATAGATCTCCTTCTGTGCCTGACGTCTCTTTAGGAGAGTGCTCTTTTTCTTCACCTTCTGATATTTCCAGCCTAGCTTCCAGTGTGGAGGAGGGCTTCCCACCAGAAGAGCTGAAGAAATTTATTAAAGAAGTGACAACAGCTGTACAAGAAACTGAACCTACCAAGGGTAAGGTTAAAGGTTTCCCGATGTCACCTAAAATCTTGGATCTCCTTCATAGAGAATGGAAGATTCCTGAAAGACGTGCATTTATTTCAAAACATTTTAAACTGCTGTTCAAGCTACAGTCGGAAGAAAAATGGGAAGATCTTCCTAAAGTAGATATTCAGATTGCCCAGCTGTCAAAGAAAACCACTATACCCATTGGCGAAGTCTCAGGACTTAAAGACCCAATGGACAAACGAGCCGAAACTTTGTGTAGAAGAATCTTTCAAGCCGCAGGATACCAATGCAGAGCTGAAATTGCAGGTTCAGCGGTTCTCAGAGCTCAGAGCGTTTGGCTACAAGCCCTGGAAGAGTCCCTTATGGGAAAATCAGATACAGATCCTTCCCATCTTATGTTCCTACTGAAATTATCCAATGAATTCCTTTCAGATGCCTCTGATGAGTCTCTTCGTTTAGCAGCAAGAATTATGGGGTTGTCGTCAGTGGCCAGAAGAGCTCTGGACAGAACATGGACAGCTGATTCAGCGTCTAAGGCAGCCTTGTGTGAATTACCCTTTGAGAGGAACAAACTTTTTGGAACGCCTTTGGAAGACATTATTAGACAGATGTCGGACACAAAGAAAGCCCTACCTCTGGAATCAAGAACACAGGGATATAAAAGATTTCAGTACAAGGGTCAGCGGTCCTTTCGTTACCAAGGGCGGTTTCGAAGGTTTTAAAAACAGGGTGGAAACAGCAGCCAGTGGTCTAGACAAGAATCCAACAGGCAAGACAAAAAGAGGAAGTTTTGACGCCAAAAGAGTGGGAGGACGCCTTCGGTTCTTCGCCCACGAATGGAAAAAGAGTACCTCAAATGGGTGGATTATAAGAACAATTTCAGAAGGTTAAAGAATAAAGTTTTCAACAAGACCACAACCTTCCTTCCTACTATCAAACTATCCTTCAAGGAAAAAAACAGAAGCACTCCTAACAGAAGCTCTTCTTCTTTTAAGAAAAGATGTGGTAGAGAAGGTACCCAAACGTTGGGAATTTCAGGGATTTTACTCACGCCTGTTCCTGGTTCAAAAACCAGATGGATCCTTTTGGCCGATACTAGACCTAAAACAAGTCAACACCTGCATACCGTACAAGAAGTTCCGCATGGAAAGAATTCTGTCTGTAATGCACATTTTACAAAAAGGAGATCACATGGAGATCACAGATTTAAAATATGCTTACCTCCATGTACCGGTTTCAGAATCTTCCCGGAAGTTTCTCAGATTTGCGGTTCTAACAAGAAGTCGAAGAATTCTCCATTTGCAATTCAAGGCTCTACCCTTTTGGCCTGTCTTCAGCTCCTCGAGTTTTTACGAAGATCCTGGCACCCATAGCAGCAGTCTTACATCTGAAAGGTATCTCGATTGCTCCATACCTGGACGATTGGTTCTTGAAAGCCCAATTGAAACAACTGCTAAAAGATCATCTCAAGATTGCTATGAAGGTTTTAAAAGATCACGGTTGGATCCTGAACCTGAAAAAAATCCAAGTTGACTCCGTCACTGAGTCTGGAATTCTTGGGTCTTCGGGTAGAATCACAGTCCCTGTCTCTGTTTCTACCAATAGAGAAACAAAGGAGGATTTTAAGAGCCGTATCAAAGCTGCAGAAAAACCTAAGCTCAATAAGGGATGCTATGAGGTTACTAGGCCTCCTCACTTCTGCAACCCCGGCAGTGGCCTGGGCAAAGGCAGAATCAAAACCATTGCAATGGGACATTCTTTCCCAATGGACACGAAAACAGGAAGATCTAGACTCTGCCTTCCACCTATCCGAAGTGGTGAAAAAGCAACTAAACTGGTGGAAAGACAGAAGCAACATTTCAAAAGGCCTATCGTTTGCACAAAAACAGTGGATTACGATAACCACAGATGCTTCCCAGACTGGTTGGGGCGCCCATCTAGGTTCTCAATTCCATCAAGGTCTTTGGAACAGGGAAGAGGCATGCGCTTCCTCAAATTTCAGGGAATTAAAAGCGGTTTGGAAGGCACTGGTATCCTTCAGTTCAGTCATCACCAATCGGACAGTGAGGATTCAGTCGGACAACGCCACTACAGTGGCTTATTTAAATCGCCAAGGAGGCACAAAGGTAAAAGCTCTACAAGATCTCTGCTACCGTATAATGTCTTGGGCCCAAGCGAATCTTCTCGCAATCTCGGCTACCCATATCAGAGGGTCTCTAAACGTTATTGCAGAAGTCATTGGTCTCAGGCAGACTGGGCGCTATCAAACCAAGTTTTCTTGGAGCTAGTTTCCCGTTTCGGCAGGCCAGAGATAGACTTGTTGGCCACAAGGAGAAACAGAAAAGTACAGAGATTTGCTTCTCTCCAAGCAGGAGATTACCCAGATGTCCTGGACGGTCTATCGATCCCTTGGAACTTCGACATGGCTTATGTTTTCCCTCCTGTCGCTCTTATTCCACGGATTGTTCAGAAGATAAGATGGGAGAAGGCAAGAATTTTAGCAGTCCTGCCCTTCTGGCCAAACAGAAGTTGTTTTTTTCAGAAGTGGAAAACATGACCATCTCACGTTGGTCTCTCCCAATCTCTTCCACCATATTAGAGAATGTGACTCTTCCCGTAGAAACCCTGGAAATGTTTCACCTGATGGTTGCTGCAAGGATGATCCTTCAAGGACATGGTCTTTCAGACCATTTACCTTTAGCGCTTGTTGTGTTCAGTTGTATTCCTTCGTATTGACCTTGGCTTTGTTTCTGACTACGTATTCTCTTTATCCTTATCTGTTCTGTTTGCCGGCTTGCTGTTTACTGTGTACCAGACCCCGGCTAGTCCTAGTTTACGCTGTCTCTCTGTGCCCTTGACCTCGGATCGTTCCTGACTCTGTCTCCTCTCATATATGTCGAGTCCGGCCATTCTAAGGTCCGGTAGATGTATCTCTCCTCTGTGTTGTCTTTTGTTAAGTTGAATCCTGCGTGTTGGGGTATATATTCGTTACAGGATGATGCTGTAGGTGGTGATGGGGGTAATGGGGGGGTGATGGTGTGATAGTGGGGCGGGGTGATGCTGAGGGTGGTGAGGGGGGTAATGCTGAGGGTGGTGAGGGGGTAATGAGGGGGGTGATGCTGGGGGGGGTGATGCTGGGGGGGGTGATGCTGGGGGGGGTGATAGTGAGGGGGGTGATAGTGAGGGGGGTGATAGTGAGGGGGGTGATAGTGAGGGGGGTGATAGTGAGGGGGGTGATAGTGAGGGGGGTGATAGTGAGGGGGGTGATGCTGAGGGGAGGTGATGCTGAGGGTGGTGAGGGGGTGATGCTGAGGGTGGTGATGGGGTTAATAGTGAGGGTGGTGAGGGTGGATTATAGTGAGGGGATAATAGTGAGGGGGTGATGCTGAGGGGGGTGATGCTGAGGGTGGTGAGAGGGCGATAGTGAGGGGGTGATGCTGAAGGGGGTGATGCTGAGGGTGATGGTGGGGGGGTGATGCTGAGTGAGGGGGTAATAGTGAGGGGGTAATAGTGAGGGGGTAATAGTGAGGGGGTAATAGTGAGGGGGTAATAGTGAGGGGGTAATAGTGAGGGGGTAATAGTGAGGGGGTAATAGTGAGAGGGTAATAGTGAGAGGGTAATAGTGAGAGGGTAATAGTGAGAGGGTAATAGTGAGAGGGTAATAGTGAGAGGGTAATAGTGAGAGGGTAATAGTGAGAGGGTAATGCTGAGGGTGGGTGATAGTGAGGGGGTGATGCTGAGGGCGGTGAGGGGGTAATAGTGAGGGGGTAATGCTGAGGGTGGGTGATAGTGAGGGTGGGTGATAGTGAGGGTGGGTGATAGTGAGGGGGTGATGGTGAGTTGTGATGGTGTGGGGGTAATAGTGCCCCCCATCCCTCACTTAGGCTGCCTCTGTGCTGCTCCCCTGCGGTTTCAGTGATGAGCGAGAGGCAGGGATAACCTGTAGCTTCCTGCCTTTCAACATTCACGGTGCCGGTATTGCAGTGTATTCACACAAACCAAAAATAGCAGCACAAGCTGAAAAATCCAGGGGTGGGCAAGTGCCCCCTCTTGACCCCCCCCTCCTCCCCCCCCCGCGGACGACCATGCATCTCGCTGCCCAGTATGGGAACTGGATGACTTTGTGGCGAGTGAACTGTGCACAGTACAACACTTGATGAGGACTTTGCCATAGATGGGTACCAGCTATACCACACAAGATGAGTTTGTTTTATTATCCCTCTGTTTTACCCCTCCAGCTTATTTTATATAGCGTCTGCTGTACAATACCTAGCAGTCAAATGTTAACCTCTAAGTCATTAACTAGACACATTTCTGCTAAGTAATACTTTTGGAGACACCAGCATGCCTATCCTGTGCTTGGCACTCTTAAATGCAGGCTCCCAGAGTAGTTTATAAGCGTGGCACCACTGCCAATCTGCTATTTATAGATCGCAAACCACCTACTGCTAGTGACCCCAGCACCTACTTCTTGAGACATACTCTTACATGTATATTTTTTCCTTAGGTTGCAAAAATGTTGTGCTTAAAGCGGCACTGTCATGCCGAACTTACCTTTCCTCAATCTCTTCCTCTTCTCCCCCTCTCTCGGGATCTGTTATTCTTTTCTTCCTGTCTTCTTTAGTTTTCTTTAAAATTATAAGACAAAGTAGGGACTCTTTGCCTTATGGAGGATTCCTCCGCTTGACCAGCTCTGACCAGTGGAGGAGCAAAGTGTGCTTCATTTCCGCTGGTCAGAGCAATTTTCCCATGATCCCTAGCTTTCCTCCCTGTTCCCACAATACTTCCTGTCAGTATTGCCGAAAGTCCTGTCACTTAGACAGAACGCCGGCAAAACTGCCGAATTGCATCCTAACAGAATGAGAAGAGTTTCTCCATTGGTGTTTTTTTGTTTGTTTTTTTTAAAGTGCGACGGGTATGATGGATTTTTATTTGGCCTTTTTGGGGGCTGAAGAAAGAAGAATTTAGAAAAAAGAAGACGTCAAATGGTAAGTTAAATTTTTTTTCTTACAGGTTAGTTATTTTATTCCCCCCCCCTATCTTTATTTAGGGCCCCCACCCACCGCTCAGGGGTGGGGGCCAGGGGGGAGGACAGTAGGTCCCCCCCCTTATTATTTTATTAGGGCCCCCACCCACCGCGCAGGGGTGGGGGCCGGGGGGGAGGACAGTAGGTCCCCCCCCTTATTGTTTTATTAGGGCCCCCACCCACCGCGCAGGGGTGGGGGCCGGGGGGGAGGACAGTAGGTCCCCCCCTTATTGTTTTATTAGGGCCCCCACCCACTGCGCAGGGGTGGGGGCCGGGGGGGAGGACAGTAGGTCCCCCCCCTTATTGTTTTATTAGGGCCCCCACCCACCGCGCAGGGGTGGGGGCCGGGGGGGAGGACAGTAGGTCCCCCCCTTATTGTTTTATTAGGGCCCCCACCCACTGCGCAGGGGTGGGGGCCGGGGGGAGGACAGTAGGTCCCCCCCCTTATTATTTTATTAGAGCCCCCACCCACCGCGCAGGGGTGGGGGCCAGGGGGGAGGACAGTAGGTCCCCCCCCTTATTACCATTTATTTTTTTACAGTGAGCAGCCACAGGCTGCTCACTGTTTAGTGGACATGCCCCTACTCGCGGTATAGCGAGTAGGGGCATTGGGGAGATTTTAATCTCCCTTGTGCTATTATGGGGGTCATATTGACCCCCATAGAGTGAGGGGGGGATCTGGGGGGCTTATGAAGTGGTGGGGAGCACAGCTCCCCACCGCTTCTGTCTTTACATATTACAAGGAGGGAGCTGCACGCCGGTAGCTCCCTCCTTGTAATAAACTGAACGAACAAACGATCACTGATACACAGTGTTAGTTTGTTCATCTGATTTTTTATATTCATTCATTCGTCTGTCTGATGAACGAATGAATAGATGAAATTCCCGTTCGCATGTCCAGGTGTTTCACTGGGCATGTGCGGGAATCTCACCGTCTGTGTAGTGTGGGTAGATGACGTGTCCCACAGGGACTTCACCTACCCACACAAAGATGGCGGCGCCCTGAATAAAGATCAGGGCAGAAAATACAGATTTAAAAATAGGTAATCTGGGGGGTTTAGGGGCATTTGGGGGTGACTAGGGGGTCAATTGGATGTAGTGGAGGCGGGTTAAAAAAAAAACTGGATTCGGCATGACAGTGCCGCTTTAATGGCCATGTCCCTAGCAATGTGTGTGTCTCCAGGTGGATGCAAGCCTGTTGCCCTAATCAGATACCCGCATGATTCTTATTAGTTTTATTAAACTACCATGCTTTGACTATATCTTCCTATTTCTAAAGCATTTCTCACATCTACTCTCCACATATCTCGACTAATTTTTGTCAGTATAATTTGTTGAATGCTTAGATATGTGTCGCCTAACTTGTTTAAATCTAGTTTTTCTAAAATATCTGTATTGTTACAACTATGCCTCAAATAAAAAAACAGATTGACAAAAAGAAAAGGAAAAGTAAGTTCCCAGCATCCCAGTCTATCACATGACATATCACTGGAAAGCCCAGGATGTCCTCTTTACAATACAGCTAAAGAATAAAAGGAGATGCATGTGAGCGAAATGTACAGTATAGAGTTAATGGGCTGGGTCTCGGGAGGATATAATTTTTTAAAAAAAATTTGAGAGCAAAAAAAAAAAAAAGGTTTCAGTGACATTTTTGTTCCCAAAAACAAGTACTAATTTACATATCTAGTTTCATAGCACATCTTCTTCTTGTGAATCATCTCCTTCACGAATGGTTAAATTTTACTGTCACTTAGGAAAGTCCTTTTCTTGACAGAGGCACTTCATCATTTCCTCACTAGCCTAAAAAGATAAAAAAATGCTTCCAAGAACTTGTGAAGCTTGTCATGTGATGCTGAGTGACCTTGTATTCAAAGGAACAAACAAAGGCTTCTTGATTCTGTGCTGTTTTTAACCTTTTAGCTTTCAGCAGCCAGAGTGTTATTACTTGTAACACATTTGAAACCACAATTGCTGCCTTCTGTGTTATTACAATGAGAAAACGAATTAGGCAAAATAGACATACATGTGATCATGTCCAAAAGTCATTTGGAAAAACACACTGTGACAAGGTAAATTTTACACTGTCTTTCTCTGAACGTGTAAGATTATTTTAGCTTGTCTTGCATTAAAGTCCGTTCTGTGCAAATTTATTTCACCTAGCCAGTGAATGGAGACTGGAGCTACTTTTTGCTTGTGTAAGTCTTAGCATCAGCAAGGAGGAGTGTTAGACTCTAAGCCTGAAGGGGTTCCAAGTAAAAGGCCAAACCATTATTAAATGTTTTGCCCCATAACTGGGGAACAGGGCCAGTGTACTCCTGACATCACAACCACTATAGGTTTCCATAGCGGTTATGATGCATGGGGTAAAGGGAAATTGTCACTTTTCTTGAAATGAATCCATTAAAATCACCTATAACTTGTAAAGGGATACTTTAGGCACCTAGACCACTTTAGCTTTGTTACGGACCGTTTCAGCAGACAAGGGGTTAAAATGGTTTAGGCGATAATCCCCTTTCCCAGAGACCAGCATCTACTGCAATCACCAATCTCCCGAACTCCAAACTGTACGAATTCACCAATCTCCCGAACTAGAAACACACGAACCCTGGAATCAGCCGAACAGGAAAAGCATACAATCCGCTTACACTCCTGGCAGTCAGCATACAATCCAATTCCCCCAAAGAACGAGACGACACATCGCTTTGAGGGTTAAGCAGGAACTCATTTACTGAGGGCTACCTGCCCAGTATTTATGCAGGTCTCCCACATGGTGGACACTCCCCTAAGGGACCATATGGGAGACTGAAACAGCAGACAGACATGTATCACTTTAGTACATACAGACACAATACTTTCCCACAACCTCTGCATTTTGACTTACCGTTTGCCTTACAGTTGACAGAAACCTGCGAGTTTCACCTGTTTAATCTTATTGCTTGTCGTATATAACATATAACTGCTTAATAAAAAAAAGATTTACAAAAAAAAATACTTTCCCACAATGCATCCTGGCTTCCTCCTCTCTGTCCTGGAGATAATTAGAGAAGTAATTCTATTATCTCCCAGGACAGAGGCAAGACTCCATTATGCACGTGGTGATACAAATACAGTATATCACTTTAAAATATACAATAGGACAAATGGCACAGAACATACACACATTTAACATGTAAAAGTGCCCGGGTTTGGTGCATGAAAGCCGGGCAGACAAGCGCTGGCTGCCCGGGGAGCTCCAGAACACCGCCATCGTGTGGCGGCTGAATGTAACCGCGACCACCCAGCCACAATCAATTAGACTGCGGTTAACCGCAGCTACTGGGTGGTCAATTGCCGGCACACGCTTGTTAAGCCGCGGTTAACCGCGGCTTCAGGGAGGTCAATAGGAGGCACATGCCAGCTTCTGGGTGGCCCATTAACAGCGCCGGCCGGCTTCCCACGGCTCTGGGGAGGTTGAAAAACGGCTGTTTGTTCGGTAGATGGAATCTACCGAACTGCTGTGCAGAAAGGGAGAAATAAATCCTTCTGCACAGTGAAATTAACTCTTTAGCTGCCGGTCCATAATCTAAAGGCAGCAGGCGAGCAACCAGGCTTCTCCAGTTCACAGTGGCAAAGTTGGTTTCGCCACACTTCTCCCCTTTACCAATTAGACTAACAGGGTACCTGACCTCCTGCTGGTCAGTGCCCTTGTTAGTCCAGCAGCCCACCCACAAGACAGTAACAGCAGTACAGCCCACCCACAATAAATGGTTACTACACCTGGGTAAGGGAGAATCTTGTCCATGTCCAGGTGCCTCACCACGGCTGTGTGGGGGACTGGTAGGCTGCCTTGGTGGGTTGCTGAGTGGGCAGAGACCAGCGGTACTCTGTCCTGGTGCCAGCACTACCACGGGAGTAGTCTGGTTGGAGCCTGGTTGCTGGAGACTGACTGTCTCCCTTTTAGGTGCATAGCTCGGCTGCCGGAGGGGGAGGCCGACTGTCTCCCCTTTGGATACACCGCTCTGTGGCTGGGGGACAGGACCGACCGTCCCTACCTCTTGTGCTGTAAGTGCAGAGACTACGGTCCCATCTGCACAGTTGTGGGGCTTAACATCTCCCCTTGGTGTGTCAGGCTGCCGCTGGAGAGAGGGGGTAACAAGCTCCTCTCTCTGGGCGGTAAACTGACGCTGGGGGGAGGGGTTAGCAGGCTCCTCTCCCTGACACTCAATCTGCTGGTGGAGAGGGGAACTAGCTGTCTCCCCTTTTATTCTCTTGTCCTGCTGCTGGGGTGCGAGACTGACGGTCTCTGTTCCCTGCAGGACACTCAGTCGCTGGGGAGGAAGGACGGCACCTTCTGCTCCCTGGGACACTCACTGCCGCTGGGGAGGACGGACGACACCATCAGCTCCCTGGGACACACACACTGCCGCTGGGGAGGAAGGATGACACCTTCCGCTCCCTGGGATACACACTGGCGCTGGGGAGGAAGGACGATACCTTCTGCTCCCTGGGATACACACTGCCGCTGGGGAGGAAGGACTGCACCTTCAGCTCCCTGGGGTACACACTGCCGCTGGAGAGGAAGGAGGACACCTTCTGCTCCCTGGGATACAATCTGCCGCTGGGGAGGACGGACGACACCATCAGCTCCCTGGAGTACACACTGCCGCTGGGGAGGAAGGACGGAAAACCCCCTTGCCCGCTCTGATTCCCACGGCAAGTACTCCCACTGTTTTCCTCACAAGCTGCACTATACTCTCCGAGGGGTTGGGTGTGCATAAAGCCAGCACCGCGGTGACCTCTCTGTCAAACGCCTCTTGAGTGTAGCTGGGTGCCATGCTTGCTCTGCTGAAGTTGGTTCCTTAGTAGATAGGGGCGCTGTATGGGTACTGGCGTTGCCCTCACTTTGTAAATCCAGGGGATGGTGTTACCTGTAGATGTCCTTCTGGTTGTAGGAACGATCCCGCCGCTTGCCACCAATTGTTGCGGACCGTTTCAGCAGACAAGGGGTTAAAATCGTTTACGCGATAATCCCCTTTCCCAGAGACCAGCATCTACTGCAATCACCAATCTCCCGAACTCCAAACTGTACGAATTCACCAATCTCCCGAACTAGAAACACACGAACCCTGGAATCAGCCGAACAGGAAAAGCATACAATCCGCTTACACTCCTGGCAGTCAGCATACAATCCAATTCCCCCAAAGAACAAGACGACACATCGCTTTGAGGGTTAAGCAGGAACTCATTTACTGAGGGCTACCTGCCCAGTATTTATGCAGGTCTCCCACCTGGTGGACACTCCCCTAAGGGACCATATGGGAGACTGAAACAGCAGACAGACATGTATCACTTTAGTACATACAGACACAATACTTTCCCACAATGCATCCTGGCTTCCTCCTCTCTGTCCTGGAGATAATTAGAGAAGTAATTCTATTATCTCCCAGGACAGAGGCAAGACTCCATTATGCACGTGGTGATACAAATACAGTATATCACTTTAAAATATACCATAGGACAAATGGCACAGAAAATACACACATTTAACATATCCCCATAGCTCAGGTCTGAGTGCACATTATTAGGTGAATGGCACTCAGACCACACGAATACAGTTTAATTGCCATGGAGCTAAAGTCTTTAATTATACGAACAGGCTCCATGGCATGGCTATCTAGGTTAAAACATTCACATAAAATAAACTACCGAATTACATGCATTCGCTCAATCCGTACGAATAGAACCAGGGGTTGGAGGTTCAGCGGTGCCTGCACGTAAAAGTGTCCAGGTTTGGTGCATGAAAGCCGGGCAGACAAGCGCTGGCTGCCCGGGGAGCTCGAGAACACCGCCATCGTGTGGCGGCTGAATGTAACCGCGACCACCCAGCCACAATCAATTAGGCTGCGGTTAACTGCAGCTACTGGGTGGTCAATTGCCGGCACACGCTTGTTAAGCCGCGGCTTCAGGGAGGTCAATAGGAGGCACATGCCAGCTTCTGGGTGGCCCACTAACAGCGCCGGTCGGCTTCCCACGGCTCTGGGGAGGTTGAAAAACGGCTGTTTGTTCGGTAGATGGAATCTACCGAACTGCTGTGCAGAAAGGGAGAAATAAATCCTTCTGCACAGTGAAATTAACTCTTTAGCTGCCGGTCCATAATCTAAAGGCAGCAGGCGAGCAACCAGGCTTCTCCAGTTAACAGTGGCGAAGTTGGTTTCGCCACAAGCTTATTGAAGTGGTCTAGGTGCACTGTCCCTGTCAGTTTAACCCTGCAAATATAATTATTGCAGTTATTGAGAAACTGAAATATTTATCTTGCAGAGTTAACTCCACCTCTAGTGACTGTCTTCCAGACAACCATTAGAGGCGTTTTCGGGTTGTTAGGTGACTTTTGGTCCCCTGACGCTGGACCTCCTCCTAGGCTATAGTTTTCATTTAACCTGTTTCATGTGCTG
Organism: Pelobates fuscus; assembly: GCF_036172605.1. NCBI lineage: Eukaryota > Metazoa > Chordata > Amphibia > Anura > Pelobatidae > Pelobates > Pelobates fuscus. Next base: position 292,010,640 of record NC_086317.1, on the reverse strand, counting down.
CTTTGTTTTCTTTTAAAATTTATTTTCAATATTTAACATGTAACCTTGCAATCCAGTTTAAGGATTAATGCAAATGAGTAGAACAGGTCGACAGAAACAACGTTTTGTTTTTTCTTTTTCCTTTAACTATCTTTAATGGCAGAAAAGAGCAACATTTGTCCTATGCCAAGGAGGGAAAGGTCAATGGGGGCCCAAGTCTAGGATCTATGTGTGGATGTCTACATTTTACTTTTCATACCGTGCAAAATCATATTTGCATACAATAGGGATACATAAACAGAATGTTAAGTGACAGTTCCCCTTTAATAAAGCATATTGATAGGTGTTTTCCTATCCTTATTAGTTAAATTTGTTTGTTATTTTAGTGCATTTCCTGGCTTACCCATGCTCCATGGGGCGGTCTTTTGCTCTGTGGCTCTAGGTTTACACGTCTTGACCCATGACATGTAATTTGACTTGCCAAATTTGTTAGTATTTCTGTATATTGAAATATTCAAATGTTTTGTAAAATAATTGGTCAGAAACAACTTTTTTTTTTTCTCCAAATACCATCCCATAGTGCATTTTTCTTAGATGCCAGCTGCTTGTTTGTTTGCTAATGCTAATTGTTTGTTTACCTGCATGTTTTTGTTTTTAGTTTGTTTTTATTTTGTCATATAAATGGTGCTTATTCTAGCACATAACCATAATGTTATTGTTAATGATGGGAAAAAGGACAAGATGTTAGACGTTGAGCACTGGAGGGCTTCGCACAAAAGAATCCACATAATATCTGTAAGTGAAGGATACATGGGTGGCACCACACCTGGACGTGTACCAGCTCAATGTGTGCATCTAAATATAATCACTAAGCATATGTCAATTCCTGCTTATGCATGTCACTCGGATATTGATATTCTCTCTAGTCGTTTCTCTCACACCTCACCCCTCTGCCAGTCCTTACATTGGCTTCCTGTATGCTATAGGAGTCAATTCAAGGTACTAACTCACACCTATAAAGCACTGAACAACTCTAGCCCTTCATATATCTCCTCACAGATCCATAGGTATGTCCCTTCTCGGTCTCTCCACTCTGTCCGTGACCACCTCCTGTCCGTTGTCTGCACTCGTACGGCCAACTCGCGCTTGCAGGACTTCTCGCGGGCGGCTCCCTTCCTATGGAATAGCCTGCCTACTGCCATCAGACTCTCCCCTAGTCTTGCATCTTTTAAGAAGTGCCTTAAAACCCTCTTTAGGAAAGCTTATGGCCTCCAAGACTAACCCCTACCTCACATACCTGTCTCTTGCCCTCTCCTAAAGGGCAGCCCACCTTATTTGATTGCAAATTCCTGTCCTAATGTGTTTTACACCCCACCTCCTATAGAATGTAAGCTTGATTGAGCAGGGTCCTCTTCAACCTATTGTTCCTGTAAGTTTATTTGTAATTGTCCTATTTATAGTTAAATCCCCTCTCATAATATTGTAAAGCGCTACAGAATCTGTTGGCGCTATATAAATGGCAATAATAATAATAATAATATTGTGAAATGCCTGTAACGTCTCAGATTGTCTTGGAATAAATAAAGAATTTAAAAAAAATAATAATAAAATAAATGGTGCTTATTACCCAGTGGACTTTACAAAGGCTGCCGCCATAAGCAAGAGTAATCCAGATGCAAAGAATTATATATGCATAAATAAACCAAAACTACACTAGGCATGCTCTTTTATTTAAAATACCTATAAAAGTTCTGTTTTCCTTTAAATGCCCTTTTAAAAGTGTGTTTAATAGGATCTGCCTCCAGTTTATGACTCCAAAATAGATACTGGTCTCCCGATCTGCTTTCCTAATGGCAATATGTTTTTGTATTTAAATAAACCCTCTAGACATCATAACTAAGTCATATAATTTAAGTCGTTATGGTACCTGGAATCCACTTTTGCTGTCCCACTGTTCTGTCTTAATCCATGTTCAAATGGTTCAACATTGAATGAGAGTACTCGGGTACCTACAGCCCACTCCTCTCAGTAACCTGGCTAATGCTAAGCACTTTCTGCCTGTTGTAGGTATGTATTTGGTATGGTTAATGTGGATTTACAGCAGCAGTGGAACTGTTGGCTGCCGGTGCCCCCTCATTCATTGTTAAACTGATAAACAACAGTTTTATGTCCAATATGTTAAAGTAGTTATGGTGCTTAGTGTCCAATTAAAATAGGCACAAGCCCGTCATATTCAGTAAAACACCATTCCAATGGATGATTAATGCTTATGTATAACTGGTTTTACTGGGATTATTCATGCAGTTGGTGTTTTTTTCTGTTGATACGGTTTATTTTTGCCTGGGGACCAGGCACTGACACATCACATTTAAACCTTGTTTAAACCTTACACATATAAGCTAGTGTGATATATAAAATTCTTATATACATGACAGAGCCCAACATGGCCTGCCTTTTATTACATGTAGACAATGGAGTCCAGAAAAGCACACATGATTACATGCAGTTTCAATGTCCGGCACTAGAGGGAACTGGATCATTTCACGTGACATATTGAGCTTCTACTATCTTGCCTCTAGGTTGCCACATGTCTTGACCCATGACATGTAACTTGAGTCACCAAATTTTGTTTGAATTTCTGTATTTGGAAATGTTAAACTGTTTTGTAACATAATATACAATTGATGTAATACTGAGTGCAAAATCACCACACTTTACTTTTTTATAATTACAAAATATATTTACCAAGCACACTGACTAGCACAATTAGACAAAACCTATTCATCAAATATAACAATACCCAATTCAAGCCTGTACACTTGCAGCCTTCTATCCACAATTTTGGGAGAAACCTGAACTATATCAACCACTGTCTGTCAATCGTAATATGTTATGTGTTCATCTCTGCCCTGTATCTGCTGCTGCTTCCTGCATTACCGGTTTCTGAATGTTGGGAGGTAATTTTTGATGACGTGTATTTGAAGCATAACATTTTTCATTCATGAACCCATTTGAAGAGGCTGTAAAATATAAGTCATGTTTTAACATTCCATTATCTTAATTTGGCTATCCAATGAATAGATATTGTTGAGGGTGTTTTTTTGTTGTTGTTTTTTTATTTTATTTTTTAAATATCCGTGTATCATCTCACATTTTTTCTGATACCTCTATCATAATTTATTTATTTTGATTATTTATTTACCTTTCTTTAACAATATTCCACCTATAAATCTAACAACACATCTAAAAACACCTACACCAGCAACTTAAGGAGGGAGAAAGACTCTTCTTCTCCCTTCCTTCTCTTCTCTATCTGTATCTAATTTGGCGATGAAATCATGAACATTCATACCACATTCATACTCAGTCTGACCATTTGGGGATAATTGGTCTTAATAATATTTACAGAATTGATTCCTCTATCTTTTTGAATCCTTCACTAGTCCCAGAGATGTTTATTTGATTTTACTCCATATTTTGTCTTTCATTTTGTACCATTGCGGCCAATATTTTTTTTTAATGAATTTCCAAATTTTTCATTGTTTTGCCTGTATCCTTTTTCCATTAGAGCTTGATATTCCACTTGTTCAAACAGCTCTGCGAAATGTTGATTTTAGTGCTGCTGTGTGTGGCCTAGCGTAGAGGGAGGCCTATGGCCGAGTAAGACTCTGCATTTGTGGCTAACCAATACCCCTCCATGGCTGTACATATTCCCGGTCCGTGGGGTGTCCAGTCAGGCTAGAGAGCCGCAAGGCTTTGTCTGTCCCTGATGATGAGCTCAGGTAAGTGATAGCTCGTGGTGTAGCGTGAGTCTTTCCCTGGGATAGCGATCTTCCTCCGTGTTGCTTTTCCGTTCGGCATGTATGATCCCTCCGAGGGTGTAAGTCGTGCCTTTGGCAGTAGGTCGCATCAGATGCGTGTCGGCAGTGTCCAGCAGACCTCTTTGCTTTCAGCATCATGGTGGCGGAACGCCTAGCAGTACGCTTAGCAGGTTGTAGCCTGGCATGTCTCCCCAGGTGAGTCGGCTTTGTTGCGGCTGTTGCTTTGGATTTCCTCCGGCTTTCACAACGTGGGGTTGTTGCATCAGGACGGCGGACCTTCCGCCACCGCCTAGTAGGAACCGAGGAGCATGAGACCCCTGTGGTGTGTGGTCGCTGAGTGGGAGTTACCCTCCCTTGGGCACCCGGACTATTAGGTGTAGTCTTGTTTCGTCGCTTTGCATCAGGAGTGGAGCTGTCAGCCACAGGGGGTGAGTAGCATTGCTTGCCGGTGCCCATTTGTCTCTCCTCTAGCCGGCGCCAGAATTCCGTAAAGATTGCATCCAGCCTTGTGAGAGTGGATTCCCGAAGGCCTTGTGGCATGGCTTGAGGATTTGCGCCCGCCATCTTAGTTCCCGCCGATTCGGCCAGCAGGATCGTGTGCTGGGTCGCAGGGCTTGTGAGTAGGGTGTGAGTGTTGGGGCCGGGATAACCCCCACCAGCTAGGGGGGGGGGACGGGATCCCTTGCTGTGTCCACTTCTGTCAGCGGGATATCCAGCAGGAAGATCGGCCGCTTCTTCCACGCCAGCACCCACAAGTAGGCCGCAAGTGTGTATCTGGTCCAGGCCTCTCATTGTGCTTCTGAAAAGCTGCAGGGTGGTGTAGAGATGAAGTTAGCTTTTTGACAGCCTTTAAATGGCTTGGTTTTGTGGGGCAAAGAGTCAGATTTAAGGCACTTCAGGAGTTTTTCCACACAGAGCACACTCTGCATGCGGCCATTCAGGTTTGCAGCCAGGCCCCGCCCCCGACTATTGAATTTTTAATAACAATTTGGAGTCAAATACCATTGGAATAGGAGTTTGAAATATATTTCTAAAAGATTTACATTATGTGTAACATATTTAGTGAAATTTATAGCCGTTTTCCATTTCCATGTTTTCAATTTCTTGCCATCTCTTTATTTGCATCAATTCAGAAAATGGTTCTTGTTGATTGATTAAATTATACATGGTCTTCCCCATCTTATTTTCTATTTTCCCTAGAAATATTTCTTCTATATTTTTGTTCTTAATTTTTTTTTTTTTACCTCAGTATCTACTTTTCCAAATAATTTTTCAATCTTAAATAGTTAAAAAATTAATTTGGTGGGAGTTTGAAGTTTTGGGAAAGTTGACAAAAGGGTACATCTTCTTGTTCATTTATTATTTGATTTAAATTAGTTATCCCTTTATCTACCAAAGATTTTAAACTTATATCACTTAGAAGAATTCCCATGATATTTAAAGGGACGCTATAGTCAGCCAGATCACTTCAGCTCATTGAAGTGGTCTGGGTGCCAGGTCCCTCAGGTTTTAACTCTTCACATGTAAACATAGCAGTTTCAGATAAACTGCTATGTTTACATAGCAGGGTTAATCCAACCTCTAGTGGCTGTCTTCCTGACAGCCGCTAGAGGCGCTTTTGCGATGCTGGATGCAAAATTTGCATCCAGCGTGCAGAACGTCCATAGGAAAGCATTGGGAAATGCTTTCCTATGGACTGTTAGAATGCGCGCGCGGCTTTTGCCGCGCATGCGCCTTACGCTCCACTCGGGAGCTGATGTCGGCAGGGGAGGAGAGGTCACCAGTGCCGAGAGAGCCCGGCGCTGGATTAAGGTAAGCTGCTGAAGGGGGTTTAACCCTTTCAGCGCCACTGGAGGAGGACCCTGAGGGTGAGGGTCCCCCCAGGAAAATGGGTTTGTTTTCCTGACACTAATGGGATATAGGATATAGGATGTCAGCTCCTACATTGCTAAATGTTTTGATTTGATTTTTCTCCAAACAAAGCTTAAATCTTTTAAAATAGGGTTATCTATTACAGACTTTACTTCTTTTGACCATGGAATGATTCTCACATCCTTTTTTTAATTTATTTCTTTGCGCATTATTTTCTAATTCTAACCATTGTGAAGCTTGATTTGTATTGCATCATTTCACTATATGAGATAACATAATTGAGTCATAACTTTTTTTTTTTTTTATATATTTGGAAGATCTAAACCACCTTCTTTCATGGTTCTAGATAATACTTTGAATGCAACTCTCGGTTTCTTATAGTTGCAAACGAATCGATTAAATATCTTTTGAAATTCAGATAATACTATTTTTAGGAACCGCTAATGGAATAGATCTGAAAAGAATTGTAAGTTTAGGTAGTATACAATATATATTTTTTTTACTGTTCCTGAACACCACACTTTTGGTTTTTCATGCTGCAGTTCTTGTGTTTTCAGCTCTACATTCCACAGATCTTGTGTACCCTCTTCCATCCATCCATCCATACATACATACATACATACATACATACACACACACACACACCTTCCTGATGGCCAGTTATATGCCAATATAACTGGCCATCAGGAAGGTGTGTGTGTGTATATGCATGTATGTATTTATGTATTATTATAGATATATAGTAGATTGGATTAGCTGTATTAGTCTGCTTTGGTATTTTGGCATCTTATCTCTAGCCGTCTGTCTGGAATGTATCCAGTCATGCAATATGAAAAAGAGAGCCATTTAAGATACAAGATAAATCACTTGTTCAAGCTATTCTTATCTATACAATAAAATATGCTTGTATGCATATACTGAATGTACTGAAGATTTCATTAGAAAATTCTACTTTTGTTTTGATCTGTTTTCTGTTAAGCAGAAGATTTTAATTGCTTTAGTAACTGCAATTTACTTATGGATATGAATAAGTCATTTCAATCTACAGAAACAATGAACTTTTCTGTTTTATTTTTACCTGTTCCCTTAATTTTTAAAAGAAGTATTAGTTATCATGGGAAGATCCACCGGATGTTTGCCTAATACAGACTGTAATTAGGGTGATGCAATGAGCACGTTACTAGCATAATAGTTTGAAACCCTGCTTCACTGTCATTGGGCTGGATTTGGTTTAAATCCAATCCAAGGCGGTGACAGCTATGTTTTCTTCCCCTTTTTAAAAAGCTTCCTTTACTAGAGTTACACATGTTTCTTCGATATCCCTGGGAAATCATTTTTAAGTTTTTTATTTTTTACTCTCCTTCATTGACATAGTTAGGCAGTGATACAGTTAGTTTTAAGGCATTTTCCTTAATAGTGTGTGTAATATGTATGTCAGAGCAATTTTTTATACATAAATGTAGGTTCCTTGTAGCAAGCGTTGGTTTAAATCACTAGTCAAAAATCATGATTTTTAAATGTAAGACACTCTTGTAATCTTTAATATTTGCAACCGGATGATTTCATATTAAGAACAATAACCTTTCAGATTATCATAACTGCTTTTCTTATATACCATTAAAAATACATATATAGATAGTGATGACATTGCAACGTGAACTATTGTCTGTTTAATTTAAATTGTTCTCCAAATATGCGTTAACCTATTAAGTAACCCTTAAGGACACAACTTCTGGAATAAAAGGGAATCATGACGGAATATTTCCGTCATGTGTCCTTAAGGGGTTAAAGATGTTTGTTGTGTGTATGTAGATATGCAGAATAACAATGGGATTAAAGGTCTTTTTCTGAACTTTTGAATGTTTTTTTTTTTTTTTAAACTTTATTGCTGATAAAACCTGCATCTTATCTCTCCAGACACAAGTTCAACTAACTTGCATTAACCCCTTAAGGACACATGACGGAAATATTCCGTCATGATTCCCTTTTATTCCAGAAGTTGTATCCTTAAGGGTTTAATAGAATTTGTTTACCAAAAATGTAAATATTGCATGAATATGCAGCCTCCTGCTACATTACGTATCCATATTTCATGCTGAATAAACTATAACATAACTTAAATAGAAAAATATATTTAGATGGATTTTTCCTCCAAAAGCATTTTACTTAAATAAATCTGATTTTAAATATATATTAAAAAAATGTTGGTTACAGAAAGATGTTAATGTACAGCAAGAGGTGTAATCAATAGGCACTTAATTTTTTTAATTATTATTTTAAATTCTGCAGTCCACACAGTGTATTGTTGCCCAGATACACTACCAAATGTGGAAAATAATAAAAAATGTGTGCTGTACATTTCCCAGAGGAAATGCCTTGTACTGCACAAAATTTTAGTTTCTCCCCTCTGCACATGTTACACAATGTAATACTTTGCGTTTAATAAGGCATGTCTCATATGTGGACCTAGTGCCGTGGAAGCATTTTTATGTTAAATGGTAGAAAAAACAACATAACAGGACTCTGTTTATTTTCTTTTTTTTACTTTACCCCTGCTTTGACACTTGTCTAATAGATTGTGTTTTGGAATGCATCATACAACAGTTAATTTACCTAGCAGTGAAAGGTCCTCTCATCTTAGAGTATCTCCATCTACTTAGAGAAGCAGTGGGGGGCAAAGTGTATGCATTGCAGTTGTAACGATTCATCCGCAATGCTTCTCATTGAGCAACATTGAATTGAGTATTAAAAGCATAGTTCTGTCCTGGGGCTTAACCCCTTAAGGACCAAACTTCTGGAATAAAAGGGAATCATGACATGTCACACATGTCATGTGTCCTTAAGGGGTTAAAGCAATCATGAAGCACCTGTCTGACGGCTGACAGGGTTCACATTATAAGAGTGCTGATTTATTCTCGTAACCAAGAAAGGGATTTGGAATTCACCTTTAAAAGTTAAAACGTTTGTTTGCTTTATTTTCTTCATTAAGGAAAGCAAGCTTTATAATACCAGTGTATGTTTTTAATTGTGTATCTTGTGTATCTTGTGTATTTTCAGATAACTATATGCTCCATAACTTCAAATTCCTTCCATCTGGTTATTATTACCAAGACCGCTGGATATCTGGGAGATCATTTGTACGGCAATTCAGCCGGCCTTCAGAAGTCACTGCATGCTTACAAGGCAAAGTAGTGCATTTATTTGGGGATTCTACAATCAGGCAGTGGTTTGAATATCTAACAGAGTTTGTACCAGGTTAGACTTTTTATTTGTTTGTTTTATTGTTACATTTCGTAGCTTTTAAGAAAATATCGCACCACAAACTGTTATTTAGTTGGTAGATTTGCATACTGCTTTACTTGTCTGTACACCTGTGCTAAACAACAGAGGTTTATGGGATACTACAATACTACAAATACTTTAAATCAAGATCCTCTCTTGCAACTGTCATTAGTCTAATACTATCCTTACCTTTTGTGTCACTCTAGCATATAAGCTCACTGAGCAGGGCCCTCAACCCCTCTGTCCCTGCGTGTCCTACTTGTCTGGTTACAATTACATGTTTGTTCGTCCACCCACTGTAAAGCGCTGCGGAACTTGTTGGCGCTATATAAATAATAACATAATAATAATAAGATTGACTTTGTGGTACTGCAGATCATGACAGCAAAATAAGCTATCATAAAATTGGAAGTATTTTCTTCTCATGAATATGAAACCGCCTGTACTATACATATCCCATAAACATTTAATATACTCTCATTCTAAAAAATAGCAGGAGGCAACATATCCCTGTTATCTTAAACAAGAAGAGCCAGTTGTAGAAAATATTGTTCAATAATGTGACTCAAAACAAAAATTCCAGAGCTTTTTAACAACTAGCACTTCTGTTTAAAATGAAGCAACACTTATTTTCACATTTTAATGTTTTATTTATTTAATTTTTTATTTTTATTTCACAGATATTTACAGGAAAATCCCTGTGACCAATATGGTCACAAGACATGAGTGATATTGTGATTAATATCTATGAACCTTTACCAACTAATTTTTAGGTGCAATGAAAGCTATTTAATACATTTTATATGTATATAATATATAAAGTTGTTTAAATGGATCGATCCCTATTTTAGAATATGATTGTACATGTCACATATTGTACTTGCTAGCTTGTACCTCTTGATTGCAACTCCAATCATTGACCCTCCGTTTAAAGTTTGGCAGTGCCAAATATAAGTTCATTTGTATTTTTTATTTTTTTTTATTTTTTTTGTTAAGACCACTCTTATACCATGTATATTATTAATTTGGGATTCATTATATTGAACATAGGATACACTTTCTGCTCTCATTTTAACCTTGTTACAATTCATACTATCAAGCTAATACTTCTGAAAGGTCATGTTGGTAGTTAAGAGGCCCATGCCTGTAATAACCGGATTTTATGCTCTGTTATTCTTTTTAACAATATAATTTAACTGTGAGAGCATAGAAGGTACAAGGTCTGTGTTGGCAACAGATGGTGTTTGGGAAAATCCCTGCTTCCTAAAGAAACAATACATGTAAGATTATCTTTTACCTCTTGATTTCAAATATATAATGTATAATGTTGGAAGGGAAATATGAGTTTGTGCTTTTGCAGTAACATTGAAAAGCAAATGGTGTATTTCTTCCTGTATTTCAGACCTTAAGCCATTTGACCTTGGAAGCCCTAAAAATGTTGGGCCTTTTTTGTCCATTGACGTTGAACATAACATAATGCTGAAATTCCGCTGCCATGGACCACCAATCCGTTTCTCAACGGTTTCTAGCAACGAACTCCGCTACATTGCTAATGAACTGGATGGAATAGTGGGTGGACAAAACACAGTGGTGGCTATAACCATATGGTCCCACTTTAGCACATTCCCTGTGGAGGTTTATATACGGCGTTTGAGAAACATCCGAGCAGCAATTCTTCGTCTGCTGGAACGGAGCCCGGACACTGCAATCGTTATACGCTCCGCAAATGTCCAGGAGCTAGGGCCTGAAGTGAGCCTATTTAACAGTGATTGGTTTTCATTGCAGCTTGACACGGTCATGAGGTCTATGTTTGCAGGTATCCATGTTCTTATTGTAGATGCTTGGGAAATGTCACTGGCCCACTATCTCCCACATGCATTACATCCTGAACCAGTCATTGTGAAGAGTCAGATAGATGAATTTTTGTCATTTGTATGTCCAAATTAAAGTTACTGGCAAAGGAGAGAGTGTATCATTCCTTCCACACCAAAATATCCATTGGCGTTTATTTGATTTCTGCTTAGTTTGTAAGCCATAAAGCCCTGTGAACTGTAAAAAGGTAATGCAGAACTATTAGCATATAATAATAATAAATACTTACTAGCATATTAAAGCTGCTGAAACATTTTTGTTTTTTTAAATTAAAATGAAATTAATGTCAACATACTTGGGTCAGTTTTCATACGGGTCATTAAAGGACCACTATAGGCACCCAGACCACTTCAGCTTAATGAAGTGGTCTGGGTGCCTGGTCCAGCTAGGTTTAACCCTTTTTTATATAAACATAGCAGTTTCAGAGAAACTGCAATGTTTATGTTAGGGTTAAGCCAGCCTCTAGTGGCTGTCTCATTGACAGCCGCTAGAGGGCTTGCGTGCTTCTCACTGTGAAAATCACAGTGAGAAGACTCAATCGTCCATAGGAAAGCATTGTAAATGCTTTCCTATGAGAGCGGCTGAATGCACGCGCGGCTCCTGCCGCGCATGCGCATTCAGCCGAGGAGGCGGAGAGCAGGAGGAGAGCTCCCTGCCCGGCGCTGGAGAAAGAGGTACGTTTAACCCCTTCCGCCAGGCTGGATGGAGAGGGAGGGGGACCCTGAGGGTGGGGGCACCCTCAGGACACTATAGTGCCAGGAAAACAAGTGTGTTTTCCTGGCACTATAGTGGTCCTTTAAGGTTTTATAAAAAAAGAAAATCAAGAGTAAATCAGCGCTAACAGGCCACAGAAAATGGCAGCACACCTATAAACGTGGGGTACCTTCTCAAACAAAATGGAGTGTTTCATTTGGACACTTGTAATTTTAATTAAATGTTATTTATTTGTATACACAGGCGCTACCTTTTTCTCTTTTTTTATCATTAAGGTTTTATATAGTAACCCAGGTGCTTTCTAGCTAGACTGTGTTTCCTTTGATCTCGTTTGAATCTTAATGGTTATAAACGTGTGAACTATGATTGATTTAGTAAATTACCAATTTTATTTTATAACATTTGTGATTTGTGGTATTATGGAGGCTTTGTCACGTGAATCAATTTTAAAATGACCTTCCTATCGCATTATCTAAGACTCCCATGGTAAATTTAGCTCTAATTACTGCTGGAAGATAGCACATTTTTGTAGTGTGATTTATTTTTATTTTTTTTTCACATCAAGGAATTGCATTACTTAGAAACAGTTCCTGGTATAACAGTTAGCTGGTATAAGCTGCTGAATCATGTACAGCCAGCAGCTATGTAGTACTTTGAATTCCGTAATTTGATCTGTTTAGTTTACAGCAATCCACGCAGGGAACGCAGTTCGTTGAAAAACCTGTTAATGCAGAAACCCACAAGTAACCCACATTAGTTAGAATAAGGGGCATTTTTAGGGTCCTTGGCTTAAGCCCAAAGCAAAATTTCTTGACACCCACGCTAACAGAGCGGTTAGACATATCTGCAATACTATGCTATGTCCCCTCTTATCTACAGACAACCAACATGCTACTTATACGCTCCATAATGTCAAGGAAAGCATAGCTGGAAAATACACAGCCAGGTATGTGATCCCACCTAACTAAGAGAGGGATGTGCAGCAAAGTTTCTACCCCTTGACTACCTATAGAGATCCCTGGAGAAAGAGTTCCACATCCAGAGCCCCAACCACCAAACCACCACCCATCAACACCTGTGGTTCTAGTTCTCTTCAACTGCTGAACAGATCTTACAGACCACTTAAGCTCATTATTATTATCATCAGTAAATGAACAGACATGTGGTTATGTTTTCTGTTTAATACCGTGACAATGGACATAGAATAAACCATCACATTAAAGAGTCTATGCTCACTAAAGGGAACATGGCTATTAAAGGGTACATATGCAAAAATTGCCAAATCAAGACATAAACGTATTAATGAGAGATCCCATATTTTAATGCATGTGTGAGTGTGTAAAGGGAGAGTTGTGATGTTGTCAACGTCTGCAATTTCTTGTTTCCATATGGCAGTTTACAATAAGTGCTTTATGATGATAATTATGTTTACTGTCAGAAATTTGATATAAAATATAATGGCTCTAAGATGGTTACAATCCATAATTAAAGGGAATCTATAGCCATCAAATCAACTTTAGCTTAATGAAGCAGGTTTGGTGTACAGATCATGCCCATGCAGTATCACTGCTCAATTCATTGTCATTTAGTAGTTAAATCACTTTGTTTATGCAGCTCTAGTCACAACTCCCTGCATGTGACTTGTACAGCCTTCCTAAACACTTCCTGTAAAATAAGATCTAATGTTTATACTTCCTTTATTGCATATTCTTATTTTCTGCTCTGTTAATAGCTTGCTAGACCTTACAGGAACCTCATGCATGTTATTAAAGTTCAATTTACAGAGCAGGAGTATGACGATACGGCCCTGGCGTCTCTGACACTGAAGGTGTACTAGTTCAGGCAGGCTGTTGTCCGTGGGTTTCTTTTTACATAACCTGCACCAGTAAACTGCTCCGCTATATGCTAGGTCTCATCTTTGGTAGCGTATCCACTGGGTATGCTACACTGGTATCTTTACAATAGTCTATCTATCTAGTCCTCTGGCAACATTCTTATTGTTAGTTACTCTATAGAAGGCAATGAATAGCAATATACCTGTGAGACCTACAGAAAGTGACAAAACAAGCTTCTTCTTGGCAACACATAGAACTTTTTCATTGTAGAAACACCCAGCTTACAAAGAGCACAACATACAGTAACAAAAACAAACAAAAAAAAACACTGCACAAACATTTTCACCAATGGGAAAACAGAACTGGTACATTGAACACACTGGTTAGAAAGTGATTCATTACACTAGTTATTCCTCCCCCCCCCCCACATCCCCCTGTGCAAGGCCACCCTGACAACAAAAGGTTATCTTGATTGGGCAGGTAGATGTCTGGACCCACTGTCCCTTCAGCACAATCTCTGATTACATTAACACAGCCCTTTGCAGTAGATAACATGACATTACAAGTTTAGACTTACAGGCTATCACTTACAGTACAGAATTTAACTTGATTAACAAACAACATATATTTCACACCTGCTTTATTCCTGCACAGAGAGCTACTGCCCCTTCCCCTCTGACCAACAGCTGCATATACAGACAAACACACTGCTCTGTGTATAATATAGGTACACACAATGCAGAGATGACTATGCACACTGCAGTCACAAAATCGCACCGCGAGCTTGCACAAAACAATCAGGGGGATCAGAACATACATCACAAGGAGATAAAAACTTTTAACTATGTTAACATCTGATTTAGAATGGAACCAATTTTGTTTTCATGCAGGCTGTGCCAGTCACAGAGAAGGGAGGTATGGCTGGTTCCGCATAAACAGAAACAAAAGAGATTTAACTTCGAAATGACAGAGAATTGAGCAGTGACACTGCAGAGACATGCTCTATACACCAAAACTGCTTCATTAAGCTAAACTTGTTTGGCGTCTATAGTGTCCCTTTACCGTATTTCCCTGCAGTCCAAATACAGTCTTTGGGATTATTCTTTAAATTTCGGAATTGTGCAGAACTTGAAGGCGATTGCAAATTTTACTGCCAAATTTGCTCAAATGCATAGATTCTGTCAACTTGCCTGTTGTCCAGCTTGGTTATTTAGACTAAATGTTTTTTTTTTTTTTTTTTTTTAATTTGTATTTTATTGGAGTTTCCAATTCCAAAGAAATAATCTGCATCAAGGTATGAGGTTACAGAAGGTAAGAATGACACATTTGCTTAGAGCATATATAACAGAGCGTAATTAACATATAATTCAACTTAGATATAAAACAAATTTAGAGCATATTTAAAGTACACATAGGCCATGGCTTTTGGAGTATGTTGTGGGCTATGGGTGATTGACTCTTAAACCCTATTCAGTGGTCGATATGTACGAGTGGAGACTGTCAATTAACACAGTATCTCAGACGCATTCGGGCGTGTGTGGGCCCGTTACAGAGGGTCTAAGGGGGAGACCAGGAGTTTTTTAAGTGGTCTCTGCGAAGTCTTATTAGGTGTGGCATACGGTGGAGTATGGTAAGATATATGTTAATGTGTAAGGCAGTACAGTTGAATATAAGGCAATAATATTAGGTATGTGCCATACACAACATATAGTATAGCTAACTTGTATATTATCACATAAGTAGGCATCGACATATTTGTATGTAGTGCGTTCTACACCAATTCGCCTCTAAGTTACAGCTAGCACAGAATACAAAACATTTAACTGAGGGATATTCAGTAGCGCAGAGCCAAGTGGATATTCACTGGTTGGGAGCTAATATGTGGTCCATATGCTTTATGGCTGTATTTGCCGTATACTTATTATGAGTTCACAGTTATGGACTGTGTAGTGCTGGGCAGGTATTATGTCCCGACGTCAAGTAGTTGGCAGTTCTAGAGGATCGCTGCGGGCAATGTGTATCTACAATAGACGCGGTATAGCCAGGGGTCGAGCTCTCGGGTTTAACGGTTGGAGTCTGGTAAGTCCTTTTGTACCTATCTTCGGCTTCTGGGTCTTCGCAGGCAGTTTCGAGGTAGCTTTCAGTCGTTGGAAGAAGGTTTCTTTTCCCTCGGGTGATGAGAGGGTAAGTATGTCGGTCCCCTGTGTTACTAGTAGAGAGCCGTCCGCTCCCCATCGGTATCTAATCTGCTCGTCTCTCAGTTGTCTTGCCACCGGTAACAGCTGTCTCTTGACTGCGAGGACGGCAAAAGGGAGGTCTCTGTATATGGCTATCTCGCATCCTTCAAATTGAAAGGAGCCCAGCTCTCTCGATTTGGCCATGATTGTGGAATGGGTAATAATGTCTCTAGTCGCGGCAATTACGTCTCGTGGGGCGTCCGCAGGGGCTGCTGCCGCTTTACGGACCCGGAACGCTGATGTCAATGTTTCTGTGTTCGTATTGCTTCCTATGCCTAGCGAGGCCATGAAGCGTCGGAGGAAAAGCATTACCGCCTCTCCCTCAATACTCTCCGGAATGCCGCGGAGGCGGATGTTCCTCCTTCTGTGTCTAGACTCCATCGCTACCATCGACCTGGTAAGTTTCTGTACTTGGTCTGTTAGTGCTTGCAGATTGTTGTGGGACTCTTGCACACTCTGGGTTGTATTTGATTCCTTAGTTTCGAGTGCTGCGACCCGCTGTTTGAGGGCCCCTATTTCCGTACGGGTGTCTAGGAGGTCAGCCTTCCACACCCGTCGCATATCCAGCAGGAGATTTTTAATATCCCTCTTTGTAGCCGGTGAGGAGTCCTCCTCTGATTCCGACTCGTTATAGGGGGTCTCCTCCGATTGTGTGGTCTGGGCGTCTTCCTCCTCTTGGAAGTTATCCGAGGCCTCCTCTTCACTAGGTGGGTCGGGTGCCATTTTGGCTTGGGCCCGCGGTGCAGGCCTCTCAAAGGATAATCGTATATCTTGCGATTTTGGAGCCTCTGGATGGCGAGGTTTTTTGTTTTTTCGCCCCATAGTACCTTCCGTGCGGGGGTAGGTGGCTTTCTGCTTATTTAGGTTTTTAATTTCGGAGTTTAAAGCGACTTTTTCTTCTATTTGGACAGAGCTCTGTGAAAACACGTCTTCTCTGCTGCTTGGCTGGCCACGCCCCCCCTAGACTAAATGTTTTAATTCCCTTCTCAGTTATCCACATTTCCTAGTTAAAGGGACACTGTAGGCACCCAGACCACTTAGCCCATTGAAGTGGTCTGGGTGCCAACCCTCATTACCCTTAACTCTGCAAGTGTAATTATTGCAGTTTTTATAAACTGCAATAATAACCTTGCAGGGTTAAGTCCTCCTCTAGTGGTTTTCAGACAGCCACTTGAGGGACTACCGGCTTCTTAGACGACTTTAAGATGTCTAAACGACGCTTGACGTCCTCACAGCGTCGCCGGAATCCCCATAGGAAAGAATTGTGCATTAGGTCTCCCCCGCCGGCGGGGGAGGAGTGTGGGCGGAGCCTGACCCAGCACCGAGGGACATCAGCGCTGGATTCAGGTAAGTGACTGAAGGGGTTTTAACCCATTCGGCGACATGGGATGGGGAGCGGGTGGGAGGGGGGCACTCAAGGATTCTGCAGGTTTGTTTTCCTGGCACTAGAGAATCCCTTTAAGGGGATAAATTCAACTGTGTTTTGTGCAATTGCCTAAAAGTGGTTTCATATTGTGGTGTCTGTTTAGTAATGAATAGGCAGGTGTTACCAGCCATCTAAACTCTGCTTGCAATAAGATATGTAACTTGTCATTTTAAGTCCTCACTTCTTATTTGTAACATGTAACTGCAGATTATTAACATATTGTCAAACTATTCTTTTATTGAGTTGTAGAACGCACTGAATAATGCTTATAGTATAAAATAGAAATGAAAAGTGCAAATTCAGAATATATATAAATCCTTTATGTCCTGTTAATTGACCATATTTATAAGGCCACATAAACCTGGTCCATACTAATAAAAGTACACATTAAATTACCTTGTTATGTGTATTTTAAGTATGGCGCCCCTTGAGTAGTTTCATTAAGAACCAGAATTATTATTTTTTTTTTTAATGAATGTTTTGTATGAAATGAGTATCGTATTGTAGTGGGCCTATGGGTGCGTGTCAGCAATGCAACATGTGTCACTGGGGATGTCTAAAAGGGTATTGGCGTGTAGTACATGTAATCCTTGTGCGTAATGCCAAGTGTGAACATGTCAAATGATGCGCATGCCGCAATTCTGGATGATCTTGCTGAATCCCGGAAAGGTGTGGTGGTCACATTTCAGTTTCTTCTTAAAATATACCTTGTGACCAGGAAAGACCAGATGTGCCCTTTTTTTTTCATTCTTGGTTTTGGAGTTTAAGGGATACACTAAGCACCTATTTCCAAACTGTCTCAAGTTTGGTATCCCAATTTTGTTCTCACCCCAGGTTAGTTCCAAGGTGCCTCACATCTTGGGACACCATTGAACTGTCTGCAATACGTGCTTGCGCTATGCAGACTGCAGTCAGGGCATTAATCCCACTCTCCAAAATCACAAGTGGAAACTGTGAATCCACTGTGATAGGCCGATGCTTTCAGCCATGGGGTGTGCGCCTGGGGTGTTAAACTGTTTGAAAATACTGCACCCAGGAACTCCAGGCCCCATAACGTAATTAAGATGAAGTTTGGGGCCTGAGTGGTCCTTTCATTTCCAAGATTATCTGATTCACTCTCAGACAGCTGGTTGCTGTATGCTGGTACACATTAACCTGACTGCCAAGAGTGTAAATGCAATACTGAAACGGTAAACTTTGGAACTTACAGACATACAGATGTAGGACATATAGACCTATAGATGTGTGTAGTTGTTTTCTCCTAGTGTTTAGGATATGGGTTTGTAAAATTTTATGATCTAGTAAAGCATTATAGTAAGCTTGTCAGATTAGAAACACACAATTATTTAATGCTTTCAATATTCTCTTTTTTCTTCTGGTCCACTGGTTTGTTATATTTTTATGGGTACGAAAATATTAAAATGTATTCTCTAGAATAGAAATTAAAAAGGCCTTTCATGAAGAAACCACACATTTCCAAAAATACATGCATTGTCTTCTCTTCCTCCTACCTACGCAGTGTTATTTAGAAACATTTTGTTTACAATAGGAATAGCATTAACTAATAGATGTTATTTTTGTTATTTTTATTATTTTGTGTTTGAGAGAATTGGTGGGGGACATGTTTTGAGTGTTTTAATAAAGATTTGTATTTTCCTGAAACCGAAGTGCCTACTTCATTTAAATGTACAGTTAATGAAAATAGTTTTCTTTTCAAATTACAAATGAAAAGAGAATATGTTATATATAATAAAAAAAAATGGATGCATTTTGTTCATAATCCATTTATACAGTGTGGTAGTCATCTAGAACCAGGAATGTCCCTTTAAGGACAGGAAGACCTTTATGACCTTCTTACCTTCTGATGTTGGTACCTGTGTGGACAAGTTCGCTCTCACTCTGTCATACACATTTTCTTGAATAGAGTCCCCCATTTCCTTGATTAAAATTGAGCATGAACTTAATGCTAATTTTTTAAATAAAAACACAAAACAGTAAGAGAATGGGTATAATGATGTTTAATTATAAAACCCAGTGCATTTATATATTTTTTTTCAATTTGACAATTTTTATCTTGTCATAAGGTAAACACAGATGGGGTACAGAAGAGAAAAAGGGGAGGGGGGAAAAAAGGGCTTTAAAATGGTACAAACCTACATCTTCATTACACATTAGGGTAGAAGCACACTACCTTGTTCAATATGTTGTTGAATGTGAAACTAATAATGATGATACCCACAGCTTAGCTGCTTAAAGGGAAACTCCAGTGCCAGGAAAACGATCTGTTTTCCTGGCACTGGAGGGTCCCTCTCCCTCCCACCCCCCAATCCCCGGTTGCTGAAGGGGTGAAAACCCCTTCAGTGACTTACCAGAGGCAGCGACATGTCCCACGTGAAAAGGATGATCAATTAGCAGTGCTATTAAGTACTCCCCTGCCAAGGAAGGAGGGATATTGTGTTTGGTTTCTGTGAGTGGAAACAGAGAGCTGAAAACCTGAAACAGTAAGGTTGTTATGTTGGGAAATGGACAAGCCATCCAACCCAGTTAGCTGATTATTTTGTTTAGTTAGTGCTCAGAAGAGCAAGGCTTTTGTTTTGTATATTTTTGTTACCTTTATACCTTACTGTGCATTTATTTTGGAGCCACAATAAAAGAGCAAGTCAATTTACCTCATCCAGCGTGTGAAGTGTCTCTAAAGCCTGAAAAGACTGTGTGTAACACCCCAATCCCAGGACAAGGTACCAAGGGAAAGGAGTACTTTTGTCACATATGGTGGAGAATGCGGGCAGCACACGGCAAAGTCTGTAAGTAGGGAGAAAGAGACTGCTGAGAAAATGGAGGATGTCATGAAAGCTTTGCTCCAGTCCACTGCTGTACAGCAAGAGACAAACAGGAGGACTGCAGAGACTAATGCAATACAGCAAGAGAGCATTTCAATACTGCAGCAGCTTGTACTCGCTCAAAAGGAAAATACAGATGCTTTATTCAAGCAAGTTGAAGCAACACAGGCAGCAGCTCATCAATTGCTCAGAGAGGAGCAGCAGCATGCCACATGTGTCATACAGCAGGAGATCCAGAGTCTATCACAAAGGCTAGCCAGGGATGCCACAGAATCATCACAATGTCCAAAGGTGATCAGAGTGAGTCACTACTTGCCAAAGATGGTATCCACAGATGATGTAGAGGCCTACCTGATGGCATTTGAGCGAACCGCTGAGCGAGAAGGTTGGCCTGAAGTGGAGTGGGCAAGTCTGCTAGCACCATTTCTTACGGGTGAATCCCAGAAGGCATACTATGATCTGGAACCAGCGGAAGCCAGTGACTACAAGAAGCTGAAAGCAGAAATACTGGCACGCCTGGGGGTGACAACAGCCGTCCGTGCCCAGAGATTTCATTCATGGACTTACAGCCTGGATAAAGCGATTCGTTCACAGATGTTTGACTTGATACACCTTGCCAGAAAATGGTTGCAGCCAGAGATCAACTCACCCAGCCGCATTGTGGATCAACTGGTGATGGAAAGATTCCTAAGAGGCTTACCTATTGGACTTCGTCGGTGGGTCAGCCAGAGCAATCCCCAAACAGCAGACCAATTGGTTGAATTGGTTGAACGGTATATAGCAGCGGGAGAACTGCTTCAACCTTCTGGCCAAGAGAGACCCAAGAATCCGAAAACCTACAACCCCAGCAAATCTGGTAAGACTGTTCCAGGGAAAAGGGGGTCTTTTGATGAGAGAATAGGGTCTTATTACCCAAGAGACATTGTTAAAAGAGAAAAAGACTTTGGGAGGTGGGAAGAGCCTACAAATGATTCAAAAAGTACTAATTATGGTATAAAATGCTTTAAATGCAGAAACTTTGGACATATTGCAAAAGACTGTCCTGAAAATGTTGAACCAATGGAGTGTAATTTTGGTAATAATTGGGAAGGAATTGCACTTTATTCACAGGTTGTATGTTCTGTGGAAAAAAAATGGTTATTTGAATAGTCACCCTGGGCATAGGCGTGCGCAGCCTGTTGCATTAGGGTGTGCACCCTAAAGCACAAACACACACGCCGCGTGTATATGTATTTTTATATACACATACACACATATATATATATATATATATATATATATATATATATATATATATATATGTAGGTGAAGTGTGTGTGTGATTGTGAGCGGTGCAGTGTGTGTGTGATTGTGAGCGGTGCAGCGTGTAAGGGGTGCAGTGTGTGTGATTGTGAGGGGTACAGTGTGGTGTGATTGTGAGGGGTACAGTGTGGTGTGATTGTGAGGGGTACAGTGTGGTGTGATTGTGAGGGGTACAGTGTGGTGTGATTGTGAAGGGTGCAGTGTGTGTGATTGTGAGGGGTACAGTGTATGTAATTGTGAGGGATTCAGTGTGTGTGGGGTACAGTGTGTATGATTGTGAGGGGTGCACTGTGTGGGCGACAGGGGTTAGGAGGGTGGAGGGGCAGCGACAGGGGTTGGGGGGTAGAGGGACAGGAGGTAGGGGGGTGGAGGGGCAGTGACAGGAGGTAGCGGGGGTAGACGGTTAGTGACAGGGGTTAGAGGGATAGAGGGGTAGTGACAGGGGTTAGGGGGATGGAGGGGTAGTGACAGTGGTTGGGGTAGAGGGGCAGTGACAGGGGGTGGGGGAGTGGAAGGGCAGTAACAGGGGTTAAGGGGGGGTGGAGAGGCAGTGACATGGGTTAGGGAGGTAGAGGGGCAGTGACAGGGGTTAGGGGTAGATGGGTAGTGACAGGGGTTAGGTGGGTAGTGACAGGAGTTAGGGTAGTAGAGGGGCAGTGACGGGGTGGGGGGGAGTGGAGAGGCAGTGACAGGGGTTGGGGGGTGGAGAGGCAGTGACATGGGTTAGGGGCGTAGTGACAGGGGTTAGTGACAGGGGTTAGGAGGGTAGAGGGGTAGTGACAGGGGTTGCGGGGTAGAGGGGCAGTGACGGGGTGGGGGAGTGGAGGGGCAGTAACGGGATACGGGGGGTGGAGAGGCAGTGACATGGGTAAGGGGGGTAAAGGGGCAGTGACATGGGTAAGGGGGGTAAAGGGGCAGTGACAGGGGTTAGGAGGGTAGAGTTGTAGTGACAGGGGTTGGGGGGGTAGTGACAGGGGTTGGGGGTAGAGTGGTAGTGACAGGGGTTGGGGGTAGAATGGTAGTGACAGGGGTTGGGGGTAGAGGGGTAGTGACAGGGGTTAGGGGGGTAGTGACAGGGGATGGGGGGTAGTGACAGGAGTTAGGGGGGTAGAGGGGCAGTGACAGGGGTTGGGGGGGTGGAGAGGCAGTGACATGGGTTGGGGGGGTAGAGGGGCAGTGACAGGGGTTAGGGGGTAGGGGGGTAGTGACAGGGGTTAGGGGGTTAGAGGGGTAGTGACAGGGGTTAGGGGGGTAGTGACAGGGGTTAGGGGGGTAGTGACAGGGGTTAGGGGGGTAGTGACAGGGGTTAGGGGGGTAGTGACAGGGGTTAGGGGGGTAGTGACAGGGGTTAGGGGGTAGTGACAGGGGTTAGAGGGCTAGGGACAGGGGTTAGGGGGGGTATGGGGGCAGAGGCAGGGTGGGGGTGAGTGACAGGGGACAGAGGGGGGGTTAAATACCTGCGCTGGTGGTCCAGTGGGCGCCGCTCTCTTCAGTCTGCAGCTCCGCCGGGAGTGAGCTGCAGACCACATGGTAAGTCTTGCGATCTCCAGGCAGAGCGTTGCCGTGGCAACACTCTGACATACTGTAGATTGTGAGACACCTCAGTCTGCAGCTCACTCGGCGGAGCTGCAGACTGAGGCTGGATCTCCATCAGGGCAGACGGACAGGAGGGGCCTCGCACCCGGCGGCATTGTGGGCAAGCTGCCGGGCCCCCTCCTGTGTCGGGTCCTCGGTCATAGACCGAGGACCCGACATGTCAGTCTGCCCAGAGGCAGTGCAGCACGGAGGTGTGATTAGGGTGTGCCCAGGCACACCCGGCACACCCTGTGCGCACGCCTATGACCCTGGGTGTACCGTGAATGTGGAGGGGAAAAATATACAGGCATTGCTAGATTCAGGGAGTATGGTTACCCTTCTAGACCAATCCTTATTACAGGATACTCATATTGTTAACTCTGGAAAAGTTGATATTGCTTGTGTGCACGGGGATATACATAACTACCCTACTGCAGATATACTTGTTAAAACACAGTGTGGTACTGTAAACTGCAGAGTGGGTCTGGTACCAAAACTGGCACATGAGATGATTATTGGAAGGGATTTTCCCCATTTTCTAGACCTATGGACATGTTTTGAAAACCCATCAGGTGAACAGAATGATGAATTTCCTTTTGCAGATACTCTGGCAGATGAGAGAGATCATGATGATGAGCCTAACAGTATGCAGCACTCCCCTATAAAAACATTAGTTGGTGAAAACCCAGAACAAACTAATGCGGGGCCTTCTAGAAGCTCTGAACCAGATATAGAGTTAGTTGATTTAGAGGTTAGGCCTGGTAACTTCAGAAGTGCACAGTGGTCTGACCCAACATTATTGGTAGCCAGGAATAATATTTCTATAAGGAATGGATCCCCTGTCAATGCAGGGAATTCTCTTATTTACCCTTATTTTGAAGTGGATAATGATCTGTTGTACAGAGTTGAGAAAAAAGAGTCCGTTATTACAAAGCAGCTGTTAGTACCACAAGCCTATTGGCGCACTGTGTTAAACCTTGCACATAGCCATGTTTTGGGGGGTCACCTAGGGGTTGACAAAACAAGAGAGCGTGTTTTGAGGAGATTTTATTGGCCTGGAGTAATCGCAGCTATCAAAAACTACTGTTCGTCATGCCCTGAATGTCAGGTCACTGCGCCCTTTACAGCTTACCGTAGCCCTTTAGTACCCTTGCCTGTTATTGAAGTGCCTTTTGAACGTATTGCTATGGATTTTGTAGGTTATCTGGTAAAATCCAGTAGGGGGCATCAGTATATATTAGTAGTACTAGACTATGCTACCCGTTACCCTGAGGCAATACCTATGCG
This sequence comes from Pelobates fuscus, assembly GCF_036172605.1. NCBI lineage: Eukaryota > Metazoa > Chordata > Amphibia > Anura > Pelobatidae > Pelobates > Pelobates fuscus. The sequence continues at coordinate 291,986,598 of NC_086317.1, read as the reverse complement.
CACAACCTCAGCAAAGTCCATTACTAAAGAGTTAATGATGATGTTTAGCCGGGTTGGGATTCCCAAGGAGATCCTATCAGATCAGGGTACTCCATTCATGTCCAAGGTTACTAAGGAACTCTGCAAGCTCCTTCACATTAAACCTCAAAACCTCTGTTTATCACCCACAAACCGATGGTTTGGTTGAGCGATTTAATAAAACGTTAAAGGCTATGCTGCGTAAAGTAACTGATAAAGATGGGAAAAACTGGGACTTTCTATTGCCCTATTTAATGTTTGCCATTAGAGAAGTACCCCAAGCTTCCACGGGTTTCTCACCTTTTGAATTATTGTATGGCAGACACCCCAGGGGATTACTTGACATAGCAAAGGAAACTTGGGAACAAGAAGCAAACCCACATCGCAGTGTAATAGAACACATAACTCAGATGCAGGAACGTATTGAAGCCATTATGCCAATAGTCAGAGAACACATGCAAAAGGCTCAACAAAATCAGCAGAATAGCTATAATAAGAATGCTAGAATTCAAGTATTTCAACCAGGAGACAGAGTATTAGTCCTGGTTCCCACAGTAGAGAACAAATTCCTGGCAACTTGGCATGGGCCATATGAGATTATTGAAAGAGTAGGAGAGGTAAATTATAAAGTAAGGCAACCAGGTAGAAGAAAGGAAGTGCAAATATACCATGTCAATTTGCTAAAACCATGGAAAGAAAGGGAAGTTCTGGTTACTACAGAGGCTTCAACCTTCCCTGATAAGTGTAATATTGACCCCGAAGTAAATATCTCAGAGACCCTGTCAATACACCAGACAAGGGAAGTTAAGGAGTTTATTAGATTAAATAAAGAGGTATTCTCCCCAGTCCCAGGAAGGACTAGTGTGATTAAACATGACATTTTGACAGAACCGGGAAAAAGGGTCAATCTCAAACCATACAGAATACCCGAGGCTCGCAGAGAAGCTATCAGAGCAGAGGTTAAGAAAATGTTAGATCTTGGAGTCATTGAGGAGTCACAAAGTGACTGGAGCAGTCCAATTGTGCTGGTACCAAAGCCTGATAATACAGTACGGTTTTGTAATGATTATCGCAAACTGAATGCTATTTCTAAGTTTGATGCATACCCCATGCCTAGAGTTGATGAGCTAGTAGAACGACTTGGGAGAGCTCGGTACCTCACTACACTAGATTTAACCAAAGGTTATTGGCAAGTACCACTCACAGAGCGAGCAAAAGAAAAGACCGCATTTTCTACTCCTGATGGCCTATTTCAGTACAGAGTTTTGCCTTTCGGCTTGCATGGTGCCCCTGCCACATTCCAAAGAATGATGGACAGAATACTAAAGCCGCATGTGCGCTATGCAGCTGCATACTTGGATGATGTTGTAGTACACAGTGAGGATTGGGAATCTCACCTTCCAAAAGTACAGGCTGTCCTTAACTCAATACAAAATGCTGGCTTAACTGCTAACCCCAATAAGTGTACAATTGGCCTAGAGGAAGCAAAATATTTGGGCTACTCTATTGGTAGGGGACTAGTGAAACCCCAAGTTGCTAAAATTGAAGCCATACGAAATTGGCCGAGACCACTGACTAAGAAACAGGTGAGAACATTTCTTGGCCTCATTGGCTATTACAGGAGATTTATATCCAATTTTGCTACAATTGGAAGCCCATTAACTGACCTTACTAAAGCTAATGCTCCAGTAGTGGTAAAATGGTCCCCAGAGACTGAACAAGCATTCAGAAAGCTTAAAGAAGCCATTTGTGCCCAACCAGTGTTGGTAACACCTGATTTTTCTAAAGAATTTATTTTACAGACAGATGCCTCTGATGTAGGACTAGGTGCTGTTCTCTCGCAGGAAATTCAGGGTGAGGAGCACCCCATATTATATTTAAGCAGGAAGCTTAATCCCCAAGAAAGAAACTATTACATTGTTGAGAAGGAGTGTCTGGCTATAAAGTGGGCAGTAGACACACTTAAATACTATCTCTTGGGACGAAAATTCAGACTAGTGACAGACCATGCACCCCTTACTTGGATGAGCCAAAACAGGGAGAAAAATAGTAGAGTAACCCGCTGGTTCCTTAGCTTGCAACCCTATAATTTCTCCATAGAGCATAGGGCTGGGAGTAAACAGGGAAATGCAGATGGTCTTTCGCGGATGCACTCGCTAATGTCCATGGTCGCTCGACCCAATAGGTCTGAGCTGGGGGGGAGGATGTGTGACCGAAAGCAAGGAATTGTGCTGGAGGGAATCTATATACCTCCCCAGATTTTGCAAGGATCCTACTTTGTGTAATTAGCCCCAGGGAAATGTGTTATGTTATAATGAATGTTGCACTTTAAATATGTGTATATTTGGGCCCTGGGGTGGAGTACTTGGAGAGTAGGGTGGGCCAGTGCTCCACTCCACATTTTGGAAGTTGCTTGTAACCTACAGGTGAGAAGTCCAGTTCCAGAGTTTGAATCCTAATTTAACTCACCTGAAAAGGATTATCAATTAGCAGTGCTATTAAGTACTCCCCTGCCAAGGAAGGAGGGAGATTGTGTTTGGTTTCTGTGAGTGCAAACAGAGAGCTGAAAACCTGAAACAGTAAGGTTGTTATGTTGGGAAACGGACAAGCCATCCAACCCAGTTAGCTGATTATTTTGTTTAGTTAGTGCTCAGAAGAGCAAGGCTTTTGTTTTGTATATTTTTGTTACCTTTATACCTTACTGTGCATTTATTTTGGAGCCACAATAAAAGAGCAAGTCAATTTACCTCATCCAGCGTGTGAAGTGTCTCTAAAGCCTGAAAAGACTGTGTGTAACACCCCAATCCCAGGACAAGGTACCAAGGGAAAGGAGTACTTTTGTCACAGTAGGAACGAGACAACTTTTTTTTTGCAACGCCAGCATGTGCTTGGCATGGATGGGCACATAGTAGCAATGCGTGTAGGGACCATGTACCAACGGTAAAAAAGGTAACGGGTTAGTTCTAAGTGAGAAGCACAAAATGTCAAACCCCTGCACATGTTTACTGAAGCTAACCAGGTCGTTTCCGGTAGTGTCCATCCCAAATCTTTTTCCATGATTGTACGCAGGTAAAGGACTTGATTCCAAGTCTGGGCAGTAGTAGCGCGTATATAGCAGAGATAGGTTTGTTAACACCATGAAAATCTTTTCAAAGGTTGTGAGGGCAACATTGACCTGTGGTTTGGATTGCGGTGTATGAGACCTCCACTAAGATGTCAGCTGTAAGTAAGAATGGTGTGCGATGTTCGGTAGTGTATAACTGCCTTTCAAGTGTTCAAATGTAGCTAATTTACCCTTATCCAAGAGTGTGTGTAGATAGAGTATGCCACACCTATTCCCAGGGCCGGTGCAAGGATTTTTGCCGCCCTAGGCAAAAAGGAGTGTGTAGGGGGATGTGTTATGTGTTACTGTAGAGGATCTAATGTGTGTGCTTATGGAATGTAGTGTATAGGGATACCAGTTTGTGTAGGTGATGCAGTGTGTTTTTTTGTAGTGGAAGCAGTGTGTTTTTGTGTACAAGGGATGTATTGTGTGTTTCTTGTTGTGTGTAAGGGATGCATTGTGTGAATCTGTGTTTGTATGCATAAGGGATGCAAAGTGTGTGTAAGAGATGCATTGTGCTTCTGTGTGTCTGTAAGAGAAGCAGTGTGTGGTTTGCATGTGTGTGTAAGGGATGCATTGTGTGTTTCTGTGTATATGTGCAAAGGATGCATTGTCTTTATGTGTAAGGGTTGCAGTGTGTGTGTGTAATGGATGCATTGTGTGTTTCTCTGTGTGTAAGGGAAGCATGTTGTGTTTCTGTGTGTATAGGGATGCATTGTGTGTGTGTGTCCGTGCATAGTGTGAAAGAGCTCCCTGTCCTGTCCCCTGTCCTATAGAGCTCTCCCTTCCATCCCTTAGAGATCTCCCCTGCCCCTTAGTGGTATCTCCTCTCCCACCCACCTTCCTTAAAGGACCACTCTAGTGCCAGGAAAACATACTCGTTTTCTTGGCACTAGAGTGCCCTGATGGTGCCCCCACCCTCAGGGACCCCCTCCCGCCCGGCTCTGGAAAGGGCAAAGGGGTAAAAACGTACCTTTTTCCAGCGGTGGGCGGAGAGCTCTCCTCCTCCGATCCTCCTCTTCTCCTCCCCGTCGACTGAACGCGCACGCGCGGCAAGAGCTGCGCGCGCATTCAGCCGGTCACATAGGAAAGCATTCATAATGCTTTCCTATGGACGCTTGCGTGCTCTCACTGTGATTTTCACAGTGAGAATCACGCAAGCGCCTCTAGCGGCTGTCAGTGAGACAGCCACTAGAGGAAATAGGGGAAGGCTTAACCCATTCACAAACATAGCAGTTTCTCTGAAACTGCTATGTTTATGAAAAAATGGGTTAACCCTAGAAGGACCTGGCACCCAGACCACTTAATTGAGCTGAAGTGGTCTGGGTGCCTAGAGTGGTCCTTTAACGGTCTCCTTTTCTCCCCGACTTTCCATTAGTGGTCTCTCGTCTCCCCCTTAGTGGTCTCTGCTCTCCTCTGCCCCCCCCTTTCCATTAATGGTCTCTCCTCTCCCCCCCCTGTAATCTTCTCTTCTTCTCCCCCCCTGTAATCTTCTCTTCTTCTCCCCCTCCCTGTAATCTTCTCCCCCCTTCCCTCCCTGTAATCTTCTCTTCTCCCCCCTCCCGGTAATCTTCTCTTCTCCCACCGCCTGTAATCTTCTCCACTCCCCCCTCCCTGTAATCTTCTCCCCCCTCCCTCCAATCTTCTCCACTCCCCCCCTCCCTCCCTGTAATCTTCTCCCCCCCCTGTAATCTTCTCCCCCCTCCCTGTAATCTTCTCTCCCCCCTCCCTCCCTGTAATCTTCTCCCCCCTCCCTCCTATCTTCACTCTCCCCTCCAATCTTCTCTCCCCCCTCCCTCCAATCTTCTCTCCCCCCCCTCCAATCTTCACTCTCCCCTCCAATCTTCACTCTCCCCTCCAATCTTCTCTCCTCCCTCCCTTCCAATCTTCACTTCCCCCTCCCCTCCAATCTTCTCTCCCTCCCCTCCAATCTTCACTCCCCCCCTCCCCTCCAATCTTCACTCCCCCCCTCCCCTCCAATCTTCACTCCCCCCTCCCCTCCAATCTTCACTCCCCCCTCCCCTCCAATCTTCACTCCCCCTTCCCCTCCAATCTTCACTCCCCCCCTCCCCTCCAATCTTCACTCCCCCTCCCCTCCAATCTTCACTCCCCCTCCCCTCCAATCTTCACCCCCCCCTCCCCTCCAATTTTCACTCCCCCCTCCCCTCTAATCTTCTCTCCCCCCTCCAATCTTCACTCCCCCCTCCAATCTTCTTTCCCCCAATCTTCACTCCCCCAATCTTCTTTCTCTCCCCTCCAATCATCTCTCCCCCCCAATCTTCACTCCCCCCTCCCCTCCAATCTTCTCTCCCTCCAATCTTCTCTCCCCCAATCTTCACTCCCCCCCCTCCCCTCCAATCTTCACTCCCCCCTCCCCTCCAATCTTCACTCCCCCCCTCCCCTCCAATCTTCTCTCCCCCTCTCCCCTCCAATCTTCTCTCCCCCCAATCTTCACTCCCCTCCAATCTTCTACTCACCTCCCCTTCCCTGTGCACTCAGTGTGCACTTCCTGTTAGTCCGGCCGGGTCGCGGACCGCAGAGGAGCTCGGCCACGCTACAGGGAAGGGGAGGTGCGGCAGTGCGGCAGCCATCTGAGCGCGCTCTATAGAGCGCTTAGTCGGCTGCAGCATTTAAAGGGCCGGCCCCCCTCCTATATGGCGCCCTAGGCGGCTGCCTAGTTCGCCTTATAGGAAGTGCCGGCCCTGCCTATTCCAAACTCTGTAGTTAAAGTCAGGTATAATAGACACTAACACCCTAATAGAAGTCGAAAGGGGGGTTGGGTGGCAGCTGCACAGGAGTTTGCGTGAGACGTCCCAAATTTTTAGTGTTGCTAAGGTAGCAGGGAGTGCTTGCGATGTGTGTTCCCTTTGGTGGGGTAATAGCCACACCTCAGTATTGATATCTTGTCGGGGCAACCACTGTTGTTCTATAGAGACCGATTGAAAAAAAGCTGCTTTGTGGTACATTTGCACATTAGACTCATTCCCCCTCATACGAGTGGGGTGGTACAATGTGGGCAGGGCTACCTTCGTTTTTTCCCATGCCATATGAATAAAATTCAATACGGAGTCATTTAGTCTCCATGGGTTACAGTCTTGAAAGGTAAAGTCATCCTTAACCCCTTAAGGACCAAACTTCTGGAATAAAAGGGAATCATGACATGTCACACATGTCATGTGTCCTTAAGGGGTTAAATGTCGCTATCAATGGTGCATGGTCCGACCAAACAATGTCCCCTATGGTGCATGTCTGAACAGAGTTAAGAGAAGGGCCAGTTACAAGTAACATTTATCCTGGAGTATGTCGTGTGAGATTTCGAGTTATAGGAGTAACATCTATCTGAGGGGTGTAGTGTCCTTCAGCTATCATATAAGTTAAATTGCTGCAAAAGTTTTGTCAGTGCTTTGCAGTGTGGTGTGGCGGTACTGAAGTGTCTGTTAGGGTCTAAGACGTGGTTTATGTCACCGCAAATAATAGTGGTACCCTTCTGTGCAGCTGCCACTTTCGTTGGCACAAGGTGTAAAAAGTTCCTCTGGTTTTCATTTGGTGCAGTTCGGTTGCTGAGTTGAATGATTCTCCATACGAATGACAGTCTCCCAAGTATATTCTCCCAGTAAAGCAGACAGGTACCCAAACATCAGCCGAAACTTGATGAAGGGTGTAACAGGAATCATTTTAATGGGTGCCACACTGGCTTTTATGCAAGTCCCCATGCAAGGAGCACTCCCACATGGACCTTGTGGGGGACAGGGACACAAAGGTTACAGCCAATAATAATACAGTGACAAAGTGTGACACTCCCAATACAAACAGATAATTCTCTCCTCTCTGCCTGTGAGATAATTGAGCCAGATAATGTAATAATTAAATTATCTCCAGGCAGAAAAAACACATTTTTCACAAAACTTGAAAAACACCCCAAAACACATAAAATGCCCATAAATGTTATATCCATTGATAGCCCTGATCTGGGTGACCAACATATCCAAAAATCACCCAGATTAGTTCAGGGGTTTTAGAATTTTATGTAAGTCCAATATTGACTGACCGCACAAGAGGCTCCTGCCCAGAAACAGTTCCATGAATTTAGGTTGTGCGGCCGGTCTATTTCAACAAGTCCTAAAAATGAATAAATGCACGAACTGCACCACCTGGCTCATAGTAGCGATTGTTCCCTTGGTTACCCTTCTGGTAGGCCTTGCGCTGTCATAGGGTGGCTGAAGAGAGATCAGAGAATATTCGAACACAGGCATACTTGGCCAGGAGGTTTTTCGCGGTTCTGCTGCATTTCATGAGAAGATCTTTTGTGTGAATATAGTGCGCCTTTAACAGCCCGTTCCGGGTTAATGAGGCAGGAATTTGTTGGGGTTTGGGGATCCTGTGTAAGCAATCTAGGAGCAACATATCCATAGGAATCTCAGGGACCAGGATTTTGAAGAGGCTGTTTGCATAACTCTGTAGGTCCGCTGGGAGAACAGTCTCCACTATCCCCCGTAGTCTTATATTACTTTGTTGGGACCTGTCCTCTAGGTCCATAATCTTTGTCTCACATTGGCTCAATTGTGTAGTGAGGGATTGTATCTGCTCTGCAGAGGTTTTATGCGCATCTACGAGTTTCTCCATCTTTGTCTCAACGTGTGCCATGCGGGATCCTAGTTTGTGCAGGTCCTGTTTGATTTCAGCAACACTGGTCTGCCAGATTGAGATCAGCTTTTGCGACTGGTTGTCCAAGGCTTGTTGGAGAAAAGCTGTACTGATCCACCTCCAACCTCAGGCTGCTTCCTCCAGAGTGCTCGGCGCCATCTTGGAGGCCTGCATCCGCGGTCTGCCTTGCCAGGGCTTCCACCTTTTTCTGGGCGAAAAAAATTAGTTTTTCTGTTTTATCCTGCTGTCGGCGGGTCTTAGACTGCGACATCATGTGATTTAGGCGCTGTTCCCCACGGGAAGCTCATAAAGGCACAGATTCGCCAAGCTCGTGGTGCAGAGATAAGGGCTCAAGCGGCCATCTTTCTCCGCGCTTAGACAAGCCCTCAGTGCAGTTATATTTAACGAATAGTGTCACCGTTACATTCTCCAAACTGGATAGTAGAGTATCCAATTTGGAGACTACACTGCTGTTTGTTTTGCCTATACTACACTATCAATGTGTTGTTGTTTTTTTTTTTTTTTACCATTATTTATTTTACTATTTTGCAATTTTACTATTATTTATTTTGATGAGTAGAATCTTTTTTTGGTGGGGGGTGGGGAGGATATTATGTATACAGTTGTATGGTAAGTATAACTACTGTGTACGCTTTCATCTGCGTTTTTGGAGCCTTGGCCATTTTCTTAAATAAATCCCACGGGTTCAATTACAACATGCTCTAGACCAGGGGTAGGCAACCTTTTAGCAGCACTGTGCCGAAATATGATTGTGATGTCCTGTAGCATGTCGTTCCTATTTCTTTAAATTGAGTTGTGTATGTTGCCATATTCTGCTTGTGTTATTTATACTGCATTTGCTTTGTATCATTGTATTTGTGCGTATATGAGCTATTATATTGTATATGTTCATTAATAGTTTGTGGTATCATGTATAATACCTATGAATTTGGGCTGTGTATGGGGGCTGCTTGTGGAATTGTGTGTGGATGGATATGTCACATTGTGTATTTGGTAGTGTGTATGTGGCGGGCTGTTGGTGGTGTTGTGTTTGTGCGGACTGTGTGTGTGTTTGTATTATTTGTATGAGGGGAGGGTTATTCTGCAGCTCTGAGGCTTCCCTGAGTTTTAGTGGGGACCAGGCTGGCCAGGTACAGCTCAAGGACAGAAGCTGCAACAGGAGGCTGTGGGCTGCTCTACTTCAGTGTGGATTCCTATTCATAAGTGCTGGGAGGAAGTGATCTGAGATCACTTCCTCTACATGCTGCAATGCATAAATGGAGGATTGACCTTCACCACCTTTTCGTATTAGCAAATATCTGAAGTTTCACTGGGACTCCTGACAGGCAAGAGCCTGTTTGGCTCTTGTAGCCTTGAGTGCCGTGCAAAGACACCTTGAGTGCCGTGCATGGCACTAGTGCCGTAGGTTGCCTACCCCTGCTCTAGACTCTACTAACCAATGAAGTAAAAGGTGCAATATTAATCTTTGTCCAAAAGTGTCCTTTACAATGTGGCAGACATTATTCCAGTATAGAAATGGCAACGGCAACCATCTTTTATAACATTGTTTCAAAGACTTTTTTAATAATATATTTCTCAAATAAAATCAGGTTCACTGGAGTAGAAAAAACGCAGAGAAAGTAAAATTAAATCATAACACAGTCAGGAAATCAGCAGGTAAGCTTCACCATAGCATAGAAAAGAGGAACTGCTCAAGTTTCACTGGTGTAAGGCAACTTGCAGGTCAGTGATTTTGTGATGATGTAAAAAAGAAGTAGAGTTCTTTAAACCTGACACCTATGGAAATTTTTTCATACTGTAGATTTATTTCCATAGTAGGGGATATCACATGTGACATAATGGGAAATCATATAAAATATGTTTTAAAAAAGAAAAAGAAAAGGCAGTCCAGTAAATGACAAATAAGAGAGTGTGCAAAATATGAGAGCCTGGACACAAAAATGTCCAGACCAAGTTGATTGGAGGAGGGGAAAGAAAAAACCTGGTGAGGTCTTAAAAAGATAAGGCAAGAGGAGAAGGTGTTTGGGAAGAAAATTGGGAGAGCAGAATAAAAAGAAAATGTTTTAATCAATGTAATAAGTAACTTTGTGTTTCATGTTAAAAAGAGAAGAGGTGGCCATGACTGTCGGTGGCACTTTCTCTCTCTCAGCAACGCAAGCAGCAGGTAAGCTGACACGGACAAGTACTGGATATAAAACATGGGATGTTCGGAGAGCACAAATGCTGATACTATAAATACCTGTAAACTTGTAAGATCTAAAACTTGATTTTGCATTTATTTTGGTTTTTTTTTACTACTCAGCACTACAAAGAAATGAATGGTCTAGGATTGAGCCCAAATTCTATGTATGTATTCTGTGTATATTTGGAATCTAGATCAGATTGGTTATGGGTTAAGCACATCATCCCTCGGTTGGAGGTGTCCATTTTTACGTGAACACGATTAGAGTCATTGGCAGTCACTGTGTGTAGCGTGGCCAAGCAAAGCAGTGTGCACCGCTGTACAGGAACTTGTTTCCTGTACTCGGCCGGACTAACAGGAAGTGCTCACTGAGAGAGCACTTCCTGTCAGTCCAGCCGGGTACAGGAAACTGAAGCTCCTATACCACGGTGTGCACTGTTCCGCTCGGACACGCTACCAGAAAGGCAGGAGATACAGTGGGGACGGGGGTGGAAGGAACAGTGGGGGCGGGGGTGGAAGGAACAGTGGGGACGGGGGTGGAAGGAACAGTGGGGACGGGGGTGGAAGGAACAGTGGGGACGGGGGTGGAAGGAACAGTGGGGACGGGGGTGGAAGGAACAGTGGGGACGGGGGTGGAAGGAACAGTGGGGACGGGGGTGGAAGGAACAGTGGGGACGGGGGTGGAAGGAACAGTGGGGACGGGGGTGGAAGGAACAGTGGGGACGGGGGTGGAAGGAACAGTGGGGACGGGGGTGGAAGGAACAGTGGGGACGGGGGTGGAAGGAACAGTGGGGACGGGGGTGGAAGGAACACTGGGGACGGGGGGGGGGGAAGGGAAGGAACACTGGGGACGGGGGGGGGGGAAGGGAAGGAACACTGGGGACGGGGGGGGGAAGGGAAGGAACACTGGGGACGGGGGGGAGAGGAAGGAACATTGGGGACGGGGGGGAGAGGAAGGAACATTGGGGACGGGGGGGAGAGGAAAGAACGCTATGGGACAGGGGAGGAGGGAAAGAACACTATGGGACAGGGACAAATAACTATGGGACGGGGGGGAGAAGAACATTACGGGACAGGGGAGGGGGTGGGGGAAGACCTCTATGGGACAGGGGCGAACACTATGGGACAGAGGAGATGGGGGGGAAGAATAGTATGACATGGGGAAATAACACTATGGGACAGGGGAGAAAAGAACACTATATGGGACAGGGAAGGGCAGTAGGAAAGAACACTATGGGAAAGAGTTGGGGGAGGAACACTCTGGGACAGGGGGAGGGGGGGAGGGAAGAACACTATGGGACAGGGGAGGGGGGATAAAAGAACACTATGGGACAGGGGAGGGGGGATAAAAGAACACTATGGGACAGGGGAGGGGGGATAAAAGAACACTATGGGACGGGGGAGGGGGGATAAAAGAACACTATGGGACAGGGGAGGGGTGAGGAAAGAACACTATGGGACAGGGGAGGGGTGAGGAAAGAACACTATGGGACAGGGGAGGGGTGAGGAAAGAACACTCTGGGACAGGGGAGGGGTGAGGAAAGAACACTATGGGACAGGGGAGGGGTGAGGAAAGAACACTATGGGACAGGGGAGGGGTGAGGAAAGAACACTATGGGACAGGGGAGGGGTGAGGAAAGAACACTATGGGACAGGGGAGGGGTGAGGAAAGAACACTATGGGACAGGGGAGGGGTGAGGAAAGAACACTATGGGACAGGGGAGGGGGGGAGGAAAGAACACTATGGGACAGGGGAGGGGGAGGAAAGAACACTATGGGACAGGGGAGGGGGGGAGGAAGGAACACTATGGGGCAGGAGAGGGTAGGGGGGAGGGGAGGAAAGAACACTATGGGACAGGGGAGGAGGGAAAGATCACTATGAGACGGGGGAGAACACTATGGGACAGGGGAGGGGGGGAGAAAAGAACACCAAAAATGAGGGAGGGGAGAGGAACATTAAGGGGGTGCACTAAGGTACAGGGAAGGGAAAAGGAACACTGAGCTAAAGGGGGGCACTAAAGGAGAAGGGAGATGAACACTAAGAGGGGGGTGGGAAGAACATTAGGGGGAATGGGGGCACTAAGAGACAGGTAAGGGGGGAAGAGGAACACTAAGGGACGGGGAGGTAGGGGAGAGGAACACTGATATTGCAGTAGTTTGATAAACTGGTGGGTTATAGCTTGGTATGGCCACATAGCGTAACAAAATCCACATATTTATTCTAAGTAGTCTTGTTTAAAACTGTGTTTCTATGTGCTCTCTACTCATTACTTGGGTTACGATGCTTAGAGTTCCCATTTCAAATTATCCAGGGAGCACTGCCATTAAAAGAGGTAATTTGCATATCCCTGCTGAACAAAACATTTGCAAATATAGATTACACAACTAATGTCAAACCAATCAACTCCAACAACACCTGAAGCAAAACTTCTTCAGGTTTCTATTTCAAATCTGAAAAGGCAGTACCATTACAGCTTTGGTAAATGTATCAAAGGACAGTCTGGGTTATTCACTAAAGTGAGTTTTGAATTTAAGAACAAAGTAGCTGTCTTGGATGCATATAAGACTTAAAGCGGCACTGTCATGCCAAACTTACCTTTCCCCAATCGATTCCTCGTCTCTCCCTCTCTCAGGATCTGTTCTTCTTTTCTTCCTATCTGCTATAGTTTTCTTTAAAACTTAAGAAAAAGTAGGGACTATTTCTCTTCTGGAAGTTTCCTACGCAGTGACCAGCGGAGGAGCAAAGTGTGCTTCGTGTGGTCACAGCAATGTTCCTGATCCTTAACTTTCCTCCCTGTTCCCACGATGCTTCCTGACAGAACGCCGACAAAACTGCCGAATTGCGTTCTAACAGTTTCTCCATTCGTGTTAGAATGCAATTCGGGACTTTGTTCTGATCGGAATTTCATTCGAATGAATGAAACTCCGATCCTATTCATTGCTGTGGCTGCATCTTGCAGCCGCTTAGTAGATAACTCCTTAATTCCCACGGTATTAGGGAGCTATCTACTAAAAGGCTGAAAGACCTAAATTGGTTTTTCAGCCAAATTTACTAATACTAAGTAAAGATTACTTAGTATTAGTAAACAATATGCCCCTACTCGCTATACCGAGAGTAGGGGCATGTCTAGTAAGCAGTGAGCAGCCTGTGGCGGTGGGTGGGGGCCCTAAAAAACAATAAGGGGAGGATCTACTGTCCTCCCCCCGGCCCCCACCCCTGAGTGGTGGGTGGGGGCCCTGTATAAGAATGGTGGGGGGGGGACCTACTGTCCTCCCCCTCTCGCCCCCACCCCTGAGCGGTGGGTGGGGGCCCTTAAAAACAATAAGGCGGGGGCCTACTGTCCTCCCCCCCCGGCCCCCACCCCTGAGCGGTGGGTGGGGGCCCTAAATAAAGATCCCCCCCCAATCAAGGCGACTAGGGGTCCCAAGCCCCTAGTCACCCCCCCACCCAAATAAAACTACCTACCCCTCTCACCCTAAAAATAGTGAGAGGGGAATAAAATAACTAACCTGTAAAGAAAAATTCAACTTACCATTTGACGTCTTCTTTTTTCTAAAATCTTTGTTTTTCAGCCCCCAAAAAGGGCAAAATAAAAAGCAATCATACCCGTCGAATTTAAAATAAAATAAAAAACCCGAGCGCAAAAAAAAATCCTGACGAAAAAGAAAAAACCCGACGCTTAAAAAATGAATCCATCTTCACCCATGGAGGGCTCCGCGCAGACTAAGCTCTGCAGGGCGGGGGAAGGCTTATAAAGCCTTGCCCCGCCCTGCAATTAGGCTAAGAACACTCTGATTGGCTGGTCTAAGCCAATCAGAGTGCTCTTTGTCATTTTACACAGCGTGGGAAAATTCCAAAGAACTTTCCCATGCTGTGTAAAATGACACAGAGCACTCTGATTGGGTTCTTTGGAATTTTCCCACGCTGTGTAAAATGACAAAGAGTACTCTGATTGGCTTAAACCCACCAATCAGAGTGTTCTTAGCCTAATTGCAGGGCGGGACAAGGCTTTATAAGCCTTCCCCCGCCCTGCGGAGCTCAGTCTGCACGGAGCCCTCCATGGGTGAAGATGGATTATTTTTTATCATTATGGCCCCCACCCACCGCCCAGGGGTGGGGGACGGGGGGGAGGAGGACAGTAGGTCCTTCCCCCCAATATCATTATGGCCGCCGCCCAGGGGTGGGGGGGGGAGGACAGTAGGTCCCCCCCATCATTATCTTTATGGCCCCCACCCACCACCCAGGGGTGGGGGCCGGGGGGGGAGGACAGTAGGTCCCACCCCCCCATCATTATCATTATGGCCCCCACCCGCCGCACAGGGGTGGGGGCCTTGGAGGGAGGACAGTAGGTCCCCCCCATTATCATTATGGCCCCCACCCGCCGCTCAAGGGTGGGGGCCTGGGGGGGTGGGAGGACAGTAGGTCCCCATCCCCCCATTGTAATTTATGGCCCCCACTCGCCACGCAGGGGTGGGGGCTGGATAATAGGGATTTTATTTTACAGTGAGCAGCCACAGGCATGTTTAGTAGACATGCCCCTACTCGCAGTATAGCGAGTAGGGGCATTGGGGAGATTTTATTCTCCTTTATACTATTATGGGGGTCATATTGACCCCCATAGAGTGAGGGGGGGACCTGGGGGGCTTATGAAGTGGTGGGGAGCACTGCTCCCTGCCGCTTCTATTTTTACATATTACAAGGAGGGAGCTGCGTGCCGGTAGCTCCCTCCTTGTAATAAACCAAACGAACACTGATACTCAGTGTTAGTTTGTTCGTCTGATTTTTCTATTCATTCGTTCGTCTGTCTGATGAATGAATGAATAGATGAAATTCCCGTTCGCATGTCCAGGTGTTTCACTGGGCATGTGCGGGAATCTCAGTGCTATCTAGTGTGGGCAGATGACGTGTCCCACAGGGACTTCACCTACCCACACAAAGATGGCGGCGCCCTGAATATAGATCGGGGCAGAAAATGAAGATTAATAATTAGGTAATCTGGGGGGCTTAGGGGAATTTGGGGGTGACTAAGGGGTCAATTGGATGTAGTGGAGGCGGGAGGGGGGGGTTAAAAAAAAAAAAAAAGGGATTCGGCATGACAGTGCCGCTTTAAAGAATGTTTCCAATTCGGCTATGTATGCCTTGAATTTGAAATTCACTTGGAAGTTTCACTATAGTGACTAACCCTGGTACAGTATAAAGTAATAGACGAAGGTAAGGATGTTGCTTTCATTCATAAAGAATGTTCCACAGTCTCTTAAACCAAGACCCTTAAGCATGGAATGATCATCATCTATAGGTACATGTCTGAAATGGTGTAGTAGACTGAAAAGATGTCATCTGGCCCTGTGATTCAAGCTATCTCCCTTCTGGAAATATATCTAAACTGTGATTAATATATAGCCAATAATCATCTAATGTGTAAATGGCTTAGTTTGCTGCATTCTCCCCTAAAATCCCTTTTTGGATACAAATATTAAACCATTCTCAGAACAGCTCCAGTTTCATTACCAGAGCTTGGAAAAAATCAGTTACTGTAGATACCCTGCTCTTGCTAATAGCAGTCAATCACGATATCCAACTGGAAAAGGATACCTACATATCCAAAGTCAAGCCAAGATGCGATGATAATTCTGTTACGTGTCCCAGTTGGACTGCGCTTGTTCTTGTGATGCAATGAAAATGGAAGCTGCTGCAACTGTCTTTTGCATCAGGAAATCGAAAACGTTTGTAATGAGTGGTAATACTTTCACTTTAGTGAGTCATTGCCTCCGAGTTACAAATACTTAGCAGTGTTTCCTTTTTTAACTTTTAAAGCTAAGCACAGTATTCTCTAGTAAATCGCACCTTACTCTGTAATTTGTACAGGAAACACTCCAAACAGCAAAAGTTATGTTCTGAGCTAAGGAGGAGGATGTTACCACGCGTTGTGTCGTGCTTCTGGTTCTATGCAATCTGTGTACTGGTGTTGAAATGGGAACTGAATGTCTCGGATTGACGTGGTTGTCAAAACCTAGGGGCAGCATTATTATAAGTTCACAGTCGTGTCATTCAAGCCAAAAGTAATATTAAATTACGTAAATCAAGAAACAGATGAGGAAGCCAGAGTTATTATATTAGTATTATTAACATTCAAGCAGAAACTTATACTCTAGTTAACATTTAAGCACCAAACAACCCCCCAATAACTATTTTTCTAATCTTTTAGACAAATTAGATTATATTAAACAGGGTAAATTACTTATTGCGGGGGATTTTAATCGAATTTTGGACGCTAGCTTAGATAAAAAAAACACTAAAAGCTGGCGAGACAAATAAAGTCGTAATTTCGCAAGCGGCACAATTCCAAAGAATAGTTAGGCAATACGGATTAATGGACATATGGCGTATCTTCCATCCAGGGGAGAGGGATTTTACAAGCTTCTCCAGAACCTCATACTCAAGAATAGATTTATTCCTGGGAAATGACTGTTTGGCTAATTGCACAAAAAAAGTTCTCATAAATGAAGTTTCATGGTCTGACCATAACGCTATAATATTGCAGACAGATATAGAGAATAACAGTGCTAAAAGAACAGCGTGGAGATTAGATGATAATATCCTTTATAAAAAGGAAAATAGAGAATATATTGAGGAGATGACAGAAAGGTGTTTTCAGGAAAATGAGGGGGGCGAAGTGCCACACCCTGTGGTATGGAATACATATAAATGTGTCATACGAGGGTATTTAATCAAATTGGGCACAATTGAAAAAAAGAGGGGTAAATCCCTTACAGATCTTTATGTCGATTTCTACAAACTATCCAAAGAGAATAAAGCTTCACCAACCCACAAGATAAGCACAAAAATGTTATTAACGCAAAATAGTATAAACAAATTATTGTTTGAGGAGAAAAATAGGAATCTACCATCTCTAAGGATAAAATGGTATTATAAGAGCAACAGAGCAGATATGTTACTCATAAATAAACTAAAAAATAAAAAACAAATGAGGAGGATTCATAAAATTGAGACAGAGAAGGAAACGTATATATGTGTCCAAAGAAAATTGGTTCAGCCTTTAATGATTACTACAGGCAATTATATAACTTAGAACCAGGAGGTAAACAACTTCCCTCAACAGAATATTTTAAAAAACAAAAATATGCCAAAAATAACTAGAGAACAATTAATGGAAATAAATAAACCTATAACCTCAGAAGACATTAAAGCAGCAATAAATAAGTCGAAGATAAATAAAGCCACTGGCCCCGATGGCTATTCAAATAAATTTTATAAGATGTTTAGAGATACACTATCTGTACGTCTTGCAAGGATATTTAATGAGATAGTTGCAAATCGTACTTTTCCTAAATAGATGTTTCAAGCTAATATTGTTCCAATTTTGAAGCAGGACAAAGACCCAGCTAAACTGGCGAATTATCACCCTATATCTCTTCTCAATGGAGATGTTAAGATCTATGCTTCGATTATAGCAGATCGTTTAAAACTTTTTATCTCTGCCTTGATACATCAGGATCAGGCTGGATTCATCCCCGGAAGAGTAGCAGCAGCAGGTGGCCTCAGAAGGGTGTTAGATGTCCATCACGCAGCATCGAGGAAGAATGCCTCCCTTCTGACCCTGTCATTTGATGCTGAGAAAGCTTTTGACAGGGTCAGATGGGATTTCTTGGGGAATGCTCTGAAGTCGTATGGCTTAGAGGGGGAAGTCTACAACGCGATTATGGCGTTGGACACGGTCCCCTCAGCAAGGACGGTGGGCCCAGGAATAGAGGCAGATTGGTTTAACATTATGAATGGTACCAGGCAGGTTTGCCCCCTGTCCCCCTTACTATAAGTTTTAACCATCGAGCCTTTGGCGGAAGATATAAGGCTAAATGGAAAGATCGAGGGTTTTAAGATAAATAAAGTAGAACACAAGGTCAATCTATATGCTGATGATGTTATGCTTACGCTACAGAACCCAAGATCTTCAATTCCGGAATTGATAAAGGTATTGGGTCAATACAGCGAATATTCAAATTATAAATTAAATATAAATAAGACCACGAAAATGGCAAGTAACATACTTAGAGAAAACAGGAACTTTATTAAAACAACTTATGATTTTGTTTGAACAAAGGATAATATTATGTTCCTGGGTATTAAAATCCCAAGAAATATAAATAAAGTAATAGAGGTTGATTTTCTCCCCCTTATAAAAATATACAAATAAGACGCTGAAAGAATGGGTCAGCAAGGAGATCTCCTGGACAGGGCGTACAAACGCGATACGTTCATATATTTTGCCTAAATGGAACTATTTCTTTAGAATGTTACCGATACAAGTGCCAATACCCTAGCTAAAATTATACAGTCCGCTTTTTCTAAATTTTTTTGGAAAGGGAATAAACCCAGAATAAATTTACATTTGTTATAAAAAAAAAAAAAAAAAAGATGCTGCCCCAAACATAATTGAATACCAAAATGCTTGAATGCTTGCACATGCTATTACCACCTTAAGTAGAGATCAAAAGGACCAAGCTTGGTACCAAATAGAGGAGGCACTTGTGGAGGCAGATAGTCTTTCTGAACTATTTTGGGTAACAAAAAAGGAGCAAATTAAGAGTAAACTAGTTTTCCCAGGAAACTCGATTATTATTGACAGTATTCTGAGACGCTGGAATAAAATTAAAAAGGACCTCAAAATGGAATATAGACTGTTTCCCTTTTTACCTATGGAGGTGATCCTGGGGAATATTGAGGATATTAAAGGACCACTATAGTGCCAGGAAAACATACTTGTTTTCCTGGCACTATAGTGCCCTGAGGGTGCCCCCACCCTCAGGGTCCCCCTCCCGCCGGGCTCTGGAAAGGGCAGAACGCATTCAGCCGTTCTGCCCCGTCGGCTGAATGCGCACGCGCGGCAAGAGCTGTGCGCGCATTCAGCCGGTCGCATAGGAAAGCATTTACAATGCTTTCCTATGGACGCTTGCGTGCTCTCACTGTGATTTTCAAAGTGAGAATCACGCAAGCGCCTCTAGCGGCTGTCAATGAGACAGCTACTAGAGGATTTGGGGGAAGGCTTAACCCATTCATAAACATAGCAGTTTCTCTGAAACTGCTATGTTTATAAAAAAAAAATGGGTTAACCCTAGCTGGACCTGGCACCCAGACCACTTCATTAAGCTGAAGTGGTCTGGGTGCCTAGAGTGGTCCTTTAATATCAGTAAATGGTTACAGAAGGGAATTCATAATATTCAAGACTGGATAGATAGAAAGGAAATCAAGCCCTTTAACCCCTTAAGAACCAAACTTCTGGAATAAAAGGGAATCATGACATGTCACACATGTGATGTGTCCTTAAGGGGTTAAAGGGACACTATTGTCACCTGAACAACTTTAGCTTAATGAAGCAGTTTTGGTGTATAGAACATGCCTTTGCAGCCTCATTGCTCAATCCTCTGCCATTTAGGAGTTAAATCCCTTTGTTGATGAACCCTAATCACACCTCCCTGCATGTGACTTACACAGCCTTCCATAAACACTTCCTGTAAAGAGAGCCCTATTTAGGCTTTCTTTATTGCAAGTTCTGTTTAATTAAGATGTTCTTATACCCTGCTATGTTAATAGCTTGCTAGACCCTGCAGGAGCCTCCTGTATGTGATTCAAGTTCAATTTAGAGATTGAGATACAATTATTTAAGGTAAATTACATCTGTTTAAAAGTGAAACCAGTTTTTTTTTTCATGCAGGCTCTGTCAATCATAGCCAGGGGAGGTGTGGCTAGGGCTGCATAAACAGAAACAAAGTGATTTAACTCCTAAATGACAGTGAATTGAGCAGTGAAATTGCAGGGGAATGATCTTTACACTAAAACTGCTTTATTTAGCAAAAGTAATTTAGGTGACTATAGTGTTCCTTTAACCAGCTACAAACATAGTTCGGAATTGACAGTAAGGACATTTTTTACATATTTAAGAATCAAATTCTATCTAGGGGGATATTTTTGGAGTTTTAGGTGGATAAAAATATGAATAACCTTAAAAATATTCTGGAAAGCCATAGAAAAAAGGACATGTAACTAGATGTTATGATTTTCTAAAAGACTCTCAGAAGCCCCAGGTGTGGAAATCCAAGACTAAGTGGGAAAAGGACTTACATATTGAAATCACAGAGCAAGATTTGATAAGGGCGTTAGTTACGGTGAATAAATCGGTACATTGCCTGAATATAGTAGAGAATGTTTATAAGCTCATAAATAGATGGTATATGGTTCCTAAAAATTGGCTAAAATATATAAATATCAACATAATAAGTGTTGGAGATGTGCTGCTGGGAAAGGAGACTATCTCCATATCTGGTGGCAATGTAAACACTTAAGTAAGCTATGGAAGAGTTTTTATGAACAGATACATGCTACCTGTCAGATATATATATAGAAGGCTTGGCCTGTAATTGTGGGAGGCACTTAAATTCCCTATTTAAACTCAGTGAGCCCCTGCTTACCTGTCTTCGACGATCTCGGAAGTGCTTCAGTGTACTTCCGGTTTGCAGATCCGTAACGTCAGTATTCCCGCCCGCCGGCAGCCCGGTTCATACGCCCGGTGGCTGTATTCGTGAGTATTCCGCTTCCTGCCTCTCTCGGACGGCATCGGAATCGTAAGTTTAGCCCTGTCGCTCACGGGCTCGCATTCAATCCGCTGCTTTTCTCGGTCAGTGTAACACGTTCAGTTACACTTACACCTCGTAGTCTCTTTCAGCCACAACGGGTTGCCATACGTTTTCGTTCAGGGGGTACGATTATCTTCATTCTGTTCCGTATTCAGGGGATGTGTTCACGTTTTAAGCTAAGTCTTAGTAGTTACGTTTGATATGAAAGGGGTTTAAGCGGTTTAGTAGTGCCCAGTATTCTCAACTTCGGTGTTTAAAGTAGTTATGTGGTCCCCTTAATGTCATAAATAGCTAAATAGTGTGAATAGGGGGTATGTTGTTCCATTGTGTTAAATGGCTGTTCCTGTCCTGTTTTTGTTGTAGTTCTTACTAGTACTGACACTTTTCGCAAGTGGCCCTTCGCGGGTGTACGTATTCGCAGCTTTGTTAAGAGGTAGGCCTCGGTGTCACCCAGTTCTTGTGTGTATGTTGTAGTTAAATAGTACATATCATAAATAGGTCACGTTTCTTTTCCTTTAGTTCCATTGGTTCCCTGCAGGATTATACTTTATTAGGTCAAGTAAAGTTTCCTTCCTCAGCAGGTATGTTATTGGTGTGTCCTGGCGGGGGGGGGGGGGGGGGGGGTTCGAGGACTAGTTGTAATTTCTCCCGCCAACTTAGGTATGTTCCCGTGGGCTCTTTGCCTACAAGGTTAGAGGTCCCGCAAGGCATAGGTCAGCCCTTACGTTCCGAGGTTCAGGCCAATCGTCCCAACGCATAGCTATAGCCTTGCTTCAAAATTAGTTAGGGCCTCACCAGTCACGGCCAATCGTATTGCTTCTTTTTAGGTCACCGAGAGGCCAACTCCCCGCCACCCACCTCAGTGGCACCAAGGCCCCACGCGCCAAATCATAGTTAGAGCCTCTCATAGCCGCTTGGCAAGTAGTTAGGGCCTCATCTGCCACCAACAAAAGCTAAGCTAATACAATTTCGCCTATGGGCACTAGCCTAGTAAGTGGGGTCCCTCCAGCTTTTTATTTTCAACACTAAACTCGCCCTCTCTGCCCCTTAGAATGTCCAACGCTTCGGTGTTAGAAGACAATCTGTCGGTTTCCAGCACCCCGCTCAGGTCGGGCACGCAGAGAACGCAACCAACCCCTCCAAGTCCAGCTTCCAGCTATCGCTCCTGGACTATCCCTAAGATTACCGCTGAACTTAAAAAGAGAAATATCCCTTATCCGGCTTCAGCTAGGAAGAACGAACTGTTTCGTTTATTGAACTCTACTGAGGATAACGAAAGGCCTGGCCCTAGTTCACAGGTTAACGTACTTAATAGCCTAGCTGAATTACACGCCATGATGGCCTCCCTGGTGTCCTCAGTTGCCACCATCAATAACAGATTGGATAACCTGGAAGCTAATAATGTCCCTTCAGTCCCCGAGATGCCCGGGCCGGTTGTCCAACCCACGCCCGCTCTAGGAGGTAACAGTGACCCTCCACCGGCTAGGAAAGTTTCCAACCTTATTAATCCTATTCACCTGATACCGCAGTCTCTCAGACGTGACATCATAGAGGGAAAGGATGTTAACTTGGCCTCGCTACTGATAGCGGCTCAAGACGTGGTTGAAAACAGGGCATACACGTTTGAGGACCTGTCAGTAGTGATGAGGGCCAGGGACCCTAGGTTGAATAGGAAACTTAACATCCCTGAGTTTGTATTGGCATTTGGCCTATACAGAGACGTTATCTGTACTGCTTTTCCCCTCCGCAGAGAGGAGCTGGATTTATACCTTCACAAGGTAATAGAGTTGGCTTATAAGTACGGGGGCTTTGCCTTCTACGACTATCACAAGTCGTTCTCCGCTAGGTCAGCCGCTTCGTTGTCCCAGTATAATACAGTCACGGACTGGGGTCAGTTAGATACAGAATTGTTTCTCATGCATTTTGCAGGTCTCAAAACCCCTTCCTGTGCCATTTGCTCATCTGCAGCTCACTCTATGAATTTCTGTCCCGAGAATGTAGCTATCCCCTCTACCAGCAGCGCCAACTCCGATTTCCAGTCAACTTCCAGCCAGAAGGAGGTTAGAGATAAATTAGGCAGGCCCATAGTGTTCTTGGGAAAAGCTCAGGTCTGCAATAATTTTAATGCTGGGGGTTGTAGTTACAGCGCTTGTAGGCTGCTGCATGTGTGCTCGCTTTGTTTCAGGGCACATGCCAAGACGATGTGCCCTAACAAATTGTACCCTAAAAAGGCTTCTACTCCAATAAACATTCCGAGTTTGCAACGTTACCTGGCTAATCATCCTTCTTTACATCTGGTGGAATTTCTCACGTCAGGGTTCACTCACGGGTTTCACACAGGCTTTGTCTCTCTCCCCTCAGGCATCCTGGAGTGCCCCAACCTTCAGTCAGCTCTCACAGACCCCGATACCCTACAAGTTCTCTTACAGAATGAAGTGGATAACGGCTTCATGATAGGCCCTTTCACTACTCCTCCTTTCTCCTCATGGAGGACGAACCCTCTAGGTATCGCCACTGGGAAGTTTAACAACAAAAAGAGGCTTATTATTGATTTTTCTGCGCCACACGCTTCTCCCACACCTAGCCTGAATGCACTAATCCCGTCAGAAGATTTTTCTCTTCAGTACGCTAGAATTGATGATGCCATTCAGGCGATTATTAACTCCGGGAAGGCGGCCTGGTTAAGTAAGTCGGATATTACCAACGCCTTTAAGTTACTTCCCATCCATAAATCACTCTGGCATCTGCACGGAGTTAAGTGGCTAGACAACTACTATTTCGCTACCAGGCTTACTTTCGGCTCCAAAAGTAGCCCCAAGTTATTCGACCTATTCGCCGAAACCTTGACATGGCTTCTCCTTAACTTCTGCAGATGCCCAGTTGTGATACATTATTTAGATGACTTCCTCACCATAGAACCTCACCACTGCACTCCACGCAGCCTTCATCTCTTGCTCACGCTCTTCAAAGATTTAGGCGTCCCCGTAGCCCAGGACAAAACTGAAGGTCCCAAAACCGAAATTACTTTTCTGGGGATTACACTCAATTCTGTCACCATGCACGCCAGCCTACCCCAGGAGAAAGTAGACCGGATTCTATCTTACATTAGCACCTGCATGTCACTAGGCACTTGCACCAGGAAACAGCTACAGTCACTTTTAGGCTCACTTAATTTTGCCATGAGAATAATTCCACAGGGTAGGTCGTTCATTTCCAGGATCCTTTCACTGTTGCACGGTCTCCCTGACGATGACTCCACTACAACCCTAGACGAGTCGGCTATAGCTGACCTGAGAATGTGGCAGCTGTTCCTTTCCTCGTGGAACGGCAGGTCGCTGTTTGTTCCCCCCGTTTCCGACGATTCCCCAGTACTCTGGACTGACGCTTCAGGGGCCTTAGGATATGCGGCCATTTTTGGAGACGAGTGGCTATACGACTCCTGGCCGGTCGAAACCACGTCACTCGAGGGATTCAGTACCACCTCCTCTCTTTTCGAGATCTACCCTATCGTAGCAGCAGCTTACACGTGGGGGGTAGAGTGGAGGGGGCAGTCAGTCAGGTGTTTTTGTGACAACTTAGCTACCTGTAACATAATCAACAAGGGCCGCTCTCAGTCCCTCACGATCATGAACCTAGTCAGGAGACTCACTTGGCTAGCAGCTAATCTCCAGTTCTGCATATCCTGTGTTCACGTCCCAGGTATACAGAATACTGCCGCTGATGCTCTGTCACGCTTCAATTTGCAGGAGTTCTTCAGGCTACATCCTACTGCTTCCCAGCGACCCAGGGTACCTCCAAAGTTCGAAGACCTGGTAATGCATTAAGCTCTCTCCTACATCTGAGCGGCACGCTTGCTCAGGCGGGTTTATCCCTCAACACAAGGAAAGCCTATTACAGAGCTTATGAACTGTTTTTGTGTTTCATTCGTAATTACTGTGTAATAAATGTTTTTTCTGTTGAAACCATGGTTGCTTTCACAACTTTTTGCCACTTTTCTCTTAATCTATCTTACAACACAATCAAACTCTACTTAACGGGAATCCAACACTACATGTTAACCTCCTTTCCCAACAAGTCTCCTTTCCTATCTTCCTACCCTCTTAAAAGTGTCCTCAAAGGCATTCACAACTTGTCAGTACACATACCCACTAAACGCCTTCCCATAGATAGTAAGTTGTTTAAGAATTTGTCCGATGTACTCGACACGTCCCCTTTCGAACATATCACAAACCTCGTTATCAAATCAGCGGCTTATCTAGCCTTTTATGGTTTCTTGAGACCCAAAGAGTTCACTGTAGAGAGAGCTTCTGATTTCAGCTCGTGCCTCCAAAAGAAACACTTAATTAAAAATCTAGATCACTACACTTTGTCCGTTACCCGTACCAAAACAAGCCAAACAGGCCCACCAGTGGAAATTAACTTTTATCCCACGTCAACCAAATGGTGTCCCGTCCGAGTATTGGATAGGCTAGTAGCAGCCCAAGCTAGTTCCGCTCCTGATAGCCCACTTCTAGCTTTACTAGGGAAACCCCTGACCACAAAAATCTTCATGCTTTACATACGCACCCTTTTACTCCGCTTGGGACAAAACCCACGTTCTTTCTCGGGCCATTCTTTTCGCATTGGAGCAGCCACAGCTGCCTCAGGTAATCATGTACCGACACACATAATTAAAAACATGGGGAGGTGGAAATCATCTGCATACAACAGATACATTCCCAATCCAGAGAAAGAGATAAGGCTGGCTTTCTGTGATATGACTAAATGATGTACCGCTTAATAAACGCATTTTGTTTCAATGGTTATTATTTTTGCCCTCTTTTACAGGCCTAACCTTACGTCAGTTTCGGCACACCTCAACTGACTTGCTATTAAGGAACTACTTATTTTTAAACCCTGTTTTCCTTACGTCCTCGGAATGTGCCGTACACAAATAGAAGGCTTGGCCTGTAATTGTGGGAGGCACTTAAATTCCCTATTTAAACTCAGTGAGCCCCTGCTTACCTGTCTTCGACGATCTCGGAAGTGCCCCTCCCACCGCACCCTCAATTTTATCATATTCCTAGGTGGGCCCTCTTTTACAGGCCTAACCTTACGTCAGTTTCGGCACACCTCAACTGACTTGCTATTAAGGAACTACTTATTTTTAAACCCTGTTTTCCTTACGTCCTCGGAATGTGCCGTACACAAATACCTATTACACCACAGAGCTTCCTGTTACACCAGGGAGCTTCCTGTTACACCAGGGATGGCCCTCTATGTCCACTGAAAAAAGTATGCTAATAATTCAAATTTTTATGGCAGCTAAGATGGTGCTGGCAAGGCATTGGAAAAGTAACAAGGTTTTAGAGTGGGATGAAATTAAAAAACAATTGATATATCAATGTAAAATGGAAATAGCAATAATTCAGGGGATTCAGTTGGATTGACGAAAATCAGTAGATGGACAAAAATGGTGGAAAAGCTCCTGATTAGTAATTAATGTTTACATTAAAAAAGGTTGATGAAGCTCCCAGTTGGGAAATAACTAATAAAGGGATATGTATAAAGAGTTATAAAAAAAATGCTAGTATCTGGGGACTATGAATGTGTCAGAGAGTGTTTGTCCTTTTCATGTTGGTACTTTAAAGGACCACTATAGTGCCAGGAAAACATACTCGTTTTCCTGGCACTATAGTGCCCTGAGGGCGCCCCCACCCTCAGGGTCCCCCTCCCGCCCGGCTCTGGAAAGGGGAAAAGGGGTAAAACTTACCTTTTTCCAGCACTGGGCGGGGAGCTCTCTGCCTCCGATCCTCCTCCGTTCTGCCCCGTCGGCTGAATGCGCACGCGCGGCAAGAACTATGCGCGCATTCAGCCGGTCGCATAGGAAAGCATTTACAATGCTTTCCTATGGACGCTTGCGTGCTCTCACTGTGATTTTCACAGTGAGAATCACGCAAGCGCCTCTAGCGGCTGTCAGTGAGACAGCCACTAGAGGATTTGGGGGAAGGCTTAACCCATTTATAAACATAGCAGTTTCTCTGAAACTGCTATGTTTGTAAAGAAATGGGTTAACCCTAGCTGGACCTGGCACCCAGACCACTTCATTAATCTGAAGTGGTCTGGGTGCCTAGAGTGGTCCTTTAATTTTGCAATACATGTAGCTTATAGATATGGTTTCCATATTGGCGTCCTGTCCAACACACTTTGCATATGTCTGTGATGCTAAATTTACGCAAAGACCTCTTTCTTATATGAACCACTAGCAACCTCAGACCTGTGCCCTTTCGTGGTTTCCTAACCCTTTGCACGCTACTCTGTTCCTGTTTGCTTTTTTATGTTCCTGACCTTGCTTTTGTCTAGTCCTTGTATTGTATTTGTTCCTTTGTACTAGACCCGGCCTGAGTTGATGCTGACTTTTGCCTTGTTCCAGTGTACCAGTCCTTGGCTTAGTACCTGACTTTGTTTTGCCTTATACTATGTTCCTGATATTTAGTATATCTAATATTCAGGGCCGTCTTTAACATTGATTGGACCCTGGGCATGCATTTGCTTGGGCCCCCTGGATCCTGCCCTCCTGCCCCCCCCCCCTTTCCTGCCCCCCCTGCCCCCCCCCCCCGGAATGTATTTGTGTGCAATGTTAGATGGGATGTATGCATTTCCACACGCATATACACACAAACACTGACACAAACACAGTGAGATACACACACCCACAGTGAGATACACACCCCCCCCCCACACACACACAGTGAGATACACACACACACACACAGTCAGACACACAAACAGTCAGATATACACATACACACATACAGTCAGATACACACACACACACACACTGAGATACATACACACACAGTCAGATATATACACACACACACACACAGTCAGATATACACACATACAGTTAGACACACACATACAGTCAAATATACACACATACAGTCAGAACACACACACACAGTCAGATATACAAACATACAGTCAGATACACACACACAGTCACACACACACAGTCAGATATACACATATACAGTCAGATGCACACAGAGTCAGATACACACACACACACACAGAGTCAGATACACACACACACACACACACACACACACACACAGAGTCAGATACACACACACACAGTCAGATATATATATACACACACACACACACACACAGTCAGATACACATACACACATACAGTCAGATACACATACACACACACACACACACACACACACACACACACACAGTCAGATACACATACACACATACAGTCAGATACACACACACACACACACACACACATACAGTCAGATACACACACAGTCAGATACACACACACACACATACACACACACATATATCAATTCACATAGTTTAGCCACCCTCCTTACCTTTACAGAAATGTGGCTTCCCTGGAGTCCAGTGGGAGCTGGATGGCTGAGATTGATGGGAGTCTTCTTCTTCTTCTTGGTCTGTACCTTCTCTCTTGGTCACCTTCTCTCCCTGTATGCCTCCTCCTCCCCAGCGGCACTCAGTTAATTGGGAGGAAGTGACCTCACAACACTTCCTCCCAGCAGGCAGGAAGACAGAGGCCCGGTCTGGAGCTCTCTTAAAGGGCCGGGGGCCCTTGATTACCTCACCTGCAGCAGCCCACCGGAATATTTCTTAGTATCCCGTGGGCTATTCAGACCTGGCTGCGGGCAGGGGGCCCACAGGGCAGCTGCTTTGGGCCCCCCAGGAGCAACAGGGCCCGGGGCAGCTGCCCAGTTTGCCCCTTGTTAAAGACGGCCCTGCTAATATTGCAGTTTTAAAGAAAAGGAGAGAAAGAAAAGGAGAAATTGGAGCCAATGTTTGCAAATGACCTCCTAGCTCCTAATGACTGATTGTATATTATTGTTGTTGGTTTGTGTCATGTTCATAAGTCCACTATTGATGGACCTTTTAATTTATGATTTATTAAAAGTGATGTTTTAATGTTTTATGGTTAATTCACCTTATGAGTATTCCACTTTTTCTACACGTTTAGTTTTTGCATCCACCAATTCTTTTTTTTTTTTGGTATGTGTATTTCTAATATTGGTTTAGCATTAGGGACTGGGCAGATCCAGATCAGATGGGACTTACTCAGATCACACAGTTTAAGGCAAGAGGGGGGATTTAACCTCCCTTATGCTACTACAAAGTATTTTTTACTTAGTTAAGTTGCCTGAAAGATCAAAATTAAGTGAGAAGCGCGGAAGAGCCTCTAGAGGCTGGATTAACCCATATGTAAACATAGCAGTTTCTCTGAAACTGCTATGTTTACAGCTGCAGGGTTAACCCTAGATGGACCTGGTACCCAGACCACTTCATTAAGCTGAAGTGGTCTGGGTGCCTATAGTGGTCCTTTAAATATGACAATCCCTCAAGGGTACCAGTTTAAGGAGTTATCCAATAAACGACTGCAAGATTCATCCAAATGAAATTCTGTCATGAAAATAATGGCTGAATTTAATCTGAAAACGAATGAACAAATGGGCAAAATTCAATTCAGACAAAACAATCATTTTTTCGTCCATATTCAGAGGGAAAGAAAAGTTCTGTGTCGCCCAAGTCTAATAAGGAGTGCCATACCCAAACAAGTTAACAATCTAAAATATGTACAATACTCTGTCACCACAAAGGGCTCTTCCAGGCGAAACGCGCGTTGGGACTTATGTAGCGATGGTTAGGCATTCAGACAAGGGATGATACTGCAGTTGCCTTTACAGATAGAGACAAGCCTCCACGCTAGAGTTTTATTATTAGAGCAATTTTTTTTTTTATTGTTCATCTGCACTCTTCTTATGGTGTTGCTGGGGGTTCTGGGATTAGGGTTTTGCTTTTCATACAAGTCTACTCAGGATACATGGGAGGGTGCTCAAGGTTTAGATTTTTTTTAAGGGGTGCCCTCGAAGGCACATTAGGGCTTAGCCTCCCTCGGACTAGATATTAGTCTTTCCTTTGCTCCTACCCACCTCCTCCATAATTAACTCGTTAGTTACTATCTACAGATAGGTTTTTCCTTACCCCTTTATGGTTTCCCTTTCCTCTCCCCCCTCATGTTTGCTCACAGCAACATTTAGGATTACGTACAGTTGGGATTTAGTTATTTTATTGCTTTGTAGTTTAATTCACACACACATATATATTATAGATTCCTTTTTAGTGATAATATCTTATTGAAGAGCAAAAATTCCCTTGATGTCTCAATATTCCATTACAGTGAAAACTATTTCAGAACTTTGCTGTATTACTCATGTGGTTTTGGTCTGTGGAAGCTAAACCACGTGGGATGATGCGGCAGCACTTACCCCTACTTTTTGTTGTTATAAAAATATAAAAAAATAAATCTACGAGCATGGTAAAGACTAATTTAACCCCTTAAGGACACGACATGTGTGACATGTCATGATTGCCTTTTATTCCAGAAGTTTGATCCTTAAGGGGTTAAAAAAGAACATGTGCCCATCATGATTAATTTTGTAGTCCACCGTCCCTTTATTGATAACTGAAGAAGTTGCTGAGAGGTTAAGCAACTAAACATGTTCTGATTTTTAGTCCAGGGATGTTGAAGTCCTATCTCCCGGAGGGTTCGGGATGTATTGCATGTCTGCTTCCTGGCTGGCTGGTGGCTGGGAGTCGCATAGTAGGATGAGCAGCAGGGAGAAGACACTAATTTGTAATTTGTGGAATGAGACACTAATGAGGTGGATTGAGGCAGAGACACTAATAGGGTGAGGAGAGCCAGGGACACTAATTGGGTAGGTTAGGGGCACTAATGGGGTTAGGGCAGGGATAGTAATGGGGCAGGTTGGTAGCATGTACATTAATGGGAGTGAGAAGGACAGAGACACTGATGGGATGTGCAAAGCAGGGACACTAATAGGACAGGTTGGGGGCATAGACACTAATGGGGGTAGGTTGGGGCAGGGTGAGTAGGAGCAAGGGTGGGACACTAATGGGGTAGGTTGGGTCAGGGACACTAATGAGGGTGGGTTTCAGGAAGAGATACAAATGGGGTCATTAAGGACAGGGACACAAATGGTGGGGTTTACTGCAGGGACACTAATGGGTTAGGGGCATGGAAACCAATGGGATAAGTTAGGAGCAAGGACACTATAGGGGTGGGTTAGGAGCAGGAACACTAAGATGAGTGGGGCAGGGGCACAAACGGGGTTGGGTTAGGGACAGGGAGACAAATGGCAGAGGATTCATGCAGAGACACAAATTGCAGAGGGTTAGGGTCAGACACACTAAT
The DNA here is from genome assembly GCF_036172605.1 of Pelobates fuscus. Lineage (NCBI taxonomy): Eukaryota > Metazoa > Chordata > Amphibia > Anura > Pelobatidae > Pelobates > Pelobates fuscus. Next base: position 291,955,716 of record NC_086317.1, on the reverse strand, counting down.
AGTGTGAGCGAGGGCCAGGCATACTAGTGGAAGGGATACGACAGGTACACTATTGGGGGTTTTGAGGGAGAGGCAAACTTTATATAGCAACCAAATGGAGCCCAACAATTATTTTCTTTGTTTTTATTTTTACTTTTTATTATGGCATTGGTAAACAATGTTCCAGTTTTTGGCATCCAAATATACCTGGATGGTAATTGATAATTTTTGCTAATCTGAAAAGAAGACATTTGGACCTTGTTTAATCACTAAATTATAGTGAATTGAAATCTGAAAGGCAAAAACCAAGGCTAAAATAGATTTGTGTTACCAAATAATGTATTTTAGCTTAAAATTTAGCATTCAGAGCTCAATCAAGTTCACAATTCAGAATGTGTAGCGAATAAACCCCGATCAATGGCAATCCTGTGTTACACCCGAGTCATCCTCCTGTCTTCTTCTCCTGTAGAACTAGTACCCTGTTTTTTTTCACTAAATAAACCACTGAGCTTCTGAATGACGTCATGCCAGTGTTCAGATAACTTGAAGGACTCTGGATTCCACATTTCTCCAAAACGTATGTTGTACGTTCACCAATTCGGCCCCCTGTCCCCGCTAACTATGGGGGTCCCATTTCTTATGTTGCTGCAGACCCCCCACCCACTCTCTGAGTTTGCTGTAAGACCATGTGCAGTTCCGGGAATGTCCCAGACTGAGCCCTGCACGTGCTATACGTGGGAAACTCCAGCCAGGCAGCACTCAGTTTCTTGCTGGCTTGTATTCAGCGGCCGCCCAGTCAGTGCACTGTCAGCATCACTCTGCTCTAGCTACATACACTGTGTCACTGCCTTAAGGAGGAGGACCGCCGCCCTGGTCTGAGAATCAGTGGACTGTCAGGACTCAGGAATGGAAAGCTGACCATCATCTAGGTAACACTACTTCACACGCCTTCTCTAAGCCAAACATGTTACAGGGCGAGGGCAGCATAGCTTGTTACTCTCAATACTCCACCTTTATGTCGAGAACCATTCCCTCCTCTAGTAATTACATGCCGTCTGTAACAGCTAGTTAAAGCTACTAGTTGATAGAAGTACCCTGTAAACAGAGCGATGGCAACACTGACTCTACAGCACTTAACTGACATTCCAAGGGTTAACAATAAAATATGAACATTCTAATAGCTTACCTAACCCTATTCCAGCAAACCGCATGTACATCCTGCTATTATGTAACGGCTCACAAGCACTGGAAGGGTTCCTATAAGGGGGAAGGTTTATTAAATTGGCGTATTCACTAATGCTGTGTAGGTCGGGGTTTAGCAAAATTCGATTCACGCAACCAAATAACTGTATGCTTTAAAACCAGTAACAGGGTAATTCATAAGCTCTATAAGAAAACAGATACAGATTGCTTGTTTTGTACCTTAAGTATGACTGTGATCAAATTGTAACTTTTCATTTTATAAAAGTTTATTATATTTCATAAAACTTAATGATATACTTTTAAATGGTGTACAGGCATAACCTGCTTTACATACACTCACTTTAAGTACACTCGCGAGTACAGACATAGCCGCCACTGTACGTCAAGGTGCCTTGCGAGTACAGACATTCCCGCGCCTCTTCCGTCAGCGAGGGAACAGGAAATGGAAGGTTCTATTCTCGCCCGGAGCAGCTCAGTTCAGTGTCTTTGGAACAAGAACATTTCACACCTTCTAACATGGCACAGGTTAATCATCTCAAACAGGGTTGGCCTTAGGCCTTTGGGCGCCCTGTGCGAAAAATCTTCACAGCGCCCCCCCTTCCAGTCTCCCCCTCCCCCACTCCTTCCCCCCTCCCAGACACCCTGTCACACACACACACACACACACACACACACAGGCAGACAGCCATACACACACAAACACACGCAGGCAGTCACACACAGACAGCCACACACAAACACAGACATAGAATGTGACAGCAGAAAATAACCATTCGGCCCATCTAGTCTGCCCAGACAGTCACACATAGGCAGTCACACACACACAGGCAGACAGCCACACACACACACACACACACACACAAACACACACAGGCAGACAGCCACACACAAACACACAAGCAGACAGCCAAACACACACACACAGACTGTCAAACACACAGTGACACACACTGTGGCAGACAGCCACTCACACACACACAGGCAGACAGTCACACACACACACACACACACACAGTCACACACACACACACACACACACAGACAGACAGTCACACACAGACAGACAGACAGTCACACACAGGCAGACAGTCACACACACACACAAAGGCAGACAGCCACACACAGACAGTCACACACAGGCAGTCACACATACAAAGGCATACAGTCACACACACACACACACACACACACAGGCAAACAGTCACACACAGAGAGTCAAACACACAGGCAGACAGTCTCACACACACAGGCAGAAAGTCACACACACACAGACAAACACACACACACACACACACACACAGGCAGACAGTCAGACACAGGCAGACAGTCACACACACACACACACAGGCAGACAGTCACACACACACAGGCAAACACACACACACACACACACACAAGCAGACAATCACATAGTTACCTCTGTTCCTTGTGGAGGCAGACAGGCAGTGCAGCTCCTGTATTCTGGTTGTTGGGGAAAGCAGGGACTCCTTCTTGCTTCCCCTGCAGCAGTTAGATGGCATTTTAGCTCCGCCCCCAGTGCACGCTAAGCTCCGCCCGCTGCAGGGAAGCCCCACCCCCGTCATTTTTTTTTTTTTTAATCACGGCCGGCCATGTGTGAGTTGTGCGGCCGCAGGGCGCCCCCTGCTCCATGGCGCCCTGTGCGGCCGCACAGCTCGCTCACCCCTAAGGCCGTCCCTGATCTCAAATGTATAATGTCTACTCCTAGCTGAACATATATATATTTTTTTCTGCCCCTACATTGTCCTTATTCTGCAATCGGCTGCCATCCAGTGAAAGGGTTTACCCTGCCATTTTCTATAACAATGACTTAGTAGCTGAGCTGCATTAACCACAATTCTGAGGATTCAAAGTTAAACCATAAATGCTTAAAGTGATGAAGAGGTATTTCTAAAAAAGTGTGCAACTAAACTGCTAATAAATACAAATTGGCACTAGATTGGCCGAAAATTGCCCAGTGGGCAGGTTTATTTTACTTTTACTCCCAATTACTATTGCAATGCAGCACATGCATTGGGAAGTGAAAAAAAGGATTGCTTCACTTTAAGTACATTTTCATTTTACATACATGCTGTGGTCCCATTGTGTACTTAAATGTGGGGTGTGCCTGTATATCATTTTTTAAAATTAATTAATTTCACTTTTTATCTGACGGAGCAGCCACATTGGGTCTGACTACTGTTATCTGACCAACCTAGGCATATTAGGTGGCATTTTCTCAAAAAAATCTATATAAAAAACGAGAAATGAAAATTTGATAACAGTTGTCCTTTAACATAGTCATGTCCTGCCGTGATGTTTGCAGTAGCTGACCAGACAGCAGACACAGCACCTGCTCTGTTCACCCTATTCCCTCCACTGGCTGCATCTCTGACTTGGAGCCATTTTCTACTGATGCTCCTGCTGGTCAAAGACTGGAAGAGGGCATTCAGAAGAATCTGAACATTTTAGGTACAGAATTGTCTGGCAACCCACGAGACCACCATGGACTGAATGCTCCTATTTTTATGCTTCTAAAGTCCATGCTGCTCGCCTTGTTTACTCCTTGTACTCTAGGTTTCCTGCCCGGTGGGCAGTTTTCATGTCAGATGCAGACTGTGCTTACCTCCGGTACGTTCCTACGCTGCTGGTCGGAGGCTGGTCGGAGTCTGGAGACTTTCTGTACTCCTGACCTTGCTCTGTTTATTATTGTATGTACGTTACATTCGGCTATTTTAAGGACCGGTAAAACTTTTAGGTATTTTCTGTTTACCGTACTAGGTTCATTGTGCTGGGTGTCTGTCAATACTGACATACATATTGTATTTTTTCTGCTTATTTCTTAAAGGGACACTCCAGGCACCCAGACCACTTCTGCCCAATGGAGTGGTGGGTGCCAACTCCCATCACCCTTAATCCTGCAAGTGTAATTATTGCAGTTTTTATAAACCGCAATAATTACCTTGCAGGGTTAAGTCCTCCTCTAGTGGCTGTCTATCAGACAGTGACAAGAGGGACTTCCGGGTTCTTAAAACCCGAAAAGTGTTTTAAACGATGCTGGACGTCCTCACGCTATGCATGTATGGAAACTTAAGAGGGGTGCTTATCGCTGCTGTGCAAAATGTTTACATTTTATTGGTGTTTTTTAATGTGTAGTGTAGTTTTTCGGTCTCTCAGGCAATACATTCTTGTTAAAAGGTTTCCTAGCTGTCTGATTGTTTTATTATCTGGATCACTGCTAGCCTTCAAGATTTGTCCATACCTTCCAGGAACATAACACTTGTAATAAATTACACCTTCTGAAATTGAATATCTTATATCAGGCTTGTGATATGATTTTGTTGTGTGGCATACAAGTTTGTAACACTCCACCTGACAGAGTGGCTTTTTCACACACTGTGGGAAGTTAGGTGCAATATCAGCATTTAAATGCGGTCACATAGTACTTGTGGTGAAATACAGGACATTTCAGTGCATACACAAGCATTTTTAACAGCACTCAGATGATAGGCAACCCTGAGTGACCTGTATCCTGGCACACAAGCACGCTTCCGTTTATGTAATTGAAACGCATACCTAACAGGCCAACCCCCTCCCTCTCCTGATCTCACGCCTAGCAAATTTGGCAGGTATTTTATGCAGAACAGACCGGTGTCTGCTGGGATAGTTTCCATGTAGTGAAATTATAATAGAATTTAAATTAGCCACAGATATATAGGAATAAGAACGGTGGCATACCTACATTGAAGGACATACCGGGTGCTCTAATGGAAAATGTTTTGCATATTTCCCACTTACCTTTTTAATGTTTCTGTTCTTTGACCAATTGTAAAGTGCATCTATCATAAAAAATAGAAATAAATGGGATCCATGTGAAAATGGGTGTAAAAAGGAATAAACACCGCCTCCACACTGATCCCATGCACTAGGAGGGCACTTCAGCAATGCCCAAGGGCTTAACACTAGATATTGGCTACAGAAACAAAGAAGAAAAAAATCACAAACTGTGAATATAATGCTGACTGGAAAAAAAAAAAGACGTAGGCACCAAAGTATCCAGTGGTATGGAACAATGTAAACAGAGGGAGACCACTAAATATCTGAAGTAACAGAAAGTATCAACACAAAAATAAACTAACTCCAAATAATAATAGATACCAAACTAGCCTTATAGGGCTACTCCCATGCCTAAGTAAGTGAGGAGATAAAGTTACTCAACACCTAAGTCTGCAGTATAGGCTTTATTAGTCCTGGCCCTTTAATAGGGTGTTAGTAAATCTCCCCTTAGTACGTAAGCACCAGAAAAAGTGCTAAAGGGAGAAAGATTGGCAGCCCTAATAATCAAAAGTAGACAGACGGATAAAGTAGAGTAAAATAAACAAAGCCTCTCTCCTTGTGAGACTTACTAGATAGGCATAGAAGAAAAAAATTAAATCATAAATCATAACAAACTCCCATGCCTAAGTAAGTGAGGAGATGAAGTGCTAAACACCTAAATCTGCAATATACATAAAGACTTTATTAGTCCTGGCCTTTTAATGCCAGTGTTAGTAGATCTCCCCTAATTCCTGAGCACCGGTAAAAATGCTAAAGGGAGAAAGGTTAATGTCTATAGCAGCATTTCCCAATTGGCGTTTCGCGTTTCCCAGTTGGGGTTCCGCCAAAAGTTGAAAAAATATAATGGCCGCGCGTGGCGAGGGAGCAGTGAGCAGTGATCTCCCTGCCCAGCTTCCTCGCGCGCACATTAGTGATTATGGAGCCGGAATATGACGTCACTCCGGCATCACTAAGAGGCGCGCAAGGCAGCTGAGCAGGGAGATCACTGCTCCCTCGCCTCCCGCACGCCAGCCACTCAGCAGCCCCACTGGACCCCATGGACTGCTCGTCAGCAGCCCCACTGGACCACAGGGACTCCATGCCAGGTAGGGGGGCTAGGTGGAGTCAAATGTAAGAGTACATGTGTGCTTGTCAGTAAGAGTGTATGTGTTCTTGTCAGTGAGAGTGTATATGTGTTTGTATGCGTGTCTGTCAAAGAGTATGTGTGTTTGTCAGTGAGAGTGTATGTGTGTCTGAGTGTGTCAGTGTGTGTATCTCTGTGTCAAGGTTTGTGTATGTGTCACTGTATGTATCTAAGTGTGTGTGTGTGTATGGGCCAGTGTGTATCAGTGTGTGTGTATCTGAGTGTGTCAGTGTGTATCTGTGGGTGCAAGTATGTGTATATGTCACTGTGTGTATATGAGTGTGTGTATATTTGTGACTCAAGATGTGTATGTCAGTGTGTATCTGAATGTGTGTATTTGTGTGTCAAGGTGTGTATCTATGTGTCAGTGTGAATCTATGTGCCAGTGTGTGTGTATCTGTGTGTCAGATACATATATATATATATACACACACACACACATACACACAGATACACACTGGGGCATATAAACACAGATATACATACCTTGACACACTGGCACATACAAACACAGATACACACTTTAAAACATAGATACACACACCTTGACACACAGATACATACACACACACAGATACACACTGTGTGTCAAGGTGTGTGTATCTGTGTCAGTGTGTGTATCTGTGTGCCACTATCTGCAAGTGTGTGTGTATCTGTGTGTCAGATTCATACACACTGGCACATACAAACACCGATACACAGACACATACAAACACCGATACACACACCTTGACACACAGATACATACATACACACACATACACACTGTGTGTCAAGGTGTTCCAGTGTGTGTATCTGTGTGTCAGATATACATATACACACACCGGCACATACAAACACAGATATACACACCTTGACACACAGTGACTCATACAAGAAACACCACAATTGTCCCCCCACCACCCAGGAGGGGTTCCACGATGTCGATACACTATGTCAAAGGGTTCCACAGGAAAAATTCATTGGGAACCCCTGGTCTAGAGGATCAGCAGCACTAATAATCAAAAGTAGGACAGATAAAGTAAAGTAAAGTAGAGAAAGCCTCTCTCCCTATTAAACTTACTAAATAGACATAGAAGAAAAAAATTGAAAGGAAAAACTTAAATCATTATAAAATCACGTATCACACAGTGCAGTGAAGTGCCCATGTGTGTGCAAGTTGAAATTGACCAATAGGAAAGAGCCTGATGTGCGTTTCGGTGTAGTATATATGCACCTTCGTCAGAGGAAAAAGATCTACTGAACGTGGACTCCCTTATATCAGAGTACTGCACCCAAATGTAATGGACATCTTGAGGGGATGTGTAAGGGGGCGTGACCATCATATGACTGATGTCATACCTGAAGTATACCTTATTATATATAATATATGCCTATCACAGGGCTGTCAAATAAAAAAACTTTTTTTTTAGTTAATTTTTATATTATTGTTATTTATTCAATATGTTATTCTTATTTATTGTTTTTAACGTATTCATCCTTGTATAGCCTGTTATTAAGAATTACAGAAAGTGCATGAAGGTTTCAATGACTGTCTGTGGTCCGGTTAATCTTTAGATGGACACTATAACCACCAAGAACAGCTCATCTCACTGAAGAGGTTTAGCTGCAGCGTCCCCGTCCCACCCAGTTATGCAGTGCAAAACATTGTATGTTAGAAAATCTCTAACAATGATATATGCAGCTCCCGTCAACTTCAAACAATTCCTCAAGCAAACCTAGGATAATGTCAATATAAACAAACAGTTAAAGGGACACTCCAGGCACGCAGACCACTTCTACCCATTGGAGTGGTCTGGGTGCCAACTCTCAGTACCCTTAACCCTGCAAGCGTTATTATTGCAGTTTTCATAAACTGCAATATTTACCTTGAAGGGTTAAGTCCTCCTCTAGTGGCTGTCTACTAGACAGCCACTAGAGGACACTTCCCTGTTCATAGAACACGAAAAGTGTGCTATAACGACGCTGGACGCCTTCACGCTATGTGAGGACCTCCAGCATTAGGTCTCCCCCGCCGCAATAGGTCTCCCCCGCCGCCGGCCGCGCATGCTCAATAGGTTGTAGGCAGGGAGGGGCGTAGGCGGAGCCTGACCCAGCGCCGAGGGGCATCGGCACTGAATACAGGTAAGTCACTGTAGGGGTTTTAACCCCTTCAGCAATATGGGATGGGGGTGGGAGGGGTGGGAGGGAGAGGGGACCTGCTGTGCCAGGAAAACAAAGAGAGTCCCTTTAACAGTTTCCACATCTGCCAAGCAACATCATTGAACCATTCCGGCTATGCAGCAAATTATCTAGCCTACCAATACATGGAGCCAAGGATGCACTTGATGTCTTCATAAACCTTACACGGTATATGGTAAACTAAATGTAAATATCACCCCCCCCCCCCCCCCCCTATGAACAATGGGCATAAACAAAAAAATTTATTACAGTACATCTATCATATAGCTGAGCAGTACAGCCCCTATATATATAGAATTAGGATCCTAAGAACTATAAAGAGGCAGTGCCATCAAAGACATCATACAGGGTCAAGAGGCCTAAGGGAAAAAAAATTATAATAGAGTAGATAAATGTTAATAGATCAGTGGGTAAAAAACAGACTGTACATAATTATACAAAGTTTCAGATCAATACTACAGCATAAAACAAATTCCGAGGATGTAGGGAAGCTAAGTGGATACATATATAGTAAAGGACCACTATAGTGCCAGGAAAACATACTCGTTTTCCTGGCACTATAGTGCCCTGATGGTGCCCCCACCCTCAGGGACCCCATCCCGCCGGGCTCTGGGGAGAGGAAAGGGTTAAAACTTACCTTTATTCCAGCGCCGGGCGGGGAGCTCTCCTCCTCCTCTCCGCCTCCGATCCTCCCTTTCGGCTGAATGTGCATGCGTGGCAAGAGCTGCGCGCGCATTCAGCCGGTCTCATAGGAAAGCATTTACAATGCCTTCCAATGGACGCTTGCGTGTTCTCACTGTGATTTTCACAGTGAGAATCACGCAAGCGCCTCTAGCGGCTGTCATGAGACAGCCACTAGAGGATTTGGAGGCTGGATTAACCCTCAGTATAAACATAGCAGTTTCTCTGAAACTGCTATGTTTATAAAAAAAAGGGTTAATCCTAGAGGAACCTGGCACCCAGACCACCTCATTAAGCTGAAGTGGTCTGGGTGCCTATAGTGGTCCTTTAAACAAAGCAATAATAAATCGGTGCATGGTGCCCATATATGCAGTGCCAGTCCTGAAAAGAAGTATGTATGTACCTACATGCCTTACACCTCCCGCACTGGAAGGTACCCCTAGCAGGAGATCAAAGTCAAGTAGGGTCCATTGAGGGAATCTTAAGGTGACTCAGGACCAAAATGTCCCTAAGATTACGCCCCCGTCTCGCTGTCATGGAGACGTGTGCAGGGATGACCTGATGGACATGTTGATCATGATGGAGTAAGGGCAAAACTGTTCAAGTATGCCTTTGACTGCATACCATCCTGCATCAAAGTTCCCTATACATCTGATCAGTTCTCTAGTTGATATAGTAGGCAGAGGTTCCTCTAGAAGGTCCGACCTACCCGAAAGGAGTGTCCTTTTGTACTCCATTTTAAGGCATTTGTTCAGATAGCCTTTGCTTTTGAACTGGGATTGCAGAACCTTAGCCTTAGTCTTGAAGTCTTCCGTAGATGAACAATTGCTTCTTAAACGGAGGTATTGAGCTATTGGTGGCGGTAGGTTTACGGAAGAGGGTGGTAGTTAACCTATTTTCCCGATTCACATAAATTGTGATATCATGGAAGTTAAGGGCCTGTCCTCCTATTCCAGATGTGAGTTTCAAATTGGAAATCGACAAATTCAAGGAAGGCAATCTCATTACCAGTCCAAATGATAAGCACATGATCGATGTAGCGTTTTCCAAAGTTGGATGTGCTTGGTATAGTACGCTAGTTTATTGCTGAACACTATAGTTTTTTTCCCACCAGCCCAGGTGGAGGTTGGCATATGAGGGGGCACAAGCTGTCCCCATAGCTGTCTCTGTCACCTGCTGATAGTACTTGCCCTGGAACAGAAAATAATTATGTGTCATGATAAACTGCATAAGATTCTTGACAAACTAATTGTGAGTCTGGACAGATTGGTTCCGTGTATCAAGGAATGACATCATATGGTTGAGTCCTATTTCATGTGGGATGGAACTATAGAGGGCCTCCATTTTTATTTCCATTCAGCATTACATTCACAGTTTGTGAATTTTTGCTTCTTTGTTTCTGTTGCATCTATCATAACTACTATATTCTGAATAAGCCCAGCAAGCCATGTACTCGATGGTATCATGTTCAAGGGAGAATTAGTAAAAATTGAATTAGAGGAATATTTAAATCAAAATTTTTATTTTTTTTTGCACTGCAAAAAACAAACGGTACAGACATGCTTGAGGTGCCCCAGCAGCAGCCCTCAGGCGTTCATCTCGCTTTACATGCAATGCTAATGATTAACACGCACATTTTTTTTAAATGTTAAGAGGCGAAGGTAGTTGTATCACTAAAGCATTAATATTAATAGGGGGAAAAAAGAGTGATTCAAACTGGGATTCGTGTATATATATATATATATATATATATATATATATATATATATATATAGATGCATTCAGTAGTAAGTGTTGCCACTGAGATTAACCCCTGGGGTGCCTCAATGTAGTGTAATGTATGCACAGCTGTAGGTAGGCTACCAATAAATCAAAGAAACATAAGCTATGATCTAAAGTGAGATTTTCACATGGGTATAGAGGGTCTCAGCAGAGCACTCCAATGCTGGCTGTAAAAGAGAGGGTTGTGTCCTTGAGGCATGTGGCTGGTGTACTTGGGGTGGCATGTCCATATCAGCCAATGCCTCGGTTCGGAACAGTGGGTGAGCTTCTGGGTCTTGCTGCATGAGGGAGGATCGCTTGTGTGACAGATTGGCTTCTCCGGGCTTGAGAGTGGGTTTGCTTTTGGGGTCCATGGTCTCGGACTCTGTGGGTTGCTATGTCCCTCCCTGCCGGGAGACTGTGGAGCCTGTATGGGAGCGGGGCTGTTAGATAGTCCTTACTAGTATGCTGTGAGGCTCTGTGCAGCAGGGCTCTCTTCCGGCACTGGGCCTGCAGCGCTTGTCCGCGTACTTGGGTGCTCAATCTGGCCAGGTTTCTTCCCCTCCCCGGGCAGACCAGTCGAGGTGGTGTGTGTCGCGGGCGGCGGGCATACCTCGGTTTGCGCGCCAGTTTCAAAGAGGCGGCATCTCGGCGTGCCTTCATCCCAGGTATGTGGGTAGCAGTATAGGTAGGCGCTTGTGCTTTACGGTCGCCCAGGGGGGCCCACATCGTCGCGCCCGCTGAGTCCCTTTGGTTTCCTTCTTCTGCTCCCGCAAACTGGAATGTATGCGTTGCTGTAGCTTTCAGCCAAAAGTCCAATTTCAATGTGTCCGTTTAAACTGAATGTGCAATATTTTGAACCTGCCATTATTATAAATATAAAATAATTCTATCTACTTGGTTTACTCACAAAACACCAAATACTAGTGATTTGAAAAGTGTAATTTTAGATTTAGACTAAAATATCCAAGCTGAGACTATTGCTTAATTGAAGCCTTTTTTCAAACCTGCTATATTTGGCTAAATATTGCTATTTGGTTTTCAGTTCGCTACAATTAATACATTCCTAGATGTTTTTGATGTTTAATAAATTCCTTGGTATTTTTTGATGCTCTGTCAATATAAACACTACACACTGGTTAGCCACAACATTAGCTGGTTAACACCGTTAAGGCGTACTATGCCGTCTGCACAAAGTGGGCTTAAATTCCGTTAGACTGCGTAATAGTTTGCAGCCCTCTTAGCACATTATACTTACAATGCCCGGTGATCCCGACCTGACAACCCAGTCAGTCCCCCTGTAGCCAGTCTGGCTCTTCCGGGCCATGTGATCACAATGGCATCGTGCTCATATGACCAGGTCGGCAGTTTGAATCATTGTCTGCAGGGGGACTACCTGGGTAGTGAGGCAGTTCCCCAAAACCTGCAAATAATGTGAAAAAAAATAGTTAAAGTGTGTGTATATATATATATATATATATATATATATATATATATATATATATATATTTATTTTGTGACTACTAAAAAAGACTCAACATACCCCATTTTGAATACCCTGGGTTGTCTATTTTTGCAAATAGTATGCCATGATTGGGGTAGTTCTCATTCTTGGTCTAAAAGGCATGATAGGCCCTGCAAAACAATCTGGCAAACCGAAATAGACCAGCCCTATATTTGACCTAGTATCTTTCCAAAACCCCATACAATCTGTACAGGGGGGTACTGTTGCACTCGTGAAACATTGCTGAACAAAAATATGGATGAAAAGGATGTCAGGGACAACTGGAACAGAGCATCTCCAAAATGTCAAGTCTTGTGGGGTGTTTCTGGTAGGAAGTGGTTAGTGCCTACAAAAAGTGGTGCAAGGAAGGATAACTGGTGAACTGGCATCAGGGTCATGGGTGCCAAAGGCCCATTGATGTACTTGGGTGGTGAAAGCTAGCCCGTCTGGTTTAATCACAACGAAGATCTACTGTAACTCAAATGTCTTGAAAACTTAATGCTAGCCATGAGAGAAAGGTGTCAGAACACACTGTGCATGGCAGTTTGCTGGTTATGGGCAGTGGTGTATCCTGGTTTTGTGCAGCCCTAGGCAGGACAAAACTCAGGCGCCCCCCCTCCCCCCGCGCCACCCCCACCCAACCTTTCCCCCCGCCCCGCATTCTAAATACACACACACACACTCGCTAACAGAAACACACACACACTAACAGACACACTCACACTCACTAACAAACACACTCACTCACTAGCAGACACAAACTAACATACACACACACTCACAGGCAAACACACACTAACAGACACAGACACACACACTAACAGACACACACACACTAACAGACACAAACACTAACAGACACACACACACACACACACACACTAACAGACACAGACACACACTAACAGACACACACACACACCCACCCACATTAACCCTTTTTTTTTAAATTTATTTTTAACACATTTTTATTTTTTTTAACACATTTTTTTTTAACACGTTTTTTTTAAATTTATTTCTAACACTTTTTTTTTAAATTAATATTTAACACATTTTTTTTTTTTTATTTAAACCCCCCCCCCACCCCCTTACCTTTGGGAATGCTGGGGAGGGGGGGTGTCTCTTCCTCCCTGGTGGTCCAGAGGCTGCTGGGCGATCGGGCGGCACTGCCTGGCGGGCGGGCGGCCGGCGAGGGAGCACTTCCCCTGAGCTGTCTGCTCAGCTCCCTCGCCGGCCTCAGAGTGAGGCTGGGAGCCGGAATATGACGTCATATTCCGGCTCCGCCTCCCAGCCTCACTCTGCGGCTGGCAAGGGAGCTGAGCAGACAGCTCAGGGGAAGTGCTCCCTCGCCGGCCGGCCGGCCGCCCGCCCAGCAGCCCGCCGGCATGTCTGTTAGCCGCAAGGCTAACAAGACATTTGCCTTGGGCATTTGGGGGCGGCTTTTTTTGCCGCCCCCTGGAAAATGCCGCCCAAGGCAAATGCCTTGTTTGCCTCGCGGCTAATACGCCCCTGGTTATGGGTCTGCTTAGTCAGAATGCCCACAATGACCCCTGTTCATTGCTGAAAAAACCTTTAATTGGGACTTGAGCAATGGAGAAGGTTACCTGGCCAATGGAGCAATGGAAGAAGGTTGCCTGTTCTGATAATTCATGTTTTCTTTTTGATCAGGTGAATAGTGTGCACTGTTTACCTCCTACACCACTTCATGGCAGTGGTGTTCCCTGATAGCAGTGACCTCTTTCAGCAGGAAAATGCACCCTTCCACACTGTAAAAACTTACTCAGGGGTGGTTTGAGGAACATGACAATGAGTTCAAGGTGTAGCTTTTGCAGGCAAATTCCCCAGATCTCACTACAATTGAGCATCTCAGGGATCTGTTGTAACAACAAATCCAATCCATAGAGACCCCATGTTACAACTTGGAGGACATAAAGGATCTGCTGCCAATATCAGATAGCACAGGACAAGTTCAGAGGTCTTGTGGAATCCATGCCTCTGCGTATCAGATCTGTTTTGCAGGCATGAGAGGGACATACACACTATTAGGCATGTGGTTTTAATGATCTAGCTGACCCCATTTGGCTCATAAAAAACAGGAAGCTGGGATATAGATAAAATTGCAAAAAGAATAAAGACATTCAATAAAAGCACAGTGGGGATGAGTTATTAAAGTTTTCTGTACTAATAAATGGTGCAAAATTGAAGGGAGGAGTCGGCAGTGGAATGTCCCTATTGGTTCCACTGGTTTTCATGGTGATTGCCTCAGTTTTAGTACTTTAAACCATATTTGGGGGGAAAAAAATGAAATAAATCTCCACCAGTATCTTGCTGACTCATGATAATAAATCTTGGCCATGTGTTTATTGTCCCCAAAATGGAAAACATCCTTTGCAGTCACCCATTAGGACTTTAAACAAGATGAAGATTTAATTTTTAATTTAATTTAATTTAACAAACTTTTCAAATACAGTGAGGGAAAAGTATTTGATCCCCTGCTAATTTTGAACATTTGCCCACTGACAAAGAAATGATCAGTCTATAATTTTAATGGTAGGTGTATTTTAACAGTGAGAGACAGAATAACAAAACAATCCAGAAAAATGCATGTAAAAAAAGTTATAAATTGATTTGCATGTCAATGAGTGAAATAAGTATTTGATGCTCTATCAAACAGATAGATTTCTGGATCCCAGGTGTCTTGTATACTGGTAACGAGCTGAGATTAGGAGAACTATCTTAAACGGAGTACTCCTAATCTCAGCTCATTACCTGTATAAAAGACACCTGTCCACAGAAGCAATCAATCGGATTCCAAACTCTCCACCATAGTCAAGACCAAAGAGCTGTCCAAGGATGTCAGGGACAAGATTGTAGACCTACACAAGGCTGTAATGGGCTACAAGACCATTTCCAAGCAGCTTGGTGAGAAGGTGACAACAGTTGGTGCGATTATTCGCAAATGGAAGAAACACAAAATAACTGCCAGTCTCCCTCGGTCTGGTGCTCCATGCAAGATCTCATGGAGATCTCATCTCCTCGTGGAGTTTCAATGATAATGAGAATGGTGAGGAATCAGCCCAGAACTACATGGGGGATCTTGTTAAAGATATTCTCCAGAGCCAAGAAAACAAACCCGTTTTCCTGGCTCTAGAGGATCCTGGAGTGCCCCCTTCCCTCCCGCCCCCCATCCCACGTCGCTGAAGTGACTAAAACCCCTTCAGACACTTACCTGAATCCAGTGCCGATGTCCCTCGGTGCTGGGTCAGGCTCTGCCCACTCTTCTCCCCTGCTTCGAGCATTTCCAAGTATGAGTAAAAAATAACTGGAATAGGACATAAACATTCGCACTGTGGCCCGATATATTTTCAGGTTTAAAAAAAAAAAAAATCTTGGGCAGACTAGATGGGCCGAAGGGTTCTTATCTGCTGTCACATTCTGTTTCTAAATGTTAGTGTTGCTGAATAATGATACTTTAGTCTATTTTCCCCATGTATTTGGGGTTATTTAATGCAACATTCCTACCCCCATAACAACATAAGTTTAAGTTCTTATATGAGCAGAAATATTAGTTTTGAGGGTTAAACTAATTTTTCCAACAATTTATCCCTCAAGTTGGAGCTCCAGCACCCCAACACTGCTGCCCCCCCAGCTTCCTTCCTCCCTATCTTTGCAATGTGAGAAAGGGTAAGCTGGGCGACTAGTGATATGATAAGTGCGTGAAAATCCATGAATGAAGAAGTCTAGCTAGGAAAATGTTTGAGAAAAAGTCAGGCAAGAAGAATACCAAAGGAATAATTACATAAATGGGATTTAATAGGAAGATGGCAAAACTAAGGAATGAGGGGGGAAAAATGAGGGGAACTTTATGGGGAATAAATTGAAAAAAATCTTCCATCATTGCAGTTCCTCGGTTATGAAGGTGAGAGAAGACTGATGGACAGACACCACAAGACCGTGAAACAGTTTCAGGAGGGGAAAGCCAAGCTCTTTTTGTGAGCGAGTGGCAATAGGTTTGAGGAACTAGTAAGATAGTAGATGTTGTTTTTTTTTTCTGTGGATATTCCGAGTGCACTGAAAAGGGGAAGTAGAATCAGAAAATACATGGTGTGTGCATGTGATTAGCATGATTTGAAGGGACACCAGGTCTAGTCTGAGAAAGGGGGGATCTGACATTTCACCACCTGGTAAAAGCAAAAAGAAGGAAAGTGAGAGAGGGGTGAGAATAACACTTTACAGAATAGTTGAAAAGAAAAGTTGGCTTAGAAATGGAAGGAGGAAAGAGAATGTGATAGCACATGTACAGAAGAAAATGGTGCTTGGCTAAGGCAGAAATTAGTAATAAAGGATTAATACAGATAGTGTATGAGAATTATAAATGGAAAAAAAGAAGACAAAAATAGAAACAAAGAAAGAGAAGTGGGGAAGAAAAGGAAAACAATATTAAAACAGGGGATGCTGCTGGGAAGGGTGAGAGGAAATAATATAAACACAGCGCTGCAGAATTTGTTGGTGCTTTATAAATAAGAATAATACTATAGGCACCCAGGTCACCATCTCAATAAGGTGGTTTTGGTGCATTGTACCTCTCCCCCCCCCCCCAACCTGTTTTAACCCTGCAGCTGGAAACATGGCTGTTCTGCAGAATGGCAATGTTTTCATTGCAGGGTTAACCTGCCTCTAGTGCTTGTCATACTGAAATAGCAGATTATGAGTGTGGTATATTGACTGTGGTATATTGTGCACACTAGCCTCTTAATTCAGGCGGAGCGTCATGCAGAGATATGCACTGTGAGGCGGAGCGTCATGCAGAGATATGCACTGTGAGGGAGAAAGGATAAGAAATCTCACCTTTTTAACCCTTGCAGTGGGGACTTGGTGATCTAAACGGTGACTAAGGCACTATAGCGTTATGAATACAGATTTGTATTCCTAACGCTATAGTGTTCTTTTAAAGAGTTACTCCAAGCACCATGACCACTTCACTGATTTGAAGTGGTCATGGTAACTGGAGTCTACATGTGCAACGTTTCCATATGAAATTGCTGCACATACCTAGTTTAAAACAAGAGAATGGGGGATGGGTCTGCGCCACTGTGTACAACAGATAATGATATTAAGTCCAATGGGATCTGTATCGTTGTGTCCAAAGTTCTACTTTATACGATATCCAGAAGATGTCAATGACATGGAGGATAGTCCAATTGTATAAAAAATAGAAGAATTCTTACTTACAGTTGGCAGAGCTTAATCCAGCTCTGGTGTGAATGGCTTATAGCGGTATTATCCCCGCTTGCAGGATATACGGCAAGTGTCCTCTTCTATGTAGTGGCAGGTAACCAAGTTGGAAATAAAAATGGAAACAACAATATTGGTGCAGTATGTTCCACACATGCGATAAAAGATATAAAATATAATAGATACACTCACATTCGGTAGAGCTTCCGCTAGCTCTAGGTTGTTAGGCGTGCAGCGGTATAATCCACGCTTGCAGGATATAGGATGAGTGATCTTGACGCGAATATCAAAAACTCGGAGAGAAGATAAAACAGCGATAGTGCTCTCAATAAAATCTTTGGTAATAAAATAAAATAATAAAATATACTCACACTATATAGGGCAGACTAACTGCTCTATGTGACAGCGTAGGTGGTATAATCCCCACCTGGGATTCTTTGGAGTATTATATCCAGGAAATAAAAATAAAAGAAGTATACGGTATAAAATATATATAAAAGCCAGGTAGTAATAAAAGATGATGGTTTAAACGTAAAAAAGACCAAAATCTATTTTATTAACAGTATATAAAAACAGTAAAAATATCCAAACGCGTTTCGCCAATATAAGGCTTTATCAATGGATAGCTTTATACCGCTGCACGCCTAACAACCTAGAGCTAGCGGAAGCTCTACCGAATGTGAGTGTATCTATTATATTTTATATCTTTTATCGCATGTGTGGAACTTACTGCACCATTATTGTTTCCATTTTTATTTCTAACTTGGTTACCTGCCACTACATAGAAGAGGACACTTGCCGTATATCCTGTAAGCGGGGATAATACCGCTATAAGCCATTCACACCAGAGCTGGATTAAGCTCTGCCAACTGTAAGTAAGAATTCTTCTATTTTTTTATACAATTGGACTATCCTCCATGTCATTGACATCTTCTGGATATCGTATAAAGTAGAACTTTGGACACAACGATACAGATCCCATTGGACTTAATATCATTATATGTTGTACACAGTGGCGCAGACCCATCCCCCATTCTCTTGATTTGTCTATTTATCTCCAGGGACATTAGAGGGAGTCCTTGTTTGGGACTGCTGCCTTTCTGATTAGCGCTGACTCTATTCCTTGTTTTGACATACCTAGTTTAACCTTTGCATCTGCACTTCTGGCAGTGTACTTGAGACAATATTAGCCAGTCTAGAATAAGAATTCCAAACTGGCTAATATCACTTCTATGCACATTGGACATTTGTCATCAGCATGCACTGAGATCACGGATCATATAACAAAATTGATAAAAATATGTTAAATTATCTCAAGGAAACAAAGTATGGGTAAACCTAAGGACATGTTCTATATGTGTGTGGATGTTGTACACTCACACCTAGGGACTAAGGTGGCAGTTACACTTTGTACTACCACTTTCCCACATCTTACATCCAGGTCCATATTAAGAGCCCAGTGGGCCTGGTGCTGACAATTATGATGGGCCTAATTACAAAATCTTATTGACCAACAACACTAAAACAGTCATACCTCCTAAGCATGTATCTGATGGAGATGGTGCTGGAGGGAAACTCATAGGATGTAGGTATGAGAAAACACATACCCTATGCTAATCTCACGCTTTCATCTTTCAAGTAAACCCATCCCATACCATACCCCCTAACAGCAGTGTCCAGTAAAGCAGGAAGTCTATGGATGGGGTAAAAGGGTGGGCCACTGACACAAATCACATAACCAGAACTGCCGAAAGGGGTGAACATACACAATAAGGGGACATGTTTGTGTCCCCATGTCTCCCAGTCCCTTAGTGTCTGTGTCCCTATGTCTCCTAGTGTCCCCATGTCACTAGGACATTAGGGGACATTGAGAGACATTGGGACACTGGGAGACATGGGGACACTGAGATACTAGGGAACACTGGGAGACCTAGGGACACTGAGATTTTTGGGGACACGGAGACATGGGGACACTGGGTGACTTTGAGACATGAGGGGACACTGGGAGACATGGGGCACTGAGACACTGTGATACATAGGGGACACTGTGATGTATAAGGGACACTGGAGACTCGATAAAGACCTGGGTACAGGTTAAAAGATTGCAGTGTCCAATAAACCTGCTTAAATCTATCACAGTGAGTGCCTGATATTTTTTTCTTTTATACACTTGGGACACTTGGGGGCACTGTGAGACATGGGGACACTGAGATACTAGGGGATTCTGAGAGACTAGGGGGCACTGAGACACTATGGACACTGGGAGACATGGGGCACTGAGACACTCTGATACATAGGGGACACTGTGATACATAGGGGACACTGGAGACTTGATGAGGACCTGGGTACAGGTCGAAACATTGCAGTGTCCAATAAACCTGCTTAAATCTATCACAGTGAGTGCCTCAGATTTTTTATTTTATACTAGGGGACACTGAGACACTAGGAGACATGGGGACACTGGGAGACTAGGGACAGTGGCACACTACGGACACTGAGAGACATGGAGATACTGGGGGACACAGGGAGACATGGAGATACTGAGATACTAGGGACACTGGCTGGGAGACATGGGGACACTGGGAGTGCCCCATATCTCCCAAGTCTCAAAGTCGCCCAGTGTCCCCATGTCTCCCTGTGTCCCCCAGTGTCTCCATGTCTCTCAATGTCCCCTAGTGTTTGTATCCCCATGTCTCCCAGTGTCCCGATGTCACTAGGACACTAGGGGACACTTAGAGACATTGGGACACTGTGAGACTTGGGGACACTGAAATACACGGGGACACTTAGAGACTAGGGCACTCTGGGAGACTAGGGACACATACACTAGGGACACAGAGAGACATCAGGCACACTGGGAGACATGGGGACACTGAGAGACACCAGGGACACTAGGAGTCACGGGGACACTGAGACACTAGGGACACTGGCTGGGATACATAGGGACACTGAGCGACTGTCCCCATGTCTCGCAGGCTTGAAGCTGCTGTCTGGACTCTCTGTGCAGAGCTGCTCCCCTGAGGATCAATGAGTAGAGAGAGGCAGGGAGGGAGATGCTGTAGCTTCTTATCCCTGCCTCTCGCCACACAAACAGCGACCCCTACTGGCCGGCGCTGGTATTGCAGAATAATCTCTGTTTATACTGAGACACACATTTGTATTGCCGGTATTACTGCATTACCGGCACCAGCTAGGCAGCCTCAAATACCTGGGAAATACTTCTGAGAAATACCTGGCAACCATAAGAAATACATGAGAAATACCTGGCAACCCTAAGAGTAGTGTGTAAAATAAAAAAAAATATATATAATCAAATCAATGGGCCTATTCCATGGGCCTGGGCCTGGAGCTGCAGCTCCATCAGCCCCTATGTTAATCCGGCCCTGCTTACATCCCTATTCTAGGTACCCCACAAAAGGGTAAATTTGGTTTATACATTTTTTATATCAGTCTGTGAGTCGTACATTCACATCTTAATAACTAGGTGGAAAGTGACTTCCCGAGCTCCTGCTTGGAGGTTGGGGATCTTTCCTCAATGCATAGCCATGACAGCTTTGCATTCCGTGGAAATGCATACAAAGTGCCTGATGGCTCCATCCCACAGCATAGTGGCTTACATAGTACTTTAGGTCACTGGGGATCCAGCAGTGTGTGTTTGTGGGAAATACACCTCTCACTCACCTGAATTATTTAGAATTCTGGGTTAAGATGCGGATCTTTTTGCTGTGCCCCTTTTGGACAATTTCATTGGATAATAAAATAAGCACGTTTGATAAAAAAAAAAAATGTACCCTGAATGTTACATGTACTTGCTGAAGACTGAATGTCCAGCTTGCCCCAGTATTGGACCTGCTCCAGATCAAAGATAGAGCAGAACTGTTCTGTGAAAGCTGGGGGAAAATGCTAATATTTCTTTGAACTCTTACTTGTAATCGAAACTGGTAAATATAATTTGATACATACATTTTTTAAATTGTTTATTGAATAGAATTTTAGATAAGTAAGAAACATTAAAACAAACTGATGTATTGTAACAGTTTATAAGAGCTTGATTTCAGATAGGCAGAACCTGTATGTGTCACCTTTCATAATTTGATGTGTACTGGAAGGCACAGAAGCTCCCTCTAAATATGAGCTCTATAGGTTAATATATCAGGTTTATGTTTTGATACCTGTTTGTATTGACTGGTTTGTAAGTGGATCCCAAAAAGATAAACACAACAGCACCTAATTGAATTAACTGCAGCTCTATTTCTACCACTAGTTGGCACCAAATGACTATAATCGCTTTTAAAATGATTTATCTGTTATTATCATATTTACCACTAGTTAGCACCAAAGAATTATTATTGCTTTCAACTGTGACATTACTAACAGCATGACATTGTTTATGAAAAAACACAAAACATTTTATGTTTTTTTTTTCTTAATTGTTGGTATTACATAACTTTTATGGGATTTCACATCGCTTTAATATAGAGGAAAAAAAACATGTATTTGTTGATCTACTGATCATCTGTTATAGGGGTATTAACAGCAAAATGTGCCTGTCTGTCTATCTATATATCTATTTTGTTCTTATGATTTTCATGTTCTGTATTGAATTTTGGAAGTGACCATAGCCTTCTATTAACAATTTGTGCAATTGGGGATGTGTTTTAGTGGTACAATCTATTTAATAAAAGTATTTATTAATATTTAATCATACCTTACTGGGAACGTTATTGTTGTTTAGCTTCTTCATATTCTTAAAGCTGCACTATTCAACAAAGCAGCTGAGTTACTCATGCACTGAGGGTTCATCTGCTCGGACTCTCACACGCTGCAGCCCAATGTGATTAACGCATTTCTCCTGGCTTTCTCAAAGTCCATGCTTTAAGAAAGGCCGAACATACAGGGGAAAACGCATGGATGAGTAAATCAGTTGCCTTGCTGAACACTGTAGCCTATGGCTACGCTGTTAGATGCTTGCTTTTAATTTAATAAAGTATTGCATGTATTGGTGGTGCACTAAAAGTGTTTTTTACTGAGGGACAGGCGGTCCCCACTTAGCGTGAGAGTCAGCACTTAGGGTGTTGTTGTTGTTGGCTCTATTCACTGAACTGCACTACGCTATTGGAGTATGTTTACCTTGTACAGATAGCTGAATTTGTCATAGAAGATTACAGAAAACTATGCAATACTGTCCTGTCATCTGCTACATAATATTGGTTAAATTATGTGCCGCTTTAAAAGGTGAAGAGACTCCCTATTGAGGTGTATGGTGGTGGTGAGATGAAAAGTGCTTCTACACAATTGGAAGTTTTATTCTGTTTATTCTAGATCTTGGTCTAGTTTATATTTAACCCTATTAGTGTTGGAGAATTGGAAGAAAGTCCTTGAATGTTTTATTCCTGGAACATTGGACTTTTAATATTGGACTATACTCAGTTAGTTGCCTAAAAGGCCATTCTTCCTATATGTTTATATATATTTTGTTTTATTTTCATGACTTTTATATTGTGCACCAACCCCACTAAAAGAAAACGGGACTTTTCACACCAGGCAACCTTCTTCCATTGCTCCATGGTCCTGTTGTGATGCTCACGTCCCCCCTGAATGCTATTTTGGCAGTGGACAGGGGTCATCATGGTCACTCTGATCAGTCTGCAGCTACGCATGCACTGTGTGTTCTGACACCTTTCCAATATGGCCAGCATTAAGGTTTTCAGCAATTTAAACTTCTTGTGTCATCGGACGAGACAGGCTTGTCTTTGCTCCCCATGTGCATCAATGAACCTTAGGCTCCAATGACCCTGATGCCAGTACACTGATTGTCCTTCCATGCACTAGCTTTGGCAGGTAATAACCACTGCATAGCAGGAACACCTCACAAGACGTGTTATTGTGGAGATGCTTTGATCCAGTCCTCTAGCCATCATTATTTCACCCTTGTCATAGTCACTCATCTTTTCGCTTTCTCATTTTTCTTGCTACCAACGTGTGAAGTTCAAGAACTGACTGTCCACTTGCTGCCTATTATATCCCTCCCCTTGACGGGTGCAATTGTAACAATATTATCAATATTATTCACTTTGCCTGTCAGTGGTTTTAATGTTGTGGCTGATCAGTTTAGTACTCTGCATTTCGGCAGAGATTAGGTGTCGCAAAGTGGTTTATTACACATTTTAGAGTTTAGGGGAAGAGTTAAGAGGAGCAAAGAACAACAGGGACATATTTATAAAGACAAAATCAACTGCTATTGTGGGGCTAAGTAAGAGGCAGACACCATGCAAACCAGTAAAATATTATTACTGGCATTTGATATAGCTCCAAAATATTCTGCAGCACTATATATTATTATAAAAGGGGGATAACAAAACATGAGACAAACTATTACAAATTGTGACAGGAATAAAGGGTTGATGAGGACCCTGCCGGAAAAAGTTTACAATCTAGAGAAAATTTATTTCAATGTTGAATGTGTTTCCAGATGGGCTCCTAGAGTGATTTGAGTCCCAAAAATAAACTGTTCTTTCAAAAGACGTTTAAGTGGAAAATATGGATTATTCACAGCTGGAAATGCCGCAGTACTTTTTATATTGTTTGTGGCTAAGTGGGTGTTGTTAGTGGGGTGGAGTGCATACAATTATCTGGGGATCTGTGTAGGCACATTAATATTATTACATCACTTTTGTGCGTGGTGCTCCTCGCTAAATTTCCACACGCAAGCAATTATAGTGCCTTTTTCTAGATCTACACAGTGATGCAAAGTTATAAAAGAGGTGCAATTCCAAAATGGAAAGTGACGTAATACATTTTTCCGTGGTAATTTCCCTTCTTTTAGAACTTTTCACCACTTTTCACACTGCATTAGTATGATAATCTTCCTCCAAGTCTACCATCAGGAGCTGGTGTTATGTGGCAGACTTTTTCCACAGAGTTTGTGTTAACGTTTTTTAAAACTAAAGTGATTTAGCTTAAACTTTTAAATCCACTTGACGTTTCTGACAATTTACATTAACCCCTTAAGGACCAAACTTCTGGAATAAAAGGGAATCATGACATGTCACACGTCATGTGTCCTTAAGGGGTTAAAGGCTTTTATTCAGTCGACACAAAACTGCAGTGAACTGACAGACAAATTAAAAAAAAAAAAAAAAAATCTAAAATGCTAAAATACTCAAAATGTGACTATGGACTTTTTGCCTAAATTTCCCAATCTACATTTAAGTTCCCTATACAGCTCAGTTTTTTTTTGAATAACCTTGGCAGTGTATGAAGCTAATTGACATCATTAATATCTATACACATACGTGTGTCTCTACCGTCTTTCAGCCTGTCTTAGTTTCAAATTAAAATCTAACAATACTTTTTCGAACACACATAGTGTTAAAACTTATTTAGTACACCCTGCCAAATATTGTTGTGCAGCCCTATAGCTTTAATAGTGCACAAGCAGTGGAGTTATTTCTCCTTTTCTATCTATAAAGGATGGGTGTGGAAGGAATATTATTACACCTGCTGCTTGCTGGGGCAGGAGAACCAGGGGTCATATTGCGCAACCATGTGCTGTAGATTTACGGTAATTCCCGCCTATGTTCTGACGCCCTCTATGTTTTTTCCAAGCGACAGCCAATAGGCGCCTCGCAATCGGCGTCCACTGTGCTGTGATTGGCCGTTCCCCGGAAGGCGAGGGCTGTGCTGACATGGAATATAAAAAGGCTCCGGAGTTTCCCCGGGCTGTAGATTGTAGCAGTCGTCGCGTTCCTGGCAGTGAGCGCACACATTGGGACACTTTCCAAAAACGCCCCAGCTGTACGCAGCACCAGAGTCAGCGATATGATCGTCCAGAGGGGTTTCGAGGAGTCTCTGGAGCTGCTAGATCAGGAGATGAGCAGCCCCATTAACCCCTTCTACTTTTACGGGGGGTCAGCGAGTTCTGAGTCGGGGTCCTCCCCAACTCACTCCATTGCCTCTAGTCCTGGTTCCCCGTCTTCAGACTGTGACTCAGTGGGGAGCCTGAGTGCCTCCTGGCCCAGCACCAAGAGAGGTAAAGCAATCTGGGGTACCTTACTCTGATACATCCGAACTGGACTATAGGGGTGACAACAGCATGTGTGAAGTGTCTGTAATTTATTATTGTTAGTGAGTGTTTTATTCAATAATTAAAATATAGATGCAGGAAATTAAAAAAAAAAAGTGAATTACATTTCCTTTGCTAAATATATACAATATAGCTCCTGTACTCTCGATTAATTTATTATTAAAACATTTTTTTTTTAGTATGTGTAATTTGAGACTGTGATCTACAATGCATCAAAAGTTAGTGTGCTAGATTAATACAAACTAATAATCAGGTTTGGGATGTTGTTTAGGGATTGCTTTTTCAGAAATGAATAGACTTCAGAACCTTTGGAAAAGTAAAAAGATGAATGCGGGTCCTATGGGATGCTCTTGGCTTCGTATAGTTTTGTTGGTTGCTTGTTTCTGGCATAAGTAATTTGTTGACTTGTTGGATATATAAGTTGTTGACTTGTGACTCTTCAGTGGATGCATTGAACGTCAAAGTGTTGTATCACAACAGTAATTTGCCCCATGGGGTTGCAGTCGATGGCAGGGTATTTCAATGCATCATTTTGGCTGAGAGGAAGAAATATGTGTATATGCTACGTGAGGTACTTAAAAAAATGCTAAATTTCAGGTTTGGATTATCCTAGTTGAATGTCATTTTTTTTATTTTTATTTTTTTTCTTAACTGATGAAATGTTTGTCATTTTTGCTGGCATTATTGTTTACCTAATTTTATAATCTGCTTAAGAAAAAATTTTGTTCAAGAAAAACCTCTTGTGTGGTAGAGCGTTCAGAGAATGACTTTGCTACATTGACGTCATAAATGCATGCAATTTCAAGGTGCGCCCAAAGGACGCTGAAAAACTGGTTTGGTTTAGTTTGCTTTGTTTTACAGATATAAACTAGTCTACTGTGTGCGTGCAGTTATGTATTTTTAATTTTTTTTTTCTGTACAGGATATATTCCTGTCAAATACCGGTTTCAACTGACCTGTAACTGATAATTACGTGTCAATCCTTTTTACCTTTTTTTTTTTTTTTTTTTTTTAAATTTTATTCTTTATCTGCATTCCAGCAGATTTTCACCCATCCATCATTGGCATGTAAACTTGTCAAGCTGTACACCTTACCATGACACCTGTACTGTAACTTCCTTTTAACTGCTGCCTTTAACTTTTTACGAGTTAAATTGCAGTGACACATTCTATGTTGCTAAAGAGAAGTTGTTGGGGGGGGAAAAAACGGATTGCGAGTGTTCTAACAATTGTACATTTGGAGTCATGCCAAACTGCAATAACTAGCCTGGCTGTCAAAATTTGTGTAAAATGTCATCCATCTAAAGCTACAGTGCATTTTATCACCCCACCCCCCCCCCCCCCCTCCCCCCCCCCCCCCCCCGATTACAATGACAGCAAATGGAATGATTTTGAATACCGAACAGTATATTTTTTTCTCATTTAACTTACATATAATTTTTTTATTTTTTTATTTTTTTTATTGTCCTAGCAGATCACTTCCTTGGCATTGGTCGTCACCGAAAAGGAACCTTTCAAGGAGTCCGTGTAAAGAATCCTGTAAGGGAACTCCTATTGCAGAAAAGAAGTAAATTTGGGAATGTGGCAAATGAAACTCCGGTAAGGAGCTTGTTAGAGTATAGAATACATGCCTATGCATGTTTACACAATTAAGACTTTCTAACCTTATTTTCCACATTTTAATTTTCTATTTTTTTTCCCCCCAGATATCCAAAGCTGGGATGAATTCTGAGTCGTGTACAGGTATGTTTCTAGTAGGCATGACTGTGTACTTACACAACTAGCAATAAGTGCATGTTCGTATATACAATTCTTAAACAGCTGCCCTTAAAAAAATCAAAAAATAAAGCCACTCATATCATAAAAACGTCACAGGCCATTAACAATTAATATTTTTTCCAGCAAAGTACTCCAAAAGTAATAGTTTTCTGCCAAGTACTTGTTAAAATTAAACAAGGTAAATAACGTGCGTCACAGGGTGACATTATCCACAGCTAAACCATTGCTGACTTTTGGATGATTATTTTTCCTTCTCAGAACTGAAAAACATTTTAAGAAACCACAAACGCACTCATGATTTCACTTCGGAAGCACCTGCTGCAAAACAGTTGTGTCCTTTTCCTTCTAGTTTTCTGGTGAGTATATTAGCAAGCATTAAAACTTAAATGTTTTTTGTTTTTTTTCACTTATTCTTTTCCTAAACTGGAATCTTATTCCTTCTGCAGACTCCCCCAAGCACTCCAAACCCCAACGAAGGTATGGATGAGATCTCGAAAACTGACATGAGCGCAGATTCCACCTTAGATGTGCTACAAAGTATCATCAACATAAAGAATGAGTCCAAGCCAGTCTCTCTGAACACTGTGCAAGTCAGTTGGACGAACAACATACAGCAAAGTGATGTTGCTCAAGAGCAGTGTTTTCAAGGCAGCGCAAGTCAAGCTTATTCAATGTGTTCACTACCACAAAATAATGAACCATATGCAATTGGATCTCTGCAAATGCCTCAGGTTCCTTCCAACACTCAAGATTATAATCAATTCCCTGCAAACTCTCCCGTCCAGAGTTCATTCTTTTCCAATGAATTCCAGGGCTACTCTGTGGATAGTTATATGCCTGCTGTTGTTGGTCAAGAGACATCTCCAGAAATCGTGCCTGGCGTTCAGGCTATTGAATCATGTATGCCAGCTCCAAACTTTATTCCAACCGCGAATGCATCCAGAAATGCTTTTTGGGAGAATCATGTAGTTCAGTCTTCGCACAATGTGCAGTCTTCACACAATGTGCAACCACAGCTATGCCTTTCAGACCAAAATAATCCTAACCCCTTTCAAGTGGGAAAGTCATTCTTCCAGTGGCAAATCGAACAGGAAGAACGTAAACTGGCCAATGTCTCAGATGAACAGCTAATTTCTAAAGATTCAGATGGGGATACGTAAGTGTCTTACTATTTTTCTGTTAATTTAGAAAAATGGGGAGAATGTTTGTTTATTTATTACCCTGCAGTCTGAAACATAGAATATGACGGCAGATAAGAACCATTCGGCCCATCATGTTTTTTTAATATTCTGCTGCAGACAAGAAAATAAATCTAGGGCAAAGTTCTAAAAATAGAGGAACCCCTATCTATAGAAATATAATGTTCTCTATAATGCTCTACATTTAGAACTTTGATCGAGAATATATCTTCAAACAAGGTATAGGCCTGGGGCTATCCTAACTATAAGATAAGGTCAGGGACTAATTAAAGTATTTAGATGGGCCAAATGGTTCTTGTCTGCCATCACATTCTATATTTCATATCCCCCATTATGCAAGTTCAATATCTATCAGATAATTTACCTGCTGTTGACTTTAATAGGATAAATGTACCTTTTCTATTCTTTAGGTGCCTTCACATTTCTGTTGCACAAGGAAGAAGGCCTTTTTCCTATGTTGTTGCTCGCAGGATGATGGCAATTAATATGTTGGATATTAAAGAACATAATAATCAGGTAAGAGCTTTATGGTACAAGTGTAATGTAGGAGAGGTGATCGCTTTACAGCAGAAATGTTATATAGGGGGGACCTTTTACATTACGAGTTTAATGCAGGGCTTGTAATAGTAAATATACTTGCATTTTGTTTTCTAATGTATCATCTATATAATTTTAGAAAAAAAAATATCCCCCACATTAAAAATAAAATAATGCATTTATTATACATAAGTGTACTTCCAACTTTGAACTCCATTTACATTTTGTGCTTTTGCATACCTTCCTTTTTATTGAGTATATTGATTTTTTTTTTTGACTAGCTCTATTTAGATACGTATGACTAAGAGCAGCAATTCTTTATCACATAGTTACTGATAAACAGTACAAAGTCCACTTGATGTCTGCATGTAAAACAGATATGCAGCATAAATACTTTAAAATGTTTTTCAGTATTAAAGTGTGTGTTTTAATCGTCTTCCTTTTCAAATTTTGCAGAGTGCCTTACAGGTTGCTGTAGCGGCCAATCAGCATCTCATTGTGCAAGACTTAATCAGTCTTGGTGCTGATGTAAGAACTACGGACTACTGGGGAAGAACTCCACTGCATGTCTGCGCGATAAATGGATATACAAAGGTTATTGACGTAAGTTAATATCTGCCTTCCTTCACAATTGCACGAATACAATGGCACTCATTATAAATGCATTGAAATCTGCATACATACTGAATGAAACCATGTTTTAACTATATATACAATTCTCACAGGCAATCCACAAAGGACTGGCTACCAGCAATCAGTATGTCGATGTGGATGCAATAAACTATGAAGGTAAGCTGCAAAATTAAACCACTATCCTTCTGTTTTTAATTTAAAGAACCTGTGATACATTTTCGATAAGAGAAAGTTCAGCATTTATGTAAACTAAACAAAATAAGATTTTATTTATAAAATATTTTACCAGGAAAGATACATTGAGATTTCTCTTGTTTTCAAGTATGTCCTGGGTCCACAAATCACTGCTTTGTTACAGTTAGTGTACAATAAAATACAAGAACAATATTAATATACAATATATACAAAATTTAACATAGAACAGGTAGGAAATATATAATCAACATGACAGGTGCATTCTGTTTTGAGGTATGTAGAGAGGGATCTCTTAAAGGACTTTAAGCTTAGGGAAGATTTTAATTTGTGCGGGAGGTCGTTCCACAAATGCGGTGCTCTGTAGGAGAAGGAGGATCGGGCTGATTTCTTTTTGTATTGAGGTAGACTAAGTAAAGTGTTGGTACTGGATCGGAGGTTATAGGAACAGCTGGGGAAAGCATTGTGTTCAGGTAGGGTGGGAGTTTCCCAGAAAAGCTCTTAAACACAAGGCTGGAAAGATGAAGGGTTACAGCTACAACCAGTTTAGTTCTTTTAGCATGTCACAATGGTGGGTCCTGTAATTACATTGTAGCACAAATCGGCAGAACGAGTTATACAATGTATTGAGTTTATTAATGTGGGATTGCGATGCAGGTGCATATACTACATCCCCATAATCAATGATTGGCATCAGCATTTGCTGTACAATATTTTCCTTTACTGTAGGGCTTAGGCAGGATTTGTTTCTGTACAGGGCACCTAGTTTTGGATAAAGTTTATATTGTTAAATTGTTTTTTATTTTTTTTTAAATTTGGTGTACAATTTTAAAACCATCACTTACAAATATTTGTATCTTGATTACATTGTTTAAAAAGTTTTTTATTTTATTTTAAAGGTTTGACAGCTCTGCACTGTGCAGTGATTGCCCACAATGCAGTACTGCAGCAGCTAATGAACAATGTACATATTCGTTCTCCGGCAACTGAAGAATTAATGCAGAAAAATAAGGCAATGGTTGACACTGTGAAAACATTACTAATGATGGGTGCATCAGTGGAAGCACAGGTTTGTGTTTGCTATCAACAAGTCTTGTAAATAATTTCTTAAAGTTGCTCTGTCAAACCCCTCCCTCCCCAAATTGAGTATTTATTTCACAAAGATACAATCTTTTATTTTAAAGGTACACTGTCACACTTTTTTTTACCAAGCTTACTTCTGCCATCATGTTTTTTTTAATTTCCATGGCTGTTGCTAGCTACAGCTTTAGGAATTAAGCTTATTTTTATGGATAACCAGGCCTGGTCTCACAAAAGCCTCCATAGAAGTCTGTATTATACTCACCAGGAGAGGAGAATTGACATGACTTCTAGTGGTACTTGCAGGAGATGGCTTCTTTATGCACCACCTTAAGCAGGGATGTAACCTCCAGAGTTGTTTGCAAAGACATGTGAAGTTGACAGAGGCACTTTAAACCAACATAACTGCTAGATGTATGTCATGGTGTACAGAGGCACTGGAGGAGAAATTAGACTTCTTCCAACCTATTTTTGTTTTTAAGAGTATACCTTTACAAAGAGGGTTGATTTGTAATCGGTGCGTTTTATTCTAAACAGGATCGTAAAAGTGGACGCACAGCACTGCACTTGGCTGCAGAGGAAGCAAATCTTGAACTGCTAACAATCTTCCTGGAGTTACCAAATTCCTTGTCCTTCATTAATGCAAAGGTAATTATTTTGTTTTCTATATTTTTAAACATTGAATTACTCTGGGCATAGATGTAGTGTACCATGAGTGAATGATTTTAATAAATTTAGGCTTCCTTTTTTTTTTTAAACAATTATATATTTTTTGCAGGCCTTCAATGGTAACACAGCTCTGCATGTGGCTGCAAGTCTGCAGTTTAGAAAAACCCATCTAGGAGCCGTTCGACTTTTGATGAGGAAAGGTGCAGATCCAAGTGCTAGAAACTTGGAGAATGAACAGCCAGTTCACCTGGTACCAGATGGTCCGGTTGGGGAAGAGGTAAGAACACTAATCTTCTCAGTATAAATTTTTTATTTTTTATTTTTTTTTACATATGAATGCAAAACATTTCTTGTCCAAAACCACTAACAATGCTGTTGGAACACTGTCGTGTTTGGAAAATGTGCAATATTTATTACCACTGTTTCTAATGTGCAAGGTTGCCATCATGTGAGCTTCACAGGGCAGCCATTTTATTTGTCATGCATACATAAATGGCTACTATTGCCATAATGAATCTTACTTTCGTTTAAGCTGTAAACTTACCTTGACTATCTGAGTCATGTGTATAAAGAATTTTGTGTTTTAGGATGCTTTTTAAATATATATATATTTTTTTTCTCTTCCAGATAAGACGTGTCCTTAAAGGAAAAGCAGTACAACAGCGCTCATCACCTTATTAACTTCAATGACCACTTTTTTTCTTAAGAAACACTGCTAGTTAAGCAGTCTTATTATATGTAAATAGGTTTGCCATATGGCAAATATATGTTGGTTTCTATGAAATTCTACTGTTTTGTTCACTACTGTGTAGTGACTTAATCATTACCCACATCAATCAATAGCAATCTAGTTCTTCCATCATCATGTGGTTGGCTAGTGTTATGGGTTTAGAGCTTTGGCTATCATGGTCATATCATTTGACTTTATCAAACTCGTACCAGTAAGTGTATCTGGTATTTCAAACTTAAAAAAAAAAAAAAAAAAAAAAAAAAGTGTACATAGTATATAAGTATAAAGTGTTTTTGCATTTTAATTTTTAAACTTTTTTAATTGAAAAAACAAAACAAACTTTGTAAGTGTGTATACACTTTTTAGTAGCTTGATTTGTATACTTGCATATAAAGGTACCTACAGTAGAGATTATTTTAAAATAATATTAAATAATGTAATATTTATATTTATATAGTGTTATCAATGTCAACCTACAAATCAAATATAACAATTATGTGACACAATATTATTGCGTAAGACTTTTAGTGATTTTTATATTTTAGGAATTCAACTTGATAGACTTAAGTAATTAACATTTTCATAGCATATACTTGTCTCTTTTGCGGTTTAAAAGTTTTAAAAAGTTCCATATAGTATGTCTTGTAGACAAATATTAAAATATTTGGAATTACTGAGTGTAAATGTTATGTAAGAATAAAAAACTTATGATTTCAATAAAGCTGTACACTGAAATTCACTTTCCTGTTTAATACATTTTTGCTCAAAATGATCCCTTTAACGGATCCTACTATCCCAGTAGGAGAGATCCTTGTAGCTTCTCCCGAAATCCCAGCTGAAGTAGAGCATAGTAGTGATTATAGCTCCCAATCCCCCAAACATGAGTCGAGACTTCATGAAGGGGTAAAACGATCTGTTTAATGGTGGCCACAGCTTGGCCTTTTATGCAGGTCCTCCAGCAAGGGATACTCCCACAGGGACCTTGTGGAGGACTGAAACACAAGTTACTGTAACCAATCATTTTACAGTGCAATATAAAACACACCCACAAACAGTGAAATCCCTCATCTCTATCCTGGAGATAATTGGGTTAAGTGGACGGAGTAAACTTAATTATCTCAAGGTAGAGAAAATGTTTCCATTTTACAAATGTAACAAAATACATTGAAATACATAACTTTTATTTTTTCTGAACGGAACCCCCACATTCGACATATCCCCAGATAGCTTGGATCTAAGCGCTCAATGTAGACTAACAGCACTCAGATCCCATAAACACAGTCAAATCGCCATGGATCTAAAGAGTCTGTTCACCCACTGTTCGTTAGAAATATGCTCAGAAGTAGCTCCATGGTTTTGGCTTTCTGGGTCGCTTCAGTTCGTATGTTCTGAATGTACTGAATGGCAAGGCGTTCAGTTAAATGGAGACAAAACAATGGAAGTTGGGTAGTCCCAGTGGTGTTCGTGGGAAATTGTGGCCGAAAATAGCTCCACGCGGTCAACGACCAAACACAGCTGGGCGTTCGTCAGTTTAAAATGGCCACTGCCACCTATTCGCCCAAACGAATGACGACCACCCAGCTGTTCCACAAATAGTTGTGGTTAACCACAGCTTCTGGGCAATTAATAAGCTGCACACTCACATTCCATGTGGTCTGGCTGTTCGGTAGTTTATTTGGGTTTTTAAGAAAAGGGGATGGAATAAGGCTAAACAGCAGACGAAATAAAGGGTCCTGGTATTAATAAAACAGGGTTTTGTCACATAGCTCCCCCTTAGTTCCATGCAACGGCCTACTAGCCTAGACCCTAATGGGTCGGCTTGGGGATGTCCGGATAGCAGTTTTTAATTTTTCAGTTCTGTTTGCCGGGACAATCCATCAGCATTGGCATTCTGCTTCCCTGGTCGGTATTGCATAGTAAAATTATAGGGTTGCAGCGCCAAGCTCCATCTTAGTAGTCTGGGGTTGTCTCCGGCTACTTTGAGTCAAATAAGTGGGTAATGGTCAGTTATTATGGTAAACGAACGTTGTAATTTCTTGAGTGCCCAAACTAATGCTAAGCATTCTTTTTCAACGGTGGCATAACTGACTTCCCGTGGTAACAATTTTCTGCTCAGATATGCCACCGTATGGTACATGCCATCTTCACCAACCTGGCTTAGCACGGCTCCTAGTCTAAACAGTGAGGCATCTGTGTGAACAAGAAATATTTTAGTATGGTCAGGTGCCGCCAATACAGGTGTTTTACTTAATGCAGACTTGAGTTTTTGGAAGGCGTCCTCACACTCTGGGGACCATACTACTTGTCGGGGTAGGAACTTCTTTGTGAGGTCAGTCAGGGGTTTTGCAATGGCACTATATTCAGGCACAAACTTTCTGTAGTAACCAGCTGTACCTAGAAATGCCATGACCTGGGTTTTTGTACGGGGTTGGGGCCACTGGGTGATAGCTTCAATTTTTGCTGGTTCATGTCTTTGCTTGCCTGACCCTACTCGGTGTCCTAAATATTGGACTTCTGCCATGCCTACATGGCATTTTTCTGGCTTTAGTGGAAGTCCTGCGGTTTGAATTCGTTATAGGACTACCGAAATGTGTTCGAGGTGGGCTCCCCAAGTGCTACTGAATATGGCTATACCATCCAGATATGCACATGCGAAGCCCTGAAATCCCTCCAGGAGCCGGTCAGCCATCCTTTAGAAAGTAGCCGGGGCATTTTTCATCCCAAATGGCATAACCTTGACGTGGTATAGGCCAAATGGGTTGACAAATGCCGACTTAGGAATAGCCTCGGGCTCCAAGGGGATTTGCCAATACCCTTCACACAGTCGATAGTGGTCAAATAATTACCCCCAGCCATGCGGTCGAGTAGCTTATCCACTCGGGGCATGGGATAGGCATCCGTAACCATCCCGTCATTAGGTTTGCAGTAATCCACGCAAAAACATGTGGCACCATCCTTTTGGAAACTAGGACCACTGGCGATGCCCATGGACTTTGGGATGGTTCCATGACTCCCAGTTCTAGCATGTCCTGAATCTCTTTATGCATGCTTTCTCTAACCGCTTCGGGAATCTGATAGGGTTGCTGTCTCAGGGGTAACTGACCTGGGATCTCCACTCTGTGGACTGCCAGTGTCGTACAGCCTGGAGCAGCAGAAAACAGTTCCCCAAATTCCCTTAACAGCTGAGAAGCCTGGGTCTTTTCGTCTGTGCTTTATTCGGAGCCCAACTGTACCTGTTCCACCCCTGTAGGTTCTTGGTGGAGCAAGTCAGGTAAGGGGATACCCTCACTGTCCTCAAATGCTGGAGCGCATACCGCGGAGACTTCATCCGGTCTCTCCAAGTATGGCTTAAGCCAGGGGTCCTCAAACTCCGGCCCCCCAGATGTTGCTGAACTACAACTACCATGATTCTCTGGCTCTCTATGTAATTCAAAGAATCATTGGTGTTGTAGTTCAGCAACACCTGGGGGACCGGAGTTTGAGGACCCCTGGCCTACGCATATTCACATGAAAGGATCGGCGGATCCTTTCATTTGAACAGTCAACTACAATGTACGTGGTGTCACTGATCCTCTCTATTACTTTGTAGGGACCCTGCCAGGATGCCTCCAGGACGCCTGTAGCTTGTTTGTCTTAGTGGGTTTTAACACTAGCGCTTTCTGTTCCACCTTTAGTATTAGATCCCTAGCCCCTCTGTCATACCAGCGTTTCTGTCGCTGTTGGGCCGCCCGCAGGTTCTCCCGAACAGATTACGTCGGGGCCTGTAATCAGTCCCTCAGCTCCAGAACAAAAGGTACTATAGGGGTACCTGACTCTCCCATATCCCCCTCCCAGTGTTCACGCACCAGGTCCAGAGGTCCCTGGACTCTCCTTCCATATAATAAAAACGGAGAGAATCCAGTGGACTCCTGGGATACCTCCCGGTATGCAAACACTAGTGATGTACCGAACTGTTCGCCGGCGAATAGTTCCCGGCGAACTTAGCGTGTTCGCGTTCGCCACGGCGGGCGAACATATGCGATGTTCGGTCCGCCCCCTATTAATTTACTAATACTAAGTAAAAATTACTTAGTATTAGTAAATTGTGCCCCTACTCGCAATACCGCGAGTAGGGGCATGTCTATTAAACAGTGAGCAGCCTATGGCTGCTCACTGTTAAAAAAAAAAGGGGGGGGGGTCCTAAAATTAACAATCTACCTACCTACCCCCCTCACCCTAAAAATAATGAGGGGGGGACCTTTAACTAAAACCCTGTAAAAAAAAAAATAGATAAAAACAACTTACCATTTGATGTTTTCTTTCTTCTACAATCTTCTTTTTTCAGCCCCAAATTTTAGGGCCCCCACCCACCGCTCAGGGGTGGGGCCCGGGGGGGACAATAGGTCCCCCCCTATTGTTAATTTTAGGGCCCCCACCCACCGCTCAGGGGTGGGGGCCGGGGGGGACAATAGGTCCCCCCCTTATTGTTAATTTTAGGGCCCCCACCCACCGCTCAGGGGTGGGGGCCGGGGGAGACAATAGGTCCCCCCCTATTGTTAATTTTAGGGCCCCCACCCGCCGCACAGGGGTGGGGGCCGGAGAGGGGGAGGACAGTAGGTCCCCCCCTCATTATCTTTATGGCCCCCACCCGCCGCCCAGGGGTGGGGGCCGGGGGGGGGACAGTAGCCCCCCGTCATTATCATTATGGCCCCCACCCGCCGCACAGGGGTGGGGGCCGGGGGGCGGAGGACAGTAGGTCCCCCCCCTCATTATCATTATGGCCCCCACCCGAACCCAGGGGTGGGGGCCGGGGGGGGGAGGAGAGTAGGTCTCCCCCCCCCCTTCAACCACTATTGTGGGTTTTAAAATTCGCCTGCCTATTGAAGGCTATGGCGGTTCGCACGGTTCGCAGGTTCGCGAACATTTGCGGACGTTCGCGTCCGCCGTTCGCGAACCGAAAATTTTATGTTCGCGACATCACTATCAGGCACTGCTCTGAATGCTTCTGCTGCTCTGCCTGATAATTTGCTTCTCAATATCGCAGCCCAGTTAGCTCTCTCCAAATCTTCTAACACACATTGCCTTTCAAAATCTTGTAAATAATTATCAATGTCCATATCACCCTCTATGAAGCTTTTAAATGCAGCATCGTTTATCTTGCTTGGTCGTCCCATTGTAGATCCAGGTAGCGACAATATATCCACTTGTGGTGATCTTTCTCTGGTCTCCCGAGCTTCCCAGACATTCTGTGCTTCTGTTGCTTGTGCCATGATTTGAACCACAATTTCTGGTGCGGGGTTAGGTCCCACCAGGCTTAGTCTCCACCATACATCTTTTTGGAACTCAGTCTCCTCCATATTTGCCATCTGTAGTTCGCTGGTTTGGTCGCTCTCTAGTAATTCAGCTATTATCGTGGCTTTTGGCTTGTTGCTTGCCACTATGCCTCGAGCTACCAGCAGTTCCTTCAGCGTCGTTCGTTTCAGCCGTTCATATCTTTGCACCATTCACTTCCTTTTTCGGTTCGGGATATCCATTCGGGAGAAAATCCCACCACTGACACTAGTGTAACGGATCCTAGTATCCCAGTAGAAGAGATCCTTGTAGCTTCTCCTGGAATCCCAGCTGAAGTAGAGCATAGTAGTGATTATAGCTCTCAATCCCCCAAACAGGAGTCGAGACTTCATGAAGGGGTAAAACGATCTGTTTAATGGCGGCCACAGCTTGGCCTTTTATGCAGGTCCTCCAGCAAGGGATACTCCCACAGGGACCTTGTGGAGGACTGAAACACAAGTTACTGTAACCAATCATTTTACAGTGCAATATAAAACACACCCACATAAATAGGGAAATCCCTCCTCTCTATCCTGGAAATAATTGGGTTAAGTGGCCGGAGTAAACTTAATTATCTCCAGGTAGAGAAAATGTTTCCATTTTACAAATGTAACAAAATACATTAAACTACATAACTTTTATTTTACCGAACGGAACCCCCACATATCCCCAGAAAGCTTGGAGCTAAGCGCTCAATATAGACAAACAGCGCTCAGATCCCACGAAGTTAGTCAAATGGAGAATAAACGATGGAAGTTGGGTAGTGCCAGTGGTGTTCGTGGGAAATTGTGGCCGAAAATAGTTCCACGTGGTCGACAACCAAACACAGCTGGGCGTTCATCAGTTTAAAATGGCCGCCGCCACCTATTCGTTCAAACGAATGTCGACCACCTAGCCGTTCATAAAATAGTTGTGGTTAACCATAGCTTCTGGGCGATTAATAAGCTGCACACTCTCATTGCGTGTGGTCTGGTTGTTCGGTAGTTTATTTGGTTTTTAAGAAAAGGGAATGGAATAAGGCTAAATGCACGAACAGCAGATGAAATAAAGGGTCCTGGTATTCACAAAACAGGGTTTTGTCACAATCCCACATTACACTTTATTAGGGTTTACTTAAAGAAACACTTATAGCACCATAACCAGTACAGTTTTATAATGGTTTGACTTCTTACCTGGGGTCAGCAAGATGCAGCTTCCTGTCTCCACTACTTCCAACAGAGAGCCAAAAGCTCCAGCTTCAAAGGTTCTGTTTGCTTTCCTGAGTTAAGCCCTGCAGCACTGGGCATAGTTCAGAGTAGGGATCGACATATCTGCTGATATTCTGTATTTTCGGCAATATCGGTATCGGCCTATAGAGATACTGATATTGCCGATAATACATACCAGGACCGCCGGGCCCTTTACAAGCCCGGCGGTCCTGTAGGGTCCACAGCAAGCTCTTACTTACCTTCCCAGCAGCTCCCCTGTGTAAATCTCGCGAGTCCCGCGGGCGTCAGAGCTTTGCCACTGGTTACCATGGCAACGCTCCGCGCGGCACACAGGCCACGAGAGTTGGACAAGTAGCTTAAGGGAGCTGCTGGGAAGGTAAGTAAGAACTTGCTGGGGGCCCCGACTGTACAGTCCATGCCACCGGACCACCAGGGAATGCCATATCCCCTCTCCCTGGCCAAGTAAGAAGCAGGGAGGAGGGACAATAAAAAATTACATAGCTACAGAAACACACACACACTGCATTATATACTCACTACACAAACACTGCATTCACTATACACAGACTACACAAACTCTGCATTCATTATATACACACACTACATTCACTATACACACTACACAAACACACACCGCATTCATTATATACACAAACACACTGCATTCACTATATACACACTGTAACGGATTGACGGGCACCCCGACTGGGTACCTCTGTTGAAGGATGCTCCTAGCGGTTCCTGAGGACTCCAAGCACTGCAGCAGACACCACAACCACCGAACCAGAGAAGCATATGAATGCTCTCAAGCATATGAATGCTGTAAAAAGCTGAACAGGAAAAGCATACAATCAGCGTACACTCCTGGCAATCAGCATACAATCCAATTCCCCCAATAACGAGACGACACTTCGTTTTGAGGTCAAGCAGAACTGACTGTACTGGCACATTCAGCCTCTTTTATTCCCAATCCACAAACATAGTACTTCCCACAGGGTTTTACAGAACAACCAATCAATACGTACAATACACATAGATACTCCCACACAAAATCCTCCCCTCTGCCTGTGATATGATTACTGAACACAATGGGTAATATAATTATCACAGACAGAGAAATACAGTTTTAGAAAACATATCACAGGGACCCCAAAACATGCAATAACCCCATATAAAGTATATCCTCAGAACCGGGGGATCAGGGTGAACCACATATCCATAATTCACCCAGATCTGTTCGGTAGTTTGGAAGATACAGTTTAACGCAGATTCCGCAGAACATATACAGATTGTATAAAAAATAATTACTGTATAATGTGTCCCCTGTTGTATAGTTTAAAACTACTGCACGATGTCTTTGTGCACCAAATACCGGCGAGATGGCACCGTGTAGAAAAGTCACAACAGTGTCTGTGAGTTAAAATGGCCGCCATCCATTGTTCTCACCATGTGCTTCATCCATTGTTCTCACCATGTGCCTCTGATACATGAAATGTCGGCCACCCAGTAACTCCACAGTATGTCCCAAGATGGTTCTTAAAGGGCCAGTAGCAGCATAATAAAATACAATATGCCCAAATCAGTTCCTAGAAGGGCAATACATCCCAGGGCCATAGTCGCAGGGCAAGAGGCTGGCAAGCAGTCCTCTCCAGGCACAAGTGGCGGGGCTGGTTCCGCCACACACACAAACACACTGCATTCACTTTACGCACACTGCATTCACTATACATACACACAAACACTCACTGCATTCACTATACATACACACAAACACTCACTGCTTTCACTATACATACACACAAACACTCACTGCATTCATTATATACACACTGCATCAACTACACAAATACACACAGCTCCCCTGTCTAAGCACACTGCATCCACTACATCTGGCATGTATATTTTAGGCATTTACCTTTAGAAATAGTTTATTTTTTCAAAATGGTAAATATACAGAATATCGTTAAGTTATCGGCTATCAGCCTGAAAGTTCAGAGTATCGGCTTTAAAAAATCAATATCGGTCGATCCCTAGCTCAGACCTTCTATCTTTGTCAGAAGTAGTCTTTGTGAAGTGGCTCCTGACAGACGCTAAATAAGAAGTTAAATTGATCTAAACTGGTTCGACTACCGGTAGGTACCATAACTGGTACCATAACAATTACATCACATTAAAGTGTAATATGATTCAGACATATTAAAAAATTGCAAGGCAAATAAAAGCAAGGATGTTTTTAACAAGTTTACGCACAATGCTGTAGTGGTCTGGTGGATTGCAGACCCACATTACCCTACAACCGCATTTTTCAATTCAGATATCAAATTTTAAAAATCAGAACAGTGTGCCTGAAAAGCTTATCTTTGTATCAATCTACATATCTATATCTTACCTGCTTCATGACTGGAGAACTGTCCCACCCATTTTTCTGCTGCCCCAAAAACAGTCAGAATTTATGTGGATAAGGCTACAGATCCATTTAACCTTTTTAATATGCCAGCATTAACCTTACAACAACCTGCTAGCTTTTCGGGAGGATACTCAACAGGCAGTTCATGCAACATGGTAACCATGAGTAAACACCAATGTGCTTACTGCCATCAGTCCTCAGCAGTCTGTGGCTCCCCAAGCTATTTTGGCATCTCCGCTATGTCTTCTGACTGTGCTGGCAAGGAAGTACCACCTTTTGTGACAGAAAAAAAAAAAAGCAAAGACACACTACAAGCCTTTAAATATTTCCTACCACATGTCTCTGCAACAATGTATCCATATCCAGGGCCGGACGGGGCCAAAAATTCAGCCCGGGCAATTAAAGGCAGAGCAGCCCACTATTAGGGGCGGGGCCAGAAAGGGGGCATGTCATGTCACCACCATTGACACGCACACCCCCTTCCCCCCCACCAAATGAGTATGTTTAATGTGACGCTCCTCCAGAGCCTCCAGTGCTCCTGGCTAAAATAAATGCCATGATTTTTTTTTGGGGGGGGAGAGGGGGGTTGAGTTTGTGCTGTGTTTGCTGGCGATTTGTCTCTGGTGTCCTCAATAGTGGGATACCAGAGATCAAAACAGGAACCGGACTGTTAAAGAGTGTTGTGCATGGGTGGGGATGGGGATGTTCCTTGTGTTGTTGTATATGTTTGGACGTTGCATGTGTGTAGAGCAATTGTGTGTGAAGGGGTCTGTTTGTGGCGTACTGCATGTGGCTAGGGCCTGTAGTGTGTGTGTCTCTGGGTTGTAAAGTATGTGTGTTTGTGTGTGTGTATTTATATAGGGCCTGTGGAGTGTGTGCATGTAAGGAGCTGTACTGTGTGTTTGTGAGTGTATCTAGGGGCTCTAGTGTGTGTTTGCATATAGGAGCTGTAGAGCACATGTGTATAGGGGGGATAATGTATGCATAGGTGGTGTGGTGTGTACAGGGGGTGCAGAATATGTATTTATAGGGGATATAAATTAGTGTGGATGCATGCAGGGGGTGTAATGTGTGTGTTTATAGGGGTATAACGTATGAGAGTGCAGGGAGTGTAGTGTGTTTGTGTGTTAGTGCAGGGGGTGCTGTGTGTGTAGTGTGTTAGTGCAGGGGAGCAGTATGTTTGTGTGTTAGTGCAGTGTGTGTTAGTGCAGGGGAGCAGTATGTTTGTGTGTTAGTGGTGCAGTGAGTGTTAGTGCAGTGTGTGTTTGTGTGTTAGTGCAGGGGAGCAGAATGTGTGTGTGTTAGTGGTGCAGTGAGTGTTAGTGCAGTGTGTGTTTGTGGGTTAGTGCAGGGGAGCAGAATGTGTGTGTTAGTGGTGCAGTATGTGTTAGTGCAGTGTGTGTTTGTGTGTTAGTGCAGGGGAGCAGAATGTGTGTGTGTGTTAGTGGTGCAGTGAGTGTTAGTGCAGTGTGTGTTTGTGTGTTAGTGCAGGGGAGCAGAATGTGTGTGTGTTAGTGGTGCAGTGAGTGTTAGTGCAGGGTGCAGTGTGTGTAATGTGTTTGTGTGTGTATATGTCCTTTAATTATTATTATTAAAAAGTTAAAAAAAAAATCAATTTATTCCCCCTTTTAACTTTGCAGGGGGGAGGGAGCATTCACAAACCTGGTGGTCCAGTGAGAGGGGGCTACGCCACACACACAACCCAGGTGGTCCAGCGGCAGGTAATTTAGTCTGTACCCCGCAGGGTACAGACCATCTCTCTCTCCCTCTCGCGAGCGCCGTTTTTTCAGAGCGTTGCCGCAGGTTACCATGGCAACGCTCTGATAATCTCGGAGCTCGCGAGAAGAAGAGAACGGAAGCTGCTCCGCGTGCGCGGAGGGAGACCGGCTCACTTCCCGATCTCCCCTCCGGCCCTTGGTGGGATAGAACTCCATCTTGAGGCCGGTGCTGCTGCGCATGGGCCGACAAGGGAGATCTCTTGATCTTTGCTGCTGGCCTCGGCCCATGGCCATCGCGGCCCACCGGGCATTTGCCCGGTTTGCCCGATGGCCAGTCCGGGCCTGTCCATATCTGGCCAACTCCCTTAACTGCTGAGAAGTGGTTCTCTCTTAATGTTATAGGGGAATTACTTCTTACCTAAATCTCCTTTATGGCACTAGCTACTATTATATACAGGCTG
Source organism: Pelobates fuscus (assembly GCF_036172605.1). Lineage (NCBI taxonomy): Eukaryota > Metazoa > Chordata > Amphibia > Anura > Pelobatidae > Pelobates > Pelobates fuscus. The sequence goes on along the minus strand of NC_086317.1, from coordinate 291,912,206 downwards.
GGCTGGCGTATATGCTTGATGACCTACAGTTGCAACAGACTGATGCTGTAGCCTGTGATTCTGGTGGGTGGTTGACTCCCTGTGGAATAAGTCAGACAGTCACACATGCTCAGTTACAGGCAGACAGTCACAGAGCCAACACACAGTTAAAGGCACACAATCACAAACAGTTACAGGCACACAGTCACACACACAGTTGCAGGCAGACAGTCACACACACAGTCACAGGCAGACACTCACGGACGCTGATAGGAACACACACACTCAGTTAAAGGCAGATAGTCACACATACAGGCACAGCTACTGAGACACACACAATTGGAGTCATACACAGTCAAACAGGCATACACAAAGGCAGACAGTCACACACACACACACAGGCAGGCAGTCAGTCACGCACACACACACACACACACAGGCAAACAGTCACACACAGGCAGTCACCCACACAGGCAGGCAGACAGTCACACACACACACTCACGCAGGCAGGCAGGCAGACAGTCACACATGCAGACACATAGGCAGGCAGTCACACAAACAGGCAGGCAGACAGTCACACACACACACACACACACACACACAGGCAGGCAATCACACAAACAGGCATTCAGACACACAGACAAACAGTCACACACAGGCAGGCAGTCAAACACACACACACATACACACACACACAGACTTACCTCTTTCTGTTATGGCTGGAAGGGGGAGTGGATGCAGTTGGTTGTTGGGGAAGCAGGGGCTCCTTCCTTCTTCCTGTGCAGGGGCTTCGGGTAGGTATTATCCCCGCCTCTGCCTTGCGATAAGCCCTGCCTCCTCCGCGCATTAAGCCCCGCCGCCTTGATTTTACTTTTTTTTTATACAAAAAAAGGGGTGTACCAGCGCTAATATTCAAATAGGATAAAGTGACAGGATAGTCCAAACCAATCTATATGTATACAATGCTGCTTTAACACCTAAGTCTTATTTTGTACAATAGAAACAAAAATCTTGGGTAGGTGAAGCGCTATTTCAAGGTAATAGTAATGGAAGTGATGGAGAATAAAAGTACACGTAGAAGTACCTTGGGTATTCTTTATGTATATATTCATGGTAGTTAATGTTTAGTTCCTATAAAAACATAAACATAACAAACAAAGTGCAGACTGTATTACACAATTGTAAATAAAAAGGAAAAGAGAGAATTCCCACTCACAATTTTTGGAGCTAAAATATAATAGCTCAATAGTAGCTCTCTTGGGGTCCGTAAAGGCAACCCTCACCCTCTTGTTTCCTATAAGGATGGAAAAAGCACATATGGTGCAATACTGTAGATCTTATGCATAAAAGATAACTGAGATGGGGTACTCACAAGCTTAGAGCCATCCAAATCGGCTCTAATCCAATCGCTTATGTGGTTAAGGACCACACACCTTCTTTAAAAATAGCAGGGAGAATGCCAATAGTATGTTTTATAAAAAAAAATTAATATACTTTATTATTGACAGTAAACATATTAATATATATATATATATATATATATATACAAAATACCAAAGCCAGGCACTCCTCCGTATTTGTAGTTTAAGTATTCTGAGCCTAGGTGCAGTCCCGCGTTATATATATCAATAGGTAGTAAAGGGAGCACACTAGGTCTTGAAAATTGTGCAAAAAGTATTTATTGCATTCAAAAAAGAATACAACGCTGTGGTACAGCAAATCAACGTTTCGACCCTGCTGGGTCTTTATCAAGATCACGATAATCTGATAAAGACCCAGCAGGGTCGAAACGTTGATTTGCTGTACCACAGCGTTGTATTCTTTTTTGAATGCAATAAATACTTTTTGCACAATTTTCAAGACCTAGTGTGCTCCCTTTACTACCTATTGATATATATATATATATATATATATATATATATATATATAAACAATACTAAATAGGCATAAAATCCAATAATCCAAAGTCTCACAGTCTCTCCAGGGACGCGTTCTCAGCTGGATGTAGTGAAAACGTCTCTAGTGGATCTTCCCCCCTCTAAGTGGTAAATGATTGGTGTCCCGCTTGTATTTTCGCAGGCAATCACCATAGAAGTGGTGACGCCCTGCGATTCTATCCTCTTTCATTTTTTTACTTCCAGGTTTGTGTTTCGTCACGTCATTTCCGGTTTTTCTCTTTGCTTGCCGATACGTCATTTCCTTGCGTTCCACCTTGCAGTTCACTTGTTTTTTTTTTTAGTCACTCAGCAGATTATATAAAGGAATCGTTACAATACAAAATGTGGGCTAGTGCCCATAACGTTCTCATGCATGTACAAAAGCAGTAACACTTGGTTTGGTGCAGTGATCTGCCGAGTGTTTTTTTTTTTTTTTCTATAAGAGGTAACATGTTAAATTACATAATATGCAAACAGTAATACAAAGAAGACCCCTTGGCACATATATATGAAACAATCAAGAAGCTTAAGGTGACTATAGTTCGAACAAGTAAGGTGTGTATTGCTGATATTACATTTGTTTAAGTACAAATATGAAGTAGGTATGCCGCTAAGGTCTATGCTATAAAAACATTTAAGGAGTGCAGTTGCTTATATTGCTTAACCTAAGAGGTTAAAAAGGTTATACATGCTGATAACATGCAGCGATATGAACAGTAACATAAACATCGGGAGTTGGCATAAAACATAGGTTGTGCTTGTAAACAGACTGCCTAACTATGAGCACCTGGATAGGACATGAAAACATTGTTTAGCAATGAAAAGCTAGCCCCTATACTAGGTATATAAATTAAGCTTAGTATCTGGCCGGGCTGACATAACGTATGATTATATAGCGTGCGTGTATAGTAAGTGGGGTAGGCATTGCCAGTGCCTGGCACATGGGCCACTCTCAGTAAAAAGGGCCAAACTCGGTGGAAAGAAAGAACTAGGCCAGTGAGCAAGGGTAAGATTTCATGGGCTGTGGGCGTTGGGGTGTCTGAGTGTGCTCTATACCAGGTAGTTGTCTTGGTAGACGCCCGGGAGTAAGTGTCAGGTCGGCCTAAGCGTATGGCATAGGGGAGTCTTATATTGAGACCGCCGGTGGGCGATTATGTTGGTCGGTGTGACAGCGGTGGTCGCTGTGAATGGGTGATTTTACGCCTGGCTATGGCATTATTCTCGGCGTGTCGGGCTGAGCTGGTGTCAGGCGGGGGGAGGTGATGGGCCATGGTCTATGTACCTTCTATTTGTGTAGCAGGTCACTACCTGTACCATGTGTTGGCATTCTGAGGTAACACAAAGTAAATACATTCCCTACCATACAAGATAAGTAAAATCGAAAGAAAAAGTAAGAAAAATCAACAGGAAAAGTTTTGAGGCAGTTCGTCCTTCAGACTTTGGGGTATTCCGCCTCGGTGCCATCTGGTAACGGTTATCAGTCTGCTTCAAGTGGTTCCCGCTGTGGTCGGGACTTCTTTGGGAGTGCGTGGGACGAAAGGAGTCACTCTTTCAGGGTTCCATTGATGCGATGGCCCACCTGTACCCGCCGTCTCAGCCGTGTGTAAGGAGTCGTGCGTTAGTCTTAAGATGGGCATCAGAGCTGCCGCTTCTTGTATGTCGTAAATCTCATGCTTGTCAGACCCATGTAGTATCTGCAGTTTTCTGGTCTGTAGCCATCTATATCTCAGTCCTTTCTTCTGTAAGAGCGTCGTGAGTGACTTAAGCGATCTCCTCCAGGCTAATGTGCCCCCTGTGAGGTCGGCATAGAAGGTTAATTCCATCGTTTGGAATTTGTAGGGTGAGCAGTCCCTGGTCGCCGCTGCAACCGCTAGTTTGTCTGCGTGGTTCTGGAATCTGATTATTAGGTCGCGTGGCGCTGTGCTTGGCGCTTGGGCCGGTTTTGGAGCCCGAAAGAAGCCGTCCAGTTGGACGTTTCTGGCCTGTTTTGGTTGCAGCAGGGCCGCCAGGAGGCGTCTCAAAACGTGTGGCAGTTCAGTAGTTGGAATGTCTTCAGGGACACCTCGTACTTTCAGGTTATTAGCCCGGCGTGCATCTTCCAAGGCCGCAAAGCGGCGTTCATGTGCCGCGTTCTGGCTTTGTAGCTCTAGGACCTGTTGTTGTAGCGTTGTGATGTGGTCTGAGCTAGCTCTGGTAGTAGTTTCCAGTGCTCTCATACGGCCAGTCAGGCCTTGTATGTCGGCCCGGAGCGAGGCTACGTCTGACTGGAGCGTCTTTGGCAGGTCTGCGAGGAGCGATTTTAAAACCGCAGTGGTGACTGGTGAGCCGTCTCATTTCTGGGCTATTGATGCCTGCTGCTGTGCTAGGTAGAGGTCGGCCACATCTCCCTCTGAGGAGAAATCATCCGATAGTTCGGAGTATGTGTCCGGGTGAGCGGCCATTTTGGGCCCTGCGGCCTCGCGTGTCTGCCTTAGGAGCTCCGCGATGTTTGGCCCTTGTCTCGGCTTATCTGGTTTCAGTTTTTTCGTTTTTCGCCCCATCTTGGTCACTGGGCTCTGCTCGTTGTGGGTAGAACCCCAGATCGTAATTTTGATGCCCGAAATTGGTATGCTTTTGGGCAAATTTGCAGGAGCTCTCGTGCCATGCGTCCACTCCGCTCGGTTGCTAAGCCACGCCCCCACTTGTTTTTTCAATGCGATTTCCGGACCAGCATTTACATGAAAGGGGTGGAATACAATTAATATACACCTCATATTCCACAGACTAGTAACATTTTATGGAAAATTCATATCTGTTAGAAATTTAGACGGCTGGTCAGCTCTTAAAGAAATATAATAGAGGAGGTATAGGAGTCTGATATAATTACTAAAATCTTATTTTGACAGAATTTAATATCAATAAAATATAAATATAATTTAATATAAATATAATATAAATATAAACTCTGACACATTCTAACTCTGACACATTCTATTTCATAGACCAGTAAAATTTCATAGAAAATTCACATATTCTAAAAATTCAGATGGTTAATAGTCTTTGAGGAGTTATAATAGACGAGGAATAAGAGTCTAATATTGCTAATGCCATCTTGTAATAACAGCGCCTAAAACCAAGAAATGTAAAAACAGACCCCGGCTCCTAAGCATTAAAACCATATACTATATAAAAAATGATAAAACATAGCATAGTAACAGGAAGTAAAAAGTTATATAAACTGATAGCACCTGAAAACTTCCTAAAATAGATATACAAAAGCGGTAAAAGGGGGCATATATGATCTTAACAGTGAAGGAAGGGATAAGACCTTAAGAATATGAAAGACTCTATTTCAAGAAATGACACATCTCAGAATAATTAATCCTCCACCCGGGTACCTGTTTTAGCTCCCCTGACACCGGCCATGTGCGAGCTGTGTTGGCCACATGGTATCTCCTGGTCCATGGTGCCCTGTGCGGCCGCACAGCTCGCACACCCCTAAGGCCGGCCCTGGTGATATGTCTCTGCCCCACCTGCTATGCTCTACCTCACCGGCCCACAGCAGCATGGAGGGAGGCAGGAGAGGACCCGGGGAGCTCTAGCCAGCAGCTCTGCCGGGTTTCTCTCGTGAGATCTGAGCGTTGCCCCGCAGGCTAGAGTTTACTCTCCACTGGACCACCAGGGATGGCACATGGCAGCAAGGATCCCCCCTCCCTACATAAGGTAAGAAGGGAGGGGGCATATTTACTAATCTACCCCCACCTCCACCTCCACAATCCCTCCAAACATGCAGCACACACACAGCACACATACAACACCCTCACACACACAGCACCCTCACACAGCACACAAACAGCACACAAACAGCACCCACACCCACACAACACCTACACACATACAGCACCCTCACACACACAGTACACTAACAGCACCCTCACAAACACACACACACACACACACACACACACACACACACACACACAGCACCCTTACAAACACACAGCACCCTCACACACACACACACAGCACACTCACACACAAATAGCATCCTCACACACAGCACACTAACAGCACCCTCACAAACACAGAACACCCACACACATCACATAAACAGCACCCTCACACACACAGCACCCTCGCACACCACACTAAGAGGACCCTAACAAACACACACACACAAACATCCTCACACATACACAGCACACTGCCAGCACCCTCACACACAGCACACAAACAGCACCCTCACACACAGCACACTAACAACACCCTCAAAAACAGGCACACACAAACACCCTCACCCACATAGCACACTACCAACACCCTCACACACACATCACACTAACAGCACCCTCACACACACACACACACATACATACATATACACACGGCGTGTGTTTGTGCTTTAGGGTGCACACCCTAATGCAATAGGCTGCGCACGCCTACGGCCTCAATGGAGTTTTGCAGGCATTGTCACCACACCATTGTTGTCTGACAGGAGGAAACATAAGATGGAGTTAGTGACCAGTTGTATGATCCACTCATTCTCTTGTCAGAGTAGGTAGTTCACTTCTACATTTCCACCAGCAGCAAAATCTGTCACAGAGGTGCAGACAGTGAACTTCCCGAATTGAGGCACTATTTTGAAACTTTTTTTTTAGTGGGATCTCCAGACATCTAGCGGTTTCGCTGTTCCCTACCATCTCTATGTGCCATCAACCTTAAACATCTCGCCCCCAACAACACTGCTATCGGCATCATCCACACGCAGCACCGCCAGCAGTTTTTACTTTTTGCATAGCTTGTAATAAGTGTTAGTGTTGCATTTATCCTCTTCTGCCATGTGTCTTTCCAATCACCATTTCAAACAGCTTAGCTTTATTTCTTGCACCTAGTCCCAATCCTAATCCTATTCCTAAACCTAGTGAAAACATTACAAGTGGGGTATTAGCAACAGAGATATCTATATGAGAGAAACTATTTCCTGGCTCTGGCTGTTGGGTATAATGAGGGAACACAAAATCGGTTACCATCGTGTAGGGAGGATTCCTTCTCCAAACATCAATCAGTGGCTCCCAAGCAGTATTATGTTTATGGCCAAAACCTGTAATGAATGCTGCCGCCAGACTGATTTTCCTCTCTAGTCGGTACTCTCACACCTCACCCCTCTGTCAGTCCTTACATTGGCTTCCTGTATCCTATAGGAGTCAATTCAAAGTGTAACCCATACCTGAGTGCAAACCCAAAGCACTGAACAATTCTAGTCACTCTTATATCTCATCACAGATCCATAGGTATGGCCCTTCTCGGTCTCTCCACTCTGCCCGTGACCTTCTCCTGTGCACTGCTTGAACCCATACGGCCAACTCACGCTTGCAGGACTTCTCAGCTCCCTTCCTATGGAATCGTCTGCCTACCGCCATCAGACTCTCCCCTAGTCTTCAATCGTTTAAGAAGTGCCTTAAGTGCCTCCCAGACTAACCTCTGCCTTACATACCTGTCTCTTGCTCTCTCCTAGGGCAGCACTCTACTCTCTCCTACAGCTCTGCTTCTCAATGTCCAAATACTGTAAGTAAAAGCATGAACCTAATTAAGGCATCGCTGTAATGCTATGTACGATTGAAATAGGCTGTATTTGCATTAGTAGTGAAATTTGCCGTATCTGAACGAACAAACTTACAGTTTTGTAGAGAAATAAAGTTAAATAAATAAATAAAATGTGTGAACAGTAACAGCTGCGGGACACAGAGGTACCCTATGAGCTTCGAGGGAGGAGGCTCTTAACTAGAGTGAAGTAAAATTAATACTTGCATGGGCCGCACTAGGCCAAGCCCAGCTTGTCTGGAGGTTAGGAAATTTGTGTTGATGACTTTTGAACTGGAAGTAGATAAACCAGACAGTCTCAGCCCAGAGAAAGGGGCGACCTGTGTATTTATAGCAATACCCCCTCCCACAACTACAGTCTCCACCCACAGGTTTAGCCTTTCCATATATATTTATTTATTTAAATCTGTATATTTATATAACCATACAAAAACAACTTGCACTCACGGTCTTAGATTAATTAAAAGTATTTCTTTATTGGAGTTATTCCATTAAAAATCGGCATTTCAGCCCCCGCTCTAGGATTTCCTCAGGATCAACAACATACAACACATAAAAAAACATTCTTAAATAGCCCTTAAATCAGAAATAATTGACCCCCCTCCAGCGTGCCTCGGGACGTTGTGCGCATGCGTGTACGCGCCACAACCGGAAGTTACGTGACCATGCAAGGTGCGTTGCTATGGATACCCATAGCTTCGTACCGCACCATAGAAACAATGATAAACAAAGAAATGTGGACACCATAAGAAGAATTGATCGATAAATCATTGAAAGTGAAGTAACCGGTCAAGCATAGAACAATAAAAAGAATCAAAGTCAGAGTATTAAAAAGTGGTACTAATATGAGAACAATATAGTTATTGAAAGTACCATGGGCACTATCACAAGGAGCTTTTTAATGGAATAAATACAATAAAGGAATACTTTTCATTCATCTAAGACCGTGAGTGCAAGCCGTTTTTGTATGGTTGTATTTTTGGGCTATGGCTTTTTTTTTTTGAAAATTTAAGTTTATTGAATTTTCAACAAGTCATGGTGATGGGGGGTGGGGGGGGGGATACAGAAGATAAAGAGGAGGGGGGGGAAACGACATACGTTTACATTACAAGTTGGTATTGCATTCCCAATATAGTATTACAAACCATTTATGACAGGCATACTTTAGTATATTGAGGTCAGTCATGAATAGCTGTACTTCAGAGTGGTGATTACCATACGTTCTGCACCCGGCACTTTTTTCAAGGACGTTTTGTATTTTGTATTTTTCTGGGAGTTCTAGCCCAACTCCCAACTTTTGATGGCTTTTTAAGATTTAATTTGACATCAATGATGGACAATATGGATGAATTTTTGATGCAAGCGGGGGGATATGCAGAGCAAGCAGAAACTCTTCAATTTTCCCAAGAGGAAGCTAAGGTCATACTTTGGGTACAGATAAGTTATGAATCACCGCATAATGTCACAGCAAAGGACATATATTTTCAACTATTAAGACTTCATAAAAGACGCATTGATTTGGACTTGCATTGTCTATTTCTCTAGGACTATTACAAAGCCAAGAGAATTACGAGGGGATTATTATAATGAATATACCAACTATAGGACTTGCTAAGGCAAAGGTGTGTAGAGATTGGATGGCGGTCCTGAATAAAGCATCTTTAGATCTCATGTTAATCATTATACAGGATGTTAAAACAGACCTAGAGGATATAACACGCAAAATTGTAGAGAAGGAAATAGAACATGCCATCCTACTCTCCACTACTGAGGGAACAAAATTATCGGACAAACTGAGAGACGAACTCTTAAAGTACAAAAACTATCTCATCAAATTAAAAAAATCAAAGTTTGAACGTGTCCATTTGGATTATCAAGAGTGTATACAAATGGCTTACGGGGAACCGACACTAGGTCCCCCTCCCACATTTAGTTTAATAGTCTCTACTCAGGGGACACAGGTGGGGGCATGGAGGACACTATGTCCCCCCATCTAGTTTTTTTTATTAATCCCCATTGTGTGGGTTGGAAGGGGACACTAGGCGCCATATATTTTAATAACCCCCACTGCTGGGGGGAAGGGGCCCACAGAGGGTCTGTGGAAGGGGGAGAAAGAGACACAAAAAGGGACTAAGATAAGAAAAAGACAAAAACAGTTTGCAGTTTTTTGAGGGGGGGCAGGTGGCTGATCTTGCCAAGGGCTCAAAATAGTCTTGCACTGGCCCTGCTCAAAGCACAACAAGTAGGGTCAGGAGAGAGGACTTAATCTCCCTTACACTAATATGGGGGTCATATTGACCCCTGTAGGCCTAGGGTAAGGAGGGACATGGGGGTATTTAGGAAGCAGCGTGGAGCTGACTATTTTTAAATATTACAAGGAGGGAGTCACATGTTCGACATGGACGACATGTTCGTCACAAAACGAATGCTCAAGTCTACTACATACAGTCTATGCTCTTGCACTTAAAGCTCGGAATCAATTCTCTGTCTGTTTAAATATAAATATTTCCGCCTCTATATTACAGTATTACAGTACTTGCTTGTGCTCGTTAGAGTTTATTTCTTATTTTCCTTCTTGTCTCCTCCAAATGTATTGGTTAAATTCTACTTTTAATTTTTATATCTTTTCAGTTGTATCCTTTTGGGGTATTGTTGTAGTACATCCATAACTTTGCATGCATTTTCACATCACATGATTATCAAGTGGCCTGGTAGTTCTGGGTCTGAATGCATGTTTTCACTTGCTTTCATGACTGATAAGTGAAACATAATTTAGATTTTCTGATTATATTGCATATTGTTGCATTAATTTAAAATCTTGAGAAGGTATGGCGGGGTTGAAATGTCAACCACTGCATGTATATTTATTTGTTTATCTATTTACACATTAAGCCTACAAATTGTAAAACCTGTGCGTGCAACCCTGATCTTTCCTGCTAAATAGTCCTTCACCTAGGAAAGTGTATGCTTCTGTAGATACATACTGTATGTATCATGAGATATTTAACAGACATGGAAGAACTTGACCATGCCTCCACTTTACACTGATGTCAGCAAATATAAGGTCTATGTTAAGATATGCCCAGAAGTTCAGTTTGTAATTGGTGCTACATTGATAATACTGATTACAAACTATACTGCTCACATTTTTAATATGGGAAATGTACCGGGATTTGTTTTTGCCAGGACAAGCTCAAAACTCATGTTTATGGCAAAATGGCAATTATAATACATTGGTGCATATAATAAACACACAGAACAAAAATGGCAGGGTTATTCCCTTCGCTATTTGAGCGTGCAATGTGCAATTCCCTTATCAATTGCTACCAATACTTAGTTTGGTCAATATTACTAGTTGAGAGGAATACACAGGGTTAATGGAGGTGATGAAATATCATTGTATGCATAGCAATGAGTAGAACACGCAGAAAGGAGGTGGGTATGAGGAAAGACATTAAAACAAAGGATCCAGACAGGATCTTCACAGAAATCCTGTATTATGTTACATCCTTGCAGTCAAATTCTCACTGGGTTATACACCGAAATGAGAATATAACATGAAAGCAGCTGAAATGGAAACATAGTGATACCGGATAAACTGACAGAAGCCAAGCACAGAGAGATGGACACAGGTTTCTTCAGGAAGGAAGAGATTCTTTATTCGATTCACCAAACGGGACTCAGAGGGACTAATGTCACCAAAATACAACAAGATCTGAGCCCCGGACAATAGTGTAGGCTCCTTATATAGGCATGTAACTCCACTCATAATCAGCTCCACCCACACATACTATTACCCAATCAATCGAACAAGAACTAACTTCCTGTTTGACCACATGGCTTGCCCAGCACAATGGAGGAGGGGAATACTACATCCTGTATTCTCGCACATGCTCCGTACACTACTGATTGTATCTTTGCCACGTGCAACCAACCAACCGATACACCAGTATATGCACGTACACATGCCACGTGGTAATCTCGGCCTACTAAATTTATTTTCACCGAGATTCCACCACAATAGCTGAATTATATATTTTTCCAGTTCAGCTATTTTGACCTCAAAGGGCCACTCCACAGTCAAAAACATGGAGAAACAAAGAAAAACACTGTTTAGTAGATATATATACCGTATTTTTCGCTCCATAAGACGCACCTCACCATAAGACGCACCTAGTTTTTAGAGGAAGAAACCCAGAAAAAAAATATTCTGAACAAACTGTCCCATAGTGTTTCTTACTATGGGACAGTTTGTACAGAATATTTTTTTTCTCCCCTGTCCCATAGTGTCCCCCCCTCCCATAGTCTTCTCCTCTCTCCCATAGTCTTCACCCACCCCCTCCCCATAGTCTTCACCCACCCCCTCCCCATAGACTTCACCCACCCCCTCCCCATAGACTTCACCCACCCCCTCCCCATAGACTTCACCCACCCCCTCCCCATAGACTTCACCCACCCCCTCCCCATAGACTTCACCCACCCCCTCCCCATAGTCTTCATCCACCCTCTCCCCATAGTCTTCATCCACCCCCTCCCCATAGTCTTCATCCACCCCCTCCCCATAGACTTCATCCACCCCCTCCCCATAGACTTCATCCACCCCCTCCCCATAGACTTCATCTCCCCCCTCCCCATAGACTTCATCCCCCCCTCCCCATAGACTTCATCCCCCCCTCCCCATAGACTTCATCCCCCCCTCCCCATAGACTTCATCCCCCCCCTCCCCAAATACTTCATCCCCCCCCATATACTTCATCCCCCCCTCCCCATATACTTCATCCCCCCCTCCCCATATACTTCATCCCCCCCTCCCCATAGACTTCATCCCCTCCCCCTCCCCCCATATACTTCATCCCCCCTTCCCCTCCCCCATAGACTTCATCCCCCTCCCCCCCTAGAGGTCATCCCCCCCTCCCCATAGACTTCATCCCCCCCCTCCCCATAGACTTCATCCCCCCCCTCCCCATAGACTTCATCCCCCTCCCCATATTCTTCTCTCCCATACTGTCCCCCTCCCCTTGTCCCATAATTACTTACCTGTCTTGCAGCGTTGGCCGGCAGCACAGGGCGCACCGCGGTAGTGGAACTTGACTTTCATGTTCCGGTTTCCGGCGGGACTGAAAGGAAGTGCGCACTCAGCTTGTGCACACTTCCTTTCAGTCCCGCCGGAAACCGGAACATGAAATTCAAGTTCCACTACCGCGGTGCGCCCTGTGCTGCCGGCCAACGCTGCAAGACAGGTAAGTAAAGCTTCATATTCGCTCCATAAGACGCACAGACATTTCCCCTCACTTTTGAGGGGAAAAAAAGTGCGTCTTATGGAGCGAAAAATACGGTATATATATATATATATATATATATTTCATGTATGTACTCATTGGGGGTATATCTTAAAAGAGCTTGTAAAAGCTTGCAAGTCCTCCCCTTTTTCCCTGGAGGAGACTTTCAATCTCTTCGAAGAAAAATAACCAATCAGAGGCATCTCATTGAAAAGGCTCTGAAGAACATGCATGCATCGGATTGTGCCCATGCTTCACTTCATGTGTGTACACATGCTCTTGCATATGGACACACAGAGTTCGGAAAGAATGGTGGTCTAAACTGAGGTCTGAGCACAGGTATGTGAGGAGAGGCATGCACTCTCTTCACTACCATTAGTGCAGGGGAGTTAACAGAAGTAGAAAGGAAAGCTTTGGGATATTCCATAATTTAATAATAAAAGTGACAATTTCTCAAAGAAATCGGCACTTTTAATAAAGTGTCTTTTTTATAGAATACTCCTCACCATACTGCATCTGAAATTGACTTATCTTGATGTACCTTATTTTATGAACAGGGAGTTACTGATTGGCTTAGACCCCAGCTAACTGCTCTAGCCAATCAGCGGCACCCCTGCCCTGTGGCCCTCTGTGCTTCCTGAAAGTCAATTTCAGAAGCCGGATGCAGCTGGGGGAACTGGAGATCCAGCACTAGACCCAACATTTGTGTTTAAACCATTCAATAACTGTTTAATGTCTTGAGGTAAGAAAGCACCCAGGGTCTCCTGGAGCCATGACAACTTTGTTTAGTTTAAGTTGTTATGGGACCGGAGTATTCCTTTGACCTCTTGTCTTACTATATGACATGCTGTATGGAGGTCAAAGCGGTTCTGCCATTGATTATTTTGTATGTCTTATATTGGTTGTGAGTGAATATGCATGGGTTAAACCAGAACATGTTTAAATTGAAGTTGCAAGGTAAACTCAAGGCAGTAATGGATAAATTTGACGGGCAACATGCTTTATCAAGCCTAATGAACATGTTTTCCTCTCTGGACTGTATACCCAGACAAAGAATCTTGCAAACGGGATGCACTGCATGGCCTTAAAAATACTTGGAACTAATCATTTATTGAAATATATATATATATATTTTTTTTACTATGTGTGGTCATAACCACAAGTTTACATGATAGCTTCAAGTATATGTAGAGGTCCAGCCATTTGTTGTTGCACTTGTTCGGTTCTTGTTCTGCTTTTCCAAGCTATCAAGAACTAAATAAATGTAGTTACCTCACAGGCATTTGCTTTCATAGGTGTGTCAACAGTACTGAAATCACTCAACTCGACATCAGATTCATATTTACCAGCTACACCCACTTGACTGACCTCATTAGTCAATCTATCTCTGATATATCCTGATATATCCTGTACCTCGATGTCAAAATTCTTCTATTGATCATAAATCCAAAATATTTCTCCCTATAGAGAACAACACTGCTGCTTAGGTTTACATGAATGGAAAGTAATTAAGAAGTGAATATGAACCATACATAATATTCATCTAGTTATTATTTTGTGTACATTTTGTAGTATTTTCAGTTGCACATAATTTATATGGAGTAGTACTAAAGATTTGATCCTGAAAAGCATACGCAATACAAAATATAATATGTTTATATATCTAAGGAAGCCAAGAATTCTCATTAGTTGCAATAAACACGTACAGGGATATTTACTAAACACTAGATTTTGTCCGAATGGACACAACTCTGTGAAAATGCTCAAATTTCATTGTCTTTAGTAAATATAATACTTATAAAGGTGGAGCGCAAAATCAGATCCACATTCCCACAGGGTCCTTTAAGTGGCTTCAGCGTTTCGCCGAAGCTTCCTCAGGACGTAAAGCACTGCTTTACGTCCTGAGGAAGCTTCGGCGAAATGCATAGACGACGCAGTAACGCACGCCTGTTACGTAGCGACGCAAAAGGAGCGGAGCACCCGGGAAGCTCGGAGAACCCTAACTGATGCCCAGGATTATCTAGCGGTCTGCTTTCCCCGATATATCCGTGGAGGACAAAGGAGAAGCCGACTGCCATTTAACATCGTGCCTGGGCTCAGGCAATTATACAGCATTTGTGAGTAGCAGCTGGGACTGCACATACTCACTTATTTTTTATCTTGTAAGAGGCTTATGGTTTAGGTTATTTTTTTCATTTTTATCTGTATTGTCTGATTTATGTATTTTTCTTAAGATTGACTTTGATCAATTCTCTTCATTGCTAGGAGTGTTTTATGTCTAGTAAACTATTAATAAATACGTGTAATTAAATGTAACTGTGCTTCACTATTATATGCACTTTATTTTTTCCATTTACTCATCTGAGCTGAAGCCACTTAAAGGACCCTATGGGAATGTGGATCTGATTTTGCGCTCCACCTTTATAAGTATTTTGTTTGAGTGTTGGTGTGGGATTTGGGTACACACAGGTGTGCAGCAGCTTTTGGAGACTTAATTGTATATTGGTAGTATACATTTTTTGGGGTGTATTAGGGACTTTGCATATATTTTTCCTTTTCACCTCATTTGTGCTCATAGAGCCATATATTTAGCGCTTTTATATTTGAATTATATCATTAGTAAATATGACAATTGCAATTCTGGTCAGAGTTTGGTAATTGTAACCAAATTTTCACCATTCAAATCTGTGTTATTTGGTTGGGAGCATTCAGTGACAGGTTTAAAAATGTGGCTTTCAACACCAAAACTCAATAAAAAGTACAGGGAGTGCAGAATTATTAGGCAAATGAGTATTTTGACCACATCATCCTCTTTATGCATGTTGTCTTACTCCAAGCTGTATAGGCTCGAAAGCCTACTACCAATTAAGCATATTAGGTGATGTGCATCTCTGTAATGAGAAGGGGTGTGGTCTAATGACATCAACACCCTATATCAGGTGTGCATAATTATTAGGCAACTTCCTTTCCTTTGGCAAAATGGGTCAAAAGAAGGACTTGACAGGCTCAGAAAAGTAAAAAATAGTGAGATATCTTGCAGAGGGATGCAGCACTCTTAAAATTGCAAAGCTTCTGAAGCGTGATCATCGAACAATCAAGCGTTTCATTCAAAATAGTCAACAGGGTCGCAAGAAGCGTGTGGAAACACCAAGGCGCAAAATAATTGCCCATGAACTGAGAAAAGTCAAGCGTGCAACTGCCAAGATGCCACTTGCCACCAGTTTGCCCATATTTCAGAGCTGCAACATCACTGGAGTGCCCAAAAGCACAAGGTTTGCAATACTCAGAGACATGGCCAACGTAAGAAAGGCTGAAAGACGACCACCACTGAACAAGACACACAAGCTGAAATGTCAAGACTGGGCCAAGAAATATCTCAAGACTGATTTTTCTAAGGTTTTATGGACTGATGAAATGAGAGTGAGTCTTGATGGGCCAGATGGATGGGCCCGTGGCTGGATTGGTAAAGGGCAGAGAGCTCCAGTCCGACTCAGATGCCAGCAAGGTGGAGGTGGAGTACTGGTTTGGGCTGGTATCATCAAAGATGAGCTTGTGGGGCCTTTTCGGGTTGAGGATGGAGTCAAGCTCAACTCCCAGTCCTACTGCCAGTTTCTGGAAGACACCTTCTTCAAGCAGTGGTACAGGAAGAAGTCTGCATCCTTCAAGAAAAACATGATTTTCATGCAGGACAATGCTCCATCACACGCGTCCAAGTACTCCACAGCGTGGCTGGCAAGAAAGGGTATAAAAGAAGAAAATCTAATGACATGGCCTCCTTGTTCACCTGATCTGAACCCCATTGAGAACCTGTGGTCCATCATCAAATGTGAGATTTACATGGAGGGAAAACAGTACACCTCTCTGAACAGTGTCTGGGAGGCTGAGGTTGCTTCTGCACGCAATGTTGATGGTGAACAGATCAAAACACTGACAGAATCCATGGATAGCAGGCTTTTGAGTGTCCTTGCAAAGAAAAATAAATAATTGAAATGGGTATACATTTGTTTTTTGTTAAGTTGCCTAATAATTATGCACAGTAATAGTCACCTGCACACACAGATATCCCCCTAAAATAGCTAAAACTAAAAACAAACTAAAAACTACTTCCAAAAATATTCAGCTTTGATATTAATGAGTTTTTTGGGTTCATTGAGAACATGGTTGTTGTTCAATAATAAAATTAACTCCTCAAAAATACAACTTGCCTAATAATTCTGCACTCCCTGTACTGGATTCGGTATATGTGTGTACAAAGCACCAATTTTAAACTCAATATGGACCAAACACATCCAGCAGGATGCATGTTCTCAAATTATAGACATCTGCTTGTGGCAAAAGATGGGAAATATGCTACAAACCACTATATTGATATTGATGAGGAAGAACAGGTGTTGGAGAATATTGGGAACGCTGCACATCTGCGTAATATATTAATTATTGGAGAATTGTATTACCCAGACCTAAATTGGAATAGAGATAGTTATAGTTCAGCTAGAGGAATCAATGATGACCTTAATGTCACAATTGGTCAAAGCACCCAATAGAAACAATGTTTGTCTAGACATGGTTTACAATGAACAATATTGATATTTTATCCAGAAAAAGATGTTGCGCTAGAGTATTGATCTTTTGTCACACATTCAAGTAATTGAGCACTTGTAAAATAGTGATACACATAATATGGTGTCTTTTGAAATAAACTCAAAAATCTAATGCACATGGGTATGCTAAATTATGTAATATTAAAAAGTCCAATATCAATTACATAAGGGCAGCTTTATAACTCACTGACCGAAATAAACTCTTGGGTGAAAACAAAACAAACCACAGAGGATAAATAGAATATCTGTAAACATATACAGGGAGTGCAGAATTATTAGGCAAGTTGTATTTTTGAGGATTAATTTTATTATTGAACAACAACCATGTTCTCAATGAACCCAAAAAACTCATTAATATCAAAGCTGAATATTTTTGGAAGTAGTTTTTAGTTTGTTTTTATTTATAGCTATTTTAGGGGGATATCTGTGTGTGCAGGTGACTATTACTGTGCATAGTTATTAGGCAACTTAACAAAAAACAAATATATACCCATTTCAATTATTTATTTTTACCAGTGAAACCAATATAACATCTCAACATTCACAACATTCTTGCGACCCTGTTGACTATTTTGAATGAAACGCTTGATTGTCCGATGATCACGCTTCAGAAGCTTTGCAATTTTAAGAGTGCTGCATCCCTCTGCAAGATATCTCACTATTTTTTACTTTTCTGAGCCTGTCAAGTCCTTCTTTTGACCCATTTTGCCAAAGGAAAGGAAGTTGCCTAATAATTATGCACACCTGATATAGGGTGTTGATGTCATTAGACCACACCCCTTCTCATTACAGAGATGCACATCACCTAATATGCTTAATTGGTAGTAGGCTTTCGAGCCTATACAGCTTGGAGTAAGACAACATGCATAAAGAGGATGATGTGGTCAAAATACTCATTTGCTTAATAATTCTGCACTCCCTGTATATACGAAAAGTACTCTTCTCGTGACAAATCATTAGGTAACAAAAATAATAATAACAAATAAATAAATAAAACCAACGTGGCTTAGTAGGTTGATAAGCCAAGGAATTAATAATAGAAATTTAAAGCATTTAAATCAGATAAAGCAAAGACCACCTACAGTGCCTTGCAAAATATTCACCCCCTTGGTATTTTTTTTGTGTTTTGTTGCCTCACAACCTGGAATTAACATTGATTGTTTGAGGATTTGCATCATTTAATTTACAGAACATGCCCACAACTTTAAAGATTTTTTTTTTTTATTGTGAAGCAAACAACAAATAGGACAAAATAACAGAAAAAGTCAATGAGCATAACTATTCACCCCCCTAAAGTCAATACTTTGTAGAGCGACATTTTGCCGCGATCACAGCTCCCAGTCGCTTTGGATAAGTCTCTATGAGCTTGCCACATCTTACCACTGGGATTTTTGTCCATTCCTCCTTGCAAAACTGCTCCAGCTCCTACAAGTTGGATGGTTTGCACTTGTGAACAGCAATCTTTAAGTCTGACCACATATTTTCTATTGGATTGGGCATTGACCAGGCCATTCCAACACATTTACATGTTTCCAGTTAAACCACTCAAGTGTTGCTTTAGCAGTGTGTTTGGGGTCATTGTCCTGCTGGTAGGTGAACCTCCGTCCTAGCCTCAAATCATGCACAGAGCAGTACAGGTTTTGCTCAAGAATATCCCTGTATTTAGCACCATCCATCTTTCCTTCAACTCTGACCAGTTTCCCAGTCCCAGCTGCTGAAACACATCCCCACAGCATGATGCTGCCACCACCATGTTTCACTGTTGGGATGGTGTTCTTTGGGTGATGTGTTGGGTTAGCGCCAGACATAGCGTTTTCTTTGATGGCCGAAAAGTTACATTTTAGTTTCATCAGACCAGAGCAACTTCCTCCATATATTTTGGGAGACTCCCACATGCCTTTTCCCAAACTCAAAACGTGCCATTTTGTTTTTTGCTGAAAGTAATGGTTTTCTTCTGGCCACTCTGCCATAAAGCCCATCTCTATGGAGCGTACGACTTATTGTCGTCCTATGTACAGATACTCCAATCTCTGCTGTGGAACTCTGCAGCTCCTCTAGGGTTACCTTAGGTCTCTGTGCTGCCTCTCTGATTTAATGCCCTCCTTGCCCGGTCCGTGAGTTTTGGTGGGCGGCCATCTCTTGGCAAGTTTGCTGTTGTGCCATGTTCTTTCCATTTGGTTATGATAGATTTGATGGTGCTCCTGGGGATCATCAAAGATTTGGATATTTTTTTTATAGCCTATCCCTGACTTGTACTTCTCAACAACATTGTCCCTTACTTGTTTAGAGAGTTCCTTGGTCTTCATGGCAGTGTTTGGTTAGTGGTGCCTCTTGCTTAGGTGTTACAGCCTCTGGGGCCTTTCAAAAGGTGTGTATATGGAATGACAGATCATGTGACACTTAGATTGCACATAGGTAGACATCATTTCACTAATTATGTGACTTCTGAAGGTAATTGTTTGCACCAGAGCTTTTTATGGGCTTCATAACAAAGGGGGTTAATACATATGCACATGCCAATTTTCTGTTTTCTATTTCTAAAAAATAGTTTTATGTATATATTTTTCTCATTTCACTTAACCAACTTAGACTATTGTCTTCTGATTCATCACACTTAAGGCTTGGTCGTCGAGTGTCTGGAACCCAAATCGGACACTCGACGGCACGAACACCGCTAAAACCTCCAACGTCGTGTAAGTTTGTGAAAACCCACCCGAACAGAGCAGTATTCTCTGGGAATAACTACACGAACGAGGGGATTATTTTGAACTAAACCACCAACACTCTAGTCCTAGGATTTCATATGTTTTGGCTCCTCGAATGGAGACCGACCGCACAGCCCTTTCGTGTGGAACTATTTTGGTCATACACCTCGTGTGCGGTCGGTAAAACTAAGATCACCAGGAAATTGGCGAACCCCTGAATCGATCTGGGTGATTTTTCAATATGTTGTTCACCCAGATCGGGGCTATCAGGGGATATGTAACTTATGAGTGTATGTTAGGGTTTTGGGGTATATCCAAGAATTGGGGAAAAAATTGTTTTTACAACTCAAAGATAATTAAGTTATCTCTCATGCTGAGGGGAGGGAATATGTGTACTGTATCCATCTATTGATTGGCTCATTCTTAATTCTCTGTGGGTGTCTCCCTGGCATGGGAGAATTGCATAAAAGCCAAGTGTGTGGCAATTAAAAAGAGGAGTTCTGCTCCTGATACTGAATGTTGTTCAGTTATTTGGAAGGGTGATGGGAGATTCGCGGATTTGCTTGCTGTTTATGCTGTTCTTCTTGTAATATCCTGCTTGTTCCTGAGTAGCTGTTGGAGTACCAGTGGAGGAGAGTACATGCTAAACTAGCGCTCCGCTACATGCCTCTTTATAAATCAATCATAAAAGCACACCTTGAAAATGCAGTACAATTTTGAGCACCTGTTCTAAAAAGGATATTAAGGTACTATCAAAAGTGCAGAGGCACTTTAATAATGGGAATGGACTACATTAATAAGGGCAATGTAAGATTATTTATTTATTTAGAAAATATTTTACTAGGAGATTTCTCTCGTTTTCAAGTATATCCTGGGTCCACAAAACTTTGCATTAATACAATAGGGTACAATAAAATACAAAACAATATTAATATACAATATATACAAAATTTAACATAGAACAGGTAGGAAATATATAATCAACCATGACAGGTGCATTCTGTTTTGAGGTATGTAGAGAGGGATCTCTTAAAGGACTTTAGGCTTGGGGAAGATTTGAAAGTGTGCGGGAGGTCATTCCATAATTGTGGTGCTCTGTAGGAAAAGAAGGATTGAGCTGCTTTCTTTTTATATTGAGGTAAACTAAATAAAGTGCTGGTACTGGATCGGAGGTTATAGGAGGGAACAGCTGGGGAGAGCATTCTGCTCAGGTAGGGTGGGAGCTTCCCAGAAAAGCTCTTAAACACAAGGCTGGAAAGATGAAGGGTGCGTCTGGATTCCAGCGACAGACAGTTTAGTTCTTTTAGCATGTCACAATGGTGGGTCCTATAATTACACTGAAGCACAAATCGGCAGAACGAGTTATACAATGTATTTTTATTAAGATGGGTTTGCGGTGCAGGTGCATATACTACATCCTTAAACTCAATGATTGGCATCAGCATTTGCTGTACAATCTTTTCCTTTACTGTAGGGCTTAGGCAGGATTTGTTTCTGTACAGGGCACCTAGTTTTGGTAAAGTTTAGATACAAGTTGTTCTATGTGGAGGCCAAAAGATATATTGGGGTCTAACAACATACCCAAGTATTTGAAAGAGTGGACAGCGGTCAGTGTGCAATTTGATTTTGTTTTGATGCATAGATGGGAATGTTGTAATTTGTGTAATTTAGGTACTGTTCCAAAGATCATTGTGACTTTTTTGTCAGTGTTTAGGAAGAGTTTGTTTTTTGCGATCCACTTTTCCACCTCTGTGAACGGATCTTGGTGCACAGCCTCAAGCTGCGGTAGATCGGATTTGGTTGCATAGATTACTGAGCTCTTCTGCGTACATGTGTACATTTGAGGATTTGCAGACATTAGGCAGACCATTTATAAATAATGTGAATAGTAGGGAGCTGAGAATGGAACCTTGGGGAACACCACACGTGACTGGGAGAGAGAGGGTGTCACTGTCAGAAAAGAACACATGATCGACCCAATACATATGATCGAAACCAGGTTAGCGGACAATCACCAATACCTGAGTTTTTACGTTTGTGCAGTAGAATGTCGTTGACTACTGTGTCAAAGGCCTTTGCAAAATCAAGGAAAATTGCTCCAGTTAGGTCTCCTTGTTCCATGCCAGTTTGGATGTCATTGCAAAATTTTAAGAGGTCAGTTGTAGTGGAGTGATTCGGGCGAAAACCTAATTGATCAGGGGTCAGATAGTTAGATTGTTTGTAATGCTTACATAGTTGCGCATGGACGCATTTTTCTAATATTTTCGAAAATACTGGGAGCAGTAAAAGTTAGAAACCAAAGTAATGTCACTGATTTCATGGATAGGCACTACTCTCTCAGTCTTCCTAAGTTTGGGTATGTATCCAGACACCAAGGATTCATCAATTAGGGTTGTGACAGGTTAAGCAATTGCCGGCACACTGAGCTTCAACAGCATTGCTGGGATTTAATCAGGTCCAGATTGGTTTTGAAGAAAAGCTAACACATGTAAATCTGTTCAGAGGGGTAATGATAACTTAAAAAGAGAGTTGACTCTAGACTATATGAGGCCTTAGGCGAAACTTAAACATAAGACCTCCCCCTTGACACCCAGGGATACACGAACGCAAATATTACAATTTAAGTTGTTTTATCCACCCTACTCTTTGCCTACCTTTTGCCAGGAAGGTGGCTTCTCAGTGGTCCATTTGGGATCCAGCACTGCTGGCTGTACTCAGGGGGCTGTAATAAACAGTTTCTGTCTTCCCGTATGTCGTCCTCTGAGCACTTGGAGTAGTAGATCGAACATTACTTTCTCTTTGTGTGGCCGTACATATGGCTTTCCTTTGTAAGAGGTAACCAGATTCTGCAATGTGGTCCTGTGCCAAATCAGAACATGTAGCATTACAGAGCCCCTTGTGTACCCCAAAGCTTGGGTAGTCTCCCTGCAGATTATGTGGAGATGCTGTTGTGCAGCACTGACCCAGGAAGTGCCTCTAGTGGCCGTCTGAGTGACTGCCACTCAAGGTATCCCTAGTCAGTAATTTAAACACTGCCTTTTCTCTGAAAAAAGCTTGCAGGGACATACTATACACACCAGAGCAACTGCATTTAAGATGTAGTTGTTCTGGTGACTATAGTGTCACTTTAATTGCATACTTTTCAAAGTTTGTAATGCTTTAGTTTAGTTTGTATATTTGTTTAAAAGTGTTTAAAAAAATTATTGTGATTGTGATGGATGTCCCTTTAATATGTCTAACCGGTTTGTAATTTTTTCAATTGAAGATATTCTAGCTAATCTTCTTCTTTTGTTATGTGCAGTAGGCTCCTCAGCAGAGGGATGTTTGTTACATCTTGCACGATAGAAAGCTGGGAACAATCTAGGAAAGTAGTTATTTTAATTTGTTAAATTACATTTTTAATTTGTTAAATTACATTTTTAAGTAATTCCTGAGCAATCTAGCCAAAAGGAGAAATATCCAAACTACAGTTAAATTCAAGGTAGTGATTTCAGATTGATATCTAGACTGTTAGACTAATATTCTTGCACACAATAGGTCGTTGCCAGTGTTAATCACAATATTAAGCAGATAATTAAAAGTCTTCTCTAGACATGAAGTACTTTGTACAACAACAGCAAAAAAGTAGGGATTGTGGTCCTATATAGCATCTTGGTGTCCATAGCAAGGTTTGTAGATAACCTATGATGCAGTTAATTAAGAGTATCTAACATTATCCCCCACTTAAAGCGTATTTGTCACATTTGGTAGAGTTTGCATATTTTAGTTAGTGTCACAGTCACTGTCAACTTATTCTTCAGTTCCTGAATTTTCATTCGCCAGGAACCACATCAGTTGCCTGAGAGGGCAACACTGAAGATCCCACGAGACCGCGGGAACCTCCTTAGATAATGTCTCACAATAAAGGCTATTAAATCCTCTCCCAAGGTTAAAATAACTAGGTCCTTCAAAAAATGTAATCTTGAATCCTTTCTAAAGGACATCAAGAACTTCCCATGGCACAGATTAAACATTATCCCAGATCTAGACTGTGCTGTTGAATTCTTTCAGTCTGAACTCCTACAAATTTGGAATCTGCATGCCCCGCTGCGTAAGTTGAGGGTAAAAGGAGCACATATGAACTGGATCACTGCTGACCTCATCCAAATGTACCAGTTTCTGGATTCTTTGTGGTCAAAGTTTAAGCGTACTGGCTCTATTAATGATCACTGTGCGTATAGACAATGGCGAAATATATGCACAAAACAAACAAAATTGGCCAAGGCCCAATATTTCTATGACAATCTGAACAATAACATCTCAAACCCTAGAAACTTTTGGAAAGTCATAAATAAACTACAAACTCCCCCAATCCACTCCCAACCCTCCACTGTCAAAGTGGATAACCAAACCCTGCAACTAACGTTAGATGTAGCAAATGCCTTTAACAATTATTTTGTCAGATGCTCTACTGCCCTGATTGCCAAGCTAATAAATGGCACGCATCCTGAAACTACAAATGTGGATCAGGTCTCACTAAATTTGAAAACGCCCAATATAGACAAGTTCATTTTTAGACCTGTACCTGTTAGTGTCATTGAAAAACATCTTAATAATCTAAAAATGAAAAACCAGTCCGGACCTGACCAAATCCCAGCAATGCTGTTGAAACTCAGTGCGCCAGCAATTGCTAAACCCGTCACAACTCTAATTAATGAATCCTTGGTGTCTGGATACTTACCCAAACTTTGGAAGACTGCAAGAGTAGTGCCTATCCATAAAACTGGTGACACTACTTTGGTTTCTAACTATCGCCCTATATCATTGCTCCTGGTATTGTCAAAAATCTTAGAAAAATGTGTCCATACGCAACTATGTGAGTATTACCAACAATCAAACTATCTGACCCCTGATCAATCGGGCTTTCGCCAGAATCACTCCACTACAACTGCCCTCTTAAAAGTTTGCAATGACATCCAAACTGGCATGGAACAAGGAGACCTAACTGGAGCTATTTTCTTTGATTTTGCAAAGGCCTTTGACACAGTAGACCACGACATTCTACTGCACAAACTCAAAAACTCAGGTATTGGTGATCATTCGCTAAACTGGTTTCGATCGTATGTATCGGAACGCTCACAATATGTGTCCATTTCTGACAGCGACTCCCTCCCTCTCCCAGTCACGTGTGGTGTTCCCCAAGGTTCCATTCTCGGACCCCTACTATTTTCATTATTTATAAATGATCTGCCAAATGTCTGCAAATCCTCAAACATACACATGTACGCAGATGACACGGTAATCTATGCGAACAATTCCGATCTACCACAGCTTGAGGCTGTGCTCCAAGACCAGTTTACAGAGGTAGAAAAGTGGATTGCGAAAAACAAACTCTTCCTGAACACTGACAAAACTGTCACAATGGTCTTTGGAACAGTACCTAAATTACACAAATTACACAATTCCCACCTATCCAGCAAAACAATTTCAAATGGCACACTGACCGCAGTCCACTCTTTCAAATACTTGGGTATGATGTTAGACCCCAATCTATCTTTTGGCCTGCACATAGAAAAGCTTGCATCTAAACTTTATCCAAAACTAGGTGCCCTGTACAGAAACAAATCCTGCCTAAGCCCTTCAGTAAAGGAAAAGATTGTACAGCAAATGCTGATGCCAATCATTGATTATGGGGATGTAGTGTATGCATCTGCATCACAATCCCACATTAATAAACTCAACACATTGTATAACTCGTTCTGCCGATTTGTGCCACAATGTAATTACAGGGCCCACCATTGTGACATGCTAAAATAACTAAACTAACTGTCGCTGGAATCCAGACGCACCCTTCATCTTTCCAGCCTTGTGTTTAAGAGCTTTTCGGGGAAACTCCCACCCTACCTGAACGCAATGCTTTCCCCGGCTGTTCCCACTTCCTATAACCTCCGATCCAGTACAAACACTTTACTTAGTCTACCTCAATATAAAAAGAAAGCAGCCCGATCCTCCTTCTCCTACAGAGCACCGCATTTGTGGAACGTCCTCCCGCACAAATTAAAATCTTCCCTAAGCTTAAAGTCCTTTAAGAGATCCCTCTCTACATACTTGAAAACAGAATGTACCTGTCATTGTTGATTATATATTTCCTACCTGTTCTATGTTAAATTCTGTATATATTGTATATTAATATTGTATTTGTATTTTATTGTACACTAACTGTAACAATGCAATGATTTGTGGACCCAGGACATACTTGAAAACGAGAGTAATCTCAATGTATCTTTCCTGGTAAAATATTTTATAATAAATAAATAAATAAGCAAGACCATAAATGACTATTACAGCTATCAGTTGTGATGGCTGCTGCGATTGGGCAAGGCTTGATGGAAGAGCTCTACCTTTTGGTCAACCTCACATTTGCCACATTTCCCTACTTAGCCTTGTGGAATTCTTGGATTTTATTATTATCAGGGTTATTCATAGACAACATCTGGTGTATAGTGAATATATCTGGTGTATATAGGTGTCTGTCTAAAACTTTAAAGTGAAACTAACAACAGTTTAGTTTGAATGTATTTTATAGAACATTAACAAAAAAAAAGCACGGTCACTTATTGTGTAGGTTTACAATAATTTCATAGAGCACTTTAAATTTAAGTAGAAATTACTTTAAATTCACTTGATTTTTGTTTTAATTACCCATACCCCATACGTTCTCTATGTGGATTATTAATATAGTTCTCAGGTTACAGTTGTTGTTTAAAAAGGTGGAACACGAGAAGCCAAAACCCTGAATCCCGAGTAAGCAGTGAGAGACTTTACACACTGCAGTGAGATCAGTTCCTAGATAGATAGTACACAGGAAGTGTAAAAGATAATTCTAGCCATGAGGGGAATTCCATAACCATAAGAGGAAATATCAGAGCAGTCATAGGCTGGTCCTACAATGGGGTTTACAGTCTATAATCTTCTAAGGCATGGGGTCTCAAAATACTGGCCCCTGTAGAGTGTTTCCGTCACCCTAAAAGCTTTAAAAAAAATATTGTACCAGATTGTTAGATGCCTCGTCCAAATCAGGTCTGCACTGGCTTTGCACACAGCACAAGGAAACAGCCTACATTGAAAGCTCAGCCACACCTCGGGTGCTGGAGTGGTGGGGGAGTGTATATTATATTGAGTATCTATCTGTGTATGGGAATGTGTTATATGTTTATGTATGGGAGAGCCAGCTGTGTTTGTTTGTAAGGGTGTACTTATTTGTGTGCACAAATGTCATTTGGCAGTCTGGATCTTTGGGATCCATGGTAGATGACAAATTGGCCAGTGGTCCCCAAAGTACATTGACTATGAGACCCCTGTTCTAACGTCTTGCACACAGTAGATTTTGAAGAGCAACTGTCTGTCCAAAGCACAAGGGTGCCAATAACTTACAGGGGAGACATGCCACAGGTTCTCCCCTATGCCCCGCTCATTGGCATCAGGTTTGTTGTGTTTTGACAATATTTGTATATTTTTATTAACAAAATGTTTGTTTCTAAAAGGATTTCTTTGCTAGCAAAACTAATTTCAACCATGGCAGTTGTTGCAGAATATTAATATTTATTGTAACAGGAAAAAATGTTCATATAACAATGAGTTATGATCTTCACAATCATGAAGGGGTTGGACAAATAACTGTCGACCCACTGTGCTCCAACCTGTAGCCAGTGGGTGGGGGCTATTACATTGGAAAAAAGTGGGGAGCCATCCTAATGTCCCTCTGCTTCCAAGCAGAGTGAATTTAAATAATAAGCAAGTGACTTAATGTGTCAGATGATGTGGGCTCTAATAGTAAATAAATGGGGGGAATAATTGCCCCACAGCTACCACCCATAGAAGGCAGGTGTGAAGGGTCTTTTTATAATAAATTGGGGGGAGCAAAACAGCATTGTGCAAGATTATACTGAGAATGGACAACAATTCAAATAGCTTGCCCTTTGGTGGGTCCCCGCTCAGTTCTGAAGTTGGCTATAGCTCATCTCTCACCTTTACAGAGAGAACCTAATCCAGACTGATTCTTCCCAAAAGGATGGTACAAATCCAAAGTGTAGGCCATCTCTCACTGCCCGAGAGATACAGCAACCATAGATGATTGTTTCAGCCTTGTTGGGAGAAACTTATTTCTTTTTAAATAATTTGATGGGGACATTTTTTCCTAGTTCTAAAAAAATAAATAAACCGAGGGGGCTGATTAGTCACTAGTCAGGATTATAATTTAATAAAGGCCTATAAATGTGCTTCAGAACAATTATTTTTCTCGAGTAGCTGAGGAAATTACTAGGTTAAGATACAAGAATTTTAGCCGCATTATATTCAATCAAAATTAGATACAAAGATCAGCTGAAGCAGGTCAACAACTTTCAAGGCCATGACAAGTGTTTTGACATTTAAAAAAAATAAAAAGCAAATAAACAAACATGAAAAAAATTCACACGTATGAGTTAAAAAAACAAAAGTCGATAGTGAAACAGAAAAAAAAAAGCACAATAGGTAGAGTATGACTATAATTTCCCTGACAATGTTTCACCAAGTCTAAATACTTTGTACAGATTATATTATATCCTCATCAAAGATCACAAGAAGCAAGAGAGGGACAATGGAGCTACAACTACTAATTATAGTCTATGAAAAGTAGTTAGACTTGGTGACACATTGTCAGGGAAATTATAGTCATAATCTGCCTATCGTGAATTGTGCTGATTTTTTTTCTTGTTTTTTTCTGTTCCACTATTGACCTATGTTTTTTTGAACTCATATATGTGAATGTATTTATCTTATGACGTCTACAAAGTGTTTTTTGTATGCTTGTTTAATTGCTTTTTATCTTTCCAAAATGTAAAGACATCCGTCATGGCCTTGATTACATTCTATAGCCAAATCCCTTTTTAAAGGTATCGACTGATTTCAGCTGATATTTTTAAAATTATTTTTTTTTTTTGTATAAAAAAAGTATGGAATTTGTTTTATGCTTTTATAGGAACCAGTAATATGTTTGTTGGTTTTAGTTGTGAAATATTTTTGGCTTGTTTTATTTGACCAGTATTTAAATAAATAAATAAATATATGTCATTAAATCTTTCCATTGTATCCGCTGGACTGTTTTCCACCTGTTAGTGCATGAATGTATTTCCCCTTTGGATCATCTTCTCCCCCAGGAAACCAAAACATTGGCATTAATATCTTCTTAAGAAAACATTTGTCTAAGCACTTTATATTTACACTACATTTAAATTATAATTCGTTTTTAATTAGGACAAATGAGTCAGTTGAGCGAGTAGTACATACGTTAGTCTCTGTCTAGTTGTGACTTAATTAGTAAACATTTTGCAGAGCATTATTTTTCATACATTCATGGCAGAGTATTTCCAGTAAAGGAATTTATGTTTAGCCACAGGGCCATTCCTGGGCTGGTGCACAGCATGCACTGCGCCAAGGCACCAGAGAGCCAAGGCAGAAAGGGAGCACCAGGTACGTTGACTGGAGGAGGCAGACCAGAGCTAGAGCCAGGGCTGGAATGGGACAAAAAATTCAGACTGGGTATTTAAAGGCTGAGCAGCCCTCAGAGGGGAGCAGCTCAAGAGCGTGTATGTTGTGTTATCACCAATGACCTGCATGCCTCTCCAAAGTGGGCATATCTGTTATTCCCATCAAGACAGTCAACGTATAGCATGTGCGCGTGGGAGGGGGGGGTGGGGGGAGGGAAGGAAAAATATAAGGTGGGGTTGTGTGAGAGGGAGAATTGGAGATCTAAAGTGTTAAAGGGAGATGTGGGGCTGCAAAGTGTGAGAGGGGTACTTGGGTCTGCACGGTGTGAGAGGGAGATGTAGGACTCCAGGGTGTGGGAGGGGGACTTGGGGCTGCAGGGTGTGGGAGGGGGACTTGGGGCTGCAGGGCGTGCGAGGGGGACATGAGACTGCAGGATGTGAGATGGAGTCATGGGGACATGGGGCTGCAGGGTGTGAGATGGAGTCATGGGGACATGGGGCTTCAGAGTATGAGAGGGGGCATGAGGACATGGTGCTGCAGGGTGTGAGAGGAAGACATGGGGTTGCTGGGTGTGAGAGGGGGAACATGGGGATACTGGGTGTGAGATGGTGTCATGAGGACATGGGGCTGCAGGGTGTGAGAGGGGGCATGGGGCTGCTGGGTGAGAGTGGGAGACAGGGGCTGCAGGGTTTGAGAAGGGACATGGTGCTGCAGGGTGTGAGACAGGAGATAGAGGCTGCTGGGTGAGGGTGGCAGGGCCAGCTATGGGTGGGATTGGGGGCTGCTGGGTGAGGGTGGCAGGGCCAGCTATGGGTGGGATTAGGGACTGCTGGGTGAGGGGAAGAGACAGGCTGCTGGGTGTGAGAGGGGGAGAAAGAGGCTGCTGGGTGTGAAGGAGGGCTGCTGGGTGAGAGGTGGCTACTGGGTGAGAAGGGGCTGCTGAGTGAGTGTGGGCAGGGGCTACTGGGTGAGAGGGAGCTGCTGGGTGAGGGGGCAGGGGCTACTGGGTGAGATGGGGCAGGGATACTGGTTGATGGGGGTGTCAAGGGCTGCTGGATGAGAGGGGACATGGGTCAGGGGCTGTTGGGTTGGAATGGACTACTGGGTGAGAAGGGGACAGGGACTGCTGAGTGAGGAGGCTACTGGGTGAGGGAGGTAGGGGCTACTGGGTGAGAGGGGGGCCAGGGGCTGCTGGGTTTATTCCCCCCACCCCGCTTCCTTACCTTGAACCTTGGTAGGAGGAGGAGCCAAGAAGGAATCATATTAGCTGGTGGTCCAATGGATGAAGTATCTAGTCTACACCCCTAGTGGGTGTAAACCATGTGCACTGGGTCCACACAGTGCATCAGGCTGTACAGCCTGAACAGTGCACAGTGTGCAGGCCGGTATCTTTGATCTCCCCACAGGCCACAGAACTCCCTCTGTGGGCCGGAGGTCAGGTAGCACCAGTACCCTTGATCTTCCTGGTCAGTTTCGTCCCATGGCCATCCAGGCCTACTGGGCATTGGCCCTGTTTCCCAAAGTATGTAGGACTATTTTTTATTTATGAATTTTATGTAAGTATACATTGGTTTTATTACATTATATAATTTCTATTGTGGCGCGACCTATAATTTCTGTTTTTACATTTGCATTTTCTTTTGATGGTCTGTGAGGGAACATCATACCCTTAGGTTGTGGCCTACCTTCCACTTATCTTAGCTGTCTACTGGTCACTAAGCGTTGATCCAACAACTGTTCGTCAACTCTAAGTAATGTGTCTATTAGTATATCACCAAGCTACCTAAATATAAAACACACAGTAATGTGCATTTTATATACCAGAGCTCCACTGTAATACATCTCACTTTAATATGATGTAATGTTTCTGTTGTCTGTGTATGTAATGGATATATTAACTGTGTGTGATATGTGTGTATTGGTTGTATGTGATATTTGTGCTGGGTTTATTGGCTGTGTGTGATTGGTATTTAATTCAGATAAAAATATACATTTAGGCCTATGTGTGAATGCAGGTGTATATTTTTGCAGAGTTATGTGCACACAGTCCCACAGTCAGGTGCACACAGTTATACATATACACTGTCAAATCCACCACATGCACACAGTCGCAGGCAGATAGTCACATACACAGGATCAGGCAGAAACACACAGGTACAGGCAGTAACACACATACTCAGTTACAGGCAGACAGACACACACACACACAGGCAGACAGCCCTACACACAGCCACACACACAGTCTTACACAAACACACACACACACATACACGCAGACAGTCACACACACACACACACACACACACAAACACACACACACACACAGGCAGACAGCCCCACACACACAGCCACACATACAGTCTTACACACACACTTGCAGACAGTCACACACAGGCAGTCAAACACATAGGCAGACAGTCACACACAGGCAGACATTCACGCAAATGCACACACACACACACACACATACGCATACAGTCACACACAGGCAGACAGTCACACATGCACACAGACACAGGCACACACACACACACACAGGCAGATAGTCATACACACACACACAGGCAGACAGTCATACACACAGGCACACACACACACACACACTGGCAGACAGTCAGGGCTCGAGTCCTGCAGGAACACATGGGAATGGTGTTCCTGCACTTTTTTTAAATTAGGAACGCTGTTCCCGTTGCTCCTGCAGGCACTCAGGGGCAGCCGCAAATGCCTCCCCCGTGTTCCTCCTGTCATGGGGGGGCCCAAGAGGTGGCGTGATGGTCACCTGATAGACCCTCCCCGGCGGGCGGCTGTCTCCCTGTCAGACGCGGCGAGGGAGCTGTGTCCTCTCTGCTCTGCTCCCTCGCGCGCCATTTGCTGATGTCATATTCCAGCTCCCAGTATCAGTAGACAGCCCGCGTGGCGAGAGAGAGCAGAGCAGAGAGGACACAACTCCCTCACCGTGTCTTACAGGGAGACAGCCGCCCGCCGCACTGAAGCCCCACTGGACCCCAAGGACAGGTCCACATCAGCTCTCCAGGTAAGGAGGCTGGGTGGACATTTTTAAATTGTAAAAAATAATAATAATTTGTGTGTTTCTGTGAGTGTATGTGTGTGTATGTGTGTGTCTGTGAATGTATGTGTGTGTGTGTGTGTGTCTGTGTATGTGAGTGTGTGTGTCTGTGAGTGTATGTGTGTTTGTGTCTGTGAGTGTGTGTGTGTGTGTGTCTGTGAGTGAGTGTGTGTGTGTGTCTGTGAGTGTATGTGTGTATGTGTCTGTGAGTATGTATGTGTATGTGTGTGTGTCTGTGTATGTTTGTGGGTCTGTAAGTGTATGTGTGAATGTGTGTCTGTATGTGTGTGTATCTGTGTGTGTCTGTGAGTGAGTGTGTCTGTGAGTGTATGTGTGTGTTTGAGTGTATGTGTGTGTGTGTCTGTGAGTGTATGTGTGTGTGTCTGAGTGTGTGTCTGTGTATGTGTCTGTGTGTGTGTGAGTGTATGTGTGTGTGTCTGTTAATGTGTGTCTGAGTATGTGTGTGTGTCTGTGAGTGTATGTGTGTGTCTGTGAGTGTGTGTCTGAGTATGTGTGTGTGTCTGTGAGTGTATGTGTGTGAATGTATGTGTGTGTGTGTGTGTGTCTGTGAGGGTATGTGTGTGTCTGAGTGTGTGTGCATGCGTTTATTTATGCATATGAGTGTATATTATTATTTTTTAGGGGGGGGGGAAGGGGTAAGGTGGATCTTGGGTGAGTTCCCACACTTTATTCCCCAGGATACACACAGGCAGACAGTCACATAGACACACACAGGCAGACAATAGTTATCTCTGTTCATTATGGAGGATTGGAGGCGGTGCAGCTCCTGGAGACAGGTCGTTGGGAAAGCAGGGACTCCTTCCTGCTTCCCCTGCAGCAGTTACCCGACTCTTTAAGCTCCGCCCCACCACAGTATTATTAATTTTTTTTTTTATAATTCTGGCCAGCCATGTGTGAGCTGTGTCGGCTGTATAGCGCCCCCTGCTCCTATGGCGCCCTGTGCGGCCGCACTGCTCGCACATCCCTAAGGCTGGCCCTGTTTATATACATTGAACAAAATTATAAACGCAACACTTTTGTTTTTGCCCCATTTTTAATGAGCTAAACTCAAAGATCTAAGACTTTTTCTATGTATACAAAAGGCCTATTTCTCTTAAATATTGTTCACAAATCTGCCTAAATCTGTGTTAGTGAGAACTTCTCCTTTGCTGAGATAATACATCCACCTCACAGGTGTGGCATATCAAGATTAGACAGCATGATTACTGCAAAGGTGTGCCTTAGGCTTGCCACAATTGTCTATATCTTGTTTTTTGTAGACAATACAGTCTCTTGTTTCACATCTCTCACGCTGACCTATTGAGGCATTTTGGCCATTACAGCAACTACTCCCCTTTACATTGTGTAGGCTA
Organism: Pelobates fuscus; assembly: GCF_036172605.1. Lineage (NCBI taxonomy): Eukaryota > Metazoa > Chordata > Amphibia > Anura > Pelobatidae > Pelobates > Pelobates fuscus. Next base: position 291,878,177 of record NC_086317.1, on the reverse strand, counting down.
GAGCTTGTATGAAGCAATTTGAAATATCCATCTGAGGAATATTGACATGAAGAGCAAGATATAGCAAAAAATTGGACATTTAACTTATGTGAATCATTTGCTACCCATTCTTAGCTACATATGTTATTAGGTGCAACCTGTCTTTTCTCTGTATTTAAAAATAGATCCCTGGCACCACATTCAGGGTTTAACCCCCCCACCCCCCCATTTCCCTTCCCATCGATGCTCTACTCAGTGCGGGGCACATGAGGTTCAGTTAGAGGGACATAGTTTGATATAGGAGGCATAAAAGGTGTTAGGTAAATGGACAATGGACAATGGAGGATACAAGAGATACACCAGAGGTGCAAAAGCCAATGCAATGTGTAGACAAATGGTAATAACATGTGTGGAAGACTAACAAATTAAAAGAAGATTGAAGGACACTTGAGGTACAGGTAGAGAGAATAGAAAAAAGACACTGAAGCTGCTTTGTAGATATGTTGAGAATTATAATTATTGGTACTGACATGTGTTGGAAACTTGTTATTATATCATGGTGATAATTCTTACTGGCAACAAATGACAAAAGACTGGTTGAAGGTGTTTTCCTCATAGTTGCATAGCAAGAGCACATTGCCATTGTTTTTATGGAGGTGGGAAAGCAATATGTTTCTAGATACATAGAAATATACCAGATGCTGTTTAACTCACATTTTGTTTCACTTATTATAATTGTTAAAAACAAACAAACAAACAAACAAACCATATACAGTGCCAAGGAGTTCATAGATGAGTAAAAGATATTACGAACTGGTGATAAATATGCCATGTACGATTTGTGTGTCAATAGTGTGACTAATGTGTGCTATATTTGACATGAGTGCCACTGGATAATGTCATTGCCTGGTTTTGTGTAAGCTATGGGTGAATGATGAGTGCAATATGCAATGTGGTTACCAATGGGGTGACTGATTGGTGGTATTTATTTATCATATTGGCCTAAACTATGAATGTTTGGTGTTAGAGTAATGTTGGTAAACTGGTTATACTTTAAAGGATTGTTTGAGAGTTGGTGTTTAGTTTGAATCATTTGAAAGGCAACACTGAAGATGCATCTACAAAAAGTAAATAGTCAAGGACCACATAGAGTAGTATAAAAGGTACACTTGGTAAATGGAATTCAATGTTAAACTCACAAGTGTAAGATAAAATGCAGGCTCATCTCAAATGGTGGTATCTTACCTGGCAAAAAGTATTCTGTGTTCTCAGAAGTCCATGTAAAAGAAACAGTGGAAAAGCATAGTGCAACACTGCAAAGTGATAAACAAACTTCTTTATTGTAACACACTTACACAATAGAAAGTAGTTAAAAGCCCATATACAAATCTCTGAAGTAACCGGATAGGTGGTAAAGTGCAGGTGCAACATACACATGATCTTCCTTAACTCCAAAGGAAATACAAGAAAATGGCATCAAAATAATAAAATAATAAACAGTGAGGCGCATATGACAAACCCTATGTATTTAATCTCATAAGAGACTTTCTCAGGGGTATTAGAGTTCAATATGTCCACAAAAATGCTTCTTTACATGGAGGTAAGTCCTATATAAATGTCATAAAGTTGACCTCTGGATCGCCATCAGCCAATCCGGGCCTATTTCACTCAGCTGAAATTACTTGTGTAGATAGCTCTCAGTGTTTTTCGTGCCAAAATCCTATAAACCCGGTTGGACATGCTTCTTGGAATGCATATGCATTCAAATTATGTCATAACGTTTCCTGCATCTTTCTTAACCCCTTAAGGACCAAACTTCTGGAATAAAAGGGAATCATGACATGTCACACATGTCATGTGTCCTTAAGGGGTTAAAGGAACACTATAGGGAACCAGAACACTTCAGTAAAATGGTCTGGGTACAAGGTCCCTATTGCACTTAGTGCTGCAATGTTAAACATTGTAGTTCCAGAGAAACTGCAATTTTTACATTGCAGCACTAAATCTTCCTCCAACCTGTCTCCCAGATGTCAGAGGAGGCGGAGTCGCAACTCAGCATCGAAGGACATTGTTGCTGGGATCAGGTTAGTAAATAAAGGGTTTTAACCCTTTATTCATGTCGGTGGGGGGGGGGGGGGGGGTAGTTTTGGACCTAAAAATTACTCTTCTTGTAATATTGGCCAGTATTTTTTAGCAATACGATTAATTTAAATGGCTTTAGAGTTTTTTTCAGAGATTTGTTATCTTTATCGAGAAGATCTCTTTTAGTTCTGCCTATCTTTTCCACTTCCATCCTTAATTTCGTCAGCAGGATAGCCCTTTTCTAAAAACGTATTAGTTAAAATAGATGCTCGCTGCAAATGTTTTTCTCTGTCCATACAATTGCGCCCTAGCCTAATGAATTGGCTCCTTGGCACACCTGACAGTCATCTAGAATGATAGCCATATGTAATGTCTTTAAAACTGGGCTTATAATATGTCATGATTCTAATTTCAAAATTTTCAATGTAAATAGTTAGGTTTAAAAAAATATATATCCTATGTTTATTAATTTCTGGAGTAGAAACTATTGGAAAATGGTTGTCATTAATATAATTGATAAAAATATAAATGTTTTCTTTCATCTCCTTCCATATAACTAGAATATCATCGATATAGCGTTGCCAGCGCACCAAGTCCACCCCTTATGGATTATTGTTCCAAATAGATTTTCTCTCTGTGCAATCCATAAAAATGTTGGCATAGTTTCATTTCATTTGAAGTTAAGGAAGATCATGTGTGTGTTGTACCTGCACTTTACCACCGATCCAGTTACTTCAGAGACATGTTGATGGGCTTTTAACTACTTCATATCTTGTAAGTGTGTTACAATAAAGCAGTTTATTTATCACTTTAAAGTGTTGCACTATGCTTTTCCACTGTTTCTCTTACATGCACTTCTGACAACACATTTCACCAGAGAAGTTACCACCATTTGAGAGGAACCTGCATGCTATCTTACACTTGTGAGTTTAACGTTGAATTCCATTTACCAAGTGTACCCTTTATACTATTCTATGTGGTCCTTATCTATTTACTTTTTGTAGATACATCTTTTGTGTTGTTTTGTATTTGAGGAATCTGGGGAATCCTTATGTTATCTACAACATTCTAAAAAAGGGTAATTATCCTTTGTGCTTCTGCACTGGACTACAAAGATGTGCGTGTTACTTGATTATAATTTTGAGTCTTTGTTTTCTTAAATTAAAAGGCAGTTTGCATCTGTGAAGGAAACAGGTGTAGTCAAACTGCAAAACTCAACCAGGCAGGTTAAAACCACTATTAGTATTATTTACTTATTTATGAAGCACCTTGTGCACCTTCTGCAGTGCAGTACGTGAGTACAATTGTAAAGTAAAAAGACAAAGGTACAATAATCTCCGAAAAAATAAAAAAATGTGACAGACATACCCAGGAAGAGTTGAAGTCCCTATTCACATGGAAAGGTGCAATCTAGATGGATATGAGGTGTGAGAAACAGAAGGTGGGAACTGGTGAGAATGATGTTAATACAGACTTAGATGAGGGCATATAATGGGTAAGTGGAACGCATAAGTTATGTGGCTGAGTGAGTAGCAATGTCTTAAGGGTCCGGTTAAAGGAAAGTAGGTTGGAGGACTGATAGCGCTGGACAGTGCTGCTTGAGAGAAGTCTTGCAGTCTAGCATTAAAGAGGAGATAATAGAAAATGCAATGAGCAGTCCATTGTGAGACCTTAGGAGGGGGGCTGGCAGGTAGTAGCGAGTAAGGACTTGTAGGTCATGGTGAGAATTTTGATTTTAATTCTGCTGTGAATGTTGAGCCAGTGAACGGACTTGCAGGGAGGTACAGCAGATACAGAGCAATAGCAGTAAGGTGCATTAGACTGGCAAAGACATTTAGGATGTAAGGGGGAGAGGTCTTGAGAAAGCAAGGTGCGTTAGTAGATTATTGCAGTAGTCGAGAAATAACATGGGAATGAATGGATTGCTTATTGTTGTCAGCACTCAGAAAAAGATGAATTTTGGAAATATTGTGTAGGTGGTTTTGGAAGGATAAAGAAAGTGATTGGATGTCTGGGATGAAGGATTTTAATGACATTTTAAAATAGGAGGAGCAATAGCAGCAGGAATAATTTAATGTGGAAAAAAAAGAGAAAGGATTCATCCTTTCCACACTGAGAACAACAACGCTTTAGACACATCCAGTGTGTAGCATGAGTGACCATCCTTTAGTGTGAAAAAACAGTGCCTTATCAGCCGCAACACTCACCCATGTACGGTGAAACAACTACAATAAAAGGCATTTGCAAGTATAACAACCACCACCACCTCCACCACCACCACCACATTTTAAAATATTTTTTAGAAATTCAGAATCAAGATTTTAAATTAAAGACAATTTTTATCTGTGTAGGTAGCAGGCTTAGTCACACTGCAGACCCAGCCAGGCAGAATTAAACTAACACAATAAAAGTCATTTGAAAAAAAGTGTGAGCTGCAGCAGCAGGAATGATTTCATTTAAAAAAAAAATGCAAAGCTTACAAACTGAGTATTTCTGTAGAAATCATGTTTTAACAAAAATAATGAAACAAGCATTCAGTCTAATGATGGACATGATAGATGGGGCTCAGGATTGGCAATGCCTTCCATAACATGGGGTGTGTATGGGTTTTCACAAAAGTAATATAATATAACATGAATTTAATAAGTTAATGTCACATGGTATTTGGAAATGGTGCACTGTTTCTTTAATAAAATCTTGTTTTATTGGGTACCTATTTGGGCTGCTATTATCTTCCTCAGATTTCTAATTGTGTATTCCGAGTTGCACTTTATTCAAGCTTTCTTCCCAAATGTTTGTTAGAAACAACCTTAATCATGATTCAGCTTGTTGCACTCTCCCTCACAAACACGTGCAGCTTAAAGGAACACTTTAGTTACCAGAACAACACAGCTTCATATAGTTGTTCTACTGAGTATAACTTGTCACTGAAGGATTTTTAATGTAAACACTGCCTTTTCAGCGAAATGGCAGTGTTCAAGTACAGCCAAGGAACAACTCTAGTGACCACTCTTTCAAATGCATGCTGAAATTCACCACGCTGAATGATGCCCATAGAGATTATATCATTGGGAAGATCCCTTGTCCTTCATGGCAAACTAAGCTTCTTATTTGGCTTCTAAGAAAATGCAGCTTCTTCTCCATTCTCTCCCCCTTTTGCTGGTGCAATTGTGATGACTCTGAATCATGAAACAAATGAAACAGCTTGTTTAATGACTGTTTAATTGGCTTTGCGATTCGTCCACATTTTGAATCACAGGTCACTGAAAATTCGGACGAATTATGATTGCACAAGAATGCACAAGTCTAATATTTAGTTATAAAAGTGAGAGGGTGATGAATTAATTGTATGAAATATAAGTTTATGGACTGGTTTCAACAATTAAAATTAAGTGGTCCATTATTTTGGAAATACGGGGGATAAATGTGGAGATATAATAATTTATAGAACACCAACCTATCATCTGGTTACAAAATTCAATGGCTAGTAATTTACAATCCAGGATGTAACTGGTGGGTAATTATAATTTCTAAAAATGAGGCTGCAGAAATATATGTCTTTAGTCAGTTTCATAGGCAGTTACATTGAAGTTCAAAGATGAAAGGGATTCAAAAAGCTCTATTCAGTGACTGGTCAATGCAGAGCTCAGTTTTGAGGTAGAAATTTCTGATCTTGATAAATCACCCTAGTTTATAATGAAGCAAGAGAATTGTCAATCACAGATAATGAATATGCCCTTGAACCAATGTCTCTTTATGTAATATGTAAGAAATTTCAAGGTACATAACACAAAGACATGTAAAATAGTATTTGGAACATAAAATATAAAAATGCGCTTTCTGCCATGCCCACGGGGAATGCAAGCTAATATTACCGAGTGACATTTAAAAATAATGAATAATTGAAATAATTATGGCCTGCACCTGTTTGTTGATGCTCAAAGACAATCTGTGATGGGTATTTATGAAGCTATTCCAATTTGTTATATAACATGAGGCAAAGCAAAACATTCGCTTGCTGGCTGGCTCAAAGCCAAGGTAGAAAGATGTAGTAACGTTGGAAGTAGGTGCAGAAATCTGTATCTGTACGTACATATTCTCCTGTATATGCAGCATTCTGGGTATGATATAATACAATTTATATGGCTCTATTATTAAGCTAGAAGAGTTGGTTTGGTCCAGAGAAAATGTACGTTTTTCACTGCAGGCAATCATCATAAAAACAAGAGCAGAATCAATAGTAATAGTTTTATTTTTAATTTTTTATAAAAGCATGTAGATATGCCTGTGACATAGATGAAAGAGATTTCAACACTTATCCATACTTGTGTGAAATCAAGCCAAACATCCAAGGACATCAGGGAAAAGACTATTGTTTCAAAGTGAATTTCAAATGAAAACAACTCAATGCCCCTTTGCCACTGGGTGGCAAATATGTCCCTTCTGTATTATGGAGTGCTCTTTGCTTGATTCACCATAGTTATACATATATTATGTTTATTATCATGCAAATAATAAAATAAGAATCCGAAATCAGATTTGTACTTTAAATTCAGGAGTGCAATATAAAATATTGCATCTGTCCCAGAGCCTATAATTTATTGATGAAACAAACTGTAAGCAATAAGCTTTTTACTTAAGATGGTTGTTTAGGACATGAGCAAGAACAGGCAGGACATTCATCTGGCAACTCCTGGTTCCTCGATACATGTGTGGAGCTAACCAAAACCAGATCTACCTTCCTTCTTGCTGCCCCATGGCCAGTTTCCTCAATGCTACCCCATATATATATATATTACACGTACATATATACAAAAGTTCAAGGTATGCAACAGGGTGCGTCAGTGTAGAATTTGTCGAAATACTGCTTGTGGGGTTGTGTGTGTGGTAGCTATTTGTTATGTTGCATTTGTTTGGGTAGGCTTCTTGTGGGGTTGCTTGTTTCTGGGGATGCTGCTTGTTAGGCTATTTGCATGTGTGTGGATGCTGTTTGTGGGAAAATGCTACTTGTGCGGTTGCGGGTTGTGTGTGGATGGGACTGTTTGCGCTATAATAAGTGTGTGGGCATGTAAATAGAGGCTGTTTGTTGATAGGGGCTGTAGTTTGTGTATTTGTGAGGATAGGGCCTTTTATATGTGTTTGTTGTTGAATATAGAGGCTGTATGGGAGCTGTAGAGTGTGTTTTGGGAAGAAAAAATAGGGCTGAAGAAATTTTTTGGGGGGGAATTGAGGCTATTGTGTTTGCGGGGAAATTGTGGTTCAAGTTCAGATACACACCTGCACACACATATTGACATTTATTGTCAACACATCCTTGTGTTTACACTGATTTTCCAGACAAATACATTCCTACATTCACATAGGGGCTCAAAATTTACACCATTTTTACCATTGGGGAAAAAAAATTCAACCCTGGTGAGCATCAGAATTGTTCAGATGGCAAGCTTGTTGTACCTGTGGTGCTGCAAGTGACTTGCCATACTACACGTGAACATATGCCTCTACACTCACTTGCAGCCTGATGTACTCACAATATTATACTGAGCCCAAGGCAAGCGGAGTATCCAGAGGCGTAACTAGAAATCACTGGGCCCCGGTTAGAAAATTGCCTTGTGGCCCCTCATGTGTCTCATTCCCTCCCCCACAGCCCCTCCGTGTGTCTCATTAACTCCCAGCCCCTCCATGTGTGTCATTCTCTCCCTCCCAGTACCTCCATGTGTGTCATTCCCCTCCCCAGCCTCTCCATGTGTTTCATCCCCCCCAGCCTCTTAATGTGTGTCAGTCCTTTTCCCCCACCCCATGATTTGTGTCAGTTATGGGAAGATGACAAAAAAATAAAAATAAAAAGTAATTACTTTTGCCATCTTAAATTAAAATATTCCGAGTCCAGCTTCAGAATAGTCAGAATGACCTACACTTTTTTGAGCATTCATGCTGTTATATATTTCAGTAAGATATAAGAGAAATTGTATGTGCCATGCCATGGATATACACTAATCCAGTCACTAAACACAAGGGGAGAACAAGGATTCCATGAGATCTTATTTCCTATCTTTTTGAAGACTGAGTAAAGGTGGGATGGATCTGAGTTAAAGGAACACTATGGTGTTACGAATATAAAGCTGTGTTCCTTACACTACAGTAACCCTTTCCCCCTTCTCCCTCCAGGCCATGTTAACGGTTAAAAAAAAAAAAACTTTAAACACCCACCTGAGTTCAGCACTGATGTCCCTCGGTGCTGGATCGGGCTTATCCTCCTCCTATGTCACAGCAATACAGGAATATAATGCGCATGCCTGGACATTAGTCCTTCCCCATGGAAACCATTGACTAAATGTTATCCTATGGGGCTTTTCAACATCCTGGACGTCCTTATGTAATGCATGAGGACAAACAGCGTTGTTTCACCAAGTGAAACTGCAGTCTTAACTCTGCAATGTAAACATTGCAGTTTCTCTAAAACTGCAAATTTCTACATTGCAGGGTTAAGAGAACAGGGACACTGCACATAGACCACTTTAATGAGATGAAAAGTCTGGGTCTTTTTAAATACCCTAATGGAGAAATATCTAGAAGCAAGAATCTTTGTTTAAATTTTTTATTATCTTTTCATTATAACAAGTGACATAATCACTCTGGAATGGTGCTTTGAAACTGATTAAACTAAATCTGTATTAATGTATTAATAGATCACCTATTAATCAGCTAGCAGTTAACAAAATGTGCAAACTAAGTAACAATTGTTCAGAGATAAATATTTAACCTCGGAAAAGACAATAAATGTTTTAAAGTTCAGAAGTAGCCCATAATCAAGTAATATATGTAAACACACATAATTAAGCCATGTGCTCAAATTCCCCCTGCTCCTGAGCAGCAGCAATCATTATAGTGTTTATCAGCACCAATACATAGAATAAACACCCACAAAAAGGTTACGATCACACTTTACCAAGTCCTTGTGCACATTTAAATACCTGGAGGTTTTCAATATCACTCCAATGGCCATTTAAGTGCAAGCTCACGTACTACATCAAGGCAAAACTCTTAGGTGAATCCTTCACTAACAATTCACCATACTGTTTTCAGCTTAAAGGGACATTATGGGCACCCAGACCATTTCAGCTCATTGAAGTTGTCTGGGTGCAGAGTACCAGGTCCATTAATCCTGCAAAGGTAATTGCTGGAGGTTTTAGTAAACTTCAACTTTTACCTATGAGGCTTATCTCCACTTCTAGTGACTGTCTACCAGACAGCCACTAGAGGGACTTCTGGGTTGTTAGTCAACGTTTGGTCGCCTAACTGACGCTGGACGTCCTCACGCTGTGGAATTTCTACCCTAGGTAAATGACTCATGGTGCACCCAGCTATCCACCTGCTCTAAAAGAAGACAGGATTCTTCAGACCAGACAACCTTCTTCCATTGCTTCATGGTCCATTTCTGCTGCTTACCTACGTCCCCATTGGAGGTGCTTTCAGCAGTGGACAGGGGTCATCATGGAAACTCTGATCAATCTGAGACTGCAGAAACATACACATCAAACTGCAATGCACCCTGCCTTCTGGCACGTTTGTATCATGGCCAGCATTACGTTACATTACAGTAGCTCTTAAACTGCGCAGTTACCTGAGTGTGGTAAATGTGTGTGTCCTCTTTTTTTTTCATTTTGCGAAAATGTAGATTTCAATAGAAATGTACACTTTTGTAAAGTTACTGGGTTACACCCTGTGACTTTCAAACTGATGACATGTCCTGTTACTTCCTGGGCAGTAGAGTTTCCCTTTTAAATTAAGAAACCCTTACTTACGTGAAACAAGTGCTATTATAAGCGCAACCTTCTAAACATTGAGAGACATTTTATTGGTTCCTATATGATTTCATCTTTTATGTAGCATTTTGTCCCAGAATAGTAAACGTTTTTAGCTTGGTAAATCTTTCCCCATGTTTTATTTGCAGTTGATTAGTACTTCCTTCCCAAAATGTTTTAAATATTTGTTAGTAGAATTTACAGACCCTTTCTAAAGCACAACAGAATTGTATAAAGTGGGTTTTTGTTCACAATTCCTCACTAATGCAAAGTTAGTTTTTTGCCAACTTATCTGCTGATATGTATTACTGAAGATGAACAATATAGATCAAACTGCAAATAGCAGTCTATCTTTTAATGTTTCCATTAATATATGGTTGAGTATGCTAATAGGTTAACCTTTAAAGCATATAGCAAAAACAGGAAGTGGTAAAAAGCGGATGGTGATTCTCTTCTCTGAACGTGCTCTCGTTATTTATTCCAAACTGGTTTAACCTTGACATATAAGAAATGTTTGACTGATATATATGCAGTTCTATTCTAATGTTACAGTCAACACAGACAGTGTTGCTAATATACTTACCTAGTACGTCTGCGGCATTCCTTAATACTTACCCAATCGCCACTGTTCCCCTGCCGGCAGGGCCGGTGCAAGGATTTTTGACTACACAGGCGAAGATGCATTTTGCCGCCCCTCCTCCCCCCCAAAAAATGCATTTTCACCTGTGTGTCATTTAACCCCCCCTTTTAAATTTCTTATCCCCTTCAGTGTTTTATATCCTATCATTCGAATATCTTACTCCCATTTTCTCCTTTGTGCATCTTACACCCGCTTTGCTGTGTTTTATCTCCTCGTGTTTTTCTTACAACCCATTTTTTTTACTTACTCCAGCCCCTTTGTCTGTCTCTTTCTTCTCCCCAGCTCCTTTGTGTGGCTCTTTTTCCCCCAAAGTCCCTTTGTACGTCTCTTTCTTCCCACAACCCTTCTGTCTATCTATGTGTCCTCCCTCTTTGCCCCCCCCCCGTGTGCATTCAGCCTCTATGAGTTTCTCTGTGTGCCCCCCAGCATTCCTGTGCCTTTCAATGTCCCCCTCCCCCTATACCTTTCATTGTCCCACCTCCCCTCCTGTGCCTTTAAATGTCCCCCACCTTTTATTGCCTCTCCTGAACATTTTATTATCCCCCTCCCCTCCTGTACCTTTTATTGCCCCCCCTCCTGTAACTTTTATTGTACCTCCCTCCCCTCCTGTAACTCTTATTGCCCCTCCATTTCCTCCTGTAACTCTTATTGCCCACCTCCCCTCCTGTAAATCTTCTTCTCCCCCCCCTCCTGTAACTCTTCTTGTTCCTCCCCTCCTGTAACTCTTCTTGTCCCCCCCGTAACTCTTCTTGTCCCCCCTCCTGTAACTCTTCTTGTCCTCCCTCCTGTAACTTTTATTGTCCCTGCCTCCTTTAACTCTTCTTGCCCTCCCTCATGTGACTTTTATTGTCCCCCTCCTGTAACTCTTCTTGCCCTCCCTCCTGTAACTTTTATTGTCTTCCCCCGTAACTTTTATTGTCCCCCCTCCTGTAACTTTTATTGCCCCCCCTCCTGTAACTTTTATTGTCCCCCATGGTAACTTTTATTGTCCCACTCCTGTAACTTTTAATGCCCCCCCTCCTGTAACTTTTATTGACCCCCCCCTGTAACTTTTATTGTCCCCCACTCCCCTCCTACCTTTCATTGTGCCCCCTTCCCTTCTTCTCTCTCCATGTTGCGTGGTTGAGCGGGCGGTACACGGTGGAGGATCCTGTTTCCTGTCCCGGTCTGACAGGAAGCAGTTTGTTGCATCTCCTGTCAGACCGGATAAATCACGGCCCGCCCACTCGGCAACTCTACACGCAATGACCGGCAGGAGGGGAGCACTATGCAGGGTGCTCTCCTCCTGCTGGTCACCCGAGGATTGCGCCCCCCGGGCCAGTGCGCCCTAAGGCGGCCGCTTGTGCCGCCTTATGGTAGCGCTGGCCCTGCCTGCCGGCGATCGGTGTTACTCCTGTTCTGGGGGGACTGCCTGACAGGCCAGACAGTCCCCCCTCTGTAACTTAGGCCCCTGCGGGCCATGTGATCGCTATGAAATAGCGGTCACATGGCCGCAATAGGTGTCTATGGTGCTGCCTGCTGGTGGACTGCCTGAACTGACAGGCAGTCTCCCTGCTTCTGTTAAAATAAAATAAAAAATGTTAATAAATTAAAAAATAAATAAATATATGTATATATATATATATATCTATATATACATAGATATATATATATATATACGTATATTATATTCATATATAATATGTATATAAAATGTAATACTAAGTGTATTTTTTGTAAAAATACCCTTATAATTAAATTACACATGTGTATACAGTATATATATATATATATATATATAATAACAATATATATTGTATATATATCTATATATATTATTATACAAAATAAATAATAATTAAAAATAAATATGTTTTTAAAAATAATAAAAAAATTATAAAGCACTTAGAATGAAATTATATATATGTCTATGTATATATAAATAAATAAAAATAATCTGAAATATATATATGTCCATATACATAATTACATAAATAATTTCATAAATATACATGTAGACTTCAAATACATAAATATGTATATCAATTTAAATTCTACATGCATATTTGTGTAATATTTTTACATAATTAAGTAATTTTATTGATTGCAATTTGAGGGACCTACCTGACAACCCAGGCCAAAAGTTCAGAGAATTTAATTTGCTAGTACTGTATTTAACCCTGTAACTTTCCAAGACACCCTAAAACCTGTACATGGGGGTTACTGTTAGTGTTTCAAAACATTAAAACATATCACAGCGATGATATTGTCAGTGAAAGTTTTTTGCATTTTTCACACACAAACGGCACTTTCACTGATGATATTGTTGTTGTGATACGTTTTACTGTTTTGAAACACTAATATTTGTGTTCAGCGAAGTCTCCCGAGTATAACAGTACCCCCATGTACAGGTTTTATAATGTTTTTGAAAGTTACAGGGTCAAATAAAGTTTGATTTTCCCCATTTTAATTTTTCAGATTAGTTATGTTGTCTTTAAGAGCGTATGGTAGCCCAGGAATGAGAATTACCCCCATGATGACATACCATTTGCATAAGAAGACAACCCAAGGCATTGCAAATGGGGTATATTCAGTCTTTTTTAGTAGCCACAAATACTGGCCAAAGTTAGCATTCATAATAGTTTTTTGCATTTTTAACACACAAACAAATATAAATGCTAACTTTGACCACTGTTTGTGACTAAGTGACTACTAAAAAAGACTGCACCTAATCTCAGCACCCCATATTGAATAACCTGGGTGGTCTACTTTAAACAAATATGTGAGGTGTGATTCAGAGATTTATGGCAGATAACAGTGTTACAATGTCACTATTGATACATTTTAGAAATATATATTTTGAAACAGCAATGTCCTACTTGTACTGAAAGCCCTATATCTTGCAAAAAAACAAAACAAAAACTAAGAACATGCTAACATTGGGTATTTCTAAACTCAGGACAAAATCCAGGAACTATTTAGCACAGGTGTTTTTGGCAGTTGTAGATGCATAAGAGATTTTGGGGGTCAAAGTTAGAAAAAGTGTGTTTTATTAAAATAGTTTCATCATATTTTACAATTCTTTTTATAGTAAATTATATGATATGATGAAAATAATGGCATCTTTAGAAAGACCATTTAATGGTGAGAAAAACAGTATATAATATGTGTGGGTACAGTAAATGAGTAAGAGGAAAATTACAGCTAAACACAAACACAGCAGAAATGTAAAAACAGCCCTGGTCGTTAACAGTAAGAAAATTTAAAAAACGGTCTGGACACTAAGGGGTTAAATGTGCAGCATTTGGGATGATGCACAGGTAACTTTTTTGGGAGGTTTTGTCTTATGCATTTGGGCTGATGAGTTCTATAGCCATAGCAGGTGCCCAAGAGTAGTAGGAGTTTCTAGGGATTTCATAACTCCCAGTCTGGCGTCATGTGAATCGGGATGCCAGAGGTAGGTTGGAGGAAGGGGTGGGCCAATGACACAATTGTGTCACTGGCCCTGCTCCAAGGGTGCAGACCCACCCAGACAAGCTGATCACCCGCCTGAAGGATTGGCAGGTCAGGCAGGGGTGAAGTCATGCCGAGCTCCCTGTGGGTATCACTGTTTCAGAGATCTCTTCAGGATCCTAATGCCTTGAGCAAAGATAAGCATTTAAAAGTTTTCCAGGGAATTAAGTTGGGATAGCGGGATCCAAAAATTGGGACTGTCCTGAAAAAAATCTGGATGGTTTGGAGGCATGGGATTTTATTGATTCATAATATTCTCTTGAGGCTTATTCTATGACTATTGAAAACGATGTCCTCCTTGATTCATCCTTAGGATCAAAAACTAGTGCAGCAGCTTCTTACATTGCACCTAAATTTAGAACCAAGTCTTTGTTCCTGTAATTAGGATTAATTATGAGAATGCAGTTGAGGCTATTAAATGTGATTTCTTAGATGATCCAGCTGTGAGTAATCAGAGTAGGCAGATACAAATGACAATGATACATGAAACCAAGTGACAGTCACCCATGAGAATATATGGGTATATGCAATTTGAAGAAATGCAATAGTAATTTTTGTTTGTACTTTTTCTCTGTATGCACTAGTTTATACCTAAGTTCTAATATTCATCTATATCTGCCTCTAAAGCTTTGACCTGCATGTGTACCTTTTTAATACGTATGTCTTTACACATCACATTTAATGTTTTGTATATAACTAGATGTTCTTTGCATCTTGAAAACCATAAAATATGTAATCAACAAAATAATAAAGCTGCCACATGTACCAATGCTGGAAAACACTGGTTTCAACACCAGTCTTCAGTAATTCGAACTTTACAGCATCTAATGATTCCCCTACTCTATTCTGTTGGGGATATTAACAAATGCTGGACCATTTAGAAGCCTTGAGAACCAGCTTAGAAACAATAATCTACACACCATATAGATTGCTTTCATGTATTCAAATGTCCATTAAACCAACATAAACATGTGTGTGCACCTTTATTTTTGTGCATAACTCACTGTATCATCTTAGCTGTCTAACCACACCCAATATAAGAATTTAAAGCAGTTTGTGAATGATTAATCTCTGTTGGATACACCCTTTAGGATTTGCACGTACACAAGCGTTCATGTAATCACACAATGACAGGAGAATGTTCAGTGATGATGCTGCAAATGAATTTTATTACAGGAAATGGCAAATGGAATAACAAAAAACAAAGGGGGATCCCAGTATAGATATGATATATGAATATTATATATGCAATATTATATATGAATATAAATATATATGTATACAATTGTCTGTCACCAGTAATCATCTCATGTTCTTGATTGCAATGACAGTGTGACGTGTACACATAGTTCAGTGCAATCAGACAGATATACCTTCATCTGTAGAATTACAGTTACTGAGATCCATGACAATGAAGAAGGATGTCGTACATGCAGAGGTAGGCAACCTTCGCTTTGGCACTCCTCTCTCATAACATACTGCTGGCAAAGCACCAGGGGAGATGTAATATACAACATCTGTAGTGCCAAATGTTGCCTATCCGTGCTAGAGATATCATTTATTGAGGGCAAACCCACAAATAACAAGGTCTATGTGGGAACCAATATCTTTCTATAGAGAGAAGGAGATGTTTTGAGATAAGATATTTTAACATGGTTCATTGTAACTGCACACAGCGCCAGGCTGTAAAGGAGTGCTCACAGAGATAGACTGCAAGCTCAAGCAGAGATTTTGGCTCCCTTAAAATTAGGGGGAAATGCCATGTACAACCACACACTTGCATGGGACTTTCCCTTTTACCACTGAATATTGGCTGCTAACTCAGTGGGGACATTTCACCTAATGATCTTGGGAGTTGTGGTTTGACAAGTTGCTTGCTAGCTACATCTGCTGTTGAGCTAGTAGCAGCCCTCAATGCCAAGAGTTTTGCATCCTGTTGTTGTGTTGATACACTTACACTTAGTGGTAGGACAAACCTTCGTTATTGTGTTAGCACAAACATTAGTTTTATAATATATCTGTACTTCTCTTGCTTTAATTGTTCAACCAGGAGTCATTTGTATATGTTTGGTCTTATCTTTTCTACATTATAAATTCAGGGGAGGGGTATGTGTTGTTAGTTCGAGTAATGTAAATTTTTTTGCTAGTTTTCAAAGTGTTGGTTAATTAGTTAAAAGTTGTTATCAAGTCCTTTTGCATGACTCCTTGAGCTTTGCTACTTAAATAACATATCTCCAAACAGTCCAGGATCAGGCAGCACCATCCCAGTTTTGCACCTGGGGAAACCAGTGAACTGTCCTCACCAGCTGCAATGGATATCCATCATTAGACGTACTGTGCTGAATGGTGCCAGCGCCAGAACCATGAGCTGAAGCCCTCTGTATTAGCACATATCTGAAGTTTCACTGGGACTTCTGATAGGCCGGAGCCTGTTTGGCTCAATAGCCTTGAGTGCCGTGCAAAGACACCTCGAGTGCCGTGCATGGCACACGTGCCATAGGTTGCCTACCCTTGCTATAGAATAACAAACTGACTGGTTGTGCAATAACGTTACATTATACTCTACAAAAAAGAATACCCGGCACAAATTTTCATTCACCGTGAGAATAAATGTTTGGAATGAAAATACCAAGCAAGGGTGTTGCTACAGTGTGTGCTAGCCTTGAGTGGCATGCTGAAAAGCCCAAAGCCTATTTTCGGTTCCCTTTTCATAGCTAGCTCCATTTATCTGTATTATTAAGCATGACATAACCTCAACAAATTATATAAAATAGTATGGAGAGAAACTGGTTTAGCATCACAAGTGTCTTTTAAAAAATGCACCCTGATACTGATAAAAGGATTTAACAGCAATGAGGCATATTTAATATTGACGGCTTAGTGTCTTTATTGCCTGAACAGAAATAAACATAGAAATCCACTAACTGAAAGACACCCCTGCTTTATTATATGAAGAAAAAGATGTGTCTCCCTTATTACATATGGGTGTATAGGTCTAACTTCTTCATAACGACATACGTAGAAACAAGGAGTGTACAATCCAATTAAATCTTGTAATAAAGCACTCTGATGACTTATTTACTTTTTATGTGAAAATGGAAAAAAATACATATATAAAACTCTATATATAAGGCATGACATTGCAATGGCAAGCAGTATCTGGTGTTTCAGTCCTAATACTAAGGGAATTATTCAGTAAACACTGAATTGCAGTGAATGAAAAACAGAATGACAATTTATCCTAAGAGCCAAGCTGTGACTATAAATGAGCTGGATAATTTAGCAAATCAGCACTTTTTAACTAAATCAAGACGTCAAAGGGACTCTCCAGTGCCAGGAAAACAAACCGTTTTCCTGGCACTGCAGGTCCCCTCTCCCTCCCACCCCCCATCCCAAGTTGCTTACCTGTATCCAGCGCCAATATCCCTCTGCGCTGGGTCAGGCTCCACCTACGCTCCTCCCCACCTGGAGACCTATTGCGCATGCGTGGCCGGCAGCGTGGGAGACCTAATGCGCATGCGTGGCAATGCCACGCACGCGCATTAGACCTCCCCATAGGAAAGCATTGAATAATGCTTTTAATGCTTTCCTATGGGGATTTCAGCGAAGCTGGAGGTCCTCACATAGCGTGACATCCAGCGACGTTATAAAACACTTTTCGTGTTCTATGAACACGGAAGTGTCCTCTAGTGGCTGTATACTAGGAGGACTTAACCCTGCAAGGTAAATATTGAAGGAACCTCTAATTATTTTGTGATATGTAGGACTGAAACACTGAGCACTACTTGTCATTGCAATTTCCTCTTTTTCTCAATAAAACAAATGTGAAAAACAAAACAATCTGAGCACTCTTGCAAGATGTAATTACCTGAATTACATTAATACACACACAGATATTCCCACAATTGTAACTCTCACCAATCTCAATTAGGCTTTGTCTGATTAAGAGCCATGCGGGTTATTGGCAATGGCAACACACAGGCATTCTCTAACAATAACGCACCCAAACCTTAAATTCCTCTTAAATGTAAACACATTTTAACCTTAGCAAACCCTTATCATTTCCCTAAACTAAACTTGATCATACCTAAAGCTAACAACAACCATAATATTAGCTTTTTACTGTCACTGGAGGGATTTAAAGGAACACTATAGGGTCAAGAACACAAACATGTATTCCTGACCCTGTAGTGTTAAAATAGTGTTAAAGTGGGCCCCCCTGGCCCCGTCTTGCCTCCCTAAATATAGTATAATCTTACTTGTATTCAAATTTGCAACTGCTGCTTCTGCCTCTGACCTGCCTGCTGTCTGCTGACATCATCAGAAGTGGTGGTCTGAGCCATCACAATACTTCCCCATAGGATTTGCTGAGACGATCAAGGAGGCAGGTCAGGGGCAGAGCCAGCACAAGTCAAAATCAACCCTGGCCAATCAGCATCTACCATCATAAAGATGAATTTAATGAATACATCTCTATGAGGAAAGTTCAGCGTCTGCATGTAGAGAGTGGAGACACTGAATGTCAGTACTGCACAGTGTGCAGCACTGCCCCAGGATGCACCTGTCTTATCAATTGCCTTATCAATAGTGCATTTTTTTTGTAAACACATGGGGAGTGAAGGGGCAGTAACAGCCAGGAGTTGTTACACCCATATTGAACAAAAGTAAGCAGGTAACAGTAAAATAAGTCTTTTCATTTTAACACATTTATATTACATTCTAATAATGAGACCATTTGCCCTATAAGGTATAAATGTAAGGTAAAAGATAAAGGCCAAGACATTGGCTAAGTAAAATCTGATAATAAAACACACCATGTGCAAAGTACAGCTTTTATAGTGCCATGGGAACCCTGTGATCCTCAGTCAGACATGGTTATTTTTTTTCTTATCTTTGCTGCACGTAGAACTGTATATGTAGTATTTATTACTTTTTATTTAAACCACTGTAACTGATTGTGAAACTCACATGAGGCCAGGGCAAGGAGGAGGAAATAATCTAGTCAATCTAAGGCTTAAAGGAGAAATGGCAATCTGGAGAGTAATATATAACACAACTCTTTGAAGTATTATTCATGTTATTATTTTAAGATTTTTACCTTAACAAAACTCTTCCCTGGGTATTCTTTAGGCAAAAAGATTGCTAAGACTGCACTATCCTGTTCCTGGTACCCCTTCAGCATATAGCATGGATTATGCGTTGGACTTGCCATTCCATTACATAATCGGTGTCACTTAACTTCCTAACAATTGTGTACGGACTGCACCAATCAGTCTGCAGCTTATTTGCTGGGAAGAATACCAGAACAAGGACCTTTTGCCCTGGCACAAACTCCCTGATACTAGCCCCCTAGTCATAAGAAACCTTCTGTTTCGTCTGAGTGCTGGTCAGTTTCTGTTGGACTACCCCAATTGAACTAACCAGTGATGGTCTCCATCCTCTCCCTGAACTCAAACACATACTGGTACTTCCTCCTGAGCGTAATCACCATCACAGAATTCCCTTAACAGGTCCAGGGGTCCCTGCACATGCCGATCAAACATTAGCTCAAATGGAGAGAACCCTGTGGACTGTTGCGGAACCTTGCTGTATGCAAACACTAACAAAGGGAGTAACTTCTGCCAATTCAATTTAAAGTACAATTGGACTTTAAAGTACCTTTAAATCGCTTACAGAGTCCATTGTTTGTAGGTGGTAAAGAGTAGACCTGAGCTGGTTAACACCTCAGTGTTACCAGATCTGATGCACCAGCTGTGACATAAATTGCGTTCCCTGGTCGGACAGAATCTTGCTAGGCAATTCAACGTGGGTGAACACAGTCACCAAGGCATCTGCCACTGTGAACAGAGTAATCCAGGACAGCGCTAAAGCCTCAGGGTATCTCGTGGAAGAGTGTCTTCCTAGACTGGGGCTAGTGAAGGAACCCACGATATCTACTGCAACCCTCTGGTAGGGAACCCCTACTATGGGCATAGACTGGAATGGTGCCCCCCCCTGCTTCTTTCCTTTGACAATACAAGTGTCGCAGGAGCTACAAATATGAGTATGGCCAGTAGAAAGCCTTAGTCAGCCTGGTCCTGGTCTTACTGATTTCGATGAGGCCTGCCAGGAAGATCTCATGGGCCAGGGTGATCAGCTGGGTTCGGAAGTAGGAAGGGACAACAAGTTGACGAGTTACTTTCTATTCCTGCCCCCTCTCCCTCACACTACTCTCCCTATACAGCCACTCCCAAAAGAGCCGCTTCTCCTGTGACCCTACCTCTCCTGTTTCTGCCCTGTCCCTCACTCCAGTCCAGCTACACATGGGCCATAGACAAAGCAAGTTGTCCTCCGACCAGTGTCACAAGTCTGGGGGGGGGACAGTCTCTCACAAAATGTCACAGGCACTGGCACCCATGGCAAACAGGCTGGTGCTTTGTCCTGGGACTCTTTGTGGGCCCACTGACCCTGGCATCGGTCTCCGACTGGGAACCCCACTAGGGTACATAACCCGGCCTGACAGTGAGATGTTACTGGAGCCCACCAGTCGAGCAGGGGTTGCTATCTTCATCTGTGATGTCTGGACAAGCACAGGTGCTGTAGGATTCCGTCCTGGAGGAGTGATGCTGGAGACTTTTCCACGAGTCTCGTGGAATTGCTGCGTTAACTCCGCGGCTGCAGGGGCTGTGGTGGGAATCCAGTCCTGCGTCCACTGTCGCCGCACCTCTGCAAGATGTGGTAAAATTGTTCCATCAGCACAATCTGCTTACAGTCCTCCTTGGAGTGCACCTCACTGTCAATCGACCATTCCTCAAAGGCATGTACCGACTTCCAGACGCACTCTGAGTAGGTGCCTTCTTGAGTTGCGTAAATCTCCTGGAATTTCACCCTGCAGAACTCTGGGGTGATGGAATACTATCAGAACAGTTCACAACATGGTAGTCCCCCCATTTCTCTCTTTTCTCTCACTCTGCAATACTCCAGGGCTTGTCCCGTCAGTCTTTCATCCAGTACCCACACCAAGTCTTCTGGCAGCAAGCGATTGAGCTCACATTGCCACTTGAAGTCCTGCAGGTACCTGTCTTTATCATCCTCTGTATCATAAAAACTTAAAAAAGCTGTACACTGATACTTTGAGACAGGGACCCTCTGTCTGGCTAGATGAGGATACCATAGTTGGAGTCACATTCGCCTGGCGATCCCGATCTTCGGAGGCCAGGTCCTCTACTGTGATTGCTAACAGCTCCCTCTTGCTTACTTAGCCGTAGGTGACATCCTGGTAGTCCTGCACCATCTGGGTCTAATGTCTAATTGCTTGGGTTGATGGTGCAGGAGCGATGCTGGAAACCTCCGGTGTGATTCGGACACTTCATTCTGCTGCTCAGTCATGTTGCGTCTCTCGGCAGCTCTTTGAGCCCTGATATGCATCTATCTATGCATCATGCGTCAGCTTTAGCCTATTTGGATCACTGTACTGCAAGTTATCTCACCACTGGTTATCTCACCATTTTGTGACCATAAGGCCTTTGTGTCTCTGTTACTGAAAGCACAACAGATCAGGCTTAATATCGTCCATGGATACTTGTGTTTACTTGTACAGTTGATCGCTATACTAAGTGCTATGACTCGAGCTTTGAGTCACTTTATCTTCCAGCAATGCAGGATATGCTGCCTTAATATCTCCAGTTCTCTATCTAGTCCTCTGGCAAAATTATGTGAGCAACTACTCTACAGAGGACAATCAACAGCAATATACCTGTGAGACCTCAAGGAAGAGACATACAATCTTCTTCTTAGTGCAAACAGCAACTAACTTTGTTATACAGGAACCAGGGTTTTGAAACACTTAGACACAATATCCAACTACGGTATATTATTTATTACAGTTCCCTTCCCCTTTGTGCATGTACACCAAGACAACAAAGAACTTAATAGATTGGCCAGGCAGATATGTCAGCATGACAGTCTGTATCACACCCTTTTTGGTCCTAGCTGTCTGTTCTGCTCTGCCTCTTGGGCCATGTGACGCATCAAAGTTCCTTTTGTCATCATTTTTTTTTTTTTGCTTATATTTCAAACATATACCTGGCTTATGTGGTTTACCTGGTGCTTCTTGTTTTTAGCCTAGGTATTCTTGTCATCATTAATATTTCCTCCCTTGTTCCCTCCTTTCTAACTCCATTCCTCAGCTCTGTATTTATATATTCCTTTCTTTGTTGATTAATTTATAGAGAAAGGAAGAGAGACAACAGAGGGGTTGTGTGCTAAAGCTCTAGTTCATCCTCTCCTCCCCCTACCTTTTCTAACTTCCTGTTATAGCTTCTTCATTATTGATCTGTTTTATCTTCCTGAGAGAAGAACATACTATTCTGTCTGATGTTATATTGTTTATTATTCTGTCTTTTATTATTTGCCTGCTACTTGGGATCTTCGGGATCCATTTGAGCTTTTACATTATTTTTTAAAAGTTCTTGGGTTATGGATTCCAATTTATTTATCCATATGTCCCAGTCTTCTATCTGAGTATATCTGTTTCTTAAGTTCGTTAGTATACCCCTTTCCATTTTCGCTTGCCATATCACTCATCATTATTATTAGTCATTAATTATTGGATGTGTGGAGTTACGTGCTAATAGGAGTTTAGCTGCCGTGATGATATCTATTATTACCATTTGTTCTTTTTTTTGGCATTTTAGGCCACTTTTAGATTTAAGAAAACTACTTCCGGTTTAAAACCCATTTTCAATCTGGTTATTTGATAAATTACCTTCACTACATTCTTCCAATATTGACTTATCGGAGCGCAATGCCACCAACTGTGGATCAGATTACCTTCATTGACATTACATCAATTTTTTTTTAGCAAACCACTAAGAGAAAGATCTATCAAACTTGTCACTTACTGAAAATTGGAATAAGGTTCAGTGACAGCTTATTTATTTTCTTGGTGACTGTCCCACATTTAGAACTGTGTCCCACTTTTCTATTAACATACTAGGTCTGCCAGAAACTAGCCAGATGGAAGACTTACTGTAATTGTTTCAAGTAAAAAATTAACGTATCACTTAATACTGAACACATACTGAACACAGATACTTTTAGTGTTTGTTTCCAGTTATAAGGAAATAAATATAATTGCTGTTTACTCAGCAATTTTGTTCATGCTTTTTATATTTTTAAAAGAACTCTAACAAGGCCTTGTTAAATAAAAGTATATTTTAGGCAGTGTGTTCAGGAATAAAGTTTTAACTTGTTGTAAACTACCTATGCAGCAGCAGGGTTCAGGAAATAATTCAATTGCATTTAAAAAGTTCATTAACCCTGGGACTGGCATTGCAAGAACTTTAGGAACCAGGTAGTGTGGTAATCGGGGTTAGGTTAATGTTATGTTTCTCCTGCAAGTGAAGTTGGATGTCTTCACTAAGCTAAAAGGTCTAATACAGAACCCCACTCATTGGCTGAAAGAGCTCAGCTAACACTCTCTTTCCCGATGAGCGTGACTCTGTTCTGCTTAACACAGTGGAGATAACTTGATTTTCTGTAAGGTGAATCAAAATGTAGGGCCATGGCCATTGGCATCCTGCAGGACCAAGGTAAGTTGTCAAAGCATTCCAAAAAGGTTTCACAAATTACTCTAGGAGAGCACCAGGGCACTCCAGGCACCATAACCACCACAGCAGACTGTGGTCTTAATAGTGCTTTTTTTTTTTTTTTTTAAATAACCTTTTGGTGAAAAAGACAACAGTTATAATCAGATATAGAAGATCATTTTATTACAAATGTTATAATAATGCAAATTCAACAAATGTAGATCTATAATTTATTCAATTTCCTGTCATAACATCATAAATATATAATATATAAATAAAAGACTTTATACACAACCCAACTTACCAAGAAAGGAAGTGAAAGTGTACTTCGCAAAGCACACTAGGGAAAGCATTTCATTTTTTTTAATTTGTTGTGCTCATGGGAAAAACCTTACAGACGTAAATGTATATTTGTGTACGGGATTATGGAAGGGGCGCACATTAAACTGTGTGTAATTTTAATATATGAGAGTCGGTTGAGGTGTGCCGAAACCGACGTGAGGTTAGGCCTGCAAAAGAGGGCCAAAAAGTGTGTGACATTTATTAAACATAACAAATCATTTAGACGTATTATAGAAAGCGAGCCTGATTCTTTCTGGATTTGGAATGTACCGGTAGTATGCCGAGGACTTCCAGCGACCCATCTTCTCTACAAGATGAGTTGGAACTGGACGACTTGAGGCTGCTGTGGCGGCCCTAACGCGGAATGAATGTCCCGAGAAGGAATTCGGATTGAGGCCAAGACTAACAAACAAGGAGCGAATGTATTGCATGAACTGTTTGAGATATGTGGCAAAAATTGTACGAGCAACCATTATAATCGGAACGCATTTAGTAACTTGAACCACATACAATACTTACACATATCGTAAGCCGCAGAGTACGTTTGCTTAGTATTAGTAGACAAACCTTACCTGCATAGACTCTAACTTCAGGCATGATTGAAACCTTTTTTTTTTTTTTGACCTGCAGAGGAAATCTGGACTGCGTGTTCTTTTATCTCAACCGTTATGCTTAAGCAAGGTCCGACTTCAGGACTTCGGAAGTGGCTAAAGCGGAGGGTACTGCAGGGGACTTGAGACGTCAGGGTTAGCGTTTATTAAAGATAATACGATACCTGGAGCTAGTTCTTGTAGTATGCTGTGAGGAGGAAGGAAACGTAATAAGTTTAAATTATGCAAAACTCAGAAGCCCATTGAGCTTTCTCGTGTAGTAGAGCTGCTAGCTAATGGGTACCAATAGGTGAAGATAAGGACTATCCCGTAAGAGTTGAGGCCGTGCTAGTAGCCCTGTGTTTGAGAGAAGCCCTACCTACGATTTGGGCCATGTGGACTTGTACCATCTATGCGCGGCAGGGTATTAACCTCTTGTGGAAAAGCGTTAACCTGACCGGACACGTGCGATTACCTGCATTAAACCATAGCGAAAAAGGACTGTAACAGGCGCCTGATGAAACTGCCGTGATGTAAATCGAAGAACAGAATGCAAAGCCGTGACCCACCATAGTGAAACGTTTGTACGAGAGAGGAACCTGAAAAGAAGCTTTGACTAAATTTGAAGACGATATGTGCTCGTATAGCAAGTACCCTATAGCAGATACTTGGTAGGCATGGGATCGTAAAGGATTGTACTACCGGATGCATAAGGTGTTACGCCTCAAATCAGAACATCCAGCATGACCGAAAGTAACTCCCGATGGGCTACTTAAGCTTACATAAAGAGAAGCGTGAACAACGACAAATGCGTGACGAATGAATTGACTGCGCATGGAGGACCCTGTGAATGTCAGGCGTGCAGGCAAGTCCCTAATTAGTATATTAAGAATTCGAATTGTATTTGTTTGGCCAAAATGGAGGCGGAGTGATGCCTCGATGTTCGATATGAAACAAGTGGGAATTCCGTTCACCCGGTCCGATCAGATCGCTAAAGCTTGTCCTGCATTGCTGGTATAAGCGACGCCGACGTGAAAATTGAGTGATAGTAGGAGTCGAGAAACGGTAATTGAGAACTCAGTGTACCAAAGTGCCCCCAAAACGTTGCGAAGAAATAAACGGTATATCCGTGATACATGAGTCCGGAAGCAGTCAACTGTACGTCACGTCAGCGCCTGGAGGACCCGACGATGGTCCAATACGAGGCCAAATCTGTACAACGTGCAATGTGGAGGGCAACGTGAGACCCAACAGCACATTCTACACCATGAAAATAAATAGATATTTGTGTGTAGTTTCACTAAAAATTAGGAAGAAAGGGGTGACGAATGACCCAGCCATGTGTCGCTCATTAAAAATAATCCACATACTGAAAATTGCATTCCCATGGGAGAAGGCAGAAAGGTAAGTTCAAATACGCACCACCAGCAAGCCTACCTCTCCTTAATAAACTCCATAATGACCAAATGTTGGATCGAAACCCAATGTCTGGGGTTGCCAAGGCCGGCAGCACATGGTTGATTGCAAGGATAGCTGAAAACCCCGTAGAAGGTTTGTGGACCACGAGTTATGCGTACTGATGAAGCGGTTTTGTTCCAGCTCAGTCTCGGAGGATCTGGGCAGCCGACGGGGTGAATTTGTCAGGAAACACTAAGGGTCAGCGGAGTTGGTAAGTTAAACCATTTATTCCCTTTACAAAGCCCAGCCCGAGGACAGTATGGGTTGCAGTTTTAACAGCTAGCTAGAGAGAAGGAAATGTGTGCGGGAAGCTATACAGAGCATTTCACGTCGTGGAATGACAATGCGAACGGAACGTATGTGTAAAAGGAAGATTAATTCGAATGGACTCACGGTTTGGGCGAACCGCCGAATGGCCTCCATGCGGATGAAAGATACTCACGAAAACCGGCGGGCTGTGTACGAGCGTCGCGGCAGATTGACGTCAGAGGTCTGTGAAAACGGAAATGAAAGCGAATTTCCGAAATCGTCGCAGACAGGTGAGTAAGGGGATTGCTGGGTTTAAATAGGCATAAAATCCCTCCCACAACTTCAGGCATACGCCTTCTATATATAGTATGAGTCTTTTGGGAAAATAAACTACACATTTTTCATATCTGATAAATGCATCTTTTGACTATGATAAATTCGCTAGAGATAAAAAGATTAAGTTGGTGCTCTTTATATGCAGTGCGTGCTAAAATGTATGTTTCATGTTAAATACACTATGATAGAATGTAATAAAGTGTCAGATTTTGTCACGAACATTTCACATAAACAAATACAAATAAAAAAATAAAGTCAGAGCCTCTTAATAACAAAGTGCACAGGTGTGGCATTGTAATGTAATATAGGTCACAACGAACAAATGTTAATCCCAGTTAATGCTACTGCTTGAAATATTCCAGAAGCCAGCGATTGCTAAGTTTGTTCAGGGAATGTTAAAAGGATAAGGTCGGGGGGCGTGGCCGACTGCCGAGGTGAACGGACGCATGGAGTGAGAGCTCCCGGTCCGAAACAGCCACAGCGTGACTTATAGCAGCTTTTAACCCCGGTACACGGCGAGAAACAAGCAAGGTACCTCTCTCCTACCTCACATGGCCCCAGCAAAGCAGACAAAGCTGACGGATCCGATCCGCTCGGCGAAAAAAGACTGGTCGCGGCCGGAGCAAGAGGGCGGCGGCGAGGAGCTGGAGGCATCACAGGCCTCAAATCCTCACACAGAGTATGAGGAACAGCGTTACACCGACGCCCCAGTCACAGAAAATAAATTGTATGCAATGCTGCAAGACTTCAGGCTCATTCTGCAGTCTGACCTGAAAAAAGCCACAAATGATATTAAGAAGGAAATAGCAGATCTGGGAGAAAGGACTAACAACCTGGAAACCCGCACTGATGACATATGCGCAGCACAAGACACACTAGCAGACACTGTGCAATCACTAGTAGAAGAACAGCAATTCCTGAAAAGGAAAGTGGCAGACATGGAAGACCGCTCACGCAGAAATAATGTTCGCTTTCGCGGAATTTCAGAAGGTGTCACAAGAGAACAACTACCTCACTACCTGTTGTCTCTGTGCAAGTCCCTGGTGCCAGGAATAGCGGACCCGGACTGGCTCATGGACCGAGCCCACAGACTACCGAAACCGCAAAACCTGCGCCGAGATACGCCACGCGATGTGGTAGCACTTTTCCACTACTATAAAAAAAAGACTCTCTATTACAGGCGGCGAGGAAAACATCCACGATGCCTGAACCATATGAAGGCGTCCAACTATATGCAGACCTGTCGGCTATGACAATGAGCAGGCGGAGGGAGTTCATCAATGTAACAAAGTCACTAAGAAACAACGACATACAATACCGGTGGGGCTATCCGACAAAGTTACTCATATGGAGGAACGCCAAGACACACCGTCAACGAACCGGAGGTGGGAATGCGCTTGCTAAAGGAATGGGGCCTGTTCCCGCTACCAACACAGGGCGCTTCGAATGCAGCATCCCTGAAACGACCGCAGGCAGAATGGCAGATGGGGGGCTCGCCACGCAGGAAGGAATGAGACTCCGGGACCTGTTCCAATAGAGACATGCCACTAACCCACGGCACATATTGAACATTAAGAGACACTCTGACCCATGGCTAACCTTCTGATATATGACATGCTAACGTAACTGGTTTGTGAGTATGAGTATATTTGTACCCTGTTAGTGAATGCATCATATCTGTTATACCCTAGTGTGCCAAGATTGCGAAACCCCAAGGCACGGGGCTGTTTCAACCTGCAACACCCAAGTGGACAGGGATTCAGGGTAGACGTAAGGGGATAGGAGTCACACAGCTCCCATAACTGACGCAGCACGAGGGTGGGTACACGGTAATCATGCCTCAGTGAAAGTGTATTACGCAACTTCATGTCAGCATAATGTCTAGAAGGTGGCGGGACAGACGAATGGGTACCGATTGTCGCTAAATAGTGGGTCTCCACTCAGAATCTCAGACAATGTTAAAGGGTAAAAACAAATCTATAGGGAGTAAGGCTGTTACACACTCGGCCGAATTACCCAGGTGCGACCCCAGGATGAGAAGTGCGAGGGGTAATGTTTGCCCGCTCACACCTCACCCACGTAGAGCGCTAGTTCTCTCAAAGGCGCTTTATACATACTTTGGTTATTTTCCATCCCTTTCCACATCCCTGTTTACTCTTCATACCCCCCCTTCTCCATGCCCTGGACTGGTTTCACACCACGTGTCGCAAGACGCGAATGGCACTTCAAGGCCCCGGTACAGCACAGCATTATACCAGGATCATGGATGATTCTCTAACTATATTTACACTAAACGTTAAGGGTCTCAACAGCCCACATAAAAGGAGATTAGCGGTGCAAGAAATTACTAAATCCAAGGCAGCAATTATGAGTCTACAAGAGATGCACTTTTGTATTAAGAAACCCCCAACATTCAATACCAAGACCTACCCCCAATGTTACCATGCTATGTCCACGACTAAAGCCAAAGGTGTTGCTATCTATTTCCATAGGGATTGGGCTTTCACACCATCCAACCAATATGCAAGCAGGGACGGGAGAATATTAATACTTGTGGGCTCCCTGAACGGTCTGTCAGTGACTATAGCTTCCATTTATGCGCCAAGGCAAAAAAACCTTCCTTAATACGGTGTTCAGGAAAGTTGACAAGATCAAAGTGGGCCACACGATCATATGTGGGGACTTTAATTGTGCCCCGGATCCCAATGTAGATATTAAAAGAGAAGGTGACAAACTATCACAACAACACTCAATCGCACTAGGCCAACATCTTAGGAACTTGCTGCATGTGCATGACTTTTACAACACTTGGAGAGGTCTTAACCCGAGTGGGAGGGACTACACATATTATTCAACGGTCCATAGAACCTGCATGAGAATTGATCTCTGCTTGCTAGACACTATAACGCTGCCCTTTGCCACTAAAGCACTCATAGGACCGATCACGTGGTCCGACCACGCCCCACATGTTGTGACCATGCGAATCCCATATCCTGCTAGAGGTCGGGGCACGTGGCGTCTAAATGACGGTCTATTGGACATACCAGCACACCTCCAAAGACTACAGGCCCGGGTAGAGGATTATTTCACAGACCATGCTCAGTGCTCGTCATCCGAAACTACACAATGGCTGGCCCATTAGGCGGTCATGAGGGGTGAACTGATCCAATTAGGGGCTAGAACAAAGAGGCTACACAACACGACACTGCACAAAGTAGAGCAGGACTTGGCCAAAGTAGAAACCATTCATAAAACAAACCCCACATTAGCAACACATACACAATTGATGTCGCTTCGCACAGCCCTAAACAGCCTCAACCTCGCAACCACGGAATGGCACCTGAGGTTCTTGAAGCAATCACATTATGTCATGGGCAACAAAGCTGGAAAATTGTTGGCCAGCAAAGCGAAACAAACAAAACTGCAATCCAAAATCCCGTATATGACCTCCGCTACAGGGGATAAACTATATAACCCTCAAGACATAGTAAACGAACTAGCGAAATACTATGCATCACTTTACCAATTAGAAAGAGACCCCACCACACACCAGCCGACGGAAGACGAGATCGTCCGTTTCCTGGACAGGGCACCCCTAGTTAGTCTGACACAGGCACAATGCATTCAACTGGAGAGCCCCTTCACGGAGGACGAAGTAGAGACCGCAATCAGATCTCTACCCAAACACAAGGCCCCAGGACCGGATGGGATGTCAAATTATTACTATATAAAATTAGCCAAACAATTAATCACACCTCTCACCAAACTATTTTATCATATAAAAGAAGTAGGAACCATGCCCTCAGAAATGCTAGAAGCACACATAGTGACACTGCACAAACCCACATTGCGCAAACCTACCCCCAATTTCACTCTTGAACGCAGACATCAAACTGTACGCCAAACTCATTGCTTCCAGACTCAAACCAATCCTTCCAGACCTCGTATCGGAAGAGCAGGCGGGCTTTGTCCAAGGCCAGCAAGTAGGGGACAACACTAGACACTTCTTGAACCTGATAGAATGGGCAAACACTTCACACCAGGCAGGACTCTTGTTAGCGCTCGATGCTGAGAAGGCATTTGACCGACTGCACTGGAGGTATATGCTGCTCACTCTAACCAAAATGGGGTTCCCTCCGGCCTTCAGGTCGAGCATAATGGCACTATACCAAAATCCTTTGGCAAAAGTGTTTAGCACCGGCTTTATCTCTGACAGACTTGTCATACGTAATGGCACCAGACAAGGCTGCCCCCTCTCCCCCCTAATTTTTATTTTATGTTTAGAACCACTAATAAGGACAGTGAAACAGGACCCTACTATACAAGGGCTGAGTACCCCGGGGGGCACCAAAAAACTAGCTTTGTTTGCCGACGACATACTGTTACTATGTTACTAGCTTTGTTTGCCGACGACATACTGTTTATTACAAAACCAGAGTCCTCCTTACCTTCTCTAATGAGAACGTTGGCAGGTTATGGGGAAATATCGTACTATAAAAACAATATATCCAAAACGCAAGCTTTGCCAAGAAATCTACCAAAAACTGTGTTGGAAAAATTAAAACCGCAACATCCCTTTGACTGGCGCACTAACTCTTTACAATACTTAGGCGTCAAGCTGGCCAAATCCCTTCAGACAGTGACCAAAGAGAATCACTATCCTATGATCAAAAAGATTAAAAATACCCTTGAAAAGTGGGAAGGCTTGGATACCTCCTGGCTTGGTCGTATCAATCTTATCAAAATGATGACACTGCCACACATCCTGTACCTATTTAGAACCCTACCCATATCTCTCCCGAACTCACTGCTTAAACAATTCCAAAGCACGGTAAATGCACACATTTGGAAGAGAAAACCTCAGAGAGTAGCTAAAGGGCACCTGGGACTTCCTTACGTTAAAGGTGGGCTGGGTATGCCAGACATCACTGCATATTACAAGGCATCCTTCTTAGCGCAGGGAATACGACTCCTTAGGAACCACGACCCCTCGTGTAATCCACTTTGGCTGTCATTAGAGAATGAATGTCTCGAAACGCATGATACTGTCCATTACCTGTGGACATGTTCCTTACCTCAAACATCTACGGGCCCGACCCTACGGTGCTCGATCAACATGCTCAAAGCGTGGAAAGTCTGGAGCCTGTTGGTGCTGGACCCGACACAACTCTTTAGGAAAGCGCCAATCGCAGCATTAGCAGCCTACTCTCCGGGTTTACAAGTGGGTAAATGGCTGAGCAAGGGAGCGAGACTAGTGGGTGACTTAATGACAGGTGACGTGGTAAAACCATTCGCTGACTTAAAAGAGGAGCTGGGATTAGACCCTAGGGATCTGTATCTCTACCTGAGAATTAAAAATATAATACTAACCCGTAGCAAGCAAACAGTCGCTCGAACCAGAACCCCAACACTCCAACCGAGCCACTTATCACTGAATAGATTAGCGAAACCACTCTCCATATGTTACAATGCAATCATTGCAGGTTATACACCAGATAAATTGCAGTACATGACAAAATGGGAAATGGACCTGGGACGCCAAATCTCTCAAGAGGAGTGGCAGTCTGCAATGGCGAATACAAAACAGGCATCGAGTAGCCTCTCGCTATGGGAGGCCTACTGTAAGATAACTATGAGGTGGTATCTAGTACCACAGAGGTTAGCGAGTATGTACTCAGGTGTTGTGAACCTATGCTGGAGATGTGAGTCGGATACTGGTACCATGCTCCACATGTTCTGGAAGTGTCCTTTGCTTAATGACTTCTGGAAGCAAGTCCAAACC
Source organism: Pelobates fuscus (assembly GCF_036172605.1). NCBI lineage: Eukaryota > Metazoa > Chordata > Amphibia > Anura > Pelobatidae > Pelobates > Pelobates fuscus. Next base: position 291,845,853 of record NC_086317.1, on the reverse strand, counting down.
TTGATCTCACGTAGGACTAGCACATATATTCCTCTGCAACCAGATAAATACCTACTGCACGTTATACATAACCTAGACATACACCCCCACAAAAAAGTGATCTTAAACATATTGACGGTGGCCAAAGTAGCCCTAGCAGACAACTGGAATAGCAAGCAGGTTCCTCAGATAGATACTATTACCAACAAAATGGATGTAATTAGTGCATATGAGAAAATGTCCAGCAGGTTGAGAGGATGCCTAGAAAAATATGATAGGGAATGGGCATGTTGGGCAGCTACCTAGTGGCGAAACAGAAATTTCAAACAGAATAAACGATTGGTTCAAATGAATGGCCATCCCCTCATGTTGGGCCACTAAGAACCTCATGTTGGGCCACTAAGGTTTAAGGTGCTAAGATGTTAGGTTGCTGAGGTGTTACTGCTGCTAGCTTGTGGAGTGAAGCTAAATCCAGGGAATCCCCTCCCCCCCATCCCTTCTCTTTTCTGTACCCCATTCCCCACCCAGTTAGAAAATTCAACAAAACAATGTTTCAACGCTATATGCATCACATCAGATATCGCCTGTTAACACCCTGCCATTCTGACCAGTCGCAGGAGGAAAAGTCGATGTTACCTATAAATGATGTTTGTGCAGGTGAAATGTAAACCGTTTACCATGTTATGTGTTGCAAATATTACTCAATAAAAATGATAAATGAGAAAAAAAAGGATAAGGTAAATATAAGATATTCATTATATTATACTGCATAAGAGTAATACAATAAGGATGGAACTTAGAAACTAAGAACCCAAAACACGAGTACAAACTATAGTAGGGTCCCAGTTACATTTTGCAACCTAGAAAAAAAGATTTAAAAAAAGAGAAGGCGAAAGTGTAGCTTAGACCACCTGGAGTGGACTACTTGCCAGCCTTTTTTTTTTTTTTTTTTTTTTAAATTCTTTATTTTGGTTGTGCTTTATTTGTTTGTACTTCATAATCAACATGTCTGTGGTGTCAACAATTTTTCACAAAAAGATAACAGGAGCATTAAAATGGTATACAGCACAGTTTTGTATTTTTTAACAATTAAACATTTCTAAAGCATTATGCTGAGTCTGTCAGCTAGCGTATCATGTGTGTGTTTTCGCTGAAGCGTCTCCCTTGGTCTTTGAAGACATGGACTGTCACACTCGATACTAAGTGATAAGAGTGTCGTCTGGTTTGTTTGCCACTATGGTGGTCGGCTGTGTCTAGTGAGGTCAGCTGTGTTGTAGAATTGGTTGTTGCGTTGCTAGTCACAATATTACACATCTGGGGTGGCACTTGTCTGTCAGCTAATTGTGAGGGGAGGGTCATTGTGGCTGTCAGATTTTACGTCAGCTTGCGGAGCCAGAGACTTAGAAAATCAAGTAAGATAAATGGAACATTAGTAAGAAAAATTAAAGAAACATCATTTAGTAAATGAAGAGGTAATCATAACTAAAATATAACTAAAATAAAACCGCTGGGAGTAGTCCAAGTATTTAAGTCCTTGCGTTATAGGAGACAAGGTGTGTGCAGTTTGGGTTGGCTTGCAGTCCTTTCCGAGAGGGGTGGTCCTCTTCAGGTCATTGTGTTGCCAGGTGGTGCCGCTGTTGCTCGTGGTACAAAAGGGGTTATCCGGTCGACCGACCATCTTGGTCGGGGTGTTGCCGATAAGGTTCCACTTGGCAGTCCCAGCTCGTTGAGTATAGCAGAAGCTTCCGAGAGGTGAGTGAGGGAGTGGGTCTTGCCGTCTTTCTCTACCAGGAGCCTGTGCATCCCCCATTTGTAGGGTATCTTGTGGTCTCGGAGTAATTGGGTGAGTGGGCGAAGTGACTGTCTCCACAGGATGGTGTGGCGGGACAAGTCCCTATAGAAGGTGAGGTGGTGGCCCTCAAAATTAACAACATGTGTTTTCCTGGTTGCTCCCATAATGATCCCCCTATCGGAGTCCCGGACAAATTTTATCAGCACGTCTTTGGGTGCCTCTTGAGGAGCTTTAGGTGCTTTAGGTAGTCGAAAGTAATAGTCTATTGCTACCTGTTTCAACTGTTTTGGTGTTGGCGTTGGCATTGTCAAGAGCCGCCTGAGATAGTGAGGCATTTCTTCGGCTGTAACGGTTAAGTATTGCTGTAGTGCTCTTCTGGACCGTGTGCAGAGCTGCATCTGTAGTAGATTGTGCCACTTTCACAGTCTCCATATCTGCTTCTGTGCTGGCCAAACTGGTGGCAAGTGTGGCTACCTCTTCTCTGACCACCGCCACATCAGCTTGAAACATTGCCCTTATTTCATGGAGTAGGGCTTTTATGTCGGCTTTTGTGGAAGGGGCTGTATCTCCTGGACCCTGGTGCCCTTGGTCAGCTTTATGTGCCCTCTTGAACTCTGAGAGCTGTTCAGGAAAGCTCTCCCCTCTGAGGACTCCAACATGGCCTAGCTGTTTGCCACAGGAAAGTCCCGATATCGCGGGATCCAGGGCTCGGATCGGCCCGATATTTCTTGCTGCGCTTCTCCATCCGCTTCAGGAAGGTTGGTGTGCAGGGAGAAAGGTGTGCGACTGGGTATCACTGTTGCTATTAGCCGGTTAGTGTGAGCTTTGCAAGGAGCTCACTTCTCCTGCGTCCGTCCCGTGAGGCTGCTGGCTCCACCCCCCTCTACTTGCCAGCCTTTAACCCAGTGACTATGGCCCCTTTAATTTATTGTGGTTAAAGATACTATTTGTGCCTATTGAGACTTGGCACAATGGTCTTCGAAACTTTCAAAGTGGCACTTCGGCTACTGTCGAAGTAGTAGAAGTGGCCGCCATTCAACATTCGAACATGTGACGGCGGCCTTATTTGGTTGAACGTGTTCAGCTGTGTTTTGTCATCGAGTTCATGGAACTCAAACTGGACGAACAACGGCACAAACACCGCTGTATAGTTACCTTCCAGGGAACTTTGGATATGTTGTTCACTCAGATCAGGGCTATTAGGGGATATGTTGTGTTTTGGGGTACTTATTGGTTTTTATATAAATGTGAGTTTTTTGTACCTGAGGATAATTAATTTAATGTATTATCTGCCTTAATTATATCACAGGTAGAGGGGAAGGATTGTGTACTGTATGTGGGAGTGTCATTCATTGTTACATTGTTTCTATTGGCTTGTACACTTTGTGTCCCTGTGCCCAACAAGGTCCACCTGTGCCTCAACCTTGTTGGGAAACTTCCATAAAAGGCCAGCTTTGGCTCCCATTAAACAGACTTGTTCTACCCTTCAGGAAGTCAAGGCTCATGTTTGGGGGATTGGAGAACTACATACACTCTGGGGATTGCTATAATCACTATACTCCCCTGACTATAATCACTAAGCTCTTGTAAGAGCTGTTCCTGCTAAGCTCTCTGGACTAGGAGAGGTCTAGGAAGCTGGATTCAGGTCTTGGGTCCAGGGTGGGTTGAGGACGACGAGACCCCAACCAAGCTGCGGCGGTTCATGGGGTTTACAGTGGTTATGGTGTCCCAGTGCAGTGCTTACGGTACTCGCAAGTACTAGGAAGTAGCGATTGACGGAGATACCCGGTCGGGGTGCCAGGTGGTCCGTCGCTGATTAGAATATAGAATAGACAGAAATAAAGGAGCTATTACTGTAGGTTATAGAGCATTTATAAAAAAAAAACATGACTAAGAACAAAACATATCATCTATATGGACTAGATAAATAAACGAGTGTCCTGAAACCAGTGTTGCCATATTTTATGAACATTTTAAAAGTTGTGTGTGTGAGTACTGTCAGCTTATTAATTAGTCTGCAGTCTATTAATGATCATAGTCATATTTTGGTAATTGTGGAATTCCCCATAATTCAGAGATCGCATTCATGCACAATAGTGTTGGCCAAGGCTGGTGTGGTAGCGAACAAAAATGGATACGACCTCAGGGGTAAACAAAGCCCAATCATAATTGTTGTATCTCTATCCTGAAACTAACAATATAGTTGTCAGGATCACATTGATGGAGTTCTTTTTCCTTTAACTAGTTTGGCAGGTGCTGGAAATAAAGGCTTGATCAACCTGCAGATATCTACCTAAAAAAATGATGCCTGTCTGTCTTACATGTAGAACTTATACTCTATACTATACTATTGACTTACTAGACAAGAATAGTTCTGTTTGACACCCCTGAAACATGTTGTAAGGTGGAAAACAGAAAATACAAACATGGGGAGAGAGGAGGTGCTGCACCATCACAAATCATTCTTTTTTACACTTTGATACTAATTGCTGCCAACCTGTACTTGATCTATCATTTTCTGTCCAGTATTTTTCTAGTAGCAGTATTGCTAATATCAGTCATGTCAGTCTAAACCTAGGATAATGTAAAAGCTATAACAGAAACATGGAATGTTTTGCTTGATTTTATTTCAACTTAAACACACTTTGACACAGCTGTCTCATTCAAAAGCTTTAGCTTAGAATGAGACAGTTGCCTCACTCTGCAGGCTGTAAAAAGTAGATAAATATGATTAAGTTTTTTCATATTTAAAGGGACACTCCAGGCACCCAGACCACTTCTGCTGATTGGAGTGGTCTGGGTGCCAACTCCCACTACTCCTAACCCTGCAACTATAATTATTGCAGTTTTTTATAAACTGCAATAATTACCTTGCAGGGTTAACTCCACCTCTAGTGGCTGTCTAGTAGACAGCCACTAGAGGGAGCTTCCTGCTCTATAGCACAGGAAACCTGTGCTAGAGCGTCGCTGGATGTCCTCACACTGTGTGAGGACCTCCAGCGTCGCTCAAATCTCCATAGGAAAGCATTGAAATTCGTTTTCAATGCTTTCCTATGGGGAGACGTAATGCGCATGCGCGGCATTGCCGGCCGGTGGGCGGGATCAGTCTCGCCCACCGGCCGACGGAAGAACAGGGAGGAGCGTCACGGAGGAGGAGATAGTGGCGAGGGACATCGCCGCTGCCTCAGGTAAGTGACTGAAGGGGTTTTCACCCCTTCAGTAACCGGGGATTGGTGGGTGGGAGGGAGAGGGACCCTCCAGTGCCAGGAAAACGGATTGTTTTCCTGGCACTGGAGTTTCCCTTTAATCTTCCTCTTCTTACTTATGCTTTCCACACCCACTCCAGGGGACACTTATATAGCCAATGTCCTATCCCTAGGAATGCTGGGCATGTCTGACTGATATACACATGTCCTGTTGGAAGATCTCTTCACCTTGCAACATCCTGACAAGAGAGGGAGTCTAAGCAGTGTGACCCATGCAGAGCAGGCTCCAGTTTCTCTTTCCTGCTGCTGCAAAATGATGCCTTGTTTTTGACATTAGTGGACTAGTGGAGGCTGAAGAAACTCCCCTAGCGTAGAGGCATACCCAATAATGTAATCTGGCCAACTTTATAAATGTTTATTACATAATAGTTATTTTTGCTTTATTTTGGTTTGTCTGTTTGCTTAAAAAAACAAACAATTGTCAAGTGATGCATATCCCTTTAAAGCTAGGATTAAGGTAAATGTTGAATTTATTTTTCAGGTTTAGGCATTGAGTGTTTGAATGTGGGAATAATGAAAGGGTATGTTAAAGCTTTGGGAGGGTTTAAATTTAGGTTTAAACTGGCTCTGTCACTCCCTTCTCCCACACATACACATACACATACAATCACTAAAATAAGTATTTCATAAAGTGAAATCTTTATGAAATACTCACATTGACCATGTGTTGGATATTTTTCCTGATATTCCAACCCAATCAATAGACTATTTTCTTGTCTGAGTCCTTGTTTATCTCTATGGTATTTGCTTACCCAGCCCTGTGCGGCTGTCTGACTTCAACTGTAACTTATGAAAAAATGGTCTAACCGTGAATTCTTGTATACTACGCGATTGTTTCGGCTTAACGAACAGTGATCAATAAAAATCTTATTTAAATAAATTACTACTTTCTCTTTCTAGTGATTAATTAGGGACTTGTATTTTCTCTGCGCCTGACAAAACGTGATAAAAATCAGAACCACCGCCAACAAGTTTTGCCATTTCCCTCAGCTGTCAAGTGATGCATGTCCCTTTTAATACAATACTGAATAATATAAAACTTCTATATCTATTAACTAGCGATAGTTATTGCTTTAAATCTTATGGTCATAAACCTAAGATTTGCTAAAGACTTTTCTTTAACATATGACAGCAATACCATTTTGCAATACGTGACAAAGTTCAGATGGTTGATTATCCAAGGAAGCGTTATCTTAATTGCTTAATATGTACTGTATACTTTTTTTCTCCTTGCCATCATGCTAGGCCACACGTAAATGGATTATTCTCTAACTAGTAGGTTGTGGAGAAATTAAGAAAACGATTTGAAGAAGTAGAACAGATAAGCCAAGCTGATAAAACAGTTGAGATATTGGATGTTTCAAACCAACTATTTGGATTTTCAAATTGTTTTTACTTAAAAAAAATCACAGATGATAAATCACAGATCTTTATGGTCTTTGAGCTGCTGGACCTAATTTAAAAAAGGCACTAAAGAGCAAAATTCAATAAATGTTTCTGTACTTGGAAAGCATAAAATAAGAAAAGGTTTTGAAACAGAAGAATGTGGCTAAGTTCTATAAGTTCTTTAAATCAATTCACATCATAAACATAATATGATTTAAAATAGAATAAACTGTTACTACTTCACTAGGCTGCTAACAGAACTTAGGACGAATTAGAGAAATCTGTGATAGAAATTGGTAAATTGTATAATTAAAGTAAATTGGATAATTCAGGACAAATAACTATACAATTAGCTGGATTGTATAGTCAGAAAGATAAAAGGTGTGTGAATACCAGAAATCAAGACAAATAAGAAACATATTACAGAGTGGTTGAGTACAGTTTCGGAATCAGGATAACAGAAACATCACACCTGGAACCTGGATTCAGGACAATCCAGCAAAGTACCTGGAAAGAGAATGGAATCTGGAAGTCCATTAGGAGCACACTATACACAAGAATTTAGACAAAATATCTGGTCAAACAACAAAATCAAGAAACAAAACCATCCAATCTGTAAGCAATGCAGTGATTAACTTTTCTAAGCTAATGATTCAGAAATCTTGGTATTTTAAGAAAAACCTTATTACACATTTATGAAGGACAGTGCTAATAATTACATAATCTAGAGCAGTGGTTCCCAACCCAGTCCTCAACTACCCCCTAACAGTCCATGATTCAGGGATTACCCAGTTGTGTCTAAGGTGTTTTTAGGAAATAAAAAAAAAACACTTTAGACACAACAGGGTATTTCCCTAAATCCTGGATTGTTAGGGGGTACTTGAGGACTGGGTTTGGAACCACTGAGCTAGAGCATGAGCCAATTCTAACCCAACAGTAAGTAAGAAGACATAAGTTATTAAAGGTTACTGAACTAGGAATATGGAATCACTTAATACAAAATGAAAAGTCAATAGCTCTTATTTCATCTTAAAGGGGCACTCCACTGCTCAAAATAATCACTGTTAGTAGATACACCCTTGTGGCGGGACTGCTGCCTAACTGTGAATTGCCTTGTAAATGTGTATGTACCCTCCTAGAATGTGTTCCTCCCTTTTAATATTCCTCTTTCTGTAATTTTGACCATAAAATCCTGCAATATACCTTTTGTCCACTCCGATACCTAATTTAGAAAGTTTAGCGAGGTGTGAAAACCGCAGACCACAAGGGAATGAGCAGCGTGTGCTTCCCCTGGGTGGCCGCTGGTTTGTATCACCGAATGCCCACCAGGGGGAGCATTTGGCTCCCGAACCGGCCTGCATACACTGCGTGCACTGTCTTCGATCCCTGTGTCAGGGATCATCCTACCTGCTCCTAACGGAGCTTTAATCACTTGCCACTCTCAAACCTGGGTGCTACGAGGCTAGTGTGGGTATCCACCAGAGAGAGGGACACACGCTAGCAGGGAATCCCTGGGGCTGTGAGTCGGTCTCGCGGCCACAGGGTTCCCGCTGTCTGCAAGGAAGTCTGTGCCGACCAATGGGAAAAGGAGCACCCATTCTTACTGGGTTTGCGCCATTCTCCTGGTTGGTCGGCAGGAGTAAAGTGCTAATTGGTCGCCGCAGGGCGCGGACGACCAATCCGAGAAGGAGAGTTCAAACAGGGTTTTGCGCCCTTCCATCTTATTGGGCGGCGAAAACCCTCTCGTCTCTGGGCGCTGATTGGCGCGAATAGGTTTCGTGCCTTTCAGTGGATTAGTGACATCAGGTTTCGTGCCCTATATTCTGATTGGGCCGTGAAACCCCTCTCCTTCCCGAGCATCGATTGGTGCTGCCAAGTTTTGCGCCCTTTCTTCGGATTGGGTGGCAAAACTCCTTCCTCCCCCTAACACTAATTGGTGCGATTTGGTTCACGCTCTTTCGGCTGATTTGTTGTTGCTTGGTTTAGGCGTGAAGTCCGGACTAAACCCAGCAACACCATGGAACTAATTTTGGGGATGTACAGAGCCTTGAGCCCCAGACCTTCTACGCCAATATATCCGGCTCTGTACGCTTTTTGCAGGGATCCTAGGGGGGACCCGGGGCTAAGCATCCGTGTAAAGTGTAACCCTGTACCCCATTCCCATCCCTGGGTGCTGAGCCCCAAAGTTCACCCCCCTGTATGTAATGTGTACTCATGCATGTCCCTGCGTCCTGTTGTTATCTCCCCGAGCGGGAGATGGTTATCTGTTACCCAGCCCCCTCCTGCATTAGATTGTCTTGTGTTGGATGGAGATCTCCTGCGGGGGTCTGTGCATAATAATCTGTGTGCCCAAATAAACATTGTCAAAGTTGTACCCTGGAACTGTGTCCTGTCCAGTAACTGGGGAAATGGGTGTGACCTACTATCTCTAAAAAGGAGTAACCAGCCGGGTTACCAAGGTGCCGCAACAACCCCAAATAAAAACATGCATGCATTTAATTATATATTTTTTTTCATAGGGGGTACATCTATAAACAGCTTACATGAGTTACAGTTCTCTTGTCTGCTGCATGTGCTTCAACTTAGCCCAGACTTTCTGTGCAGTAGAATTCCAGATTTCCCAATGCAGCTCCATGCAAAGTCTTTGTAAGATAGGTGCTCTGGGCTATTACCTGTTTCTGAAGTTTAGTTCAACTGAGCTAACCAAACCAGAAACAAACATGACCTGTTGTCTGCTTGAAAGGAAGGGTTAACTATTTGTAAAATGAAAAAATAAAGCATTTCAGCAAGCTAAAGATCTTTAGGTCCAGAGGGTCCCTATAAGAGAATTTCAGTGTAACACAAAACAATATATATATCTCATATATTTCATGTGTGACATAACACCTTCCTATGTTGTAAGTGATACACTACATAAAACAAATCACCTGAAGCAGAATTAGGAAAGGGTAAGAAACTAAACATGAAGACCTGAAAGGCAGTGAAACTAGGACAAAAAACAATAACAGAAATTAATACTTCACCAACTGATAACTCTACCAGAGGAAAATTTGGAAAAAGGGTGACCTGAGAATTGCAGGAAAGAAGTGTAGCAAGGCAGCTAAATCAGTCGAGAACAACAACAACAAAATCAAAGAACAAGGAGCTAGGAAACGATGCCAGGTTGTGATAAACTGCCATCTAATCCAGACAGGAACCAATATCAGTATATGATTTCCTCTCTCCCGTAAGGCCTGGTATTTAGAAAACCTGCTGAATTTAAAATAACTAATACTCTTTTTGTGCTAAGTGAAAATTATTTTGCTAAAATAAGTGGTGAAAATAACATGAACTATGGAATTATCTTTGGATGGATGATCTTTGAAATAATCTTTCCTTGCCAACCATTAATATGGATCTGTTTGTCCACGAGTCTATCCATCCACGCAGAGGTGTAACTACAAATCATAAGGCCCAGGTGCAAACATTGCCCTAACCGCCCCATGCATCGAATTACCTACTCCTCAGCCCCTCCACGCATTTCATTCCCTCCTCCCCAGCCCCTCCATGTGTCCCATTCCCTCCACACAGCCCCTCCATGTCTCTCATTCCATCCCTTTCCAGCCCCCATGTGTCTCCATTCACTACTCACCCAGTCCCAAAACTGTCTCTATTCCCTCTCTCCCCTCCCCTTCTGTACCTTTCAGCCAGACTGCGGTACCAGGACTGACATGAAGTGTTCTCTCAGTGAGCCGTTGGCTCGGTACTCACAGAGGCATGAGGCAGGATTGGAGCCGCAGAGCACAGCGCTCCCATCCTGCCGTTAACCTGCTACACAGCAGCTGCAAAGGAATGCTGGTGACTACGGTCGCAGCTGCATCCGGACCCCCTGGAGTGACCCCTGCGACTGTGGTTGGTACGCCACTGCATCCATGGGCAAAAACATAAGTACTTTTGTGTAAAATGGTTAAACATAGCACATCTTACTGCTTGATAAATACCTCTAAATTAGTTTGTGTGTAAATTCCCTTAAACTAATAATTGGAATCCCCATTGTTCATATACGTAATAATGAAGATAAACTGCTTACATCTTAAAACACTTTCTTACCCTTAACTACTATGTATCAGAATAACCCACTGGGTTTCCCCGTGAAATCTGACTGCTCTAATGCACACAACTTTCAACAAAGGGGAAACACAAACTATGTGAATTTGCAAATTTTAGAAAATGCTGTTTTCTGTTAGTAGACTTAAGCAGGTCTTATGTTGATACAAAAAGCAAAAAATAGCAATAAAACCAGTCCTAAAGGAACACAGAATAACACATAATAGCATTCACGTAAATAACAAAGAGCCTTGTATGCAATCAATGCATAAATCTTGTGTCTTCCAGAATTAGGCCACACAGTGTACATCCAATAAAAGCAAACACAATGAAATAGTGGAGCATGCCAAGCAGGGGAGGGCTGGCAGCCTTATGCCTGGGGGGCAAAACCAGTCAAGTGGCCCATTGCACCACCAAATCAGTTCACCATCCATGCCCACCTTTTCCTGGTTTTATAACGGATATTGATGTTATGCTAATCAGTAGCTCTTTGCCATACCCGCTCCTTCATGGCTCTGACTTTCAATGTTGTCAGAGCGCAGGCTGAGAATCTCTGAGCCTGTGCTCTGACTCACCAACTGAGCACCGGAACCACGAGGGAGAGGATATGATCTGACTGCACCTACTGCTGGTGCGCACCAGTGGACCACCAGCGAATCGTTTAAATTGAATATGCTGGTGTACCCAACTTGTGAGCTGTGTTGGCCGCCGGGCGCCTCTGTTGTCATGGCACCCTGCGTGACCGCACAGCGTGCACACCCCAACGGCTGGCCCTGCTGACACACACTGATGTTACTACTTAGACATCCCTCAATATTAATACAGACATCAGAGTAAACACCAATAAACTGTGGAAACAGAGCTGATCCCCCCAAATTTATAAAGATTTGCTTAGAGGATTTATTGTAAGATGAAATCATGCTTCCTTCTCTCTCTCCCCCATGCACTGCTCTGTAGTCTGGGAGGAAGTGAAGAGTAATCACATTCTCCCAGCACAGCACCACCTGTGGCTGCATGGGGAACAGCTGTTTAATGTAATGCTTGCAGGACGGCCAGCTGCCGCAGAACCTCTTTGTTCCCGTCTCTGCAAAGGGCTGCAGGCACTGCTTGTTGTGAGTGTGAGCCACTGTAAATTAGGGGCAGAGGGCACTTGCACTGCGGTAAAGACGGGTCTGGGCAGGAGGAGAGTGCAGTGCAATCAGTGCACTCCCCTCCTGTGGGTCACCAGTAGACTGGTGAACCTGCCCAGGATCAGAGCCGGTGCAAGGATTTTTGCCGCCCTAGGCAAAAGACAAATTTGCCACCGTCCCCATGTGACATCACAATGCCCCACCCATATGATCTGCCATATGAACTAACGCCAGTGCTGCACACATTGTGTGTTTACATTAAAAAGCCTGCAGGGACCGGCTATAGACACCAGAACCACTTCATTAAGCTATAGTGTCCCTTTAATGTGAGGTAAATTATAGATTAGTGTCACTAATAACATACTAGATTGCCTACTTACAACCAGATGAGGATGATGATGGGCTGCAGTTTGGCTCCACTGGTCTGGTGTAGAACAGGATATCTGGAGGCTGTTTGCAACTGTGGTCACAAAATTCAATGTTCTGGGAGAATTGGAAGCAGCTCCATTTTTTTGGGGCCCCTTACACAGCTCAAGGTCTGGGCCCCAGGGCCTGACGGTGAGTATGCCCATAAGGCCCACTCATAAGTCCACTTATATGTTCCACCCACCCTTGAGTTCGCTCACAGGGAGTGGAGTGTGTAGGGGATGTGTTATGTGTTATTAGAGAGGATCTCATATGTGTGCTTATGGTATGTAGTGTATAGGGATATCAGTTTGTGTAGGTGATGCAGTGTGTTTGTATGTAGTGGAAGCAGTGTGTATTTGTGTATAAGGGATGTATTGTGTGTTTCTGGCTGTGTGTAAAGGATGCATTGTGTGAATCTGTGTTTGTATGCATAAGGGATGCAAGGTGTGTGTCTGTATGTGTGTGCATTGAGTGTAAGAGATGCATTGTGTTTCTGTGTGTATGTAAGAAAAGCAGTGTGCGCATTTGCATGTGTGTGTAAGGGTTTGCATTGTGTTGCTGTGTATGTGTGCAAAGGATGCATTGTCTTTGTGTGTAAGGGATGCATTGTGTGTTTCTCTGTGTGTAAGGGAAGCATGTTGTGTTTCTGTGTGTGTAGGGAAGCATTGTGTGTTTCTGTGTATGTATAGGGATGCATTGTGTGTGTGTGCGCGCGTAGTGTGAAAGAGCTCCCTGTCTTGCCCCCTGTCCTATAGAGCTCTCCCCTGCCCCTTAGTGGTCTCTCCTCTCCCCCACCCTCCTCTAGCGATCTCTTCTCACACTCACCCACCCTCCCTGTGCTCTTCTCACTCCCCCCCTCCATGTGTTCTCCTCACCCCCCGTGTTCTTCTTACCACCCTCCTCCCTGTGTTCTTCTTACTTCCCCCCTTGTTCTTCTTACTCCCCCACCTGTTCTTTTTATCCCCCTTCTTCTTACTCTCCCCTTCTTCTTCTTACTCCCCCACCTGTTCTTCTTATCCCCTTCTTCTTTCTCCCCTTCTTCTTATTACTCCCCCCTTCTTCTTATTGCTTCCCCCTTCTTCGTATTACTCCCTCCTTCTTCTTACCCCCTCTTCTTCTTACCCCCCTCTTCTTCTTCTTACTCCCCCTTCTTCTTCTTACCCCTCCTACTTCTTCTTACTCCCTCCTTCTTCTTCTTGCCCCCTTCTTCTTCTTACTCTACCTTCTTCTTACTCCCCCCTCTTCTTCTTACCCCCTCTTCTTCTTACTCCTTCTTCTTCTTCTTACTCCCCACTCTTCTTCTTCTTACCCCCTCTTTATATTATCTCCCCTCCTTCTTACCCCCTCCCTCTTCTTACTCCCCCTTCTTCTTACCCCTCTTCTTCTTACTCCCCCCTCTTCTTCTTACCCCTTCTTCTTACTCCCCCTCTTTTTCTTATCTCCCTTCCTTCTTACTCCCCCCTCCCCCTCTTCTAACTCCCCCCTCTTCTTACTCCCCCTCCCCTTCTTACTCCCCCTCCCCTCCTTCTTCTTCTTACCCCCTTCTTCTTCTTACTCCCCCCTTCTTCTTCTTACTCCCCCCTTCTTCTTCTTACTTCCCCCTCTTCTTCTTACCCCCCACTCTTCTTCTTCTTACTCCCCCCTTCTTCTTCTTACCCCCCTCTTTATCTTATCTCCCCTCCTTCTTACTCCCCCTCCCTCTTCTTACTCCCCCCTCTTCTTCTTACCCCCCTTCTTCTTCTTAACCCCCTTCATCTTCTTACTCCCCCTCTTTTTCTTATCTCCCCTCCTTCTTACTCCCCATCTTCTTACTCCCCCCCCTCTTCATACTCCCCTTCCCCCTCTTCTTACTCCCCTACCCTCTTCTTACTTCTCCTCCCTCTTCTTACTCCCCCTCTTCTTACTCTCCCTCCCCTCTTCTTACTTCCCCTCTTCTTACCCCCTCCCCTCCTTCTTCTTACCCCCCATCCTTCTTCTTACCCCCTCCTTCTTCTTACCCCTCTCCTCTCCCCTCCCCTCCCCTGTAGTGTGGCCGAGCTCCTCTCCGGTATGCGGTGCCCGGCCAGAGTGATAGGAAGGTGCACACTGAGTGTGCACTTCCTGTCAGTCCGACCGGGTACAGGAAACAGAAACTCCGCGCGGAACTGGAGTTTGTGTTTCCTGTACCCGGCCGGACTGACAGGAAGTGCACACTGAGCGTGCACCTTCCTATCACTCCGGCTGGGCACCGCGGACCGGAGAGGAGCTCGGCCACGCTACAGGGGAGGGGAGGGGAGAAGCTCTAAGAGCGCTCAGGCGGCTGCAGCATTTAAAGGGCCAGCCCTGCAGCGGCCGGTCTTAAAAGAATCTAGGGCGGCCTGGGGGGCAATTGCCTCCCTGTCCCCTGGCCCAGCCCGCCCCTGATGCCAAGCAATTAAAATACAGGATTGGAGAACAGTAGCTTTACCATTTAAAAATAAAATATGTTTTTTGCTGTGTTTTGTACCAAAAAATAAATAAATAATACTGAGAATTAAAGAAGTTTTCTGATTTTCAAATGATAAAGTTACTTTTGGCTCACCATGTGCCAAAGGAGTTGATCCGTCCGGATGGCTAAAATATACGTAAATGTGGAGAGAAAAAGTGGAGATACGACTAACAGCCGATAGTGTAATAAGTAAAAATCCAACGATAAAATAGATAAAAAAGAAGGTAGTAAACTCACATTTTAAAGAGCTTTAACCAGCTCTGGAGTGAAGGGCGTATAGCGGTATAATCCACACTCAGGGATATGGTGGGGAGTTGTGTCCGTAAATCTGGTCTGAGTATCCAAAGCTCCAAGGTATATAAGAAACAACAATAGTGCTCTCAGTTTGTAAAGAATGAGATATAAAATATATAAAATTATACTCACAAGTGTACAGCAGAAGGTACTGCTCTAATGTAATAGCGTTGATGTAATGATCCCCACCTAGGATTTCTTTAAGTACAGGATCAGTTATAAATGCCAGGAAAAGTTAGAAATTATTTAGTAAATTTTTTTTATAAAAAGCTGCATATCAAACACTATAAAAAGAGAATTGGTACAGCTTTAAAGGACCACTCTAGGCACCCAGACCACTTCAGCTTAATGAAGTGGTCTGGGTGCCTGGTCCCTCTAGGATTAACCCTTTCTTCTATAAACATAGCAGTTTCAGAGAATGTTTATACTATGCTATGTTTATACTGAGGGTTAATCCAGCCTCCAGAGCCTCTAGTGGCTGTCTCATTGACAGCCGCTAGAGGCGCTTGTGTGCTTCTCACTGTGAAAATCACAGTGAGAAGATGCCAGCGTCCATTGGAAAGCATTATAAATGCTTTCCTATGCGACCGGCTGAATGCGTGCGCGGCTCCTTCCGGCCATGCGCATTCAGTCGATGACGTCGCGAGGAAGGAGGAGAGGAGGAGGAAAGCTCCCCGCCCGGCGCTGGAGAAAGGTAAGTGTTTAACCCCTTCCTCTCTCCAGAGCCCGGCAGGAGGGGCTCCCTCAGGGCACTATAGTGCCAGGAAAACGAGTATGTTTTCCTGGCACTATAGTGGTCCTTTAAGTAACCAAAAAGCTTTTATTGCTAAAATACACAAATAAAACCATTAACGTGTTTCACCTATCAAGGCTTCTTCAAAATGGATTAGCTAATCCCTAATGCCTAATCCATTTTGAAGAAGCCTTGATAAGTATTTATTTCCTAAATGGCAGAGAAATGAGCACTGAGACGGCAGGGGTATGACTTATAAAGCAAAACTGTGTCATTAAGCTAAAGTTGTTTTGGTGCCTATAATGTCGCTTTAACTAGCAAATAATCCTGATTTTTAATATTCACTTGCCTTTAGTGCTTTAGGATCGATGCTAAGTGTCCAGTCAGATGGTGCAAATTCACTTGGATTGACCAAATTTTAACTGAATTTGGCTCTAGTAAATATAAGAACTGACCATCCGAAATTAGCCAGTTTCACCCAAATTTGTCTGTTTGCCAAAATTTGGTGTTTAGTGAATAACCCTAACAGTGTTGATAGTTCTCCCACAATTATTGAATTTCATAACTATGTTCTTGTATAAGACTGAATAACATAAACATATCCTGTTATTCTTGGCAAAAGCCTTTATGATATCTGCCACCAAACAAATGAATCATGGAATATTTTTTCTAATCTGAAATTAACTCAATCTGTTCCCAATTCGTTGGCATAATATGCAGTTTGTTAAAAAATTACAGAGAAGCGTCCTATATATCTCTAACCTTTAGGCAGCATTTTGTTCAGTCATATTCCATGCTTACCTCTAAAATGATCCAAATCTTGTGTAATGCAATACGGTAAGTGCATGAGGTGTAAATGAAATGCTAAGAAAGGCTCTGTGAAGCATTAAAATACAGCGTTGATGCTGTAATAAAAACTGATTATTTCTGCTTCATTAAAAGAGTCACTGAATACAGGTGATTGTCAGTGCTTTATAATATATACCATAAAGTTAAAAATGGAATGAAATTATTAATAATCTTGAGAAATACATGATATTAAAATAGGTAATTTAGAATATGTAGACTATATGAACATATATGTATTAAAGTTGTAGTAAAGGCAGGTGCATGTTTTGTATAAGAGAAAACATGGAAAAAAAATATGATGTAGCTAATATTTCCCATGTTTAAATGCCATGACAAAAACCTCCAATGTTACAAGTAGAGTTGAGCGGACACCTGGATGTTCAGGTTCGCCGGGTTCGGCCGAACTTCGGCAAAAAGTTTGAGTTCGGGACCCCGAACCCAAACCCCATTGAAGATAATGGGGACACAATCTTTTGTTTTAAATTGTTTTTATTGTCATCATATTCTGTTTGTGGAATTCAAACGTAGTATTGTAAAAGCATACGGTTGCCTACGTAGAGGCGGTAACATCGAAACAAGTATATTGAACATGCGTATTTAGTTTAACCCCTTAAGGACCAAACTTCTGGAATAAAAGGGATTCATGACATGTCACACATGTCATGTGTCCTTAGGGGGTTAATAAAGTAGGTGCGTACTTCAAGATACATTGACTAGGCGGGTATAACCCGAAGTAATATTTGTCTGTGTGGTTGTCCTGTTTTAATTGGTTTGCGTAGTTGTTTTGTGTTAGTTGGTTTGCGTGGTTGCCTTGTGTTAACTGGTTTGTGTATATAGTTTTTTTTTTTGTCCTCTGGTTTGTATAGTCGCCTCATGTTAGCTGGATTGGGTAGGTGCTTTGTGGTAGCTAGCTAGCGGAGCAACTTTGTGCTAGATGTTACTTGTAGTAATCTTGGGTTGGCTAATTTGTTGTGATTGTTTTCTTGTCACCTACGTGGTCGCTGCCTATATATCACTTTCAGTTATTTTGGTGCCTGCCAGAGGCATCGCATATTGTGAATCTGGTTTGAAATTGTACCCGGCTAGTCAGCGGGAGCGGCCATTGTGTTAGTAGATCGTTTCTTGTGTCTAGGCGGTCAATGCTGATAATTGTTCCGGTGTTAGCGGTGTCAACCGTTCTATATTGCTTGGGATAGTGGGAGCGTTTTTGTGGCTCAGTCCGTAGCGTCTGTTCTGAGTCTTGGTGTGCTAGTAGGCAGTGCATGGAGTTGTGCTTTGGTTAAAATTGTAGGTTATGTTGTTAGTTGGTGTCTGGTTTATGTTCGTACGTCTGTGTGCATGTGTTCCTCCCTCTAGGGGTTGTGGTCGTGTAATGTGTGAGTCTGGTATTTGTGTGGGGAGGACGGGAGGGTGGGGAAGAGGGGGAGAGGACGAGAAGAAGAGGAGGAGAAAGAAAAAAAAAAAGGAGAGGGGCGGCTTGGCGGCAAGCAGGTATCTTAGTCAGCCGGTCTCTGTGTGTCTCCCATCTCTGTTCCAGGGATCTCCGCTCCGCCGGTGCCCCAGGTGGCCTCTCCCCACCTGTTGACACAAACTTTTGGGCACTAAAATGGCTCTAAAAAAGTCCTGGAAATGGCTAGAGGGCTGCAAAAGGAAGTAAAATGTATTGCCTAAGTACTAATATACTTACCCAGTGGAAGAAGAAGAATGTTACACTGTATACAATTTTAAATAAAAAGTATACAAACATAGCCAGGATTCAGCTGTAGGCATTTGCAACACTTACAACAATCAAGTAACACACATTAATATAAAATGTAAGTTACTTGGCCAGTCAATGTAATGACAGGAATGAATAAGTAGATAACTCCCTAATTCCCACAGCTATCTACTAAAAGGCTGAAAGACCTGAACCCATCAGGCGGGAGAGACGGCCGCTCTCCTGACCCGGAGACACTCTGAAGAGGCCTACAACATGAACAAGCCCCGTTACCCCCCCCCCCCCCTTTGGACCGGCGGGGGAGATCCTGGTCCACCCAGCGGCAGCTACCCCAAGCAAGTTGAAGTGTTAGAGACCACCACATGGGCAAAGAGAGCGCACAGGGATTCACCCAAGATGGCGGACTCTGCAAGTGCCGAGGGTCCCACTGACGCTGC
The DNA here is from genome assembly GCF_036172605.1 of Pelobates fuscus. Classification (NCBI taxonomy): domain Eukaryota; kingdom Metazoa; phylum Chordata; class Amphibia; order Anura; family Pelobatidae; genus Pelobates; species Pelobates fuscus. The sequence goes on along the minus strand of NC_086317.1, from coordinate 291,827,309 downwards.
ACACAACATCCTGGCAAAATTGAACAAATACTTCAAGATGTTCTGGAGGAAGCTGGAGCACAGGCTACAACAACCTGCCCCACTACACAACACTAACCTCTCTGGGCAGAAACCATGTACAAGCCGTCAGCTAGCAGCCAAACGTCCTGACAACCAACTGGCACCACAAAGGAGTGGGAGGCCTCTGGGGAAGCCTAGCACCCAACACCGACCTGGACCGCAGTCTACACAGGGGCATACCCCATTAGCGCTCCCCATAGGAAAGCATTGAAAATGCTTTTCAATGCTTTCCTATGGGGAAATGAGCGACGCTGGAGGTCCTCACACAGCGTGAGGACGTCCAGCGATGATCTAGCACAGGTTTCCTGTGCTAGGGACACGGAAGTGCCCTCTAGTGGCTGTCTAATAGACAGCCACTAGAGGTCGAGTTAACCCTGCAATGTAATTATTGCAGTTTATAAAAAACTTCAATAATTACAGTTGCTGTGTTAAGAGTAGTGGGAGTTGGCACCCAGATTATGTATCACAACAGGGCATTTTTAGTCTGACAAAGCGTGCACCAGTGTAAAAAGGTGGCTGCCGCACCTAGGAGCTACTTATGCAGGGCCGGTGCAAGGATTTTTGCCGTCCTAGGCAAAAGTAAAGTTTGCTGCCCCCCCCCCGTGACTTCACAATGCCCCACCCATATGACCTGCCATGTTAACTAACGCTAGTGCTGCAGTGCTGCAGTGCCGCCGTGTTTACATTAAAAGGCCTGCAGGGACAGGCTATAGACACCAGAACCACTACATTAAGCTGCAGTGGTTCTGGGGACTATAGTGTTTCTTTAATGTGAGATAAATTAGAGATTAGTGCCATGAATAATATACTAGATTGCCTACTTACAACCAGATGAGGATGATGATGGGCTCTAGCTGCAGTCTGGCTCCACTGGTCTGGTGTAGCACAGGATCTCTGGAGGCTGTTTGTAACTGTGGTCACAAAAATCAATTTTCTGGGAGAACGGGAAGCAGCTCCATTTTTTGGGGGCCCTTTACACAGCTCAAGGTCTGGGTCCCAGGGTCCACCTTCATGTTCCACCAATGAGTTTGTTCACAGGGGGTGGAGTGTGTAGGGGATGTCCTGATTTGTGTGTAAGGAATGCATTGTGTGAATCTGTGTATGTAAGGGATGAAGTGTGTGAGTCTGTAAGGGGTCTTTGTGTGTAAGGGGTGCATTGTGTGTGATTGTGTGTGTGATGGATGTCAATCTCTCCCCACTCCCTTGTCACTCTCTTCAACCCCCCTCCCTTGTTACTCTCATTCCCCCTCCCTTCCCTGTCACTCCCCCTCCCTCCCCTGTCACTCCCCCTCCCTGTCAATTTCTCTCTCCCCGTCAATTCCCCTCCCTGTCAAAGTCTTCCCCCTCCCTGTCAATTTCTTTCTCCCCCCTCCCTGTTAGTTTCCCCCCCTGTTAGTTTCTTCCCCCACCTCCCTGTTAGTTTCTTTCCCCCTCCCTGTTAGTTTCTTTCCCCCCACCTCCCTGTTAGTTTCTTTCTCCCCCCCTCCCCCCTTTCAGTTTCTTTCACCCCCCCACCCCCTGTCAGTTTCTTTCTCCACCCCCTCTCCCTGTCAGTTTCTTTCTTCCCCCTCCCTCCCTCCCTCCCTGTTTCTTTCTTCCCCCTCCCTCCCTCCCTCCCTGTTTCTTTCTTTGCCCTCCCTACCTCCCTGTTTCTGTTTCTAAATGAGAATAGGGGGGACCTATTGTCCTCCGTCTCGGCCCCCACCCCTGAGTGGCGGGTGAGGGCCATAAAATCAATGAGGGAGGGACCTACCCCTGAGCGCTGGATGGGGGCCCTAAATGAGAATGAGGGGGACCTATTGTCCTCTCCTCTGGCCCCACCCCTGAGTGCAGGTGGGGGCCATAAAAACAATAGGGGGACCTATTGTCCTCCCCCTGGTCCCCACCCCTGAGCGGCGGGTGGGGGCCATAAATATCAATAAGGGAGGGGGAACCTATGGTCCTCTCCCTCCCGGCGGGTGGGGGCCATAAATAACAAAAAGGGGGGGGGAACCTATTGTCCGAACCCCGACCCCCACCCCTGAGCAGCAAGTGGGGGTCACAAATAACACCCTAAAAATAGTGAGGGGGGAATAAAACACTCCCGAATTGCGTCCTAACACAAATGGATAAACTGTTCTCATTCTGTAAGGACGCAATTTGGTGGTTTCACCGGCGTCCTGTCTAAATGACAGGACGTTCGGGAAAAGTGAAAGGAGGCATCACGGGAACACTGAGGAAAGTTAAAAATTGTGGGAAAATTTCTCTGACCACCGGAAATGAAGCACACTTTGCTCCTCTGCTGGTCAGAGATGGTCAGGCGTAGGAAACCTCCATAAGAGAAGTAGTCCCTACTTTGTCTTATGTTTTAAAGAAAACTAGAGCAGACAGGAATAAATGAAGAACAGATTCTGAGAGAGGGAGATAAGAGGAATTGATTAAAGAAAGGTAAGTTCGGCATGACAGTGTGGCTTTAAAATCTCAACAGCTCCAATATGCATATAGAGCTTATGCTAGTGATAAAGGATTTTTGGGATATTCACAGTACTCTCATTGACAATAATAGGATGTGTAGGATGGATTACAAATCTAAGAAAGTCCATGAGATTTAGACTTGGACATATATTTTTGGACAAAAAACATTTGTTCGAATTGTTGGCAATTTGTCCATTCATTTGAAAGACAGATGGATGAATGCAAATGACAACAAATGAAACGTAGAATTAATTCCATGCAATTTGTTTTATTGTTTAGTTACCAGGTGTGAGCTACCGTACCATCTCCCCCCTGTAATATTTGGACACCTGGCACAGTGTCCACATCCGTGTCCCCATCTGTGGCCTACTTGTCTTGTCTTGAGACTTGCCTGTACCACGTCCATATAATGTTGAAAACATTGTGAATGTTTATGCTGAAAACTTGAACTGAGCAATAGTAAATAATGGCAAACTCATCTATGAAATGCCTATCCATTTACAGAGTTTAAAGCTTTTACAGGGCAGATTTTTAGGCAAGGTTGTTTCAGGGTGTTGTATGGAATTATTTGTGAGTCCTTAACTCCTTAATGACGAGTGACGGACAAGGTCCGTCACTCAGGGGAAACCCTTAACGACGAGTGACGGACTGTGTCCGTCACGCAGTAAAATTAACCCAGATCACCGCAATCGCGGCGATCGCGGGGTTAATGGTGCTCCGGTCTGCCTCTGTATTAGAGGCAGACCGGGAGCACCCGATCGGGCTGCCCCAGCACTTGTGCTCGCTCTGACAGCCTGTCAGAGCGAGCACATGTGCTTAGTATACTCACCTGCTGCCTCGCTGCACTTCTGGGTTCACTGTGAAGTGCAGGGAGACGGATCAGTGCTGATCCTGCCCCCTGTGTTAAAAAAAAAAAAAAAAAAGTTTTAATAAAATCCCACCCCCCTTTACCCATTTTAATAAAAAATGAACCCCTTCCCTGCCAATTGATCACTGACTACAATGATCAATTGGCAGGGATTACATTTTACTATGATCTGATTTTTTTTTTTAACCCCTGAGGGTTAATTCTTTTTTTTTTTTAACCCTCAGGGGTTACATTTATTTTATTAATTAATTTAAAGGAACACTATAGTCACCTAAATTACTTTAGCTAAACAAAGCAGTTTTAGTGTATAGATCATTCCCCTGCAATTTCACTGCTCAATTCACTGTCATTTAGGAGTTAAATCACTTTGTTTCTGTTTATGCAGCCCTAGCCACACCTCCCCTGGCTATGATTGACAGAGCCTGCATGAAAAAAAAAACTGGTTTCACTTTTAACCCCTTAAGGACACATGACATGTGTGACATGTCATGATTCCCTTTTATTCCAGAAGTTTGGTCCTTAAGGGGTTAAACAGATGTAATTTACCTTAAATAATTGTATCTCAATCTCTAAATTGAACTTTAATCACATACAGGAGGCTGTTGCAGGGTCTAGCAAGCTATTAACATAGCAGGGGATAAGAAAATCTTAATTAAACAGAACTTGCAATAAAGAGCCTAAACAGGGCTCTCTTTACAGGAAGTGTTTATGGAAGGCTGTGCAAGTCACATGCAGGTAGGTGTGACTAGGCTTCATAAACAAAGGGATTTAACTCCTAAATGGCAGAGGATTGAGCAGTGAGGCTGCAGGAGTATGTTCTATACACCAAAACTGCTTCATTAAGGTAAAGTTGTTCAGGTGACTATAGTGTCCCTTTAAGTATTTTAAAATGATATATTTAGCTAGCTGGGGTGGTGGAAGTTAGTGGGGAATTGGGGGATTTGGTGTTAGGCTAACTAGGGGTTAACGTTAAAAAAAGTTTTAAAATAAGCTTTTAAAAGTAAAACATTAAGTAAAAAAAAAGTTTTAATAAAGTTTAAGAAAAAAACAACAACCTTTACCCAGTCCAAATAAAAATTAACCCCTTCCCTGCCAGTCAATCACTGCCTACAGTGATACAAATATACTGTGATCTAATTTTTTTTAACCCCTGACGATTAACTTTTATTTCTTTTTTAACCCTCAGGGGTTCAATTTATTCAATTAACTAATTTAAATATTGTATAATTAAATATTTTGCTAGTTGGGGTGGGTGGGAGTTATGGGAAAATGGGGAATTTACTGTTAGTGCTGCTTACTGCTAGTTAGGGGTTAACAGTAAAAAAAAAAGCTTAGAAAAATGTTAAATCTGTAAAAAAAAGTTTTAAGAAAGTTTAGGAAAGTTTCAAAAAAATTAATAAGCAAAACAAAAGTTTAAAAAAACTATTTTTAAAAAGTAAAAAAAGTTTAAAAAAGTAAAAAAATACATTTAAAAACGCTCATTACCACTACACCTGAAACAAACTAGAGAAAAAATGATCCCACGCTAAGGTTCAAAATATGCCTTTGAATTACCCCAGGGTGTATTCTTTAATAAATAGTATGTGTTTGTGGGAAAGTTTCAATAACCAACCATCTAAACTACTCCAAATTGGAACATCGTAAAACATCGTAAAACTTCAAAGTTAGAAAAAAACTGAATGGCTGCGTCTCAAATGTGCCCCTTCAACATCCACATATACCTGGCAAAGGTACATACGGGTATTGCTGTACTCAGACCACATAGCTGAGCAACATATGAAGTATTATACAGTCGTAGCACACATAAGGTTTGCAAAATATACTGTACAAACTCACTTTGTGTGTCAAAAAGGTAGAAAAAACGCTTATTACCACTACACCTGGTACAAGCTAGCGGAAAAATGATCACACGCTAAGGTTCAAAATATGCCTTTTGAAATACCCTGGGATGTTTTCTTTAAGAAATGGTATGGCTTTATGGGGTATTTGGATTATATAGCCTGGTAAAATACTCTAAAATGGGACATGGGCACAGCGTAAAAATTAAAAGTTTGAAAAAAACTGTAATGGCTGTGTCCCAAATGTGCCCCTCCGATGTCCACATATACCTGGCAAACGTACATACGGGGGTATTGCTGTACTCAGCCGACATAGCTGAGCAACATATGAAGTATTATACAGTGGTAGCACACATAAGGTTTGCAAAATATACTGTGCAAACTCACTTTGTGTGTCAAAAAGGCAGAAAAAACGCTTATTACCACTACACCTGGTACAAGCTAGCGGAAAAATGATCCCACGCTAAGGTTCAAAATATACCTTTTGAAATTCCCTGGGGTGTCTACTTTAAGAAATGGTAGGCCTTTGTGGGGTAGTTTGAATTTAAACCTGCGAAGATTCTTGGAAATTGCACATAGGCCCAGCGTCAAAATTAAAAGTTCGGTAAAAACTGATGTGGCTTAGTCTCCTATATGGCACTGTAGCTTCACGAAATAGTGCCAAAGACATTCATTGGGGGTGTCTTTTTACTTGAAATTAGTGGCACATATGAAATATACAAAATGCCCAGCAAAAATGCAATCCGTATGTAAAAAATGCACAAAATTATTTTTTACCACATACTTTGGCATATATTGGTGAAAAAATGGGGGCATGTTAAGGCACAATATGCACCTTATGAGATACCCTGGAGTGTCTACTTTTACAAATGGTAGGCCTTTGTGTTTTTTTTTTGAAGAGTCAAACTGTTATAATACCCCAAATGGGGGGGCGGAGCCTAGCTTCTTGCCTGAACAGACGTGCAGGAACTGAGCTCCTGACCAAAACTTAAGATTTGGGTGTAAAAACCCCCCAAAACCGGCACGTCTGGTATCAGGAGGACGATAATCGAGAAGGGGATACCCGGGGGCACCGCCTGACACCCAACTCTAACCTAACAGCCGCCGGGAACCCTGCAACCCAGTTAAGGCCTGCTGGTGATCGAACCGAGGAGAGGCGGCCGCTCTCTTCACTAGAGATCTGGCAAACAGGCTCAGCACACCCTCGAACTCCTGCCCCCCCCCCTTGGACCGGTGGGGGATATCCCGGCCCAAACTAAGCAACCAAGCGACTGTAGTACACACCGAGAGCTACTGTACCAGGGCCTGATCGGGAAACCTGGGTGAGCCACGAGTCACCCGCAAGATGGCCGCCGCAGCGCAATCCCAGCACAGTCCACCAAGCTTACCACACCAAAGCTGGAGAGAGGCTTTTGAAACCCGCTTTGAGGCTGTTTGCCAAGCATTCTGGGACCGCATAGCCAAACATGGGGCCCTGCCAGCAACCCCTGACATAGCACCTACCTGCCACACAGCAGCGGACACCTGCCTCCATTCCAGGTCGGGGGCCCAACTGGAGGAGACTCCAGGCCGCAGTCCGACCACCCGCGGGGATAACCGCAAGCCAGAAACCCCGGGGACCCAAGATCTGACCTCACGATGGAGGAAGATCCACGGACAAAGGGCACTAGCTCCCTACAAAGCCCGGAGCCGAAGAGACAGGGACCTGTCGTGCTGCACACAGCGCTCGCACAGCGAACAGGGCAACCCATGCTCACACGCATCGGGAAAAGGCACAGATAAAGTAGACCTTGACGCGGACCCTACACTGAGGCAAGCAAGAGGCAAAGGCTGGTGACGGCGGACAACACATCCATAAGCTCACCTCCTGAAGCATGACACCGGCCTGAGCCCCGACCACACCACTAGGACACTGATAACAGTACCTCAGCTTAGCCTCACAATAGCCAGCAACAATAACCCTCTCTTCCAAAGCTATGTTATGTTTGTCACATTTGCTGTTGCTTACTCAGCTTGTCACACATAGACGCTACACTTCAATGCCAAACACGACCAGCATCACATGACACTAGCCAAGCCTAGCACATTAACCATAACAACTGTGCATGATCTACCTGCCTAGCAATGTACGCATATACCAAACGTGAACTACTACTCCTAGCATTTTAACCATACAAAATGTGCACAATCTACATGCCTAGCAATGTATACCTGTATTAACCGTAAGCTACTAACTTGACCCACATAATTACAGTTGAAGCTACACTGTTAAACCTGCTTATGTTATTATAAAATTGTGCCTGATAATCAAATGCCCCGCATGTTACGCGAGGGAAATGCTTGAAGAATGCTTTTGGGGCACTTCGAGCCTGCATGTACCATTTCTATGCACTGCAAAAATAAAAAATTCAAAAAACAAAAAATAATACCCCAAATGGAAGCAAAGGCTCATTAAATCCGTCTCTCAAAATTCTACTGTGAATACTGAAAAGGACAGGTCTCATATATGGCACTTTATATTCACGAAATAGTGCCAAAGACATACAATGGGGGTGTCCTTTTACTCGGAAGACATAGCTGAGCATAATTTGGGGGTTAGAACTTAGTGGCACATATGAAATATACAATATGCCCAGCAAAAATGCAATCCGTATGTAAAAAATGCACATTTTTTTTTTTACCACATACTTTGGCATATATTGGTGAAAAAATGGGGGCATGTTAAGGCACAATATGCACCTTATGAGATACCCTGGAGTGTCTACTTTTACAAATGGTAGGCCTTTGTGGGTTTTTTTTGAACAGTCAAACTACTATAAATACCCCAAATGGAAGCATAGGCTCATTAAATCAGTCTCTCAAAATTCTACTGTGAATACTGAAAAGAACAGGTCTCTTATATGGCACTGTAACTTCACGAAATAGTGCCAAAGACATACAGACATACAATGGGGGTGTCATCAGGTAGGGGGCAACGGGGCAATTCCTCCCCCCCCCCCCCCCCGAGAATCCGAGGTTCTCCCTCTCCCCTGCCGGCTAACGCAGGGCTGGCGCTGTCCAAACTCATTTTATCAAATTAAAAAAAAAAAACATTAAAAAAAGCCCCCCATCCTTATCACACACATACACCCACACACACACATTGTCCCCCACATACATAGACGGCCCTCCAAACACACACTGCCCCCACATACATACACTGCCCCATACACACACATTGCCCCCATACACACACACTGCCCCCACACACATACACTGCCCCCATACACATACACTGCCCCCACATACATACACTGCCCCCATACACATACACTGCCCCCATACACACACACTGCCCCCACATACATCCACTGCCCCCACATACATACACTGCCCCCATACACACACATTGCCCCACATACATACACTGTCCCCATACACACATTGCCCACCATACACATACACTACTGCTCCCACACACATACACTGCCCCCATACACACACATACACTTCCCCCATACACACACATTGCCCACATACACTGCCCCCAATGCACACACACACCCTACACACACATACACTGCCCCATACACACAAACTTCCCCCATACACACATTGCCCCCCACTCACACTGCAACACACACACACACTGCCCCCTAACACACACTGCCGTCCTCACGTACACACTGCAACTTTCACACACACACACACACACACACTGCTCACACAGTCCTTCTTACACAAACACACACACACTGCACCCCTGCTCCTATGCCCTACTACAGCCCCATTTCCAAGTAGACCTCTTAAACGGTCTGACTACTTACTCTGGGAGGGGGTCCCGGCACTACTGGCACCATAACCACTACACTGAGCTGTAGTGGGTATTGTGTCTGGATTATTTCTCTAAATAATCTGCAAGTGCCCCTCCCGAGGTAAGGCTCTGGATCCGCCACTGGGTGTCATTTTACTCAGCAGATGTAACTGAACACAAAATAAAACTTTGTACGGGAATAGCACACACCAACATTACAAAATACACATGAGAATTTCTTTGTTATAAGTTTGTGTGCCAAAAAAAATGCAGGACTCAATACATAGGCGTGCCGCGGGGATTAGGGTGTGCCCAGGCACACCCGGCACACCCCGTGCGCACGCCTATGCCTTAGTCCCTTACCTTATAGCTAGTATAGCCTTATGCCTAACCCACGCATGGTTAAACTCCTTTACTGTGTTAAGATCTACCACTTCAGCCTGAAGGCAATTCCATGCATCCACTACCCTCTCAGTAAAGTAATACTTCCTGATGTTATTTTTAAGCCTTTGCCCCTCTAATTTAAGACTATGTCCTCTTGTTGTGGTAGTTTTTCTTCTTTTAAATATAGTCTGCTCCTTTACTGTGTTGATTCCCTTTATGTATTTAAATGTTTCTATCATATCCCCCCTCGTCTCGTCTTTCCTCCAAGCTATCCATGTTACATGATGTAAAGGAGAAAATATAGGCCCAGGAAAGATGAAGTTTGCCTTATGGTTGCCCCAGTCCTGCATGAATGCCAGATACTAATGGCACATTTATATTAATGGCACATTTCTATTAAATTAACTACTTGTAGGTAAATTTGCTATAACAAATCTACACAGTCATCTGAGCAGGTTTATTTAATATAATGATGGGATAATGATGGGTTGAAGATCTATTTATCACACACCCGTAATGTGAACTAGAACAGTATTACAAAACACAGCAGGGCATAATTAGGCTAAGCATTATATTCATATCCAGATATATATTTCTATGTCTAAAATGTTCCACTTTCTGCATATATTGCATATAGTACTGGCCATTATGTTGTACATGCACACAGCCATATGAGTACATACCTCCCAAGTGCTCCTATTTAGGAGGGACAGTCCTTATCTTTGGCCCAAATCCCTCTTTTCCTCTTTTCTACAATAATGCCCCACCTTTCGAGGAGTATCCATATTGTTGGTGTGTCTGAATATATAACTAAGCTCCATAGCAAAAATACTCACATTAATGTGTCTTTAAACGTGTTTAATAAATAAAATGTATTCAGAAATCAGTCTGTATAAATAAGATACATTGTCCTTGTTCTAAATTAAATTTTTTGTTGCATAAATTGTTATTAGTCAACTCAAGTTTCTCGGAACAGCCCTGCCTCTGGTCACCCCCCTGCTTAGATGCCTAACAGTAAACTGTTCCTCTTTGTCCATGGGAAATGTTTGGAGGTGTATATGTGTGCCCCTATAAGTTGCCAACTTACAGAAAAATGCTCCTAAAAAGGCATGCAAGATACCCGAATATGTTAGGTGCAATTTCAGACTTAAATTTGCTATTAAATTATTTACTACAATTTTATACTTGTACAATTTTATGCTTTTGTGAATTATTTTGTATGAATTTTATTTTAACCTATTTTGCATGCGTTTATATTTTATACTTAGTCAAGTTCACTAATCTTTCCAATTTGTGAAAGAAACAAGAGTGTTTGAAATAAAAACCTTTATTATAGTTCCTTACCTCTAATGCAGCAATGAGATGGTCCCTCACTGCATCGCTGCTTCATCAACTGAGAGATCATCAGTACTAATGATCAGTAGACTGCTTCTCGTAGAGAACCATCAGGATGCAATGTGCATGCTCAGCAGTAGCAGTGCTGAGTTTGCAATGCTTCCTATAGAAAAGCATTATATTCAATGAACGCAATAAAAAAGCATCAGACTATCATGCTTCCTCCTTTTTATCTTACTGCAGTGAAGAGAAGTTTTAACATTTGGATTAATTAGTCCATAAGATCATCTTCTGGTCTTCAGTAGTCCACTGCTGGTACTTTATTGCCCCTACAAGCTCTTTTTTCTTATTTTGCCACTTTAACACTGGTGTTTAGCATTTAAAGTTACATAGTTACAAAGGCTGAAACGAGATATGCGTCCATCAAGTTCAGCCTTCCTCACATCTGTTTTTTGCTGTTGATCCAAAATCTCTGCACGGAGGCGCTGAATGTTCCCTATAGAGATGCATTGATTAAATGCATCTCTTTGAGAAGATGCTGATTGGCAATAGCCTCCCTCAAAATTGATGATCTCATCCACGGGGATGGGGACAGCTGCAGAGAGATGGGAGCGGCATGTGAAAAAGGTCTGGGAATATTAACAGCTACACCAGCACTACTGTGTCAGGATAATTACATGTTTGTATTCCTGACACTATAGTGGTTTTTCAAGATTTTGGGACACTTTTTAGAGAGAGAGCCCTTTTGGCTTTGCGTGGGGCAATGAGATCCTTGATACCCTAAAAGACAGGGCAGCAGTATGTTATGTTATTTAGCTCGTTTTCAAGTATGTCCCATATAAACCAAACCATGCAATATTTCAATATACATTATGCCTCAGGCTCTAGTACAATAGCGCAAGCCAGTGGCGGATCCGGGTGGGGGGCAACGGGGCAATTGCCCCCCCCAAGAAAACAAAGCAGGCCAAGGGTCTCCCCAGCCCGCCCATGCAGGGCTGATGCTATCCAAGCGCCGGCCCTGCTGTTTGCCTTCACGGACCGGAGGAGAGATCAGTAATCTCCATCCCCGGCCCCCAGGAACTCTGCTGGCAGCAGACAGGGGAGGGAGAATGAAAGAGGACCCAGGGGGGTTCTCCTCTCGCGAGCTCGGAACGCTGCAGCAGTTACCATGGCAACACTCCGCTCTCGTGAAAGTGAACTCTAGTCTGAGCTGCAGGCTAGAGTTCACTCTCACCACTGGGACCACCAAGTATAGAAAGCAATATCTCCCCCTCCCAGGCCTCAGGTAAGAAGGCAGAGGGGATATATAATATATTAAAACAATATATATATATATATATATATAAAAAAAAAGATTTGCTTTGATCTACCTCCCTCCCCACCACACACAGAATAACACCCTACACATTCACACACTGTCCCCTATACACACATTGCCCCCCCACACACATATACTGCCCCCCATACACACATACTGCACCCCTGACATACACTGCCCCCTCACACACACAAACTGCCCCCCCATACACACATACTGCACCCGACATAACTGCCCCCTCACATACACAAACTTCCCCACACAAACACTGCCCCCATACACACATGCTGCACCCCTCATACACATAAACTGCCCCCACACACACTGCCCCCCATATACACACTGCTCTTCATACACTTAAACTTCCCACACACAAACACTGCCCCCATACACACATGCTGCACCCCTCATACACATAACTGCCCCCCCACACACTGCCCCCCATATACACACTGCTCTTCATACACTTAAACTTCCCCCACACACACACTGCCCCCCATAGACACATTGCCCCCCACACACATAAACTGCCGCCCACACACATGCACTGCACCCCTCACACAAAAACCGCCCCTCATACACACAAACTGCCCCTCATACACACTGCGCCCCTCACACAAACACTGCCACACACAAACACTGCCACCACACACACACTGCACCCCTTGATACACTGCAACCTTCACACACACACACACACACTGCCCCCTTACACACACACTGCACCCCTCACACAAACACTGCCCCTCATATACACAAACTGCACCCATCAGACACACACTGCACCTCTCACACACACACAGCCCCACACATACACTGCCCCCTCACACACACACACACACACACACTGCAACCTTCACACACACACTGCACCCCTCACACAAACACTACCCCTCATATACAGAAACTGCACCCATCACACACACTGCACCTCTCACACACACACACACAGCCTCCTCACACACACACACACTGCGATACTCACACTGCACCCTTCACACACTCTGCACCCTTCTCACATTGCACCACACACACATACGCCACTGCTCCTACACCCTACTACAGCTCCATATCCAAGCAGACCCCAGGTAAGCTGTCAAACTGTTCTTAAACGGTTTGACTATTTACTATGAGAGGGAGTCCCGGCACTCCTGACACCATAACCACTACACAGAGCTGTAGTGGTTATTGTGCTTGGATTATGTCTTTAAATTACCTACATGTGCCGCTCTTGATCCGCCCCTGGCACAAGCTAAGCTTATTTAAAAACGATTGATCGGAGACTCAAGCATAAGTGATTGTTAATATAGTGATATGCAACAGTGTTTAGTAAACAAAGTGACATGTAATATGTAAATAAACTGACATGGTAGAAGCATAAACTCAGAGTAATTATCATTTAGCCTTAGTTATTCTTTATGTACATTTGACAGGTTATAAGTGACAAGTAATTATTATCGGAAGCTATTTACAGTATTTATATTTAGCCTATTTAGCAATGAACAAAATAAGTATTAATTGGTGAAAGCACACACACCCTCTTTATCTCTCTCATTCTCCCCTCCCCCCCCCCCCCTTCCATCTCTCCATACTCAGTGACTGATTGGGTCTTGGAGTTGCCCCTGAGAAGGGTATTAGAAATGAGGCATGGTGTTTGGACAAGAGGACTCTATCGTTTGGGGGAAAGGGGCCTAACCATTTTTTTCATGCCAGTGCCTGGGTTATGTTGAATACAAAGGCCAACATTTTACCCTTTATACTGAAATACAACTGTAGCAGGGCATGAAAGGCTTCTGCAAACAAAACATGCCATACATGCTAAGAGATTAGTTTAAGCTCGGCTTTCAGGAAGCAGACATTAACTTTGGGTAAAAGTACCCAAACTAGTTTAGCTGCACAAAGTGCCTTGGTGACAGTCACGCAAATACACTCAGAAACACAAAAGCATGTATTGCTTTCTCTAAGCACAATGGACAAATATTCTTTATAAGCAGAGCATTCAAAATGCATACAGACTAGTTCAACTTGTCTTAATAGTAAATAACGGAATAACTGATATGCTTGCTAAGCTTTTGATTTATGTTCATAGTGATCTTTGTCAAAGAAATAAAGCTCAAAAATCTTTTCTATGCTTACATTGTAAATATAAAATGAATGTATGTTTTCCTGGTGATAGTATAGTATTATTTTTCAGCTTCACATTTAGCCCCTTCTAGCATATGTTACATCATCTTCAAGTCTGTTCTAGGTCTCCTCAATCATTCTTATTGTAGCTCTAGGAAAGAATGATTAATTAGACGATAGAATATCAACCTTTAAAGGAGCACTGTGGCACTATGTAATCCTAACGCTGTTAATGAAAAGATAATGGGGGCAAAAAACTTCATATCAATGAATTGCTTTTCCCTTTAAAATGTTCACCTTTTCTCTGTATCTTTTTCCATATTGAGATTATTTTTTTATATAGAGGAATCCAGTATGAACCTTCCTTATGCTACAATCTCCTTCCTAGTGCCGGATACATTTTAGGTCGGCACTGGTATTTACTGTAAAAAGCTTTAAAAAAATGCTTTGTTCTCTTGACATGTGCATATTCCACAGGCATTATATTCCAAAATGATTTAAACAGTTAGTTTGCTCTAACGCTAGGAAATTGATACTTCAGTCGATATTTATCAGTGTTCTGATAAGCGGTAGTTAAAGTCTGTCATTATTTTTATTGTACTCATTAAAGTGATCTAAAAAGTGACAGTTTTCTTCATTGTAAATGTTGCCAGTTTTCACAGAAATTTCCACTTCAGAAGACTGTCAAATTAATAGTAGAAGACGAATCCCACCACTTTTCAGTTGTAAAAAGTATCAAGGATATAATAAATCCATTCTTTGGGATTGCAGAATAATAGATGGAAAATGCTGGTGACACTTTGATAAATATCCACTTTTATGTTTAACTTCGAACATTATCATGACATGTCTGTTTTAGTCAGAATTGATGCAAAGTTCTATGATATACTAAACTGAATATCATGCTGACACCCTGCCATTAAGGATAGGTTAGTTATTTGTTATTTAAGTGTAGTTTGTTCATGAAGAACATGTTATCTTATCCCTTACATATTATGGATTTTCTGCTATGCCCATGTATGTTTTGGAAGGATACAGAGCTGGAGCTATCATATGACAAACAGAGCCCCAATCATCTAGTCACTTCATGTAGCATGTCCTCTTGGACTGTGGTATAGGATTTTCTTTATTCTCTCCCATAGGCGTGCGCAGCCTGTTGCATTAGGGTGTGCACCCTAAAGCACAAACACACACGCCGTGTGTATATGTATTTTTATATACACACACACACATATATATATATATATATATATATACATACATACACACACACACAAATACAAGTATACGTAGGTGCAGTGTATGTGTGATTGTGAGCTGAGCTGTGCAGTGTGTGTGATTGTGAGCGGTGCAGCGTGTAAGGGGTGCAGTGTGTGTGATTGTGAGGGGTACAGTGTATGTAATTGTAAGGGGTACAGTTTGTGTAATTGTGAGGGATTCAGTGTGTGTGGGGTACAGTGTGTATGATTGTGAGGGGTGCACTGTGTGGGCGACAGGGGTTAGGAGGGTGGAGGGGCAGCAACAGGGGTTGAGGGGGTAGAGGGACAGGAGGTGGGGGGGTGGAGGGGCAGTGACAGGAGGTAGCGGGAGTAGACGGTTAGTGACAGAGGTTAGGGGGTAGTAACAGGGGTTAGGGGTGGTAGAGGGGTAGTGACGGGTTAGGGGGATAGAGGGGTAATGACAGGGGTTGGGGATAGAGGGGTAATGACAGGGGTTGGGGATAGAGGGGCAGTGACAGGGGGTGGGGGAGTGGATGGGCAGTAACAGGGGTTAAGGGGGTTGGAGAGGCAGTGACATGGGTTAGGGGGGTAAAGGGGCAGTGACAGGGGTTAGGGGGGTAGAGTGGTGTGACAGGGGTTGGGGGGTAGAGGGGTAGTGACAGGGGTTGGGGTAGTGACAGGGGTTGGGGGTAGAGGGGCAGTGAACGGGGTTGGGGTAGAGGGGTAGTGACAGGGGTTGGGGGGTGGGGACAGGACTTAGGGTGGGAAGAGGGGCAGTGACAGGGGTTGGGGTGGAGAGGCAGTGACATGGGTTAGGGGGGTAGAGGGAAAGTGACAGGGGTTAGGGGGTAGTGACAGGAGTTAGGGGGTAGTGACAGGAGTTAGGGGGGTAGTGACAGGAGTTAGGGGGTAGTGACAGGAGTTAGGGGGTAGTGACAGGAGTTAGGGGGTAGTGACAGGAGTTAGGGGGGTAGTGATAGGGGTTAGGGGGGTAGTGACAAGGGTTAGGGGGGTAGTGACAGGGGTTAGGGGTTAGAGGGGTAGTGACAGGGGTTGGGGGGTAGTGACAGGGGTTAGGGGGTAGTGACAGGGGTTAAGGGGGTAGTAACAGGGGTTAGAGGGGGTAGTGACGGGGTTAGGGGGGTAGTGACGGGGGTTAGGGGGGTAGTGACGGGGGTTAGGGGGGTAGTGACAGGGGTTAGGGGGGTAGTGACGGGGGTTAGGGGGTAGTGACAGGGGTTAGGGGGTAGTGACAGGGGTTAGGGGGTTATAGGGGTAGTGACAGGGGTTAGGGGGTAGTGACAGGGGTTAGGGAGGTAGAGGGGTAGTGACAGGGGTTAGAGGGGTAGTGAAAGGGGTTAGAGGGGTAGTGAAAGGGGTTAGAGGGGTAGTGACAGGGGTTAAGGGGGTAGTGACAGGGGTTAGGGGGTTAGAGGGGTAGTGACAGGGGTAGAGGGGTAGTGACAGGGGTTGGGGGTAGTGACAGGGGTTGGGGGTAGAGGGGCAGTGAACGGGGTTGGAGTAGAGGGGTAGTGACAGGGGTTGGGGGGTAGAGACAGGAGTTAGGGGGGTAGAGGGGCAGCGACAGGGGTTGGGGGGTGGAGAGGCAGTGACATGGGTTAGTGGGGGTAGAGGGAAAGTGACAGGGGTTAGGGGGTAGTGACAGGAGTTAGGGGGTAGTGACAGGAGTTAGGGGGGGTAGTGACAGGAGTTAGGGGGTAGTGACAGGAGTTAGGGGGTAGTGACAGGAGTTAGGGGGGTAGTGACAGGGGTTAGGGGGGTAGCGACAAGGGTTAGGGGGGTAGTGACAGGGGTTAGGGGTTAGAGGAGTAGTGACAGGGGTTGGGGGGGTAGTGACAGGGGTTAGGGGGGTAGTGACAGGGGTTAAGGGGGGTAGTGACAGGGGTTAGAGGGGGTAGTGACGGGGTTAGGGGGGTAGTGACGGGGTTAGGGGGGTAGTGATGGGGGTTAGGGGGGTAGTGACGGGGGTTAGGGGGTAGTGACAGGGGTTAGGGGGTAGTGACAGGGGTTAGGGGGTTATAGGGGTAGTGACAGGGGTTATGGGGGTAGTGACAGGGGTTAGGGAGGTAGGGGGGTAGTGACAGGGGTTAGAGGGGTAGTGAAAGGGGTTAGAGGGGTAGTGAAAGGGGTTAGAGGGGTAGTGACAGGGGTTAAGGGGGTAGTGACAGGGGTTAGGGGGTTAGAGGGGTAGTGACAGGGGTTGGGGGGTAGTGACAGGGGTTAGGGACAGGGGTTGGGGGGTAGTGACAGGGGTTAGGGACAGGGGTTAGAGGGGTAGTGACAGGGGTTAGGGGTTAGAGGGGTAGTGACAGGGGTTGGGGGGGTAGTGACAGGGGTTAGGGGGGTAGTGACAGGGGTTAAGGGGGTAGTGACAGGGGTTAGAGGGGGTAGTGACGGGGTTAGGGGGGTAGTGACGGGGGTTAGGGGGGTAGTGACGGGGGTTAGAGGGTAGTGACAGGGGTTAGGGGGTAGTGACAGGGGTTAGGGGGTTATAGGGGTAGTGACAGGGGTTATGGGGGTAGTGACAGGGGTTAGGGAGGTAGGGGGGTAGTGACAGGGGTTAGAGGGGTAGTGAAAGGGGTTAGAGGGGTAGTGAAAGGGGTTAGAGGGGTAGTGACAGGGGTTAAGGGGGTAGTGACAGGGGTTAGGGGGTTAGAGGGGTAGTGACAGGGGTTGGGGGGTAGTGACAGGGGTTAGGGACAGGGGTTGGGGGGTAGTGACAGGGGTTAGGGACAGGGGTTAGAGGGGTAGTGGCAGGGGTTAGAGGGGTAGTGACAGGGGTTAGAGGGGTAGGGACAGGGGTTAGGGGGGGTGGGGGCAGTGAGTGACAGGGGTTAGAGGGCTAGGGACAGGGGTTAGGGGGGGTATGGGTGCAGAGGCAGGGTGGGGGGGCAGTGAGTGACAGGGGGCAGAGGGGGGTTTAAATACCTGCCCTGGTGGTCCAGTGGGCGCCCTCTCTCTTCAGTCTGCAGCTCCGCCGGGAGTGTGCTGCAGACCACATGGTGAGTCTCGCGATCTCCAGGCAGAGCGTTGCCGTGGCAACGCTCTGACAGGCTGGAGATCGCGAGATACTTCAGTCTGCAGCTCACTCCCGGCGGAGCTGCAGACTGAGGATCAGGGCAGACGGACAGGAGTGGCCTCTCACCCGGCGGCATTGTGTGCAAGCCGCCGGCCCCCTCCTGTGTCGGGTCCTCGGTCATAGACCGAGGACCCGACATGTTAGTCTGCCCAAAGGTAGTGCAGCACGGAGGTGTGATTAGGGTGTGCCCAGGCACACCCGGCACACCCCGTGCGCACGCCTATGTTCTCTCCCCAGTCATACAGGAAGCTGTACAACAGAGCAGAAAGCAGCTTCCTGTTAGACGGGTAGAGGACAAAGTATCTACAATAGTCTGTGAGGCCATGATACAACAGGAGATAAGAACTACATTAGAAAGAGAGAAGGGAAAAGCAAGTTACACAAGGGGAGTCAAAGACAGATAAAGGAGGGGTGTAAGAAACATTCTAAAGTGGTTCTAAGAGACACACAGTGGCGGCTGTAACGGACACACAAAGTGGGGGTGTAAGAGATACAAAATGAGTGTAAGATATGCTAATGGGAGTCTACAATACTATAAAGAATGGTGTAAGGCACACACAAAGGGGCAAAAGGGGGCTACAATAAAGAGAGTGCAAGACAAAAAGGTGGGAATACAATACACTAAAGAGGCAAATAGCAGGTTAAAATACTAAATGTGGTTGAGCCATTCAAAAGAAGGGATAAAAGATACAATAGGGGCAAAAAGGGGTGTAAGATATACTAAAGGGAGGTAAGACATTCAAAAGTGGAGATGAAAAACACAAGAGCAGAAGAGGCTGTTAGAGATCACAAAAATGGGTTACAGTATGCAGAGACAGAGAAACACAAATGAGAATCAAATGCACAAAAAGGGCAAAAGGGTGGGTAAGAAGGGAATAATGGAGGTTAAGAGACAAAAGGCAAAGTGGGGGCAGCAAAATGTGTGTTTGCATTTATAGACAAAAGTCTTTCCACTGGTCCTTGATTTATATACAGAAAAACAAGTAGCAAGAGAGGTAAAAACGGACAACAGCTCAATTTGTCTGCCTTTTGGTGGGTCCCCGCTCAGATCTCAAGCTGGTTTTAGCTCATCTTGTGCCATTACAGAGAAAACATATCTAAAGCATATCAGACTGGTTTCACCCATACGGGCAGTCCAGATCCAAAATGCCAGCAAGCTCCCGCTGCACGGGAGATACGGCAACCCCAGACGATCTTTTCAACCTTGTAAGGTATCATTAACTTATTTGCTTATTCCTGTACGATAGCCCTCTCCCCTCCCCACCACAGTAAATCGATATAGAGAAGCATTGGGTTGGTTAAGATCATCATAACTGATGATCTCAGCTAGTTTAGAGTTGCTGAGTGGGCTAAAAGGCTTTTTCCAATGTATCCAAGGTGTTCCTGTTAAGTCAGCGACAAATGAAACTGCAGTTAAGATTAAGGAGGTGTGGGAGAGCAACAGATCGAGTTACCCAAGAATCTGGAGGAGACAGCAGATGTAAGGGAATCCATTCTTACTTCTTTCTACTATTACACTCCTGATCAGCCGTATAAGGTTTACCTCAAATCCACAGATAAGTCGACTATATTTTATTTGAATTTATGATTTTTTGCTGCAAGAGACTGTATACAGTGGACATAAATTAAATCTGGTGAAAAAACTGAAAGTCTATAAAATTTAGTGTAAATACCGTGCTTGTGAAGAATTGATCTTATCAAGTGAAATTATGTTAATAGTAGACATCAACTAGCTAGTGATTAATATTGCTTAATTGAGTGAACATAAATTGAAGCAAGCCAGAGATATCAAACCTAGGAAAAGCATCTTTGATTGCCCAGAGCACCTGCCTTGCGTAGAGTTCTCATTGAGCTGCATTGTGAACTCCTGTGATTGAACAGCCACAGAAAGTCTGGGCGGGGTTAGAAGAGGAGGGCTTGCAAAGGCAGCAGACAAGAGAACTGCAGGTTTTACAAGCTGTTTTTATATATAACTCCAACGAAAAACTGCATAATTAAATGCATGCAGCTTTTCATTTGGGGTATATCTACTAAACAGTGATTTTTTAAAAATGTATTTTGTATTTGGGCAGTGGAGTATCCCTTTACATTTTGGGAGTCAAACAACTGAATCCACAGATTGTGGAGTTAATTAAAAAGCTTAAAGACTGTTATTACATGAAAATGCCTATGCATTGTTTGCGAGGATTCCTAAGCTTTAAACCAGTACACTTACAGAAGGAGCATATTAATATTAATATCAATACACGTTTGAGTTATATATTCTAAATTGTGGATTCCTGCCATAAGAGGTTGTACACCGTGGGCATGAAGTCTAAATCTTCTGTAAAATTTGAAAGTCTATCAAAACTTAAGTTAAATGCCCTACTTGTGAAGTTTTTTTCTCATCAAGCAAAACATGTTAAAGGGACACTCCAGGCACCCAGACCACTTCTGCCCATTGGAGTGGTCTGGGTGCCAAATCCCACTACTCCTGGGTGCCAACTCCCACTACTTATAAACTGCAATAATTACCTTGCAGGCTTAACTCCACCTCTAGTGGCTGTCTACTAGACAGCCACTAGAGGGAACTTCCTGATTTCTAGCAAAGATTTTTCTTTCCAGCGTCGCTCATTTCCCCATAGGAAAGCATTGAAATAATTTTTCAATGCTTTCCTATGGGGAGCGCTAATGCGCCTTAGGTCTCCTCGGCCGGTGGGCGGGATCAGTCTCGCCCACCGGCCGACGCAATGCAGAGGAGGAGCGGCGGGGAGGAGGAGACAGCGACGAGGGACATCGTCGCTGCCTCAGGTAAGTGACTGAAGGGGTTTTCACCCCTTCAGCAACTGGGGATTGGGGGGTGGGAGGAGGAGGGATCCTCCAGTGCCAGGAAAACGGATTGTTTTCCTGGCACTGGAGATTCCATTTAAGGGCACACATTAACTACCTGGTGCAGAAGAAAATAAATTTAAGTAAAATGAAACTAGAGACACCAAACCCAGGGAAAGGTTCTCTGATATCCTTTCTTACCTATAAAAGCAGTTTCAGTTTGCACAGGATTAATCTGAGGGAATCATTTTCAAATGCACTATTGTATTAAAGGGACACTCCAGGCACCCAGACCACTTCAGCTCATTGAAGTGGTCTGGGTGCCAACTCCCATCACTCTTAACCCTGCAAGAGTATTATTATTTTAAAACTGCAATAATTACCTTGCAGGGTTAAGTCCTCCTCTAGTGGCATTGAATAATGCTTTCCTATGGGGAGGTCTAATGTGCGCGCGCGGCCGTTGCCGCGCATGCGCATTAGGTCTCCCCCGCCGTCTGACATCGGTGGGGGAGGATTGTGGGCGGCACTGGATTCAGGTAAGTTACTGAAGGGGGTTTTAACCCCTTCAGCAACATGGGATAGGGGGTTAGAGGGGGGCACTGCAGGATTCTGCAGTGCCAGGAAAAATGGATTTGTTTTCCTGGCACTGGAGAGTCCCTTTAAGCTTTGGGAGTCTCTACAGATTGTGGATATAATTAAAAAGCTTAAAGAGTTTTTAATAAACGAGAATGCTGATGTACCCTAAGTGAGCTTCCCTAGGCTTTAAAACAGCAAATTACAGCTTACATTCATGGATATCAGAAGAAGCACATTAAAGGAAAACTCCAGTGCAAGGAAAACAATCTGTTTTCCTGGCAATGGAGGTACCCTCTCCCTCCCACCCCCCAATCCCCAGTTACTGAAGGGGTGAAAACCCCTTCAGTCACTTACCTGAGGCAGCGACGATGCCCCTCGTCGCCGCTCCTCCTACTGTCTCCGTCGGCCGGTGGGCAAGACTGATCCCGCCCACCGGCCGAGGAGACCTAATGCGCATGCACTCCCAATAGGAAAGCATTGATAAAGATTTTTAATGCTTTCTTATGCGGAAATGAGCGACAGCATGAGGACGTCCAGCGCCGCTCTAGCACAGATAATCTGTGCTATGAAGGAGGAAGTGACCTCTAGTGGCTGTCTAGTAGACAGCCACTACAGGTGGAGTTAACCCTGCAAGGTAATTATTGCAGTTTATTAAAAACTGCAATAATCACTTGCAGGCTTAATAGTAGTGGGAGTTGGCACCCAGGGCCGGTGCAAAGAATTTTGGGTACATAGGAGAAGATGCATTTTTCCGCCCCCTCAAAAAACATCTTCACCTGTGCCTCTTAATCTCCCTTTTGTGTTTCTTATCCCGTCTTTAAATATCTGTGTGTCTCCTATCTCTCCTCTTTGTATGACTCTTACATCCTCCCAGACCCTATGTGTGACTCCTTTTCTCCCAGCCCCTTTGTGTCTTTTACTCTTCCCAGCTCCTTTGTGTGTGTCTCTTTCCTTCTCAAGCCCCGCTGTGTGTTTTTCACATCCAGCCCCTCTCCCCGTCCCTTAATGGTCCCCTCCCTTCTCTGACCCTTACTGTTCCTATCCCCTCTCTCTTCCTTTCCCTGTCCCTTAGTGTTCCTCTCCCCTCCCCCTCTGTTCCCTGTCGCTTAGTGTTCCTCTCCACCCTCCCTCCTTTTCCTATAGCTCAGGGTATCTCTCCCCTCCTCTCCCTGTCCCTTGGTGCGCCACCCACCCCGATAGTGGTCCCCTCCCCTTCCTGGTGTGCCTCCTACCTTTCTTGTAGCGTGGCTGAGCGGAGTGAATCCCGGTACAGTGAGCTTTTCCTGTCAGTCCTGCCAGGAACAGGAAACAGAAGTTCCTGTACCACGGTACACTCCGCTTGGCCACGCTACAGTCAGGGGTGTATAAACACTGACAGTCACACACACTCAATGACAAACACAGACGTATCTGACAGCCAGACTCACTTATCTGACACACTCATTCATTGACAGACACTCACATGCACACTGACAGACACACAAATACTGACAGACTCATTGACAAACACACACACACTCACATGCCCACACAGACACACATACTCACATGCACACAGACACACACACTCACTTACACACACCGACAGACACACACTCACTCACACACACTGATAGACACTCACTCACACACACACACTGACAGACACACACACACACACACACACACACAAACTCACAGACACACACACAAACTCACAGACACACATACTGACAGACACACATACTCACAAACACACTGACAGACACACATACTCACACACACACTGACATACACACATACTCACACACAAACTCACAGACACACATACTCACATGCACACACACACACTGACAGACACACAAACTCACAGACAAACATACTCACACACAAACTCACAGACACACATACTCACATGCACACACACACACTGACAGACACACATGCACACACACACACTGACAGACACACATAGTCACACACACTGACAGACACACATACTCACACACAAACTCAGACACACATGCTCACACACAAACTCACAGACACACACACTGACAGACACACACAAACTCACAGACACACAAACTCACAGACACACATACTCACACACACTGACAGACACACTCACATGCACACACACATACACACACTCACAGTAATAAATAATGTAAATTTAATTTAAATTTCCCACCCAGCCTCCCTACCTGGAGAGCTGGCGTGGGTCTCTCATTGGTGGTCCAGTGGGGCTGCTGGGAGGTGTCCAGCTGAACTGGATTGCGAGGTGGCAAGAGAGCTCTGATCTCTCTGACCGGCTCCCTCGCAGGCTGTTTTCTGATGCCGCGGGAGCCGGAATATGACGTCAGAGAGATCAGAGCTCGCAATTCAGTTCAGCCGGACGCCGCGCCGGGGATCCAGGAGGTGACCTGGCAGGAGGGAGCACTTCCCTCCTGCCGGTCACTGGAATTTTGCGCCCCCAGAGCCGGTGCGCCCTAAGGCGGCTGCCTGTGCCGCCTTATGGACGCGCCGGCCCTGTTGGCACCCAGACCACTCCAATGAGCAGAAGTGGTCTGGGTGCCTGGAGTGTTCCTTTAATATATTGTTGATTTATGATATTCAATTTTTTTGTGGTTTCCTGCACACCGCGGGCATAAAATTTAAAATGTGCAGGAAAAATTGAAAGTTAACCAAAGCTAATTTAAACGCCTAGCTCTTACGAATTTTTCATAATAAGCAAAATTATGCTAAAGGCACATATCAACTAAGTAGTGCACAACGATGCCTCTCTGAATGAAAATAAAGTAAAGCAAAGTGAAATTTGATACACTAAACCTAGGAAAAGGTCCCTGACTTGACTTCTTATCTACAAAAGCAATATTAATTTGCACAGCATTAATCTGCTTAAATTGAGGGAACTATTCTTAATTGCATGAATGAATTAAGCTTTGGGAGTCAAACTACAGGTGGGGATCTAATCAAAAGTTTAAAGACTTTTTATAAAATAGTATGCTGATGTATCAGAGAGAGCATTTTAAAATATAATTGCGTTAATATATTATTAAGGTACCTAAAGCCTGAGCTATTGAACTTAAGAAAACATCTTTGATCTATCTTTTTTAAAGGAATAGCAACAACTAAAACAGCATTTAGTTTCTCTGTCATGAGAAAGAAGTAAAGGGGAAGGGAGAAAGAAAGAAAGAAAGAGAAGGGTAATTAAAACTATAGTAAGTGCAAAATGGGACCTAAATAAGATAAACAAACTGATAGTGATAAACAAAAGAAGGGTAGAACCATTAATACTTTCTATTCCTCTAAAACAATTAATCCATCTACAAAACTTCAGAGAAGGTTCCTCTCCCTGGAAGACTCGGCCTCCTTAGAAGGGAGAAATATATAAAATCCTTAAACAGTCTGCCATGATAGCTCTGGATAATAAATTCAAACACACCTTACAACATCAGTAACGGAGCTGACAATATAAGTCATGGATATCAAAGAAAAATTAGAAGACCAGAGTAAAATGCCTTCAGTTTACAAACGGAAATACAAATTATTTAATTCTTCAAACTCAAAACAGTTTTTTGAGAAATCAGATTGAGAAGAAATTATCTTAATTTTAAATGCATACCAGAAGATATTAGTAATGGAAATCTGGAAAAATATTTGAAGGACTATTTATTACAATTCCTTGATGAACAACAAATAGGACTAACACCCTTTGAAAGATGGCACAGGCATCGTAAACTGGCAAATATCAAACTCTCTGAACCTCAGGACATAATAGTTTGTTTCCTGCACTGTTCAGTAAAAAATGCACTGATGCAAAAGATCAGAATTAGAAAATATAAAGATAATAAATATAATAGAATCTCAACATATCCAGATCTCTCAATTGCTACAAGGACAAACAGAAATAAATTTCAGGAAATTACAATGCAACTCTGGAAGAATAATATTAATTAGAGAGTACCTTCTTTCCAGCGCCGGCCCTGGCTCCGCCCAAGTGATGAATTTTCCGATACAGAAAGCATTGGATTGGCTGAAATCGGCAAGGAGGCTGGATGGGGCGGGGCCCAACATCATTACACCAATCAGCACCTTATCATACAGATGTATTGAATCAATGCATCTCTATGAGAAAAATTCAACGTCTCCATGCAGACCGTTGAGACGCTGAACGGCAGTGCTGTCTATTGTGCAGCACTACCCCAGGAAGCACCTCCTGTGGCCTTCTGAGGTGTGGCCAATTTGAAACAGGGGGTAATGTAAACACTGCCTTTTCTTTGAAGAGGCAGTTGTAGCAAAATTAACCTCGCCACTGGTTTTTGGAGGGGCCTGTTTGCCAGCCTCCTCCCCGGTATTTAACCCTAATTAAAACCTCATCATGGGTGCTTGGAGGGGCCTGCTGGCCAGCCTCTTGCCGCTCCCTGGCAGCCGTTCGCATGGACCAAAACCGCAAATAGACTTCAGGGGGACATAGCCATGGATGCTCTGGAACTATTTAAGGCATGAATACTTCGCTGTTCCTGGTCGGTCCCCCAGCGGCACTTAGCCGCGATTCTATAGAACCGTTTTGGGCATGGGACCATGCGTGCGATCGGTAAAAACTATGACTTCAAGGAAATTCCTGAACCCCTGAACTGATCTGGGTGATTTTTGAATATTTTGGTTAGCCAGATCAGGACTATGTAGGGTATTTTGGGGTTTTGTGTTTGGAGATAATGGAGTTTAGTATAGTGCTTGACTCAATTATCTCCTAAGTAAAGGGGAAGGCTTATTGTATTGTACATGGCAGTGTCATGCATTGTAACCCTGTTGTTATTGGTTTATAATTTTGCATGGCAGCCCCCAACAAGGTCCATGTAGGTGTACCCCTTGCAGTGGGATTGTCATATAAGGCCAAGTGTGGCTCTCATTAAACTGAGATTCGTTTACCCCTTCATGAAGTCTTGGCTCATGTTTGGGGGATTGGAGAACTATATCACTCTGGGGATTGCTATATCACAATACTGCCCTGAGTATAATCACTAGTTCTTATAAGAGCTGTTCCTGCTGTGCTCCCTGGAATAGGAGAGGACTACCCAATGGAAGCTGGATCCTGGTCTTGGGTCCAGGGTGGGTGGAGGACAGCAAGACCCCAACTAAGCTGTGGCTGTTTGTGGGGTTTACCGTGGTTATGGTGTTCCAGTGCAGTGCTTATGGTGCTCGCAAGTACTACGAAGCAGCGATTGACAGAGGTACCAGGTCGGGGTGCCAGGCAGTCCGTCACAGCAGTGTTTGCATGAAAATGCCTGAAGGCAATAATTATAGTCACCAGAACAAATACATTAAGCTGTAGTTGTTCTAGTGACTATAGTTTCCCTTTAACTATCACAGATCCAACAGAACACATAACGGAATTCTGCATATTTCTATAAACTTATATATGTATTATT
Source organism: Pelobates fuscus (assembly GCF_036172605.1). Taxonomy (NCBI): domain Eukaryota; kingdom Metazoa; phylum Chordata; class Amphibia; order Anura; family Pelobatidae; genus Pelobates; species Pelobates fuscus. The sequence goes on along the minus strand of NC_086317.1, from coordinate 291,800,017 downwards.
TCAATTAAGAATCATAGTACTGTAATGGCACAATTACTTTAAGGCAATAGAGGGGTCATTATTTTTCCCCATTAAATAGTAGTTCACAGAAGAATCACATTAAATAGCAGATGTAGAGATTAAAATAAACAAAAATGATTTTTTTTTTCTCTTAGGAAAAAGCATATGTATGAGGGAAGTAGGAGAAGGAAAAAAAGAAAAGAAGATAAAAAGATAATAACAAAATAACAAATATTTTTTATGATACAGCAATTTTTAAAGCATGTATAAGCTCACCATGCAAATTCACATATTTAAATTAAAATAAATAAACATGCTCAAGAATTGATTTCTACTTAAAAAAGTAATTTGGAAAAAATGTGTTAAATCAAGTATTGCCACAATATCTTGGTCAGAAAATATGAAGTATCTAAATGCACAGGCAGAGGAATTTATTAAAATAAATTACAACAAAGAAGTCTCTTACAAATAAGTCAGGATCTCTTACAAATAAGTCAGGAAAAGGAGAGGGCATTAATCCTGCTTCCTTCGCCACCAGAGTGAGAAGAGGTTCAGGGTTAGAATAGGCTGGGTAACCGCTATACAGCTATTCACACTAGCTCTTGTAAGAGCTTCTTTACTTGGCTCATGACTGGATGCTGAGAATCCTCCTCACTGATCGGGAAAAGGACACCTTCCAGTGGTGGAAACCCCTCTGCTACCCGGGGTAACCGCTACACCCAATCTTTTAATTAAGTCTAAACATGAGTTGCACAACTTTAACCGAGTGGCAAGGATTGTGATGTCCACCATATGGATAGAATGGGAGAAAAATAACAAATTCATAGATGCAATTATTATTTCTGTGGCAGGTACGTAAGAGAAGATAGAGTCAAATGTTTCCATTTGGATTGAGGTTGGTCTGGAACAAAGGAGGTGGTCACTTATTATTTCTATAGGTACGTCTTAACTCCACCCCTGGGCAAGACTTGATATTCCACATGGTATATATCCAATGATTTGGAGGACTGTTGGTGTACTTGCTTGGAGCCAGAATCTAATTTTGATTAAGTCACCATCTTCCTTGCCGGAGATCCCCCTGGGCAGAGATTTTACTTTGAAAACCTAAGTGAGTAAGTGTTTAGAACTTCTGTTACTTTATCCCTTTTGTTTTTATCTGTTGTTGGTGTAAATAATTTGTTTATCATATATTTTTGTATGCACTGTGACTATGTGACTGTGACTGACTGTGACTTTTTTTCTCATAATAAATATTTCTTTATTAAGTTCTGCCTTTTTCTGGTTAAGATCCACGTTACCTGAAGCGACTAATTACTATTTTTGCAATTCCTTAAATATTGTGCTAAGTTGTATTTGGTGGGTTTTTATTAATAAGTACCTGGGGGGCCAAGGCACCCCATTTATGAATTGTCTTGGTGGTGGCAGCGTTAAAATAGTAATAGTTATATTATTATGTTTAAGTGTGGGTGGTGTTAAGGGGGATTTTGTCATTATTTCCGGTCTAGTGCAGACAAATAGTGAACTTTAACCCTTTCACCACCACAACTACGTCATGCACACTCTTGGAGTAGGGTGCGTTCATGACACCGGTCATCCAAGAATAGTGGGAGTTTGAGCACAGGCTACATTTTTCGAGTCCTACTAAGGGTTAATACATGTGTAGGGGTCATAAAAGTATCCCTTTCTGTCTCATTAGATTTTACCTTTCATCTGAAAACAGCAAGTGAATTGCTAGTGTGGTTTGCCTTGATTCCATGATGTCACGCGCATCATTGCAGCGGCATTCCAACACATCAAGGGGAATGCCGCCGAATACTTACTCGGTCTGCAGGCACCAGCCAGGTCCGCTCATGCACGGGAATGGACTGTGACCAGGCGGGCGCATCTCGTTGTCATGGCATTCCCACGTGGTAATGGGAATGCCGCCTATCACTAACTTCCTCCTGAGATGCCTCCAGCCTCACTGACATGAACTCCTCTCCTCACACAGCGGCCGGTCCTGTAATCATTAGATATGCCGGCCGCAGCAAGTTAGAACCTTTTAAGGGTTTTGCTATTAACCCTTATAGTGCCATACCATTTGGAATGTGTGGGTGATGTCACACACACACGTTCATTATCACATGCTTCCCTGCAGCCAATCAGGGAGCACCTTAGGCTATTTAAACCTTTTTTGTCCATTTCTCTGTGCCCTCTCGGGGTTTCCATTCTGGTTATCTTAGAGCGCGTTTCTGGTACTGATTCTTGTGTATTTGGCTATCCTACTGACTATACGATCTCTGTATTCCTTGACCTTTAGCTTGGCTCCTGACTATTCTGACTTCTATATTCGTCGACCTTTGGCTTGTTAATAGTTTCCGTGTTTTCTGTGTTCTTGTCCACAGTTTGTCTTGTGGTTTTTCCTTTCATACGTTAAATCCGGCCATTCTAAGGCCTGGTAATACGTCTTAGGGTTTTCTTTATTTTTCACTTAAGTTCTGCGTGTTGGGCATTAGTTTATCCTGACACATGATAACAGTAAGTAATTGAGAGCCGAGAATCACAAAGTCAATTTCTTCACCAAGTATGAAATTTGTTTCCCAACTTAGCTATTGTAGGCTCAGTCAGTTGTCTAACCACAATTCACTGTTTCATTACAACTCCTGAAAGTATAAAGTAGACACAGGTCTTGGAAATCACCATAAAGACAATTATAATTCATGGCTAAAGGCTAGACCTAATCTGAATAACTCTGATAAGCTCTACTACCATACTAGGAGCTTGATTCAGAGCAGCACAAAACATATAAAAAAGAACCACAAAAGGTTAGCACGCATGATTGCATCACGCACCTAGGAATCGATGTATCTGTATGCTAGAAGGAGATTCAGATAGGATAACTAGTTATGTTGTATTCTGTATGTTGGTATAAATGATTCAATTTTACTTTATCTCCTCTTTGGTTCCTTTGTACCACCCTGAAAGTATCCAATGAGCCATCCACATTCCCATTTTGTTCATGTTTTTCTTTTACCATGTTATTGTCACAGATTTTATCTAGGCAGGCACATTTAAAATGTTAATGAATATTCTGGTGGCTAAAAACGAACTATATATGACTGACAGAGTCATGCTGACCAAACTAACCAAACTCCAGATTAGTGATCACATATGTGGACCATTGTTCCCAGCAGGTGGCTGATGAATCACAATAAATATAGGAGATTCTGTATTGAAAATGTAAACTGCTTATGTGATATGTTAATAATCCATACCTGACACTAGTAATCCCATGTCTTTAAAGGATGTATGGACTATGATCACATACACTAATCAGCCACAACACCAAAAACCTAAACCACCTGCCTAATATTTTGTAGGTTTTTTGATGCCTCAAGGCGTGGACTTCACAAGACCTCTGAATGTGTCCTGTGGTATCTGGCACCAAGACATTAGCAGCAGATCCTTTAAGTTGTGCAAGTTGCAAAGTAGGACACCATGGAAGAGATGTGTTGTTCCAGCACATCCCACAGATGATAAATTAGATTGAGGTCTGGGAAATTTGGAGACAAGGCAATACCTTGAATTTTGTTATGTTCCTCAAACTATTCCTGAACAATTTTTTGCGGTGGGGAAGGTGCCTTATCTTGCTGGAGGAGGCCACTGCCAACAGAGAACACCATTGCCATGAAGGGGTGTATGTCTATAACAATTTTGAGGTAGGTAGGACGTGTCAAAGTAACAACCACATGAATGCCAAGTCCCAAGGTTTCCCACCAGAATATTACCCAGAGCATAACACTGCCTCCACCAGCCTGCCTTCTTCTCACAGTGCATCCAGCTTTCATCTCTTCCCCAGCTAAATGATGCATATGCACCAGATCATCCACCCGATCTAAAAATAAATGTGATTCGTTAGACCAATCAACCTTGTTCTATTGCTCCATGGTCTAGTTCTGATGCTCAAGTACATTAAAGGCACATTTGGCTGTGGCCAGGGGCCATCATGGGCTATCTGACTGGCTGCGATGCACTTTGTGTATCATGGCCACCATTACGTTTTTCAGCAAATTGAGCTACAGTAGCTCTTCTGTGGGATTGGAGCAGATGAGCTTGCTTTCGCTACCCATGTTGATTGTTCAAAAGGAGAGGTGTTTTTAAGGAAGAGGTCATCTAACCATCACTATCTGGCCCTTGTGAAAGCTACTCAGATCTTTATGATTGCCTTATTTTCCTTAAATTCAATAACTGATTGTTCACTTGCTGCCTAATATATCCTGCCTAATATATCCCACCCCTTGACAGGTGCCATTGTAATAATATAATCAATGTTATTCACCTCACCTGTCAGTGATTTTACTGTTGTGGGTGACCATTGTATATATTCATTGTGTATTGGGTAACTAAATAGAACACAAAACATTACATTATCCCTCATTGTTGTGCAATATCAAAGGTCCCAAAGAAAAAAAAACATTAGTTTTTTTTTCATGACACAGACCATGTATGTTTTCTTTCACAGGGAAGATGATGAAATAGCAGTGTGTTCTAAAATACCGATGTAACCTTGGAAGCTTCATTAAAGAGGTTTTTTTTTATTTCTTTTTTTTTATTCCATCACTTATACCTATAAAACAAGCCACGTTGTGCAATTGAATTAAGCAGAGACAATTCTTAATTGTAGCTGTTGCACATGCAGTATATTTCTGCAAACAATCTGCTCTTTTAACAAGTATTGTCCTGTGTTTTGGCCAATGAGATCAAAAAGATTCCAAAAGATTCCAAAATCAAATTAATAAATAATAACTCTGCATGGGACATCTGATAAACACAGTCCACTTATTTGATGGCTTACTAAATAAAACCAAATATTGTGCAATATGATGGTAATCAATACTTTAAGTTCACCGTGAAGCTGTAGGGAGGTTACTTGCCCTGCCAGAGTGAAGACATTTGCAAATATTAATTTTATGAGAAACTGGTCTAGCCTGTTTGGACTGTTTAGCGTCTGGCGAACCCAACCTTGCACACGGTTTCAAAAAGTATTGATATTAAATAAACCAACTGACCTCTGTTTCATGTTGTGCATGCATATTGCACATTAACAGGATTAACAGGATTTATTATATAATTAAAGTGGGCACTGTGGGCCAATAGGTGTGTAACTGTACCGGGGTTCTATATCACCTGGTGACCCTTCTCTTTGCGGGCAACGCTAACTGGGGTTTTAATTCCCGATTCGAGAATGGGGGCATCAGCCGTCAGGACTGTTGTTATGTCTGGGTTGGGGATACCGGTTATTCGGGATCATATAGTACTTCCCTGCCCATTTTGGAAGTCCGGGTTAGCTGCTAGGGGGAAAAAATACAGAGAGTCATTGGGACAGTCTCTAGGTGTTCTTGTGTTGCCTCCATATCTGAAGGATGTGTTGGATGAGTGGGTGGTTTGTTGGGGAGAGCTCCCTGATTTGGCAAGTCTGCCAGGGTAGAGAATGGAGGGGTACTTTTGTGAAGCTCTGTTCCAGGCTGTACCATGATTTTTTCCTGTCTGTCAACTTTTTTATGCGAGTGAGTATAACCGCTACGTAGTACCTGTATAAATGAGGCAAGCCCAGTCCCCCTTTGAGCTAATGTTTGGTAGTATCTAGCTTTCAGGCCGTCCGGGCCCGGGCTTTTGACTTTCGGCATGGTCTTAATAGCTAGGGATAGTTCTGCAGGGGAGAATGGCTCTTGTAGTGAATTTGCCACTTCGCCAACAACAGTAAGTGGGAGATTCGAGACAATGTATTCCTGTATGCTAGCGGGGGACATGTCTGGAGGAGCTAGATTATAGAGTTTGCGGTAGAAGTCACTAAAGGCTGAGGCTATGTTGTCTGTAGTAGAATAAAAAAAACAGAAAAACCATAAGTACCGAGCAAACTTTTAACCCCTTAAGGACACATGACATGTGTGACATGTCATGATTCCCTTTTATTCCAGAAGTTTGGCTCTGAAAATTGTGAGTTTGAAGAGATACTCGTACATATATACAACCTCACATATACAGTTTACACTATGTGTGTTTTTAAATTCACTTTAATATAGGTTTGAAAGAATTACCTATGGTTTGTTTACCAGAAAATCAATAAGTGTAAGGTAAGCCAAATAATTGTTTCTGTGTGCGCAAATCACCTTTTCGTTCTTTTATTCTATCACATTTGTAAAGTGTAAATGGTGACATTACACTTGGGTAATTTTTTGCTGCACCGGATTACATTTTGAAATTAGCACCACTTTGCCCTTTATTTTGATTTTGTATATGTCGTATATAGTGTTGCATTGTTCCCCATTCCCATCCACTATCCTAGCTATAAAGGATTTTTGGAGGTTCATCTTTAACGCTCAGGCCAGTAATTTCCCACTCTTATTGCCGAGGGCATAGAATGAGGTCCTCATTCAGTTGGGCTGATCTATGTGCGTTTAGGGCCAATAGAGAGTGGAGTTCTATCCTGAGTGCTGTAAGCCGTGGGAAATTTTCCCGTGTGGAGTCCTGCTTATGGAGGATCTCTGTCTCATGTATGGCTTCTGATAGTTTATGAGTGCGTGCTTTCTTAATTCTAGAGCACCATTGAATCAGGGTACCCATAATGAGCCCCTTGTGGGCTCCACACACCCAGGGATCTGTGACCTCTGATGTGGTGTTGTCTTTGTAGTAGTTGTGTAGAGTCGCGCATAAGTCCACAATTACCCTTGGGTCATCTAGGAGGGTCTTGTTTAATCACCAGTGTGTATTGCGCTTTGTGTCTCCCTTCAGTGCTAAGGCCAGGAAGATCAGAGCATGGTCCAACCATGTGATGTTACCAATGGTCACACCTTTGAGCATGGGGAGATACCTGTGACTCAGGAAGAACATGTCTATCCTGGAATAACTCTTTGCCACTGGGGAGTAGAACTTATAGTCCCTATCCTGTGGGTGTATCAGATGCCAGCAATCCATCAGCTGATGGGCATGTAACGTGTTGGAAAGTAGCGAATGCTAGTGGCGTTTGGTGTCTGTGGTTTTGGGTGAGCTATCTATCGGATGGTCCAAGACCATATTCCAGTCCCCTCCCACAACTACCACCCCTTCAGCAAATCCCTCCAGGTCAGGCATATATATTCTCTTAAGTAATGAGCAGGCCATTGTATTTCCCTACCCCCATCCCTACCCTAACCCCAGGGTCTGTTTTGGTGCTGGTCTCTGTAAAAACTACATGGGACGCTATAAGAATCACCACCCCTCTAGACTTCCCACTCCTGTAGTTATTATAGTAAGACTGTTGTATTCGTTTAAATCCACATCTTGGTTGGAAGTCTCCCTTATTTATTTTAGGAACATGATATCGGCCCTTTGCCTTTCCAATTCCTGTGCTAACATAGTGCATTCTTCTTGGGAATTGAGTCCCCTTACATTTAGGGACATTAAGTTAATCTGTGCCATATGGATGGTGTGTTATAACTTGTGCCATAAAAAAAATGGAAAGAGGCAGGATTTAAACTTTTGAGGGATCTTTATTTTGGATAAAAATCTAAAATATTTTCAAGAAATACAAGAAAGGAATACAACTTTAAAACTGAGTTAGTAACCTATCTCAAAAGTAAAAAAAAAAAAAAAACACGCTGAGAAACAAATCAAAAGCTGTAGACCTTTTTGGTAAAACAACAACTTAATCTCCAAAATAAACAAGATACTCTATGAACATAAACCTAAAATGAAAATAAATAGTATCATAAAATGGGAACAGGAAATTGAAATAGAAGTTTCAGATGAAGAATGGACAATTGCATTCAAGATAACTAGAAAAACAATTCATAATATTATCATCTATGAATATTATATTAAGATTCTACACCAATGGTATATGGTTCCTTCAAAGGTATCTACATTTCAAAAGAACACTCAAAATACTTGTTGGCGATGTAATTTAAACCCTGGTACACATAACACACATATGGTGGGAATGTAAAAAGCTCCTGCCTTTAAAAATTCAACTAGAATTAATTATTGGTAAAACTATGGGTTCTACTTTTCGAATAACCTCTCATACCTTTCTTTTCCATCTAGATCTACCAATAAATAATTTTTTTCATATGCTGGCAATACAAATTCTAATGGCAGGAAAGATATGTATCACTAGATTATACAACTATAATCCCCTGTTGTACTGAGATCCAAACTCAGTAATCAATTATCAATTATCAAAGCCTGATGGGAAAAGCGGTATATACTAACCTTGGTAATCTTGAGGTGTATCATAGCATATGGAATTCCTAGGTGGATGGTGATTTCACAGTGGTGAAATAGACGGTTTTCCCCATCCCCACCGACAGTGTCCTATATTGTAAGTAGTTTATCTGGCTGGATGTATAAATGAGAAAGACTGATCCTATGTCTTTTGCGTAATTAAATCTTGTAAGCACACAGATTTCAAAAACCTCGCCACTTGTACTTGGAGGGGCCTGCTTGCCAGCCTCCTGTCCACAGACTATGGGCCCTGCAGGGAAACCTGTAAAAGACTACCAAACTGGACTGACTGTTAGCACTGATTTCCCTGGAATTGTTTAGGGCATAGTACCATGTGCACGGTCGGTAAAAACGATGACTTCTAGGAAATTCCTGAACCCCTGAACCGATCTGGGTGATTTTTGGATATGTTGTTCACCCAGGTCGGTGCTATCAGGGGGGGGGGGGGGGGGTGTAACTTATGTGGGGTTTTATGTGTTTTTAAGGTACTTTTCAGGGTTTCATAAAAATGTATGTTTTTCTGTGCTTGGAGATAATTGGGTTAGATTAGTACAGTTCCTGATTTAATTATCTCCCAAGCACAGATGAGGGATTCTATTGTTTGTGTATGACTCTGTTTTTATTGGTTTATTCACTTTGTGTCCCTGTGCCCAACAAGGTCCACCTGGGTGTCACCCTTGTTGGGAAACTTGCATAAAAGGCCTTAAAATTAAAATTGCCTTCAAATTCTGTTCTTACTTACCCTCAACATAGAGTCTCATCTCATGTGTGGGGGAAACGGCTGTATCTATCGTGGGGATTGCTATATCACTATACTCCCCAGGAATTATAATCACTTGCTCTTATAAGAGCTGTTCCTGCTACGCTCTCTGGGAGTACGAGAGGTCTGCCCACTGGAAGCTGGATCCAGGTCTTAGGTTCAGGGTGGGTGAAGGACGGCGAGACCCCGGCGCAGCTGCATCACTGGAAGTGGGGTCTGCAGGGCTTATGGTGTCTGGTGGAGTCTGGTGGAGTGCTTGAATTCCTCGCTGAGCACTAGGAGCATCGATTGGTGGAGGCACTCGGTCGGAGTGCCAGGCGGTCCATCACAGTTAACCTTTATTCATAACTAAAATGTTCTATTCTTTTTTTTTAAAGGTTTGTAGCTTACCTCTGCACTTTTTCTAGTAATATTCTTCTTTAGAATAGGTGCCTAACATTTAACAACATACTAAAGGTGCGGTCTTATTGATTTATAAAGAGTCAAAATTATATTTTCATCCTAGAATGAATGCACCTTTTTATATGTGGTAATACCTTACTAGACTTTAAATTGCTGATTGACATTGCAGATTGTTTCATAGTTTGTTGTCTATAACAGTTCCCAAATACTTCTCATGTGTTTTTATCTCTAATTTACTACTGCAAGCAAATGAGGGAATGTGCTGCACACAAACTAGTAGGAAATAAAGCTAATCCGATATTTTAGATGTATTTCCTACTAGTTTGTGTGCAGCACGTTAGCGGGGATCCATAGTCCGCAGGATTGCTGTCAGTAAAAGTAGTCCATGGGCATCATGATGTAGTGCATCAATCAGGAGTCTATTGGATCACAAGGACAGAACAAACAAACAAGAATTCGAACGCTTGGCCTTAACCATGTATAACAAATCAAAATGATAAAATATACATATAAATACTTGTGAATAAATGAGAAATATAGCCAAAACATCTGCCTCAAAGTAATTGAATGATGAAAGGATGTGTGTGGGATGCCAGGGGGAGGTGTCAGTAACCAGAAATGATAACCACAGAAACAGGTCAAAACAGCTGAGCGCATTGAATATGGGCGCATATAGGAAACAAGGTGAGCTAACCTCAAAAGATCATAGCCTCTAAGTAAGGAGAAGACCTCATGGCATGGGGAAATACAAAATCAACAGATTACAGTAAAGGGGCAGATCTAGTATGCGATCATGCTGACAGAGGCCCGTAGGCGCCGCCCCTAAGCTAGCAGCAGGGTAGTCATGGAAATGTGACAACAAACAGTTGCACAGGCGATCTATGATATACATAAATGGCAACAGGGTTCTGTTCATTAACTCAAAGAGAGGTAAAATTCCAGGTGGCAAGTTGATGGAATTTAGATGTGCCTACAAGTCCTTACCTAGACAATAAAGGGATCCTTGATTAAAATCCAAGAGAATAAATAAAACGATGATCACAGAGTGAGCTTAAATGCCAATACAACAAAGAAGTATGGGAACTCAAGGATCTTTTTTCAGGAAATATTAAAGTGTTTTATTCCATAACAAACAGCAGACATGCTAACGTTTTGGAACCTCACTTGGTTCTTTCTCAAGACAACAACCATCCATAAAGATTATTGCATACATAAAAAAAAACATTTAATTGAAAAAGAAATTACTCTACATGTTTGCACTCCCAAAATACCATGAGACCGGAACCGGAAAAGCCCCAAAACACTGGTGTCAGAGATCAACCTGGGTGTTACCTCCAATAGTGCCCCAACTGGAGCGGCAACAAAGTGAAAGTGTTAAAAAAAATAACACATATAATAGACTAAAAGCTCAGTGGGAAAATGTAACTAGACATCACTGAAAACATCATACCCATTATATTAAAAAGTTATTAAAGACAGTAATAAAATCCTAGAGCTGTAAAGTAAATGTAAATGAAGCCATATTTAGAGACCAGTTGTGTATAGCACAAAGTTATTTGGTTTGGAAATTATGCATTTTTAAATATTTTAATAGCACTTTATGCAATATGTGAATACATAGTGATGAATCTAACTAGTATAAAGCATATTCTTCCTATGTATTTATGCAATGGTATTGCATCCAAATATCCCCAGCAAGAATCCAGGGATGGCAAAAAAATACACATTCATTTAGTCCATATGGTGACAACGTATCAAGTTATTTTACCCAAAAGGTCTCATGCTGTAAGAGCAAACAATCCCTATCCCTTCCTCTTGTTAAGGGGGGCACCACATCAAATGAAACAAAAAAAAATGTTAGGCTCCATCTTTAAAAACTGTGTTAATTGCAGATCAGTGTCCACTTACACAATCTCTGATAGTTCAGTTGTGTGTAGTCCATACAGGCATTTGATCTTGTTTATAACAAACGTGGATTGGCAAGTAATATAGGGTTTTATCAATGTTTTTTTGTTCTTATGAGGATGCATAAAATATGTATTTGGAATCATATGGCTGCAGGACACAGCGGTAGCAACCAGTTTTTGTAGCAACCAATTAATCAATCAGTTTCTGTCATGCTTATGTACTACCCAATCCCTTATTCTCCTACCATGGGAGTAGTTACATATTGGTGAATATTTAAATGTATCTATCAGTGCTATATCACTAGAAAAAAATTGTTGCAATTTGCTTTGATGGAATTAATAGAAGAGAGTGAATTCTATCAAGCGCAAAAAAAAGACTAACTTCTTTTTAGATTCTTTGCTCAATAAGGACACATCCAGAATCTCAGGTTGGATTTTGTTCAGCTTCAGATTGGTAGGTAAGATAGTGACTAGCTGGATAACAAAACAAGGCATGTTATCTGCATAAGCAACAACTTTATTTTCCCTATCACCTCTCTGAGACCACTTAATGTCATCATGTTGTCTGATTGCTTCCGGGAATGTTAGCATGATGACATGACTACGGGGAAGACAGCAGGCAATCTAGCTTTGTGTTAATGTTTGTTGTTACTGGCTGTGAAACGTCACTGTTAACCCATACCCTAGTTATTAGCAAATATTCCCATAACCCCAAGTGCTGTAACGTTGCATTTAAAAACACCAATGGCTTTTCATCAACGTCATCATCATCAACATCAGCATTTAATAGTGGTAAAAACATTTCACAGCAAGAAAATAAAAATTTTGCTGTGCATATCTTGCTCAACATTTCTCAGATGGTTTATGCTTTCTCCTCCGCTGCTCCTGATATACCAGTGCCCACAATTTAATCTCCTCTGCTTTGAACACTGCACAGATATTAAACTTAATCATCATCCTTACTACTTGGCCAACTGCCAAGTCCTTGTACTCACTTTGCCAGGAGCTTTATTGGGTATAAATGTTATCCAAGCACCTGTGTTGACATTAATTAATAGCTGTCAATTATTAACTTCTAGACAAAGAAAAAAGCTATGTGTGTTGGAAAGATTCACATTGTAATGACAAATATTATGTTGGAACTAGTTTTAGGAAAGCTTATGTCTATTTTTAGTGTCATACTAAAAAGGAGAGGGCCTATACTGCGGATGCCAGGGTCACCTGTTAAAGTCTTGCCCGATTCGTCCAGAAAAATGCATGTACCTAAGGTACTGTCAAGGACAGACCTTGGGTGGCCTTTCTGCATCCCCAGAGATCTATAAAGACAAACCCTTGCTTCCTATTGTCCTATCCTAGCTTGAGTCATCCATTAATATTGAGGCATTACTCAATTGTGTTGCTGCAGTTTGTTTATAGACAGTGCCTCGCACCTCTCTACTAGCATTTGAGGTCATTGATGGAGAACCACTACAGCCTACACTCGTAACTCATGAGACCGTGCCCATATTTTTGGCTGTAGGGTCTCTACACCATGAGATGATCCAACTCCAAGTGATTTCCTCTCCATATTACCCGGTTGTTTTGGGAAACCCATGGCTACAGAAGCATAACCCCACATTCGATTAGCGCAAATCTGAGATATTATCTTGGTCTCAGCAATGTACATTTACTTGTCTCCAGAAACCGGTCAACGTTTTGTGCAATCTTCTGCCTCTTTGTTGCCTGCTGAATACCAGGAATTCCAAGATGTATTTGACAATGCTCAGGCCAGCGCTCTGCCGCCACACCATCCTTATTACTGTGCTATCGAACCCCAACCTGATGCCAGTCCACTTTGAGGCCAGATTTACCCGCTGTCAAGCCATGGAGGAGTATGTTACCAATGCTTTGTCAAGGGGATTCATTTGCAAGTCCTCCTCTCCTGCCAGGGACGGATTTTTCTTAGATTACATGGGTCTCAATCGTATCACTATTAAGAATGCCTACCCCATTCCCTTGATCACAGAGTTATTTGACTGCCTACGGTCTTCACTAAACTCGATTTGAGAGGGGCATATAATCATTAAAGGACCACTCTAGTGCCAGGAAAACATACTCGTTTTCCTGGCACTAGAGTGCCCTGAGGGTGCCCCCACCTTCAGGGACCCACTCCCGCCGGGCTCTGAATAGGGGAAAGTGTTAAAAACTTACCTTTTTCCAGCGGTGGGCGGAGAGCTCTCCTCCTCCGATCCTCCTCTTCTCCTCCCCGTCGGCTGAATGCGCACGCGCGGCACGAGCTGCGCGCGCATTCAGCCGGTCACATAGGAAAGCATTCATAATGCTTTCCTATGGACGCTTGCGTGCTCTCACTGTGAAAATCACAGTGAGAATCACGCAAGTGCCTCTAGCGGCTGTCAGTGAGACAGCCACTAGAGGAAATAGGGGAAGGCTTAACCCATTCACAAACATAGCAGTTTCTCTGAAACTGCTATGTTTATGAAAAAATGGGTTAACCCTAGAAGGACCTGGCACCCAGACCACTTCATTAAGCTGAAGTGGTCTGGGTGCCTAGAGTGGTCCTTTAATCAAGATAAAAGAGGGTCACGAATGGAAAACCGCATTTAACATCAGGAGCAGGCATTATGAATACCTAGTAATGCCCTTTGGTCTTTGCAATGCTCTGGTGATTTTTCGGGAATTTATAAATGATGTCCTGCGAGATATGCTGCAGCAATGTGTGGGGGTTTATCTTGATGATATTCTTATCCATTACACATCTCTCGAGAACCATCACACAGACATCTCTCATATCTTGTGGAGACTCAGAGAAAATAATCTCTTCTGTAAATTGGAGAACTGTGGGTTACATTTTTGGGCTATTTTATTTCTGATGCTGGATTCTCTATGGATCCAGAGAAACATTTCGCTGTACTACAATGGCCTCAACCTATGAGCCTTCGTTCTATACAGCGTTTTCTTGGCTTCACCAATTATTATCAGAAATTCATACGCAACTTTTATTCCTTGGTTAAACCTCTCATGGATATGACCAGGAGAGATGGTGATCCACAACAACATTGGTCACAGGAAGCAATTACTGCCTTTGAGTCTCTCAAAGTCGCCTTTGCTGCAGCTCCAATACTGGCACACCCTAACCCTGCCTTACAATTCATTCTTGAAGTCGATGCGTCTGAGACAAGAGTAAGCGTCCTCCTGTCTCAATGTCCTAACCCTGAGACCTCCATGCATCCGTGCGGGTATTTCTCGAAGAAATTGAACCTGACACAATGCAATTACTAGATTGGTGATAGAGAACTTCTAGCTATAATATTAGCGTTCAAAGAATGGAAGCACCATCTTGAGGGTACTTCAGTGACAATTCTCATTCTCACTGACCACAAAAATCTTACATATCTTTTTGAAACTAAATGGCTTTCCCCTCGGCAAGCTAGATGGGCTCTCTTCCTATCAAGATTCAATTTTGTGGTTTCTTATTTGCCCAGTAAACAAAATATTTGGACTGATGCCTTGCCTCAACAGTTCTCTCCTCTATCTAGGGAGGAGATAACTCCTACTCCCATGATTCCTCCCGGCTGTATATTAGCCACCATCCGTACTAACCTCACCTCACCCCTAGGCAAGGAAATTCTGGCTGCACAAATTAATGCTCCTCTAGAGAAACCTAGTGGCCGTTGTTTTGTACCTATTTATCCCCGCACTAATTATTAGGTACATATTACAACCCGAAAGCAGCTGGACATCCAGGCAAAAAACAGTTAATCTGGTATGTCTCTCGACAATTTTGATGGCCTAGTCTCCGTTCGGATGTCACAGCTTTTGTAGCTGCCTGTCCTGTATGCGCTCAAAATAAAACCCCACCCTCCAGTGGGTCTCATGCAAACCATACCTAATGGTGAATGACCCTGGACTCACATGTCCATGGATTTTATTGTAGATCTTCCGGTCTCCCGTGGCAATACGGTCGTTCTCATGGTATTTGACCCATTCTCTAAGTTGCATTGCATTCCCTTGAAAAAAACAACCAACTTCTCAAGAACTTGCATCAATTTTTGCTCGGGAGGTTTTTCGTTTGCATGGTTTACCCAAAGTAATAATCTCAGATAGGGTAGCCAGTTTGTATCCAGATTTTGGAGAGCTTTTTGTGCACAAATGGGAATTCAGCTTTCCTTCTCCTCGGCCTACCACCCGCAATCCAATGGTGCCGCGGAACGAGCTACCCAAGCCTTGGAACCGTTTCTGTGTTGCTTTATTTCAGACCACCAGAACAACTGGTCTGATCTGCTACCCTGGATGGAGTTCGCCCATAATAATGCTATATATGCCTGTTCCAGGCTATCCCCATTCTTAACGGACTATGGGTTTCAACGGTTTATGTTGCCTGATACATTCATGCCACAAGGGATACCGGCATTGGAGGAACATCTCAGGGACTCCGTTCCCCTTGGGTGCAGGTTCAGAACTCTTTGCGACATGCAATGGAGAACTACAAACACCAGGCCAACCGCAGACGCCTACCTGCGCCTACCTATCAGGCTAGAGAGAGGGACTGGCTGTCTTCCCGCAACCTACGGCTCCGAGTTTCCTCACAAAAACTGGAACACCACTGCGTTTTCTATACTTCGAAGAGTTAACCCTGTAGCACTTGACCTTCCACCTAGCATGTGCATTTCTAATGTTTTCCATGTTTCCCTATGAAACTCTTGGTGTGTAATCGCTATACAACCTCGGTGCCATGTCCACGTACTGTTCTGGTTGATAACCATGAAAAATATGAAAAAGCAGCATCATTGATTCACGACTGTTCAGAGGACAGATCCAATACTTGGTGCACTGGAGAGGGTACGGTCCAGAAGAATGCTCCTGGGTTCCAGCCTCTGATGTCCATGCCCCATTTCTCCCTCATTCCTTTAATGCCCACTTTCAAATGAAACCTAGATCCACCCACAGGGGTGGGAGAGGTCATTGAGGGGGGTACTGTCATGGTTTCTCTACTGTTTTAAACAGCAACCCTTCCTCTCTCTGTGTCTGAGCTATTCAGCTGCATGTTAACGATCAGCACCTTCATTTCCATTTCCACAGTTACTCACCTGGTTGTTAGTAGCCAGCCCTGTTGCTAATCAGTGCAGCCTATTTAAGCAGCAAGTACCTGTACTGCCTTGCCCTTGCATAGTTTCCTGTTTCCCAAAAGACTTCCTTTTTCCTGTGTTTCCTGTGTATTCCTTGTTCCTGACTGACGCTCTCCGTTCTCCTGATTCCGGCTCGTCTGACTAACCACTTTGGTGCATGACCCCTGCTTCCCTCATGGACTATCCTTTTGGTTTATTTCATTTATTGCTATTTATTTAATAAAGGTGTTTTGCATCTGTCTCTGTCTGGTTCCTGGTCCCTAACAGTACTTTGCAAAAACACACTTGACAATAATGTAGTAGAATTTGACAGATTTTAAAGGCAAGCAAAATCAATTGTATGTCTGCTAGAAGATGATACAACATATTCTTATCACAAATGAACAAAAAGGGTTGCAGTGCATCTCCTGACAAATCCATACAGGACAAAGCTAGAACAAGAATCTGGTATGCCTTAACATGTGAATGATATTCTAGAAACTGCTATTTGGTGTTGGGAAGGTGGGAAGGATGGTCATACAGTAAATTTTATTGCTGGGCAACACAGTGTCCTTTTGATTCTGTACAAAACAGACCAGAGTAATATAGGACAATAGAATTTTCTAAATGCAATTTAAATGATAAATACAAAATAAATCAAAATGTGTGCGTTGTAAGATATGAGATCAGCTGCAGACAGTGAAGTCAAAAAAAAGAAAACAAAAGAAACCAATGTTTTTGCTTTTCCAAAAAATCTGTTCCATCAGGAAAGCTAACTACTAGAGACAACTGTCAGGAGCATTAAAAGAAAAAGTCACATCAGCCACAAAGGATGTTCAGAACACTTCATGAAGTGGATTGTTTTAGTGTTACCGAGAAGAGTGCACCACATGGACGTCATGCAAAAGCAGCAAAGAAATTATTGTGTGAGTAAGAACAAGTGTGAAATCCTAGCAATAGGATCAATATTTGAGCAACTGTGCAAACACACATCAAAGGTTGCAGGAGATAGGAACCAACAGTAAAGGGACCAAATGAGACAGATGACAATAAGATATAATCCAGGCAAGGTATCTGCATATGCACTATATGGACAGAAGTATTAGCAAACACCTTTCAATTATTGAATGCAGGTGTGCAATCAAAAGACCACAAAAAGTCATAGAGCAAGGTCACCAAGTTCTAAGGCGCATGGTGCGTAAACGTCACCAACACTTATTATATAGCTAAAGAGTTACAAACTTCCATTGGAATTAATGTCAGCATACAAATTATGCATCGAGAGCTTCACTGAATTGGTTTCCATGGCCAGGCAGCTCCATGCGAGCCTCACATCACCAAGCAGGAACAGTTTGCGGAAGGCCCTTTTCTATTTCCACGTGCTCCAGTGCACAATGCAAGGTCCATATAGACATGGCTGCATGAGTTTGTTGTGGAAGAGGTTGACTGGCCCACACAGAGTCCTGAGCTCAACAACATTAGACACCTTTGGGATGAACTGTAATGGTGATTGTGAGACAGCCTCTCATCTAACATCAGTCCCTGACCTCACAAATGCTCTACTGCACGAATGGACAACAGTTTCTACAGGAACACTCCAAAATCTTGTGGAAAGTCTTCCCAGAAGAGTAGAAGCTGAGATAGCTGCAAAGAGGTACCAACTACTTATTAATGTATTTAGAATGCAATATCATAAAAGTCCCTATTTGTGTAATGGTGAGGTGTCCCAATACTTTTGTCCATATTGTGTAGCTGCCAGAATAGAAGTCAAGAGTTAGCATGTCCTTGGTGAGGATTCCAGTACTAACAATGGAGACGCTGAATGACCTTTTCTAAGCTTCAGAGGAATCTGCTTAAGTTAGTGTTGGCAGGTGTGGGCAGGTAATACAGCTTCCCTATCTGCTGCAGTAGCTCTTCATTGTAGATCTACCAGTGGAATAGGAGTACCTAACCTGACAGGGTTTTATAGAGCAGACTGATTTGGAAATACATAGACATGGAACTTCCTACTACAGGTATGTACTAATAGGTGGATACAAAAAACATTTCTAACTGTCCTAGAAAATCAGCTGCCCTGCTTTGGATGCCATTATGTAGAAATGTTTGCCATGGCTTACAACCTAATACAGCACATACTTAAATGCCTTGAGAGGGAGAACTTAGGACACGTGTTTTACTGATGTTTTCAATCATTGGTAATTAGCGTTTTTATTGTTGCTGTAAATTAAAAAAAAATGGATGGTGGGATTCTCACAGCTTGACAACAATTAGTGACATAATCAGAGGGGGTTGCATACAAACTTTACAGAGAGGATTGGAATGCCTATTGGCAAAACCGAGAATTTGAATGTGCTCATGAACTATATTGAAGCAGAAGATTTTATTCGTGCAATTTGAATTTCAGCATGGTTTGACAGGATGTACAAGTACAAGAACATGTGAAAAGGTGCCTATCAAATATCAGAATTTGGCAGCCGTTGAAGAAGTTCCTGACCTCACTATCCCCCACTGACTCTATGTGGAATCTTAGCCCTGAACCAGTCAATCCCTTTAACAACCTGTCCCCTTCTTTTACTTTCTATTTCTTGTATTTTCTTGTAGTATATTTTAAGTTTTAATATAACAAGATTTAAAAAATGTAATGCAAAAGAAAAATCCTTAATTAAATGACATGTAATTTAAAAATGTGATTTATTTAATATGTCTGTGTAGTTTGTGGGCCACATTTAATGTGTGCACATTATTTAATGTGTGCACAAATAAATTTAGGACCACTTTTGAAAAGTAAGTGCATAAAAGTGTTTAAATGTGTTTAAGTTTTAAAAGCAATCCGAAAGATTGGAGAGGTGAAGATATAATTAAAAAGTTGGGAAAGTCAGAAATAAAATTAATTTTTTTGTTTAATTACAATGTAGCCTTATGGACGTAATATTGATTTTGAGTGATTTTTTTTTTTTTCTAAATTAATTTGTATTGATATTATATAATGGTAACTTTAGGGCATTAAATATAAAATAAAGTACAATTTCAATATTGAATATATATTCAATGTGTGTTTATACATTTCCTCCTAACAAGCATTTATTCTTAATTTTTTTTAAAATAGAATTAATTCACTATTTAAGTATTTGTATGTCCTAATAAAAATATTCAATATAAATAAATCACTTGGTTTGTATTCTATATTTTTAAAACAATTTTACAATAGAACTATGATAATTGTTATTGTCTATTTGTATTTTAAAATATGCTGAACTATGTTACATAGTTATATAGATGAAAAGAGACATGTGTTCATCCAGTTCAGCCTTTTTCACATTTGTTTTTACTGTTGATCCAAAAGAAGACAAATAACCAACAAAAATGTTCATCAATTACCTTATTTCACTTAAAATATTTGTAACTTATTCATGCAATAAATTAACTTTATAGGAAAAACAATATTTAGGTGCAATGCCCCTAACATTGCTAAGAAAACTGTGATAGCATTTATTAAATATACACATCAATTGCTGGATGTAAACAAAATAACACATGATTTTGGAACCATTTATTTATGTGTATCCTTTTGCAATTGTATCACTATTATTCTTGGAGTCACACTGGATCCCCGTGGCACTCAAGGTGGTGACTACTAGATATGTGAATTTGTTTGTGAGGATATTTACGGGGTGATAAATATTAAAAATAATATTTTTTATAAAAGTTATCAATAATTCATTTAATAATTTTGATTATATCAAAATTTGATATATTGACACTGTTCCCCTTAATTGATTTAACCCCTTAAGGACCAAACTTCTGGAATAAAATGGAATCATGACATGTCACACATGTCATGTGTCCTTAAGGGGTTAAAGCAAAGAGCTACTATTTTAACGCTTATAGACCCAGGAGTATGTTTTATTAGAGAATTTGTATTTCACACATTAATCACAAACTAATTATAAAAATATAATTTATTGTGACAATATCTAATAATAATAATATGTAACATGTGTGGCAATAATCAGTGAATATTTAGGTATAACATATGCATACATATAGCAACAGTTTTGACACAATCACAGATAGCTCAATAGCAACAGTTATATCCACATAGATGCAAAATGTCAACAAGATTTACGACAGAAAACTTCACTTTAAAATTAGCTAGGCATTTCTTAACACCAAACTTTTCACAGCCACACACAGCACAGCTTACAGCAATAAAAAACCAAAACCTTTGGCTGTCAGTTTTAAACACACCGAGTTAACTCACTCACTGCTGGCTACAATTCTCACAGGACAAATACCTTTAATATTGCAATTGACAAATACAATGTTTCTCATACCAGATCAGCTAACCATTCCTTCTCATCCAATAACCAATAAGAATATTTCTAACCAGATTTTACATTTGCAGAAGATTAGCCTTCCTGATAATTTTAACTATTTCTAACTTCAGGTAAGTCAATAACTCTGGATAAGAGCTTGATATGCTAAACTTGGCAAATTACCAGTAAATATAGTGTTTATTTAGTCATTCTGCAGTAAGGAATTTACATAACCATATATTTCCTCAGCTATTTACAATTTCATAATAGTTGAAATCTGACCAGCCGTTATCCAGGTATATTTCTGCTTTTAGTAAAAATGTATTAATTTAAATTAAATTAAACTAGCATATTTACAAGCTTTCTTGGTAGAATTTCTTTTAGGCTTGCAGATATATTCCATAAAAAGTGTTTGTAAGTAGTGATGTACCGAACTGTCCGCCGGCGAACAGTTCCCGGCGAACTTAGCGTGTTCGCGTTCGCCGCGGCGGGCGGACACATGCGCAGTTCGATCCGCCCCCTATTCGTCATCATTGGGCAAACTTTGACCCTGTGCCTCTCGGTCAGCAGACACATTCCAGCCAATCAGCAGCACTCCCTCCCTTCCACACCCTCCAACCTCCCTCCCAGCATCCATTTTCGATTCATTCGGAAGATGCATGCTTAGTGAGAGGAGGGAAAGTTTAGCTGCTGCTGATTAGATAGGGAAATTGATAGCTAGGCTAGGGTATTCAGTGTCCACTACAATCCTGAAGGACTCATCTGATCTCTGCTGTAAGGACAGCACCCCAAAAAGCCCTTTTTAGGGCTATAACATCAGGCTGCTTTTTTTTTTTCCTGTGTAATGTAATTGCAGGTGCCTGCCTGCCAGCTTCTGTGTGAGGTTCACATTGGATACTGTGCCTATTTGCCCAGTGCCACCACTCATATCTGTTTTAACAATTGGTTAAGCTTTACATTTAAAATAAATATTTTTTTTCACTGTAATAGAAGAGCAGTTGCCTGCCTGCCAGCTTCTGTGTGAGGTTCACATTGGATACTGTGCCCACTAGCCCAGTGCCACCACTCATATCTGTTTTAACAATTGGTTAAGCTTTAGATTTAAAATAAATAATTTTTTTTCACTGTAATAGAAGAGCAGTTGCCTGCCTGCCAGCTTCTGTGTCAGGTTGGATGCCTTGCCCATTTGCACAGTCAGTGCCACCACTCATATCTGTTTTAACAATAGCTTAAGCTTTAGATTTTAAAGAAATCATTTTTTTTCACTGTAATAGAAGATCAGTTAGTTGTCTGCAAGCGTCTGTGTTTCAGGCCTACTTCAGCGTGTGCTCTGCAGACCTGTGCCAGCGTGCTTTGACAGTTGCCAATCATATCTGGTGTCTCTTTAGCGTGCTTTTACAAAGAAAAAAGGTTTCCAGTGTAAGCTAATAGCAGACAGTCAGTGTCCTTCAAGCGGCTCTGTCAGGCCTTCCTTCAGCGTGTGCCCTGCACAACCCTGCCAGCGTGCTTTGACAGTTGCCACTCATATCTTGTGTCTCTATAGCGTGCTTTTACAACCAAAATTTTGTTTCCACTGTAATAGAAGAGCAGTTGCCTGCCTGCCAGCTTCTGTGTGAGGTTCACATTGGATACTGTGCCCACTAGCCCAGTGCCACCACTCATATCTGTTTTAACAATTGGTTAAGCTTTAGATTTAAAATAAATATTTTTTTTTCACTGTAATAGAAGAGCAGTTAGTTGTCTGCAAGCGTCTGTGTTTCAGGCCTACTTCAGCGTGTGCTCTGCAGACCTGTGCCAGCGTGCTTTGACAGTTGCCACTCATATCTTGTGTCTCTATAGCGTGCTTTTACAACCAAAATTTTGTTTCCACTGTAAAAGAAGAGCAGTTGCCTGCCTGCCAGCTTCTGTGTGAGGTTCACATTGGATACTTTGCCCACTAGCCCAGTGCCACCACTCATATCTGTTTTAACAATTGGTTAAGCTTTAGATTTAAAATAAATATTTTTTTTCACTGTAATAGAAGAGCAGTTAGTTGTCTGCAAGCGTCTGTGTTTCAGGCCTACTTCAGCGTGTGCTCTGCAGACCTGTGCCAGCGTGCTTTGACAGTTGCCACTCATATCTTGTGTCTCTATAGCGTGCTTTTACAACCAAAATTTTGTTTCCACTGTAATAGAAGAGCAGTTGCCTGCCTGCCAGCTTCTGTGTGAGGTTCACATTGGATACTGTGCCCACTAGCCCAGTGCCACCACTCATATCTGTTTTAACAATTGGTTAAGCTTTAGATTTAAAATAAATATTTTTTTTTCACTGTAATAGAAGAGCAGTTAGTTGTCTGCAAGCGTCTGGGTGTCAGGCCTACTTCAGCGTGTGCTCTGCAGACCTGTGCCAGCGTGCTTTGACAGTTGGCAATCATATCTGGTGTCTCTTTAGCGTGCTTTTACAAAGAAAAAAGGTTTCCAGTGTAAGCTAATAGCAGACAGTCAGTGTCCTTCAAGCGGCTCTGTCAGGCCTTCCTTCAGCGTGTGCCCTGCACAACCCTGCCAGCGTGCTTTGACAGTTGCCACTCATATCTTGTGTCTCTATAGCGTGCTTTTACAACCAAAATTTTGTTTCCACTGTAATAGAAGAGCAGTTGCCTGCCTGCCAGCTTCTGTGTGAGGTTCACATTGGATACTGTGCCTACTTGCCCAGTGCCACCACTCATATCTGTTTTAACAATTGGTTAAGCTTTACATTTAAAATAAATATTTTTTTTTCACTGTAATAGAAGAGCAGTTAGTTGTCTGCAAGCGTCTGTGCTTCAGGCCTACTTCAGCGTGTGCTCTGTAGACCTGTTCCAGCGTGCTTTGACAGTTGCCAATCATATTTGGTGTCTCTATAGCGTGCTTTTACAACCAAAATTTTGTTTCCACTGTAATAGAAGAGCAGTTGCCTACCTGCCAGCTTCTGTGTGAGGTTCACATTGGATACTGTGCCCACTAGCCCAGTGCCACCACTCATATCTGTTTTAACAATTGGTTAAGCTTTAGATTTAAAATAAATATTTTTTTTTCACTGTAATAGAAGAGCAGTTAGTTGTCTGCAAGCGTCTGGGTGTCAGGCCTACTTCAGCGTGTGCTCTGCAGACCTGTGCCAGCGTGCTTTGACAGTTGCCAATCATATCTGGTTTCTCTTTAGCGTGCTTTTACAAAGAAAAAAGGTTTCCAGTGTAAGCTAATAGCAGACAGTCAGTGTCCTTCAAGCGGCTCTGTCAGGCCTTCCTTCAGCGTGTGCCCTGCACAACCCTGCCAGCGTGCTTTGACAGTTGCCACTCATATCTTGTGTCTCTATAGCGTGCTTTTACAACCAAAATTTTGTTTCCACTGTAATAGAAGAGCAGTTGCCTGCCTGCCAGCTTCTGTGTGAGGTTCACATTGGATACTGTGCCTACTTGCCCAGTGCCACCACTCATATCTGTTTTAACAATTGGTTAAGCTTTACATTTAAAATAAATATTTTTTTTTCACTGTAATAGAAGAGCAGTTAGTTGTCTGCAAGCGTCTGTGCTTCAGGCCTACTTCAGCGTGTGCTCTGTAGACCTGTTCCAGCGTGCTTTGACAGTTGCCAATCATATTTGGTGTCTCTATAGCGTGCTTTTAAAACCAAAATTTGTTTTTCACTGTTATAGATTGAATAGCTGTTACTTGTCTTCAAGCGGGTGTCTCAGGCCTACAGTGTGTGCTCTGCAGAACTGTTCCAGTGCACATTGCCAATCATATCTGGTGTCTCTATAGCGTGCTTTTAAAACCAAAATTTGTTTTTCACTGTTATAGATTGAATAGCAGTTACTTGTCTTCAAGCAGCTCTGTCAGTCCTTCCTTCAGCGTGTGCTCTGCAGAACTGTTCCAGTGCACATTGCCAATCATATCTGGTCTCACAGTAGCTTGCACGCATAGTACCACTAATCCCCCAAAAAATGACAGGCAGAGGCAGGCCACCCCGCAGGGGCCGTCGTGGTCGTGGTGCTGTGATTCCCTTTTGCCCTAGAATAATGCCCAGTTTTCAGAAGCCACGTACCCTGAACTTGAAAAGTTCTGAGGACTTAGTTGACTGGCTAAAACAGGACACCCAATCTTGTACAGCCTCCGCTCGGAACCTTGACGCACCATCCTCCTCCAGCTTAGCTTCAGGCACCTCTCAAGATACCACTCACCCGCCTGCCGCCACCACCAACACTAGCACCACAGCCGCTTCACTTTATCTGTCAGAGGAGTTATTTACACATCCATTTGAAGAAATGAGTGATGCACAACCATTATTGCCAGAGGATGTAGATAACAGGGATATGTCTCAGGCAGGCAGCATTAAACACATGGAGGTACGGTGTGATGATGATGATGTTGTACCCGCTGCTGCTTCCTTTTCTGAGTTGTCAGATACAAGCGAAGCGGTTGATGATGACGATGCGTCCATGGATGTCACGTGGGTGCCCGCTCGGCAAGAAGAAGAACAGGGCGAAAGTTCAGATGGGGAGACAGAGAGGAGGAGGAGGAGACGAGTTGGAAGCAGGGGGGGGTCGTCGCAAGGAGCTAGTGGCACAGTCAGACAGCATGCATCGGCACCCGGGGTCAGCCCGACAGCACGCCAATCAACGCATGCTGTGTCCACCACCAGAATGCCGTCATTGCAGAGCTCAGCAGTGTGGCATTTTTTTTGTGTGTCTGCCTCGGACAACAGCGATGCCATTTGCAACCTGTGCCAAAGGAAACGTGGGAGGTCCAACACCCACCTAGGTACAACTGCTTTGCGTAGGCACATGATCTCACATCACAAACGCCTATGGGATCAACACATGAGTACAAGCAGCACGCCTACTCTAAGTCGCCATCCTCCTCCTGGTCCAGCATCTTCAGCCACGTCAACCACTGCTGTCCTTCTTGCCCCCTGTCAACCATCCGCCACTCCATCTCCCGCCTTGAGCAGTTCCCGCTCATCTGCCCACAGTCATGTGTCTGTCAAGGACATGTTTGAGCGTAAGAAGCCAATGTCACCAAGTCACCCCCTTGCCCAGCGTCTGACAGCTGGCTTGTCCGAACTATTAGCCCGCCAGCTTTTACCATACAATCTGGTTGAGTCTGAGGCGTTCAAAAAATTTGTAGCTATTGGGACACCGCAGTGGAAGGTACCCGGCCGGAATTTCTTTTCACAAAAGGCAATCCCCAACTTGTACTCGATTGTGCAAAAGGAAGTCATGGAATGTCTGGCACACAGTGTTGGGGCAAGGGTCCATCTGACCACTGATACCTGGTCTGCAAAGCATGGTCAGGGCAGGTATATCACCTACACTGCGCATTGGGTAAACCTGCTGACGGCTGACAAGCAAGGAATGCGTGGCATTGCAGAGGAGTTGGTGACACCGCCACGAATTGCAGGCAGTCCTGCTGCCACCTCCTCTACTCCTCCTACTCCATCCTCTTCCATAACCTCCTCGGCTGAGTCCTCTTGTGCCGCTGCTTCTTGCTCCACATCAACGGCACCCCCCCAGCTCCCCAGGTACTATTCCACATCCCGGATACGGCAGTGTCACGCCGTCTTGGGTTTGACTTGCTTGAAAGCAGAGAGTCACACCGGACAAGCACTCCTGTCCGCCCTGAACGCACAGGTGGAAAAGTGGCTGACTCCGCAGCAACTGGATATCGGCAAAGTGGTGTGTGACAACGGAAAAAATTTGATAGCGGCATTGAAGTTGGGCAAGTTGACACATGTGCCGTGCATGGCACATGTGTGTAATCTGATCGTACAACGCTTTGTGCATAAGTACACAGGCTTACAGGACGTCCTGAAGCAGGCCAGGAAGGTGTGTGGCCATTTCAGGCGTTCCTACACGGCCATGGCTCACTTTGCCGATATCCAGCGGCGAAACAACATGCCAGTGAGGCGCTTGATTTGCGACAGCCCTACACGTTGGAATTCAACACTCCTAATGTTCGACCGCCTGCTCCAACAAGAAAAAGCTGTTAATGAATATTTGTATGACCGGGGTGCTAGGACAGCCTCTGGGGAGCTGGGAATTTTTTTGCCACGTTACTGGACGCTCATGCGCAATGCCTGTAGGCTCATGCGTCCTTTTGAGGAGGTGACAAACCTAGTCAGTCGCAACGAAGGCACCATCAGCGACATCATACCATTTGTTTTCTTCATGGAGCGTGCCCTGCGAAGAGTGCTGGATCAGGCTGTAGATGAGCGTGAAGAGGAAGAGGAAGAGTTGTGGTCACCATCACCACCAGAAACAGCCTTATCAGCATCGCTTGCTGGACCTGCGGCAACGCTGGAAGAGGATTGTGAGGAAGAGGAGTCAGAGGAGGATTGTAGCTTTGAGGAGGAGGAGGAGGAGCAAGACCAAACACAACAGGCATCCCAGGGTGCTCGTTGTCACCTATCTGGTACCCGTGGTGTTGTACGTGGCTGGGGGGAAGAACATACCTTCAATGACATCAGTGAGGAGGAGGAACGGGAAATGAGTAGCTCGGCATCCAACCTTGTGCAAATGGGGTCTTTCATGCTGTCCTGCCTGTTGAGGGACCCTCGTATAAAAAGGCTGAAGGAGAATGACCTGTACTGGGTGTCCACGCTACTAGACCCCCGGTATAAGCAGAAAGTGGCGGAAATGTTACCCAATTACAACAAGTCGGAAAGGATGCAGCATTTGCAAAATAAATGAAAAAGTATGCTTTACACAGCGTATAAGGGTGATGTCACAGCACAACGGGAATCTAACAGGGGGAGAGGTGGAAGTCATCCTCCTCCTCCTCCTCCCACGACCACGCCGGCAAGGACAGGACGCTTTAAAGACGTGTTGTTGATGGAGGACATGCGGACCTTTTTAAGTCCTATGCATCGCCACAGCCCTTCGGGATCCACCCTCAGAGAGCGACTCGACCGACAGGTAGCAGACTACCTCGCCTTAACTGCAGATATCGACACTCTGAGGAGCGATGAACCCCTTGACTACTGGGTGTGCAGGCTTGACCTGTGGCCTGAGCTATCCCAATTTGCGATAGAACTTCTGGCCTGCCCCGCTTCAAGTGTCCTGTCAGAAAGGACCTTCAGTGCAGCAGGAGGTATTGTCACTGAGAAGAGAAGTCGCCTAGGTCAAAAAAGTCTAGATTACCTCACCTTTATTAAGATGAATGAGGGATGGATCCCGAAGGGACTGACACTGGGCGATACATTCGATTAAAAAAGGCCTGATGAGATGAGCTGCCTTGGGCTAAAAATGGTCCACACGCTGCTGTATTTTAGCTCTGAATGACGTTTGACTTGCGTGACTTATCCGCCACCAACTAGGGTTCAAGCCGCCATGTTTTAAGGCACTTTCTGCCTGTGAAACAAACATCAAATTTTCTGGCCGCTGCTACAGCAGCGGCTGCAACAATACCAAATTTTTCAGGCATGTGTACATGCCTAATTTTTAGGCCCACTGGTGCAGCACTGTGGTTTCAAAAACCAAACCAAAAATTAAAATCCTCCAAGATGGCACCAATATACCAGTGGTCTAAGCATCTTCCCACCTTGGCCTAAAAAGGGGAGGTGATTCAACAATTAAAAATCTCTGCCATTTACACGTCCACTGATAGGAGACGCGGAAGGTATTAAACTGATATGAACAATACTCCACTCCTATCAGTAGGTCCGTCCCATTGTGATTTATGCCCCCCACCCACCGCGCAGGGATGGGGGCCGGGGGGGAGGAAAGTAGGTCCCCCCATTGTGATTTATGCCCCCCACCCACCGCGCAGGGGTGGGGGCCGAGGGGGGGAGGACAGTAGGTCACCCCATTGTGATTTATGGCCCCCACCCACCGCGCAGGGGTTGGGGAGGACAGTAGCTCCCCCCAGTGTGTATCAGGGGCTTTGAGGACAGGTGTCAATCCATACCTGCCAAGTGACCCTATGTAGGGGGAACAGTCCCTATTCTGCTCTGTGTCAGTGTGTATCAGGGGTTTTGAGGACAGGTGTCAATCCATATCTGCCAAGTGACCCTATGTAGGGGGAACAGTCTCTATTCTGCTCTGTGTCAGTGTGTATCAGGGGTTTTGAGGACAGGTGTCAATCCATATCTGCCAAGTGACCCTATGTAGGGGGAACAGTCTCTATTCTGCTCTGTGTCAGTGTGTATCAGGGGTTTTGAGGACATGTGTCAATCCATATCTGCCAAGTGACCCTATGTAGGGGGAACAGTCTCTATTCTGCTCTGTGTCAGTGTGTATCAGGGATCATTAGGATAGGTGTCAATCCATATCTGCCAAGGGACCCTATGTAGGGGGAACAGTCCCTATTCTGCTCTGTGTCAGTGTGTATCAGGGGTTTTGAGGACAGGTGTCAATCCATATCTGCCAAGTGACCCTATGTAGGGGGAACAGTCTCTATTCTGCTCTGTGTCAGTGTGTATCAGGGCTGGGCTTTGAGGACAGGTGTCAATGTTAGGTGATTTCTGCCCTTTATGGATTAAAAGCAGACTCTGCATCAACTGTGCAATTTTCCATGGGAGTTTTGCCATGGATCCCCCTCTGGCATGCCACAGTCCAGGTGTTAGTCCCCTTGAAACAACTTTTCCATCACTATTGTGGCCAGAAAGAGTCCCTGTTGGTTTTAAAATTCGCCTGCCCATTGAAGTCAATGGCGGTTCGCGCGGTTCGTGCGGTTCGCCGGTTCGCGAACATTTGCGGAAATTTGCGAAAATTTGCGAAAATTTCGGGTTCGCGACAACACTATTTGTAAGTATGAGCAGAGAATTGTGAAAATAAGAAAGATTTCAGAGTTCTGAGTAATAAGATTTCAAAGTTTCAGTTGGCAAAGACAAGTGTTAGATTAGTCAGAGTCCCAGAATTAGTTGATACAGAAAGTCAGGTGTGTCCAGCTTTTGCTCCAGATCTCCGACTTGAGTCCTCTTCGGCTATTCTCAATTTTTAAAGGACAATTTGTGCACTCCATTTGTGAGTATATTTTATTTTATTTTATTTTATCTACTGTTACATCATATCATCAGAGAGCACTATTTGCTGTTTTTATCTTCCTCTTCTCCTGAGAATTGGACATCATTACCTTCCGGAGGACAAGCATCCACATATCCTACAAGCGGGGTTTATTCCGCTGTATGCCTGTTATACCTGAGCTGGCCATAGCTCATCTAAATGTGAGTGTAATACTTATATTTTATTTATTTAATATTTACCTTATACACTCCGCACGATTGGTCCTCTCTTCTTGTGTCTTCCATATCACGAGACGATTTGAACTACTATAAACAGAGAAGATACTCTACCAGCGGAATCAGTGACTAAGTCTATTCAACCTCTGATATTTATTGGGGCTATTTTAACTTATTTTCATATTTATTTCTTTTTATATTTTTTATTATTTCCTTTTGGCGCAGCCTTTATTTTCCCTATTGTCGCAACTTACTTCCCAAGAGCCTGATGTTCCCCATTCAGATCTATTGAGGTGCCAGTCAGGGGTGTGTTTACCGCGAGGCAAACAAGGCATTTGCCTTGGGCAGCACTTTCTGGGGGGCAGCAAAAAAAGCCGCCCCCCAATTACCCTGGCAAATGCCTTGCCAGCCTCTTGTCCTGGGGGCCCAGGAGCTGGCCGGGTGGCCACCTCAGGGCCCCCCAGGCTGGCAGCGGCGCAGTGATGCCAGAGCCGGAATATGATGTAATTCCAGCCCCGGCATCACTACGCGGTGTGCGAGGGAGCTTGACAAGAGGATCAGTGCTCACTCGCTGACTGCAGTGACCGGCTGGCCGGCCGCCCAGCAGCCCCAGCAGCCCCACTGGACCCAAGGGAAAGTGATAATCTACCCCAACATTCCCAAAGGTATGGAGGCTGGGGGGACCGAATTTAAAAAAAATGTGAGTGTGTGTGTCTGTTAGTGAGTGTGTGTGTCTGTTAGTGAGTGTGTCTGATAGTGAGTGTGTCTGTTAGTGTGTGTGTCTGTTAGTGAGTGTGTGTGTCTGTTAGTGAGTGTGTTACTATGTGTGTGTTTGCTAGTTTGTGTGTGTGTGTGTCTGTTAGTGAGTGTGTTAGTGAGTGTGCATGCATGTCTGTTAGTGAGAGTGTATGTGTGTCTGTTAGTGACTGTGTGTGTCTGCTAGTGACTGTATGTGTCTGTTAGTGAGTGTGTATGTCTGTTAGTGAGTGTGTATGTCTGTTAGCTAGTGTATGTGTGTCTGTCAGTGAATGTGTATGTGTATTTAGAAGGCGGGGTGGGGGAAGAAGGGGGGTGCCTGAGTTTTGTAATGCCTAGGGCAGCACAAAACTAGGATACACCACTGGTGGCAGTGGAGGTGGAGCTGTAGAGCCTGTAGTCACATTGGCATGTGTCTTTACTCCCTGGGTTTGCCATGACCACTGGTATAAGCTTCACAGCATCTTCTGGACAAACACATGCACTCGTGTCTGATCGCGGGGATTCCCATTTCAACCTCGAAGTCAGCACACACCATTGAGGTGGAGGTGTGCCTAACACTGTGAACCCTAATTAAACACAACACAGCTGAGCTATCTTTAATCAATTGTTCTGTGCACTGCCTGTGAACACTAGGCTACATTTAACCTACTGTTTTTATGGTATTTGAACCAGGCCTGGCTCTATAGTTCTAACTTATTGCTGCATGGATTTACTACCTTGCACTGTTTGACTATGCTACCTGGTTTGTTCTTTTTTGGTTTTGTTTACAATGGGCTTTTTTTGTGGATTGATTTTCAGCATCCTGTTGCATCTTGGATTCCCAAATACTTTTTCCCAAACTATTGACAATTACACACATAGATTGCATGAGCAGGAGTATTGTAGTATCGTAGTATCATATTATAAAAGTTAATGTGTTATTGCATTGAAAGTAAATATTCAATGTATTTAAAAAAACAAACTCCAATATATTTACTAAACTTCAAGTTTGGCTATTTTGTTATCATTTATCATTTCAGTGTGGTTTAGTTCTCACAGCTACAATAGTGCAGCAAGTCCCTGCATTTATATATAACAATACTGACCAATCCCTATTAATAAAATTATGTCAGAATAAAAAAATTTCAAAAAGCAGTCAGACAGCTCGAGAATTAGATGTTATCCCTATGAGCTCGGAAACTCTCATAATGGCCATGTAAAAGCTTGGTTGTTGAGGGTTTGGATCTGTGAGAGTGTGTGATGTCCAATTCAATGTGAATTCATTACACCGCCTCACCCTATTTGCAGAATACCTGCACGTGTCGTATCCGCATAATACAATTCTATGTCAACAAAGTAGTCATGGTTGTCAGTCAAAAGTTTCACAACAAGCTGTAGCTAAAACAGATTGTCATTCATCATTTATTTATATAAACTCCAGCTGACATTATATTGTGACACTTTAGTGCCAAGCTCACCTGCACTTTTTTTTTTTTTACTTGCAAAATATTGTCTTGAGTAATATATTTATGGGCAATGACGCATTTGATCTAACATTGACAATGTAGCCTATTAAAACAAAAGACATTGTATTATTTTGCTTTTATCGTTTTTATCTTGAGAGTGGTAGATCATTCAGACATTTTTGACCTTAGCTACATTATAAACACAAATATACCTGTAGAAAAGGGAACTATAATGAAATACAAAAAAAAGGAAACTCAAGGTATGAGTTGTGATTGTCAGTTTGCATGTAATGCACTTTGGAAAGAGGACATTAAAATGGCACATTGCCAATCCTTCCTTGGCATGCATACTTTTCTTAAAGGACCACTCCAAACTAATGTTTTTTAAAACAAAAACAAATCTTGTATAGTAAATATACCCCCAATAAATTCCTGCATGCATTTCCCATACACGGCAGCCTTTGCAAGCCCTCCACTTTTGCTATGGAAGAGACTAACAGTCTCTATATGGGTAAATACTCAAACAGAGCCTTTTCATTGAATAGCATTTAAATCTGTGTGCACGGTTGTGCTTGCACCAACTTGTGCAGGCATTTTTGATCTGAGGTCTGTGGAGGAGGTGGATTTTTTCAAAGACGCTGTTCTGAGGTTTGTGGGGGAGGAGGCAAGGTCACTAAATTAGAGCACGTCTTCGACTTCCGTTAACACAGGGTAGTTAACGGAAGGAAGCAGCAAACCTTCTAGGGGTGTTGTATAATTTATCTATAAAAGTGCTGATTTCTTATAGCAATGTTCACTTTTATAAACTGGGGTACAAATAGGATATTCCTGAGTGCTTTATTAGTGTGGAGTGGTCCTTTAATAGTTTAAAAGTCTCTAGTATAGTGTAAAACAACTAAACAGAAGGGACACAATGTAACATTAATATGAAATGCAGAAAAATAAAATGAAACTGCTGAATACATACCGTATATACTCGAGTATAAGACGACCCGAATATAAGACGAGGCCCCTAATTTTATCCCAAAAAACTGGGAAAACTTATTGACTCGAGTATAAGACTAGGGTGGGAAATGCAGCAGCTACTGGTAAATTTCTAAATAAAATTAGATCCTAAAAAAAATATATTAATTGAATATTTATTTACAGTGCGTATGTGTGTGTGTGTATGAGTGCAGCGTGTGTGTATGAGTGCAGCGTGTGTGTATGAGTGCAGCGTGTGTGTATGAGTGCAGCGTGTGTGTATGAGTGCAGCGTGTGTGTATGAGTGCAGTGTGTGTATGAGTGCAGTGTGTGTATGAGTGCAGTGTGTGTGTGCATGAATGCAGTGTGTGTGTGTATGAATGCAGTGTGTGAATGCAGTGTGTGCAGGGCCGGTGCAAGGATATTTGCCGCCGTAGGCAAAAAAAATTTTGCCGCCCCCTCCCCCCCCCCATATGTCCTGACTTCCCCTCCTCCTCCCTCAGTGGTCCTTACCTCCCCACCCCCGTGTTCCTTCACCCCCCCCCAGTGGTCCTGACTCACCCCTCCCCTAGTGGTCCTTACCCTCCCCTCCCCTAGTGGTCCTTATCCCACCCCCTCCCTCTCATAGTGGTCCTTATCCCACCCCCTCCCTCCCATAGTGGTCCTTATACCCCCCTCCCTCCCATAGTGGTCCTTATACCCCCCTCCCTCCCATAGTGGTCCTTATACCCCCCCTCCCTCCCATAGTGGTCCTTATACCCCCCCTCCCTCCCATAGTGGTCCTTATACCCCCCCTCCCTCCCATAGTGGTCCTTATACCCCCCCTCCCTCCCATAGTGGTCCTTATACCCCCCTCCCTCCCATAGTGGTCCTTATACCCCCCTCCCTCCCATAGTGGTCCTTATACCCCCCTCCCTCCCATAGTGGTCCTTATACCCCCCCCCCCTCCCATAGTGGTCCTTATACCCCTTTTTTTTGTTATTATTAATTTTTTTTTTATTCTTATTATTTTTTTATTATTTCTTCTTATTTTATTTATATATTTTATTTTTCGTCTCCCCTCCCTGCTTGATATATGGCAGGGAGGGGGGCTCTCCTTCCCTGGTGGTCCAGTGGCATTGGCAGTTCAGTGGGGGGAGAGGGGGGCTGGCAGAGCTGTAACTTACCTTTCCTGCAGCTCCTGTCAGCTCTCTCCTCCTCTGCGCCGTCCGGTCAGCTCTTCTGTCAGCTTACACTGTAAGTCTCGCGAGAGCCGCGGCTCTCGCGAGACTTACACTGGGAGCTGACCGAGGTGCTGACCGGACGGCGCAGAGGAGGAGAGAGCTGACAGGAGCTGCAGGAAAGGTAAGTTACAGCTCTGCCAGCCCCCCTCTCCCCCCGGTCTGTATTATGGCAATGCAAATTGCCATAATACAGACCTTGACTCGAGTATAAGCCGAGTTGGGGTTTTTCAGCCCAAAAAATGGGCTGAAAAACTCGGCTTATACTCGAGTATATACGGTAAATAAAATAAACTTAATATTAAACAATATGATGCAATGTAGTACTGCTATCCAACACATTTGTGCCAACTGCGTGAACTTCCTCAGAGACCAGTAAAGCATTATTAAACCATGCCGGGAGAACAGTTGCACTGTACTAAGTTGCAATTGACTTTTTATTTTACATTTTATTTCTTTATTAAAAAGAGGGGGGGAAGGGCTGCGCTAGAGAGTAATAATACAGTATAAACCAGACCAAATGGTCACAATCCGATGGTAACGGTAAGCGTAAGTCTCTAGAAACAAGTGTAGGAAAAATATCTATAAAAAGAGTCTTTGTAGATGATAAAAAATACAGTGTAAAAATAAAAAAATAAAAATAAATATAAAAAGTCTCACTGATATAACTTGGTGGGATATCTATACAGTCCTCAGGAGTTGATCCGTCCGGGTAGTAGGATAATCCGTATATGTGGAGACAAAATAGGAAACACGACAAACTGCCAATGGTGAAGTATTGCGGCTCCAAGGATAAAATGAAGAGTAAAAAATAGGATAATACACTCACATTTGCAGGAGCTTTGGACCAGCTCTAGACTTTTGGGCGTTGCAGCGGTATGATCCCCGCTACCAGGATAAACTGGAGGAATCGTCCGTCAATCCAACCTTGGTACTCCGAAATGTATGGGAAACAACAATAGTGCTCTCAGTAGGAAAAGTATGTAGAAATACAATAAATAAAATATACTTGTGACGAAACCAATCTCGCCACATTGTATTGGAGGAGCCTGGTTGCCCGCCTGCTGCCTCTGGACTATGGACCGGCAGCTAAAGGGTTAATTTTACTGTGCAGAAGGATTTATTTCTCCCTTTCTGCACAGCAGTTCGGTAGATTCCATCTACCGAACAAACAGCCGTTCACCAACATCCCCAGAGCCGTGGGAAGCCGGCCGGCGTTGTTAATTGGCCACCCAGAAGCTGGAGTGTGCTGCCAATTTACCTCCCTGAAGCTGCGGTTAATTGCCTGTTAACTGTGTGGCCGCTGTTACACTTAGCGGCCGCTAGGTGGCGCTGTTCTGGAGCTCCCCGGGCAGCCAGCACTTTTCTGCCTGGCTTTCACGCACCAAAATCGGACACTTTTCCGTGCAGGCACCGCTGAACCTCCACCCCCTGGTTCTAATTCGTATGGATTTGGTGAATGCAGGGAAATTCGGTAGTTTATGTTTTATGTGAACTGTAGTAACCCAGATAGCCTGCCATGGAGCCTGTTCGTATAATTAAAGACTTTGGCTCCATGGCAATTAAAATGTATTTGTGTGGTCTGGGTGCCATTCACCTAATAATGTGCACCCAGACCTGAGCTATCTGGGGATATGTTACATGTCTGTGTTTTATGTATAAAATGTGTCTGTATGTATTTTAAAGTGATAGTCTGTTTCTGTGTCACCATGTGCATAATGGAGTCTGGCCTTTGTCCTGGGAGATAAGTGAATTACTTCATTAATTATCTCCAGGGCAGGGAGGAGGAAACCAAGATGCATGGTGGGAAAGTATTGTGGCTGTGTGTACGAAAATGATACATGTCTGTCTGCTGTTTCAGTCTTCCATCTGGTCCCCTAGGGGAGTGTCCACCAGGTGGGAGACCTGCATAAATAGACCACTGCTTGACCTTCAACACGGAGCCTTGTCTCGTTCTTGGGGGGATTCACTGTATGCTGCTGGAGATTGACTGCTAGGAGTGTAAGCTGATGTCTGCTTTTCCTGTTCGTCTGCTTGCAGCTATTCGTGAGGTTCCAGCTGGAGTGCTACCTTATTCCCTTGTATGCAGTTCGGGAGTTTGGTGCATTCATTTATATCCGAATTCGTGAGTTTTGGTGCTTTTACAGTAGCTGTGCCTTTTTGTGAAAAGGGGATTATCGCCTAAACGGATTTTTCCCCTTTTATGCTGAAACGGTCCGTAACAATACTTACAAGTATAGAGCAGGAAATACTGCTCTATTAATAAAGCGCTGGTGGAATAATCCCCACCTAGGATTTCTTTGGCTCAGGATACGAGTGATAAAAGATAAAAAATAATAAGATAAAATAAAAATAAAAATAGGAAATATAAAAAATATAAAAAATATATAAAATATAAAAATGCCAGGAATAATAAAATAGTATATAAGATAAAATAAAGTAGGAGTTGGTCCTATAAAAAAGGTAACCAAAATCACTTTTATTATTAAAATACACAATGTAAAACCATTGACGCGTTTCACCTAAACAGGCTTTATCAAAATGGTAATATTACGCGTTTCACCTAAACAGGCTTTATCAAAATGGTAATATTACCATTTTGATAAAGCCTGTTTAGGTGAAACACGTCAATGGTTTTACATTGTGTATTTTAATAATAAAAGTGATAATATTACCATTTTGATAAAGCCTGTTTAGGTGAAACGCGTCAATGGTTTTACATTGTGTATTTTAATAATAAAAGTGATTTTGGTTACCTTTTTTATAGGACCAAGTCCTACTTTATTTTATCTTATATACTATTTTATTATTCCTGGCATTTTTATATTTTATATATTTTTTATATTTTTTATATTTCCTATTTTTATTTTTATTTTATCTTATTATTTTTTATCTTTTATCACTCGTATCCTGAGCCAAAGAAATCCTAGGTGGGGATTATTCCACCAGCGCTTTATTAATAGAGCAATATTTCCTGCTCTATACTTGTAAGTATATTTTATTTATTGTATTTCTACATACTTTTCCTACTGAGAGCACTATTGTTGTTTCCCATACATTTCGGAGTACCAAGGTTGGATTGACGAACGATTCCTCCAGTTTATCCTGGTAGCGGGGATCTTACCGCTGCAACGCCCAAAAGTGTAAAGCTGGTCCAAAGCTCCTGCAAATGTGAGTGTATTATCCTATTTTTTACTCTTCATTTTATCCTTGGAGCCGCAATACTTCACCATTGGCAGTTTGTCGTGTTTCCTATTTTGTCTCCACATATACGGATTATCCTACTACCCGGACGGATCAACTCCTGAGGACTGTATAGATATCCCACCAAGTTATATCAGTGAGACTTTTTATATTTATTTTTATTTTTTTTATTTTTACACTGTATTTTTTATCATCTACAAAGACTCTTTTTATAGATATTTTTCCTACACTTGTTTCTAGAGACTTACGCTTACCGTTACCATCGGATTGTGACCATTTGGTCTGGTTTATACTGTATTATTACTCTCTAGCGCAGCCCTTCCCCCCCTCTTTTTATCTCCAGTCTGTTTTATTAGGGTTTTGTGGGATTCCCTAATTAGGGTTGCAGCTTTTTCTGTTATTTAGCGCAGACTCTTCTTTTTGTTTTTCTATTTCTTTATTAAGTAGTTTTTGCAATTGGTGACATGCAAATGTAATTTTCTTTTTTGTGAGTACATTATATGGAAATTATCTGACATCTTATAATTTGACTTTCTAGGACTTCACTGGGTAAACAGGGTAAGTGTAAACATTATGTAAGACTTTCCATTCCCAACACTAATTAGCAGTAGGGCATTGGTATGCCTGGTATTCTGGAATTACATACAATGCTTTCATATGGGGAAGCTTGAATGCATGCATGGAATCACTGTGCATTAAATCCCAAATGCTCCTCTATGAGGAACATTAGATTGGATCATCCAAGAGGAGGTCATGCCCCTTTTGTGACTTCCGAGAGGTAATCAGAGCCAAGGAACCCTTAGCGCTGGATTAAGTAAAACCTTAATTATTTTTTTTACTGTGGGGAGGAGACCTGTGTAGAGCTAGCGACAGGGGCACTACAGTGTGAGAAGTACAAGTTTGTATTTCTAACACTATAGCGTTCCTTTAAGGTAATGGCAGAAGGGGACAGCACACACAACTTTGGTTTATACAGAGGCACTGGGGACCTTTTTTTTTTTTTTTTAGCTGTTTATGGAATTTCTTTAGGGCAAATGAAAGTAACAAGCCATTGAAAACTGTATGGCAGAGACTATATCACAATATGTTCTCTGTCAACAGAGAGAGTCCATCGCAGGTAAGCACGGAAGACAAGCATTTTAACCGTTTGGTAGTTTTATGCTTGCAAGCATTTATGTTTTAGATTCAAATCACAATGTTTTCCTTCTCAAACGTGAAATCAGAAGAATCTCTGTAAATCTATGAAACCATGGTGATTTAAAAAAAAAAAACCCACAAACATGAAAAATAAAAAACTCTCCTATCAATGCTAATACTGCCACGTAGTGATGTCGCGAACACGAAATGTTCTGTTCGCGAACGGCGAACGGGAACTTCTGCAAACGCTCGCTTACCGGCGAACCGGGCGAACCGCCATTGACTTCAATGGGCAGGCAATTTTAAAACCCACAGGAACTGTTTCTGGCCACAAACGTGATGGA
Organism: Pelobates fuscus; assembly: GCF_036172605.1. Taxonomy (NCBI): domain Eukaryota; kingdom Metazoa; phylum Chordata; class Amphibia; order Anura; family Pelobatidae; genus Pelobates; species Pelobates fuscus. The sequence continues at coordinate 291,761,025 of NC_086317.1, read as the reverse complement.
AAAGTTGTTTCAAGGGGACTAACACCTTGACTGTGGCATGCCGGAGGGGGATCCATGGCAAAACTCCCATGGAAATTACACAGTTGATGCAGAGTCTGGTTTTAATCCATAAAGGGCAGAAATAAACTAACATTCCTAAATAACAATGGATATGGATTGACACCTGACATATGACATATTGACACCTTGACATATGGATTGACACCTTGACATATGGATTGACACCTGTCCTCAGAGACCCTGATACACACTGACACAGGGCAGAATAGGGACTGTTCCCCTTACATAGGGTCACTTGGCAGGTATGGATTGACACCTGTCCTCAAAGCCCCTGATACACACTGACACAGAGCAGAATAGAGACTGTTCCCCGTCCTCAGAGACCCTGATACACACTGACACAGAGCAAAATAGGGACTGTTCCCCCTACATAGGGTCACTTGGCAGATATGGATTGACACCTGTCCTCAAAGCCCATGATACACACTGACACAGAGCAGAATAGAGACTGTTCCCCGTCCACAGAGACCATGATACACACTGACACAGAGCAGAATAGAGACTGTTACCCCTACATAGGGTCACTTGGCAGATATGGCGTGGTCGTGGGAGGAGGAGGATGACTTTCACCTCTTCCCCTGTTAGATTCCTGTTGTGCTGTGACATCACTCTTATACGCTGTGTAAAGCATACTTTTTAATTTATTTTGCAAATGCTGCATCCTTTCCGACTTGTAATTCAGTAACATTTCTGCCACTGTCTGCTTATACTGGGGGTCTAGTAGCGTGGACACCCAGCACAGGTCGTTCTCCTTCAGCCTTTTTATACGAGGGTCCCTCAACAGGCACGACAGCATGAAAGGCCCCAATTTGCACAAGGTTGGATGCCGAGCTACTCATTTCCCGTTCCTCCTCCTCACACAGAGCAGAATAGGGACTGTTCCCCCTACATAGGGTCACTTGGCAGATATGGATTGACACCTGTCCTCAAAGCCCCTGATACACACTGACAAAGAACAGAATATAGACTGTTCCCCGTCCTCAGAGACCATGATACACACTGACACAGAGCAGAATAGAGATTGTTCCCCCCACATAGGGTCACTTGGCAGGTATGGATTGACACCTGTCCTCAAAGCCCCTGATACACACTGACACAGAGCAGAATAGGGACTGTTGCCCCTACATAGGGTCACTTGGCAGATATGGATCGACACCTGTCCTCAAAGCCCCTGATACACACTGACAAAGAGCAGAATAGAGACTGTTCCACCGTCCTCAGAGACCATGATACACACTGACACAGAGCAGAATAGGGACTGTTCCCCCTACATAGGGTCACTTGGCAGATATGGATTGACACCTGTCCTCAAAGCCCCTGATACACACTGACAAAGAGCAGAATAGAGACTGTTCCCCGTCCTCAGAGACCCTGATACACACTGACACAGAGCAGAATAGGGACTGTTCCCCCTACATAGGGTCACTTGGCAGATATGGATTGACACCTGTCCTCAAAGTCCATGATACACACTGACACAGAGCAGAATAGAGACTGTTCCCCGTCCACAGAGACCATGATACACACTGACATAGAGCAGAATAGAGACTGTTACCCCTACATAGGGTCACTTGGCAGATATGGCGTGGTCGTGGGAGGAGGAGGATGACTTTCACCTCTTCCCCTGTTAGATTCCCGTTGTGCTGTGACATCACTCTTATAGGCTGTGTAAAGCATACTTTTTAATTTATTTTCCAAATGCTGCATCCTTTCCGACTTGTAATTCAGTAACATTTCCGCCACTGTCTGCTTATACTGGGGGTCTAGTAGCGTGGACACCCAGCACAGGTCGTTCTCCTTCAGCCTTTTTATACGAGGGTCCCTCAACAGGCACGACAGCATGAAAGGCCCCAATTTGCACAAGGTTGGATGCCGAGCTACTCATTTCCCGTTCCTCCTCCTCACACAGAGCAGAATAGGGACTGTTCCCCCTACATAGGGTCACTTGGCAGATATGGATTGACACCTGTCCTCAAAGCCCGTGATACACACTGACAAAGAGCAGAATAGAGACTGTTCCCCGTCCTCAGAGACCATGATACACACTGACACAGAGCAGAATAGAGATTGTTCTCCCTACATAGGGTCACTTGGCAGGTATGGATTGACACCTGTCCTCAAAGCCCCTGATACACACTGACACAGAGCAGAATAGGGACTGTTGCCCCTACATAGGGTCACTTGGCAGATATGGATTGACAACTGTCCTCAAAGCCCCTGATACACACTGACAAAGAGCAGAATAGAGACTGTTCCACCGTCCTCAGAGACCATGATACACACTGACACAGAGCAGAATAGAGATTGTTCCCCCTACATAGGGTCACTTGGCAGGTATGGATTGACAACTGTCCTCAAAGCCCCTCATACACACTGACACAGAGCAGAATAGGGACTGTTCCCCCTACATAGGGTCACTTGGCAGATATGGATTGACACCTGTCCTCAAAGCCCCTGATACACACTGACAAAGAGCAGAATAGAGACTGTTCCCCGTCCTCAGAGACCATGATACACACTGACACAGAGCAGAATAGAGATTGTTCCCCCTACATAGGGTCACTTGGCAGGTATGGATTGACACCTGTCCTCAAAGCCCCTGATACACACTCACAAAGAGCAGAATAGGGACTGTTCCCCCTACATAGGGTCACTTGGCAGATATGGATTGACACCTGTCCTCAAAGCCCCTGATACACACTGACAAAGAGCAGAATAGAGACTGTTCCCCGTCCTCAGAGACCCTGATACACACTGACACAGAGCAGAATAGGGACTGTTCCCCCTACATAGGGTCACTTGGCAGATATGGATTGACACCTGTCCTCAAAGTCCATGATACACACTGACACAGAGCAGAATAGAGACTGTTCCCCGTCCACAGAGACCATGATACACACTGACACAGAGCAGAATAGAGACTGTTACCCCTACATAGGGTCACTTGGCAGATATGGCGTGGTCGTGGGAGGAGGAGGGTGACTTTCACCTCTTCCCCTGTTAGATTCCCGTTGTGCTGTGACATCACTCTTATAGGCTGTGTAAAGCATACTTTTTAATTTATTTTGCAAATGCTGCATCCTTTCCGACTTGTAATTCAGTAACATTTCCGCCACTGTCTGCTTATACTGGGGGTCTAGTAGCGTGGACACCCAGCACAGGTCGTTCTCCTTCAGCCTTTTTATACGAGGGTCCCTCAACAGGCACGACAGCATGAAAGGCCCCAATTTGCACAAGGTTGGATGCCGAGCTACTCATTTCCCGTTCCTCCTCCTCACACAGAGCAGAATAGGGACTGTTCCCCCTACATAGGGTCACTTGGCAGATATGGATTGACACCTGTCCTCAAAGCCCGTGATACACACTGACAAAGAGCAGAATAGAGACTGTTCCCCGTCCTCAGAGACCATGATACACACTGACACAGAGCAGAATAGAGATTGTTCTCCCTACATAGGGTCACTTGGCAGGTATGGATTGACACCTGTCCTCAAAGCCCCTGATACACACTGACACAGAGCAGAATAGGGACTGTTGCCCCTACATAGGGTCACTTGGCAGATATGGATTGACACCTGTCCTCAAAGCCCCTGATACACACTGACAAAGAGCAGAATAGAGACTGTTCCACCGTCCTCAGAGACCATGATACACACTGACACAGAGCAGAATAGAGATTGTTCCCCCTACATAGGGTCACTTGGCAGGTATGGATTGACAACTGTCCTCAAAGCCCCTCATACACACTGACACAGAGCAGAATAGGGACTGTTGCCCCTACATAGGGTCACTTGGCAGATATGGATTGACAACTGTCCTCAAAGCCCCTGATACACACTGACAAAGAGCAGAATAGAGACTGTTCCACCGTCCTCAGAGACCATGATACACACTGACACAGAGCAGAATAGAGATTGTTCCCCCTACATAGGGTCACTTGGCAGGTATGGATTGACAACTGTCCTCAAAGCCCCTCATACACACTGACACAGAGCAGAATAGGGACTGTTCCCCCTACATAGGGTCACTTGGCAGATATGGATTGACACCTGTCCTCAATGCCCCTGATACACACTGACAAAGAGCAGAATAGAGACTGTTCCCCGTCCTCAGAGACCATGATACACACTGACACAGAGCAGAATAGAGATTGTTCCCCCTACATAGGGTCACTTGGCAGGTATGGATTGACACCTGTCCTCAAAGCCCCTGATACACACTCACAAAGAGCAGAATAGGGACTGTTCCCCCTACATAGGGTCACTTGGCAGATATGGATTGACACCTGTCCTCAAAGCCCCTGATACACACTGACAAAGAGCAGAATAGAGACTGTTCCCCGTCCTCAGAGACCCTGATACACACTGACACAGAGCAGAATAGGGACTGTTCCCCCTACATAGGGTCACTTGGCAGATATGGATTGACACCTGTCCTCAAAGTCCATGATACACACTGACACAGAGCAGAATAGAGACTGTTCCCCGTCCACAGAGACCATGATACACACTGACACAGAGCAGAATAGAGACTGTTACCCCTACATAGGGTCACTTGGCAGATATGGCGTGGTCGTGGGAGGAGGAGGGTGACTTTCACCTCTTCCCCTGTTAGATTCCCGTTGTGCTGTGACATCACTCTTATAGGCTGTGTAAAGCATACTTTTTAATTTGTTTTGCAAATGCTGCATCCTTTCCGACTTGTAATTCAGTAACATTTCCGCCACTGTCTGCTTATACTGGGGGTCTAGTAGCGTGGACACCCAGCACAGGTCGTTCTCCTTCAGCCTTTTTATACGAGGGTCCCTCAACAGGCACGACAGCATGAAAGGCCCCAATTTGCACAAGGTTGGATGCCGAGCTACTCATTTCCCGTTCCTCCTCCTCACACAGAGCAGAATAGGGACTGTTCCCCCTACATAGGGTCACTTGGCAGATATGGATTGACACCTGTCCTCAAAGCCCGTGATACACACTGACAAAGAGCAGAATAGAGACTGTTCCCCGTCCTCAGAGACCATGATACACACTGACACAGAGCAGAATAGAGATTGTTCTCCCTACATAGGGTCACTTGGCAGGTATGGATTGACACCTGTCCTCAAAGCCCCTGATACACACTGACACAGAGCAGAATAGGGACTGTTGCCCCTACATAGGGTCACTTGGCAGATATGGATTGACACCTGTCCTCAAAGCCCCTGATACACACTGACAAAGAGCAGAATAGAGACTGTTCCACCGTCCTCAGAGACCATGATACACACTGACAAAGAGCAGAATAGAGATTGTTCCCCCTACATAGGGTCACTTGGCAGGTATGGATTGACAACTGTCCTCAAAGCCCCTCATACACACTGACACAGAGCAGAATAGGGACTGTTCCCCCTACATAGGGTCACTTGGCAGATATGGATTGACACCTGTCCTCAAAGCCCCTGATACACACTGACAAAGAGCAGAATAGAGACTGTTCCCCGTCCTCAGAGACCATGATACACACTGACACAGAGCAGAATAGAGATTGTTCCCCCTACATAGGGTCACTTGGCAGGTATGGATTGACAACTGTACTCAAAGCCCCTGATACACACTCACACAGAGCAGAATAGGGACTGTTCCCCCTACATAGGGTCACTTGGCAGGTATGGATTGACAACTGTCCTCAAAGCCCCTGATACACACTGACACATAGCAGAATAGGGACTGTTCCCCCTACATAGGGTCACTTGGCAGATATGGATTGACACCTGTCCTCAGAGCCCCTGATATACACTGACACAGAGCAGAATAGAGACTGTTCCCCCTACATAGGGTCACTTGGCAGGTATGGATTAACACCTGTCCTCAAAGCCCCTGATACACACTGACAAAGAGCAGAATAGAGACTGTTCCACCGTCCTCAGAGCCCCTGATACACACTGACACAAAGCAGAATAGAGACTGTTCCCCCTACATAGGGTCACTTGGCAGATATGGATTGACACCTGTCCTCGGGGACCCTGATACACACTGACACAGAGCAGAATAGGGACTGTTCCCCCTACATAGGGTCACTTGGCAGGTATGGATTGACAACTGTCCTCAAAGCCCCTGATACACACTGACACAGAGCAGAATAGGGACTGTTCCCCCTACATAGGGTCACTTGGCAGGTATGGATTGACAACTGTCCTCAAAGCCCCTGATACACACTGACACATAGCAGAATAGGGACTGTTCCCCCTACATAGGGTCACCTGGCAGATATGGATTGACACCTGTCCTCAGAGCCCCTGATATACACTGACACAGAGCAGAATAGAGACTGTTCCCCCTACATAGGGTCACTTGGCAGGTATGGATTAACACCTGTCCTCAAAGCCCCTGATACACACTGACAAAAAGCAGAATAGAGATTGTTCCCCGTCCTCAGAGACCCTGATACACACTGACACAGAGCAGAATAGGGACTGTTCCCCCTACATAGGGTCACTTGGCAGGTATGGATTGACACCTGTCCTCAAAGCCCCTGATACACACTGACAAAGAGCAGAATAGGGACTGTTCCCCCTACATAGGGTCACTTGGCAGATATGGATTGACACCTGTCCTCAAAGCCCATGATACACACTGACAAAAAGCAGAATAGAGACTGTTCCCAGTCCTCAGAGACCCTGATACACACTGACACAGAGCAGAATAGAGACTGTTACCCCAACATAGGGTCACTTGGCAGATATGGCGTGGTTGTGGGAGGAGGAGGATGACTTTCACCTCTTCCCCTGTTTGATTCCCGTTGTGCTGTGACATCACCCTTGTACGCTGTGTAAAGCATACTTTTTAATTTATTTTGCAAATGCTGCATCCTTTCCGACTTGTAATTCAGTAACATTTCCGCCACTGTCTGCTTATACCGGTGATCTAGTAGCGTGGACACCCAGCACAGGTCGTTCTCCTTCAGCCTTTTAATACGAGGGTCCCTCAACAGGCACGACAGCATGAAAGACCCCATTTGCACAAGGTTGGATGCCGAGCTACTCATTTCCCGTTCCTCCTCTTCACACAGAGCAGAACAGGGACTGTTCCCCCTACATAGGGTCACTTGGCAGGTATGGATTGACACCTGTCCTCAAAGCCTCTGATACACACTGACAAAGAGCAGAATAGAGACTGTTCCCTGTCCTCAGAGACCCTGATACACACTGACACAGAGCAGAATAGGGATGTGGAATAGCACCTGGGAAGCTGGGGGGGGGGGGTTGCCGTTGATGTGGAGCAAGACGCAGCAGTAGAAGAGGACTCAGCCGAGGAGGTTATGGAAGAGGATGGAGTAGGAGGAGTAGAGGACATGGCAGCAGGCCTGCCTGCAAGTCGTGGCGGTGTCTTTTTTTTTTTACAAAGGTTCTTCATCAAAAAAGAAATAGAAGGTCCCTCTTTAACTACTTATGATTTTTCTTTGTAAAAGCACGCTATAGAGACACCAGATATGAGTGGCAACTGTCAAAGTACGCTGGCAGGTTTCTGCAGGGCACACGCTGAAGAAAGGCCTGACACACCTGCTTTAAGGACACTGACTGCTATTAGCTTACACTGGAAAACTGTTTTTCTTTGTAAAAGCACGCTATAGAGACACCAGATATGAGTGGCAACTGTCAAAGTACACTGGCAGGGGTCTGCAGGGCACACGCTGAAGGCCTGACACACCCGCTTTAAGGACACTGACTGCTATTAGCTTACACTGGAAAACTTTTTTTCTTTGTAAAAGCACGCTATAGAGACACCAGATATGAGTGGTGGCACTGACTGGGCAAATGGGCACAGTATCCACTGTGCTTCTTCAATATGCTTCTTCAGCTCTCCAATCTTAGAATCGGGTATGTTTGTCTTAAAAAACAGAATTGCCATCACAGAAATAAAAGGCCACACAAAATGATATATTTATATAAAGTAGGCAACACATACTATTTACTCAAGACACTTTGCATGTAGTCTTTTATTTGCCAATAGTGATGTACCGAACTGTTCGCTGGCGAATAGTTCCCAGCGAACATAGCATGTTCGCGTTCGCCATGGCGGGCGAACACATGCGCGGTTCGATCCGCCCCCTTTTCGTCATCATTGAGAAAACTTTGACCCTGTGCCTCACGGTCAGCAGACACATTCCAGCAAATTAGCAGCAGACCCTCCCTTCCAGACCCTTCCACCTCCTGTACAGCATCCATTTTAGATTAATTCTGAAGCTGCATTCTTAGATAGAGGAGGGAAAGTGTAGCTGCTTCTCATTTGATAGGGAAATGGATAGCTAGGCTAGGGTATTTAGTGTTCACTACAGTCCTGACAGACTCATCTGATCTCTGCTGTAAGGACAGCACCCCCAAAAAGCCCTTTTTAGGGCTAGAACATCAGTCTGCTTTTTTTTTCTGTGTAATGTAATTGCAATTGCCTGCCTGCCAGCTTCTGTGTCAGACTCACAGTGGATACTGTGCCCACTTGCTCAGTGCCACCACTCATATCTGGTGTCAAATAGCTTGCATTTAAAAAACAATTTTTTTTTCACTCTTATAGATTGAATAGCAGTTAGTTGTCTGCAAGCGTATGGATGTCAGGCCTTCAGCGTGTACTTTGCCAACCTCTGCCAGTGTACTTTGCCACTCATATCTGGTGTCACAATAGCGTGCCTTTAAAAAGAAAAAAAGTTTTTCACTGTAAGCTAATAGCAGTCAGTGTCCTTCAAGCGGGTGTCAGGCCTTCAGCGTGTACTCAATCTCTGCCAGTGTACTTTGCCACTCATATCTGGTGTCAAAATAGCGTGCCTTTAAAAAGAAAGAAAAGTTTTTCACTGTAAGCTAATAGCAGTCAGTGTCCTTCAAGCGGGTGTCAGGCCTTCAGTGTGTACTCTGCCAACCTCTGCCAGTGTACTTTGCCACTCATATCTGGTGTCACAATAGCGTGCCTTTAAAAAGAAAAAAAGTTTTTCACTGGAAGCTAATAGCAGTCAGTGTCCTTCAAGCGGGTGTCAGGTCTTCAGCGTGTACTCTGCCAACCTCTGCCAGTGTACTTTGCCACTCATATCTGGTGTCACAATAGCGTGCCTTTAAAAAGAAAAAAGTTTTTCACTGTAAGCTAATAGCAGTCAGTGTCCTTCAAGCGGGTGTCAGACTTTCAGCGTGTACTCTGCCAACCTCTGCAAGTGCACATTGCCACTCATATCTGGTGTCACAATAGCGTGCATTTAAAACCAAAAAACTTTTTTCACTGTTATAGATTGAATAGCAGTCAGTGTCCTTCAAGTGGGTGTCAGGCCTTCAGCGTGTACTCTGCCAACCTCTGCCAGTCCACTTTGCCACTCATATCTGGTGTCACAATAGCGTGCCTTTAAAAAGAAAAAAGTTTTTCACTGTAAGCTAGTAGCAGTCAATGTCCTTCAAGCGGGTGTCAGGCCTTCAGCGTGTACTCTGCCAATCTCTGCCAGTGTACTTTGCCACTCATATCTGGTGTCACAATAGCGTGCCTTTAAAAAGAAAAAAAGTTTTTCACTGTAAGCTAATAGCAGTCAGTGTTCTTCAAGCGGGTGTCAGGCCTTCAGCGTGTACTCTGCCAACCTCTGCAAGTGCACATTGCCACTCATATCTGGTGTCACAATAGCGTGCATTTAAAACCAAAAAACTTTTTCACTGTTATAGATTGAATAGCAGTCAGTGTCCTTCAAGCGGGTGTCAGGCCTTCAGCGTGTAATCTGCCAACCTCTGCCAGTCCACTTTGCCACTCATATCTGGTGTCACAATAGCGTGCCTTTAAAAAGAAAAAAAGTTTTTCACTGTAAGCTAATAGCAGTCAATGTCCTTCAAGCGGGTGTCAGGCCTTCAGCGTGTACTCTGCCAACCTCTGCAAGTGCACTTTGCCACTCATATCTGGTGTCACAATAGCGTGCCTTTAAAAAGAAAAAAAGTTTTTCACTGTAAGCTAGTAGCAGTCAATGTCCTTCAAGCGGGTGTTAGGCCTTCAGCGTGTACTCTGCCAATCTCTGCCAGTGTACTTTGCCACTCATATCTGGTGTCACAATAGCGTGCCTTTAAAAAGAAAAAGGTTTTTCACTGTAAACTAATAGCAGTCAGTGTCCTTCAAGCGGGTGTCAGGCCTTCAGCGTGTACTCTGCCAACCTCTGCAAGTGCACATTGCCACTCATATCTGGTGTCACAATAGCGTGCATTTAAAACCAAAAAACTTTTTCACTGTTATAGATTGAATAGCAGTCAGTGTCCTTCAAGCGGGTGTCAGGCCTTCAGCGTGTACTCTGCCAACCTCTGCCAGTCCACTTTGCCACTCATATCTGGTGTCACAATAGCGTGCCTTTAAAAAGAAAAAAGTTTTTCACTGTAAGCTAGTAGCAGTCAATGTCCTTCAAGCGGGTGTCAGGCCTTCAGCGTGTACTCTGCCAATCTCTGCCAGTGTACTTTGCCACTCATATCTGGTGTCACAATAGCGTGCCTTTAAAAAGAAAAAAAGTTTTTCACTGTAAGCTAATAGCAGTCAGTGTTCTTCAAGCGGGTGTCAGGCCTTCAGCGTGTACTCTGCCAACCTCTGCAAGTGCACATTGCCACTCATATCTGGTGTCACAATAGCGTGCATTTAAAACCAAAAAACTTTTTCACTGTTATAGATTGAATAGCAGTCAGTGTCCTTCAAGCGGGTGTCAGGCCTTCAGCGTGTAATCTGCCAACCTCTGCCAGTCCACTTTGCCACTCATATCTGGTGTCACAATAGCGTGCCTTTAAAAAGAAAAAAAGTTTTTCACTGTAAGCTAATAGCAGTCAATGTCCTTCAAGCGGGTGTCAGGCCTTCAGCGTGTACTCTGCCAACCTCTGCAAGTGCACTTTGCCACTCATATCTGGTGTCACAATAGCGTGCCTTTAAAAAGAAAAAAGTTTTTCACTGTAAGCTAGAAGCAGTCAATGTCCTTCAAGCGGGTGTTAGGCCTTCAGCGTGTACTCTGCCAATCTCTGCCAGTGTACTTTGCCACTCATATCTGGTGTCACAATAGCGTGCCTTTAAAAAGAAAAAGGTTTTTCACTGTAAACTAATAGCAGTCAGTGTCCTTCAAGCGGGTGTCAGGCCTTCAGCGTGTACTCTGCCAACCTCTGCAAGTGCACATTGCCACTCATATCTGGTGTCACAATAGCGTGCATTTAAAACCAAAAAACTTTTTCACTGTTATAGATTGAATAGCAGTCAGTGTCCTTCAAGCGGGTGTCAGGCCTTCAGCGTGTAATCTGCCAACCCCTGCCAGTCCACTTTGCCACTCATATCTGGTGTCACAATAGCGTGCCTTTAAAAAGAAAAAAGTTTTTCACTGTAAGCTAATAGCAGTCAATGTCCTTCAAGCGGGTGTCAGGCCTTCAGCGTGTACTCTGCCAACCTCTGCAAGTGCACTTTGCCACTCATATCTGTTGTCACAATAGCGTGCCTTTAAAAAGAAAAAAGTTTTTCACTGTAAGCTAGTAGCAGTCAATGTCCTTCAAGCGGGTGTTAGGCCTTCAGCGTGTACTCTGCCAATCTCTGCCAGTGTACTTTGCCACTCATATCTGGTGTCACAATAGCGTGCCTTTAAAAAGAAAAAGGTTTTTCACTGTAAGCTAATAGCAGTCAGTGTCCTTCAAGCGGGTGTCAGGTCTTCAGCGTGTACTCTGCCAACCTCTGCAAGTGCACATTGCCACTCATATCTGGTGTCACAATAGCGTGCATTTAAAACCAAAAAACTTTTTCACTGTTATAGATTGAATAGCAGTCAGTGTCCTTCAAGCGGGTGTCAGGCCTTCAGCGTGTAATCTGCCAACCTCTGCCAGTCCACTTTGCCACTCATATCTGGTGTCACAATAGCGAGCCTTTAAAAAGAAAAAAGTTTTTCACTGTAAGATATTAACAGTCATTGTCCTTCAAGCGGGTGTCAGGCCTTCAGCGTGTACTCTGCCAACCTCTGCAAGTGCACATTGCCACTCATATCTGGTGTCACAATAGCGTGCATTTAAAACAAAAAACTTTTTTCACTGTTATAGATTGAATAGCAGTCAGTGTCCTTCAAGCGGGTGTCAGGCCTTCAGCGTGTACTCTGCCAACCTCTGCCAGTCCACTTTGCCACTCATATCTGGTGTCACAATAGCGTGCCTTTAAAAAGAAAAAAGTTTTTCACTGTAAGCTAGTAGCAGTCAATGTCCTTCAAGCGGGTGTCAGGCCTTCAGCGTGTACTCTGCCAATCTCTGCCAGTGTACTTTGCCACTCATATCTGGTGTCACAATAGCGTGCCTTTAAAAAGAAAAAAAGTTTTTCACTGTAAGCTAATAGCAGTCAGTGTCCTTCAAGCAGGTGTCAGGCCTTCAGCGTGTACTCTGCCAACCTCTGCAAGTGCACATTGCCACTCATATCTGGTGTCACAATAGCGTGCATTTAAAACCAAAAAACTTTTTTCACTGTTATAGATTGAATAGCAGTCATTGTCCTTCAAGCGGGTGTCAGGCCTTCAGTGTGTACTCTGCCAACCTCTGCCAGTCCACTTTGCCACTCATATCTGGTGTCACAATAGCGTGCCTTTAAAAAGAAAAAAAGTTTTTCACTGTAAGCTAATAGCAGTCAGTTTCCTTCAAGCGGGTGTCAGGCATTCAGCGTGTACTCTGCCAATCTCTGCCAGTGTACTTTGCCACTCATATCTGGTGTCACAATAGCGTGCCTTTAAAAAGAAAAAAAGTTTTTCACTGTAAGCTAATAGCAGTCAGTGTCCTTCAAGCGGGTGTAAGGCCTTCAGCGTGTACTCTGCCAACCTCTGCCAGTGTACTTTGCCACTCATATCTGGTGTCACAATAGCGTGCCTTTAAAAATAAAAAAAGCTTTTCACTGTAAGATAATAGCAGTCAGTGTCCTTCAAGCGGGTGTGTCAGGCCTTCAGCGTGTACTCTGCCAATCTCTGCCAGTGTACTTTGCCACTCATATCTGGTGTCACAATAGCGTGCCTTTAAAAAGAAAAAGGTTTTTCACTGTAAGCTAATAGCAGTCAGTGTCCTTCAAGCGGGTGTCAGGCCTTCAGCGTGTACTCTGCCAACCTCTGCAAGTGCACATTGCCACTCATATCTGGTGTCACAATAGCGTGCATTTAAAACCAAAAAACTTTTTTCACTGTTATAGATTGAATAGCAGTTAGTTGTCTTCAAGCGGGTGTCTGGCCTACAGCGTGTACTCTGCCAACCTCTGCCAGTCCACTTTGCCACTCATATCTGGTGTCACAATAGCGTGCCTTTAAAAAGAAAAAAGTTTTTCACTGTAAGCTAATAGCAGTCAGTGTCCTTCAATCGGGTGTCAGGCCTTCAGCGTGTACTCTGCCAACCTCTGCCAGTCCACTTTGCCACTCATATCTGGTGTCACAATAGCGTGCATTTAAAACCAAAAAACTGTTTTCACTGTTATAGATTGAATAGCAGTTAGTTGTCTTCAAGCGGGTGTCTGGCCTACAGCGTGTACTCTGCCAACATCTGCCAGTGCACATTGACACTCATATCTGGTCTCACAGTAGCTTGCACGCATATTACCACTAATCCCAAAAAAATGACAGGCAGAGGCAGGCCACCACGCAGGGGCCGTCGTGGTCGTGGTGCTGTGATTCCCTTTTGCCCTAGAATAATGCCCAATTTTCAGAGGCCACGTACCCTGAACTTGAAAAGTTCTGAGGACATAGTTGACTGGCTAACACAGGACACCCAATCTTCTACAGCTTCCGCTCGGAATCTTGACGCACCATCCTCCTCCAGCTTAGCTTCAGGCACCTCTCAAGATACCACTCACCCGCCTGCCGCCACCACCAACACTAGCACCACAGCCGCTTCACTTTATCTGTCAGAGGAGTTATTTACACATCCATTTGAAGAAATGAGTGATGCACAACCATTATTGCCAGAGGATGTAGATAACAGGGATATGTCTCAGTCACGCAGCATTACACACATGGACGTACGGTGTGATGATGATGATGTTGTACCCGCTGCTGCTTCCTTTGCTGAGTTGTCAGATACAAGTGAAGCGGTTGATGATGACGATGCGTCTATGGATGTCACGTGGGTGCCCGCTCGGCAAGAAGAAGAACAGGGCGAAAGTTCAGATGGGGAGACAGAGCGGAGGAGGAGACGAATTGGAAGCAGGGGAAGGTCGTCGCAAGGAGCTAGTGGCACAGTCAGACAGCATGCATCGGCCCCCAGGGTCAGCCCGACAGCACGCCAATCAATGCATGCTGTGTCCACCACCAGAATGCCGTCATTGTAGAGCTCAGCAGTGTGGCATTTTTTTTGTGTGTCTGCCTCTGACAACAGCGATGCCATCTGCAACCTGTGCCAAAAGAAACTGAGTCGTGGGAAGTCCAACACCCACCTAGGTACAACTGCTTTGCGTAGGCACATGATCGCACATCAACACATGAGTACAAGCAGCACACAAACTCAAAGCCGCCATCCTCCTCCTGGTCCAGCATCTTCAGCCACGTCAACCACTGCTTTCCTCCTTGCCCCCTCTCAACCATCCGCCACTCCGTCTCTCGCCTTGAGCAGTTCCCGCTCATCTGCCCACAGTCAGGTGTCTGTCAAGGACATGTTTGAGCAAAAGAAGCCAATGTCAGAAAGTCACCCCCTTGCCCAGCGTCTGACAGCTGGCTTGTCTGAACTATTAGCCTGCCAGCTTTTACCATACAAGCTGGTGGAGTCTGAGGCGTTCAAAAAATTTGTGGCTATTGGGATACCGCAGTGGAAGGTACCCGGCCGAAATTTCTTTGCACAAAAGGCAATCCCCAACCTGTACTCGATTGTGCAAAAGGAAGTAATGGCATGTCTGGCACACAGTGTTGGGGCAAGGGTCCATCTGACCACTGATACCTGTTCTGCAAAGCATGGTCAGGGCAGGTATATCACCTACACTGCGCATTGGGTAAACCTGCTGACGGCTGTCAAGCATGGAATGCGGGGCTCTGCAGAGGAGTTGGTGACACCGCGATGACTTGCAGGCAGGCCTGCTGCTCCTCCTCTACTCCTCCTACTCCATCCTCTTCCATAACCTCCTCGGCTGAGTCCTCTTCTGCTGCTGCGTCTTGCTCCACATCAACTGCACCCCCCCAGCTCCCCAGGTACTATTCCACATCCCGAATACGGCAGTGTCACCTAGTCTTGGGTTTGACTTGCTTGAAAGCAGAGAGTCACACCAGACAAGCACTCCTGTCCGCCCTGAACGCACAGGTGGAAAAGTGGCTGACTCCGCAGCAACTGGATATCGGCAAAGTGGTTTGTGACAACGGAAGAAATTTGTTGGCGGCATTAAAGTTGGGCAAGTTGACACATGTGCCGTGCATGGCACATGTGTGTTTTCTGATCGTACAACGCTTTGTGCATAAGTACACAGGCTTACAGGACGTCCTGAAGCAGGCCAGGAAGGTGTGTGGCCATTTCAGGCGTTCCTACACGGACATGGCGCACTTTGCAGATATCCAGCGGCGAAACAACATGACAGTGAGGCGCTTGATTTGCGACAGCCCGACACGTTGGAATTCAACACTCCTAATGTTCGACCGCCTGCTCCAACAAGAAAAAGCTGTTAATGAATATTTGTATGACCGGGGTGCTAGGACAGCCTCTGGGGAGCTGGGAATTTTTGTGCCACGCTCATGCGCAATGTCTGTAGGCTCATGCGTCCTTTTTAGGAGGTGACAAACCTAGTCAGTCGCACCGAAGGCACCATCAGCGACATCATACCATCTGTTTTCTTCCTGGAGCGTGCCCTGTGAAGAGTGCTGGATCAGGCTGTAGATGAGCGTGAAGAGGAAGAGGAAGAGTTGTGGTCACCATCACTACCAGAAACAGCCTTATTAGCATCACTTGCTGGACCTGCGGCAACGCTGGAAGAGGATTGTGAGGAAGAGGAGTCAGAGGAGGAATGTGGCTTTGAGGAGGAAGACCAACCACACCAGGCATCCCAGGGTGCTCGTTGTCACCTATCTGGTACCCGTGGTGTTGTACGTGGCTGGGGGGAAGAACATACCTTCATTGAGATCACTGAGAAGGAGGAACGGGAAATGAGTAGCTCGGCATCCAACCTCGTGCAAATGGGGTCTTTCATGCTGTCGTGCCTGTTGAGAACAACTCGACCAACAGGTAGCAGACTACCTTGCCTTAACTTCAGATATCGACACTCTGAGGAGCGATGAACCCCTTGACTACTGGGTGTGCAGGCTTGACCTGTGGCCTGAGCTATCCCAATTTGCGATAGAACTTCTGGCCTGCCCCGCTTCAAGTGTCCTGTCAGAAAGGACCTTCAGTGCAGCAGGAGGTATTGTCACTGAGAAGAGAAGTCGCTTTGGTCAAAAAAGTCTAGATTACCTCACCTTTATTAAGATGAATGAGGGATGGATCCCAAAGGGACTGACAGTGGGCGATACATTCGACTAAAAAAGGCCTGATGAGATGAGCTGCCTGTAACGGAGCTCCGTGTACTCCGACCGAGTACCCTCCGTTGATGGATGCTCCTAGCGCTCTCAGAGGACTCCAAGAACTGCAGACGACACCACAACCACCGCAGGCTCCACAACCGCCGTAGCTTAACTGGAGCCGCGCCGTCTTCCTTCCACCCTGGATCGGCTTCTGTCCTCCAGGACCGTGTGGGGAAGACCTCTCCTCCAGGAGAGCGTATCCGGAACAAGCTCTTACAAGAGCTAAGTGATTAAGAGCTCAGGGGAATATGCAGCGCATAGCAATCCCCAGTGTGATATAGCAGTTCCCTCCAATAACGAGACAAGGCTACGTATTGAGGGTCAGAAGAGGTCTCTGGACTGGAACACCCAGCCTGCTTTTTATTTGGATAAGGTACACACAGGACACTCCCAGGGGGAGGATGAAATTAACCAATAACAGCATAGTACAGCCCACAGGTTCCCTCCCCTCAGATAAACAGTTAAACCAATTATTACATACAATAAAAATACAGTTTTTACACACACACACTGTAACATTAAAACCATACATCCAATTTCAATAAAAGTTGCATATTCAGACTCAGCATACATCAAACATAAACACTTCCAAAAATCAGCCAAATCCCTCCAGTGGATCAAAAGTTAGCTGGAAGTCCTTTATGACCGACCGCAAGCACAATTTCCTGCCCAAAACAGTTCCATAGATTTGGGCTGTGCGGTCGGTCAATTTCATGCGAAAAAAACGACTAAGTCCCATTTCGAACGGGACTTAGTCTCTGGAGCTGCAAGTTCCGTATGGGAGAAGGTAAGGGTCAGCGGTGTTCGGCAAAATGTGTAGCCGATTTCAGTTCCACAGAATCTTTAGCATACACCGCTGACCGCATTCGAGGAAACCAAGATGGCCGCCGCCACGTGCAATTGACCGGCAGTAACCTCACAGCCTGGGAGGTAAATTGCCTGCACACTTTAACTTCTGGGTGGTCTGCCTGTGTGGTACTTGGTTCAGTAAGCCCTATTTACTGAACCAAGTGGGGGAAAGCCAGGAACAAGTTATTTTACCGGTCTGGGGACATAGTCTTAAAGGGGCATTGTTCAGCAAAGTCACAATATGTCCCCAGACGGTTCTTAAAGGGCCATACACACCCAATAAATGTTAATAAGTTTTCAGGAGCACAATCTTCCAGGGGCCATAGTCATGAGGCAGGAGGCTGGCAAACATGCTTCTCCACAATCCAGGGAAGCAGGGCAATTTCTCATTTAAAGGGCCAGTTACAAATAGCGATTTGTAACACTGCCTTTGGCTAAAAATGGTCCACACGCTGCTGTATTTTAGCTCTGAATGCCGGCTTACTTGCGTGACTTATCCGCCACCAACTAGGGTTCAAGCCGCAATGTTTTAGGGCACTTTCTGCCTGTGAAACAAACATCAATTTTTCTGCACAACAATCGGCTGCAACAATACCTAATTTTTCAGGCATGTGTACATGCCTAATTTTTCGTGCCTCTGGTGCAGCACTGTGGCTTCAAAAACCAAACCAAAAAAAAGGCACATAACAGGGATTAAACTGATAGGAATAGTACTACTTAACACACCACTCCTATCTGGTAGCACATTAGATTGCACGCGCAGTGCCCCAAATTTGAAGTAGGAGGACCGACCAAGCATCTTTTTCCATCTCCCGGTTCCTAAAATCAATGCCAATACACGTCCCCTGATAGGGCGTCAGCTTGTTATTCTCTTGGGTGCCAGCTCGTTATTCTCTTTTTCACTTCACTAGGGACACTTTACTGCACTATGGGCACTTAGACCCACTCTTTATCTTGCACAGTGTTATTACTAGCCAGCATCTGTGATGGGAAATCAGGCAGTCATCTAAACGTTTAGATTGAGCTTTAGCTTAGAACACCCTTGAAGGTGTTTAAGGAGATTAGGGCTAGTTTAGAGGATTCTTCTTAGTCCTCTCTGAGTCTTTATATCCCTTCTACCTATCCATCATTTCTGGAAACTAGCTAAGAGAAAGGGTGGCTGTGTGTCTGTGATACATTTAACTTTATATCACCTTATTGACACTTTATCACTCCGGTCTCCATACTCTCTGCCTATACCCATCTATTTAGAGGGAATTTCCTTGCCCTTGGCAATATTATATAATAGGTAATAGTATTACCATTATTACACAATTAGCCACTATAGGGGAATGAGTATAGTATCCCTTTGCTATTTATAAATGATACAATAAAGACTTTTGTCCATTACTCAATTTACTTTAACAAAGGGTACTAACCACGGTATTAGGAAGCATTACTCTGCTTTCCCTTTCTCCCTCTATTATACACCTATGCTCACTAGGATTTGTATGTATCACTTTATTATAGTTGTCTAACCTTTTCCTATGCCAGTTTTAGATCTCCTTCTTGGGAGAATTTTTCTTTTTTCAGTTTATTAGCATACTTTCAGGGACCCTTGGTGTTGTACGTGGCTGGGTGGAGGAAGAGACCTTCAATGACATCAGAGAGGACAAGGAACGGACATGGCTAGCTTGGTATCCAACCTTGGGCAAATGGGGAGTTTGCGGTTGTGCAAATGGACTGTTTGCGGTTGTTTGCGGTGCGTTAAACTGGGAGTTTGGTCTGTCACTGTGAAGCGGGCGTAACCCTTACACTACCTGATCGATACAACATCATACAGTAGGTCCCCCCTCATTATTTTTATGGCCCCCACCCACCGCTCATGGGTGGGGGCGGGCGGGAGGACAGTAGGTCCCCCCATTGTGATTTATGGCCCACACCCACTGCGCAGGGGTGGGGGCTGAGGGGGGAGGACAGTAGCCCCCCCCTTATACTTATTTACTGAATATTCCCCTGTATAACAATGTTTGGCATTTAGTGAATATTCCCTATTACGCTCTGTGTCAGTGTGTATCAGGGTCTCTGAGGACAGGTGTCAATCCATATCTGCCAAGTGACCCTATGTAGGGGGAACAGTCCCTATTCTGCTCTGTGTCAGTGTGTATCTGGGTCCCTGAGAACAGGTGTCAATCCATATCTGCCAAGTGACCCTATGTAGGGGGAACAGTCCCTATTCTGCTCTGTGTCAGTGTGTATCAGGGTCCCCAAGGACAGGTGTCAATCCATATCTGCCAAGTGACCCTATGTAGGGGGAACAGTCCCTATTCTGCTCTGTGTCAGTGTGTATCAGGGTCTCTGAGGACAGGTGTCAATCCATATCTTCCAAGTGACCCTATGTAGGGGGAACAGTCCCTATTCTGCTCTGTGTCAGTGTGTATCAGGGATCCTTAGGATAGGTGTCAATCCATATCTGTCAAGTGACCCTATGTAGGGGTAACAGTCCCTATTCTGCTCTGTGTCAGTGTGTATCAGGGATACTTAGGATATGTGTCAATCCATATCTGCCAAGTGACCCTATGTAGGGGGAACAGTCCCTATTCTGCTCTGTGTCAGCGTGTACCAGGAGCTTTGAGGACAGGTGTCAATCCATACCTGCCAAGTGACCCTATGTAGGGGGAACAATCTCTATTCTGCTCTGTGTCAGTGTGTATCATGGTCTCTGAGGACGGGGAACAGTCTCTATTCTGCTCTTTGTCAGTGTGTATCAGGGGCTTTGAGGACAGGTGTCAATCCATATCTGCCAAGTGACCCTATGTAGGGGGAACAGTCCCTATTCTGCTCTGTGTCAGTGTGTATCATGGTCTCTGAGGATGGGGAACAGTCTCTATTCTGCTCTTTGTCAGTGTGTATCAGGGTCTCTGAGGACAGGTGTCAATCTATATGTCAAGGTGTCAATATGTCATATGTCAGGTGTCAATCCATATCCATTGTGATTTAGGAATGTTAGGTGAGTTATGCCCTTTATGGATTAAAACCAGACTCTGCATCAACTGTGTAATTTTCTATGGGAGTTTTGCCATGGATCCCCCTCCGGCATGCCACAGTCCAGGTGTTAGTCCCCTTGAAACAACTTTTCAATCACTATTGTGGCCAGAAAGAGTCCCTGTGGGTTTTAAAATTCACCTGCCCATTGAAGTCAATGGCGGTTCGCCCGGTTCGCCGGTTCGCAAACGTTTGCGGAAGTTCGCGTTTGCCGTTCGCGAACCGAAAATTTTGTGTTCGCGACATCACTATTTGCCAATCTCAAACATAGTAAAATTGTAAAGCTTAAGATACATACACACATTTAAAACATGGTACATGTAAAGGATAGCATAAAATCTAGCCTAATAAAGGTTAGTGAGGCGAACATAGAGTCTGTTTGGGTTACGTTAGAATTTGGTAATCACACAGTAACTCGTGTAGGTGTGATTTATAGGCCCCCAGGACAAATTGAAGAGTTAGATAATCTACTAGTTGAAGAAATAGCTAAAATGACAATGAAGGGGGAAGTTATCATCATGGGTGACTTTAATCTTCCTGATGTGAATTGGAAAACAAAAATAGCTACTTGTGCCAGGAGCACACATATTCTAAACTCCCTACTGGGATTGTCTCTAAAACAAGTCGTTGAGGAGCCAACTCGTAAAGAGGCCATACTATATTTAGTGTTAACAAATGGAGATTTGGTATCAGATATTACTGTAGGTGAACGTTTAGGATCCAGTGATCATCAGTCAGTGTGGTTTAATATAAGAACAGTGACTGAGTCACACCACACAAAAACAAAAGTTTTAGACTTTAGAAAAACAGACTTTTCTAAAATTAGAATATGTGTAAAGGAGTCATTATCAGAGTGGAGCAATTTAAATGGAGTCCAAAAGAAATGGGATTATTTAAAAGTTGCACTACTGAAGGCAACAGAAAATTGCATTAGGCTTGTTAGTAAAAGCAAAAAATTCAAGAAACCACTGTGGTACTCCGCAGATGTGGCCAAAATAGTAAAAAACAAAAAGTTAGCATTTAGTAATTATAAAAAAAACCAGAGTGGGGGCGGAGCCAACAGCCGAACTGACTGGTCGCATCTCATGGGAGCTCCGGGACCTACAAGCCCAAAACGAACAAAATTCGAAAATTTTGCACCCCAGGAGGCCATCGAGGCAAACCTACTACTGTAGACAACGCTCTAATGGGCAGAAAAAGCAAAAAACCAAAATCAGACTTACCCCGGCCGGGTGCTAGCATAGGGGATCTATGGCGGCGAGCACGTGGCGCTATGGAGCCAGACCTGGGCGCCTACATGGAGGGCTTAGACGACTCCGACGAAGATCTCTCTGACCCTGCAGAAACATGCCTGCCCGCAGGGCGCAGCCCACCGCAGCCTCAACCAAAATCGGACACTGCCCCGGTCACCAAGGCAGAAATGAGGGAGCTGCTGGCCGGGCTTCGCGGCAATATACAGTCAGACATGGCCGACATGAAAAAAAACATTCAGGGCCTAACGCACCGCTTGAACACAGTGGAACAGGACTGCCGAAACCACTCGGGGCGCGCTGCCACACTCCAACAGGAGGTTAAAAATCTGCAGACAAAGCACCAACAACTGGAACAACACATGGCGGCAATAGAAGATTCACGCTGCGCCCAAAACCTGAAAATAAGAGGCATTGCGGAGTCAATACCGGAGTCCGAACTCCCCCACCTCATGCGGCGCCTAATCGGCAAACTACTACCGCCGAAACAGGCCAAAGGAGTGGTGCTGGACGGCATGTTCAGAATCGCAAAACCACCCACAGCCCCCCAGGCAGCACCCAGAGACTTAATCGTCAAATTTCAGAAAAGACAAGACAAGATGGCAGTGATGGCGGCCGCCAGGGGAAACACACCCCTTCACTTCGAAGATATGGCCCTCTCGTTATATGCCGATCTTTCCAAGGGGACTGTGGCATGGCGTGCAACCCTGAGGCCTTTTACCGCCTTGCTCCACGCACAAAACATATCTTACCAGTGGCGCTCCCCACACAAGCTCCAGATAACCCAGAATGATAGAACGTACCTTATTACGAATTTGCAGGAGGCGATGGCACCCTCCGGACTCCCTACAACAGCCTCGCAAGCCATCAACGACACACGATTGGAATCCGGCCACGGCAGTGACTTTTGTGCCGAAAGGAACGGACAGCGCTTCACGGACTGCGGCCCCTACCTGAGCGCCCTTGACGGGGGCACTTGCTGAACTTAATTTCGTTTTACTTTAGTTACTTTAGTTCCAAAGTTATCCTGCGTTATTATTCCTTGGACGCGGAATCACCCGCCTTGGAGACCTTTTGGGTACCTTCCGACCCTAGCACCGTTGGCCTAGAAACCTGACCCTCCAGGCTCATTGAATGGACTCTGTTTCTTAGATGACTAAAGATAACAAGTCGAATGCTCATTTTACCTTGGTTAAATGTTTATATGTCTTGCCTTTTTTGTTACTTTATTTTATTTTATTATTTTATTATTCACTTTCTCATCAACGGCCTCCATAACCCGACCGTACTGGGTATTGCTTGCATAGAGTTAGCGCCCGTTGCCACTCACAACCTTTGCACTCCTATGCACGGACACACCGTGTGAGTAACAGCCCTCCCCCCCCCCCCCCCATCCTGCCCTGGACGATACAGTGCAGCATACAAGTGACTTCTTACTAACACCAGGAGGGGAGTTACCCCCGACAGGGCACTACAGGACACGCATTAGCATAACACTTTAGTACCCCGGGGATACTACTAACTGCGTCCCGCTCCGACGCCACTGTCCTACTCAGGTAACCTGCTCACATAGACAGCCTAACTCATCGGCTCATTATTTAAAGTGTCTCACGCCTAGCAGCCACAGAGGAAGCCGCGTTGTCCCCTCATCAGACCCACTCACCCACGGTACAAGAGCAAGATCCCCAAATATTACTTTACAGGCTGAGACCCTCTCACGTTTGACCTACTCTATGTTTTCATTTGTTTTTTCACAAAAAAAAAAAAATGCAGTATGGATATCCTGCTACTCTCATTGAATGTATGTCTTATAATGCCAACATGTATACATGCCTTTTAAAAATTGTCTAACTCCTACTGCATTGCCAAAAATAAAGAATTTAAAAAAAAAAAAAAACCCAGAGTGAGGAAGACAGAATGACCTATAAGATTAGGCAGTAAGAGGCTAAACAAGTTATAAGAGCTTCCAAATCACACACAGAAGAGAAAATAGCACAGTCAGTAAAAAAGGGGGACAAAACTTTTTTTAGATACATAAATGAGAAAAGAAAAGTAAAACAAGGATTAGTCAGATTAAAAACAAAAGAAGGAAGGTATGTAGATGAGGATAAATGTCTAGCTGACTGCCTCAATTAATATTTTTGTTCGGTATTTACAGATGAAAATGAAGGAAAGGGACCTCAGTTAAGAAAAAGGATAAATGAGTCATTTATTACACGTGAGTTTACAGAGGAAGAGGTTCTATTTCAACTGTCAAAAGTAAAGACAAATAAGTCAATGGGACCTGATGGAATACACCCAAAGCTATTAAAAGAGCTTAGTGGTGTACTAGCAAAACCATTAACAGATTTATTTAACCAATCATTGATAACAGGAGTAGTCCCAGAAGATTGGAAGTTAGCGAATGTTGTGCCCATTCACAAGAAAGGTAATAGGGAGGAGTCGGGCAACTATAGGCCAGTAAGCCTTACTTCAGTAGTGGGGAAAGTGATGGAAACCATGTTAAAGGATAGGATTGTTGAACATCTAAAAACACATGGATTTCAAGATCAGAGACAACATGGGTTTACTTCAGGGAGATCATGCCAAACTAATCTTATTGATTTTTTTGATTGGGTAACTAAAATTATAGATCAGGGTGGTGCAGTAGACATTGCTTACCTAGATTTCAGTAAGGCTTTTGACACTGTTGCACATAGAATGCTTATCAATAAACTACAATCTTTGAGTTTGGATTCCAATATTGTTGAATGGGTAAGGCAGTGGCTGAGTGACAGGCAACAGAGGGTTGTAGTCAATGGAGTATATTCGAAGCTTGGGCTTGTCACCAGTGGGGTACCTCAGGGATCTGTACTTGGACCCATTCTCTTTAATATTTTTATTAGTGATATTGCAGAAGGTCTTGATGGTAAGGTGTGTCTTTTTGCGGATGATACTAAGATATGTAACAGGGTTGATGTTCCAGGAGGGATAAGCCAAATGGAAAATGATTTAGGTAAACTAGAAAAATGGTCAGAGTTGTGGCAACTGACATTTAATGTGGATAAGTGCAAGATAATGCATCTTGGACGTAAAAACCCAAGGGCAGAGTACAGAATATTTGATAGAGTCCTAACCTCAACATCTGAGGAAAGGGATTTAGGGGTGATTATTTCTGATGACTTAAAGGTAGGCAGACAATGTAATAGAGCAGCAGGAAATGCTAGCAGAATGCTTGGTTGTATAGGGAGAGGTATTAGCAGTAGAAAGAGGGAAGTGCTCATGCCATTGTACAGAACACTGGTGAGACCTCACTTGGAGTACTGTACACAGTACTGGAGACCCTATCTTCAAAAGGATATTGATACCTTAGAGAGAGTTCAAAGAAGGGCTACTAAACTGGTTCATGGATTGCAGGATAAAACTTACCAAGAAAGGTTAAAGGATCTTAACATGTATAGCTTGGAGGAAAGACGAGACAGGGGGGATATGATAGAAACATTTAAATACATAAAGGGAATCAACACAGTAAAGGAGGAGACTATATTTAAAAGAAGAAAAACTACCACAACAAGAGGACATAGTCTTAAATTAGAGGGACAAAGGTTTAAAAATAATATCAGGAAGTATTACTTTACTGAGAGGGTAGTGGATGCATGGAATAGCCTTCCAGCTGAAGTGGTAGAGGTTAACACAGTAAAGGAGTTTAAGCATGCGTGGGATAGGCATAAGGCTATCCTAACTATAAGATAAGCCCAGGGACAAATGAAAGTATTTAGAAAACTGGGCAGACTAGATGGGCCGAATGGTTCTTATCTGCCGTCACATTCTATGTTTCTATGTTTCTATGTTTCTATGCTACTCCTGTACCAAACCTAATATTGTATACAACTACATCGTCTAAGTAAAACCAAACTGCCAATGTTTGCATTTGCTACTATCCCATGAAAATACAGTGCTGTATAAGAGGCCATTTCAGTTTTTACAGATATAATTTTTATAGAGGGATTTGATGGTCTTGTGTCTCATTTTGGAGCACTGCAGTAGTTTGACTGTTCAAATTACCTCACAAAGGTTTACCATTTGTGAAAGTAGACAGTGACAGAGCTAGCTCTCTTTTCTGGCACTCAAAGGGCAAAAACATCAATTGAAATAAACACTTGGATAATTCATGAAACCCTACCATTTACATGAGCACTTTCATGTAGTGTTGGTCATGTCAATATTAAAGGAACACTCCAATATTAAAGAAATAAATTATTAAATAAGATAACTGGTATAAAATATCAGCAAGCAGATGTGCAATAGGGGTGTGCTCTTTTTCATTAAAAAAAACAAGTGCAGATTTCAATGGCACTTTTATAAATCAACTTTGTTACATCCCCCTGGCTCATACAACTTGTCCTGTTACTTCCTGGTTGTTTAGCTAAGTGGATCTAAAGGCATTTTCCCAGAACACTTGCCTTGCAATGACTTCTCGTTGAGCTGCATTGGGAAGTCTGTGATTGGACAGCCACATAAAGTCTGGGTGAGCTTAGAAGAGGAGTACATGTAAGGACTTCAGACAAGATATCTGCAGCTTTTGCAAGCTGTTTTACACTGTACCCCAAGTACATGGATATTGTTTTTTGTGTATTTGGGCAAGTGAGTGTCCATTTAAATAAGTGCTTTACCTCACTGGTCACTTGTCCTGCCATTTCTACATTCCAGACATACTTTTTTGACCCAGTGAATTCTTCTTGTACTGGTCAGTTGTGCGTCCTTCAGGTGCCTCTTATTATTTTGCATCAGAATTTTTTAAACCATCAGTTATTTATGTTTATATTGTCTTATTTCTTTTTCTAGATGTGTTTTGAATATGTTTAGAAAAAATAGTAATGTGCAGCAGTGTGAGTTGTGTCAGTGCAAATACAGAATTTAGAATTTATTTGTGTAGACATACCATATTTGACAGCAAAGTGTCTTCCCTTTTAAGTGTAGTATTTCCATTCATATTAAAATGGAAGAAAAAAACCCAAAACGTGTGCATGGTATTTATAGCGTGAAGGCTATTCATTGATTCCTGTTGACACAGTTAGTGGTGTGCTGACCTAAAAAAAGAACTACGCAAAAAAAGAAAATGTTTAGCTTGCAGATATCACATAGTCTCCATCAGTTAATTCTGTTCTAAAAAGGAAACTAACTCTATATAAATATACATATTTCCACTAACACAGCAATTCACATAGTAAATGCTTGATTTAATAATAATGTAAAATGTGGACTTATTTAATCATTATCTGATACTTCCATCCTAAGTAAATGTTCTCTAGTCTCTCAGACTATTATCATTTCTTCTATATTTTACCTGTGACCTCATTGCTGATCTTTACAAAATACTTTTTTTTTTTTTACCATTTTATCAGTTACATAGTAATTTAAGTTGAAATATATTCTGATCCATGAAGTTCGATCTTTAAAACTCATTCCTTTATGCTGTTGATCCAAAATAATCCAAATTAAAGCTATTTCAAATCTGCCACATAAAAAGGAAAAAAATCTTTATTGACATTATGGCAGTTAGATTTCTTCTTGCAGTAATAACCTGTTCACACATATTAATTTATATCCTTGAATATTTCTGTTTTAGCAAACAAATCGTCCAGGACTGTTTTACATTTATTTATAGAATCTGATAAGACAACATCTTTGCATCTGATAAGAAAACTGCATATCCTTATAGTTCTAATTGTTGTTAAAGAACCCTTTCCTTTGCTGAAGGGGAAACCATCTTTCTTCCAATCACAATGGGTAACCTCTTGTCTGTTGTATATTCCTGTTGTATATTCCTGCTAAAGAACGGGTAAGCACATTGTACTGACCCTGTATATATTTGTATAGTGCTATCGTATCTGATCTGTGCCGTGGAGGAGATACGCAGAGAAAAACATAAATGCAGTTTTTAAAACCTTTCATTTAAGAAACACTATAGTGTTAGGAATACAAACATGTATGGAAGTTGAGGAATGAACACCCACATGTGGTGGAGCTGTCTCCAGGTGGCGCATCCCAGATGTTTCATAAGTGTATCCCAGATGTTCCATATTTCTAATGAGGAATACAAACATGTATTTCTAACATTATAGTGCTGTAATGGCTGTTAAGGCTCCTGGACATCATCAGATTGCAGGGAATCTCCACTGATGTAATGGTCTCTCCTCAACTGGCCCTACCTCCATGGCTGAGATCATCATTCTTGATAATACCTGCCAATCCAATACTTTCCCACAGCAAAGGGAGTCTATTTTGTATGTGCCGCTAAATGCCGTGTTGCACCAATCAGCATCTCCTCATAGAGACGCTTTGAATCAATGCTTTTCAATTGGGAGTATTCAGTGCCTGGAGGTTAAAGACTGTCTGAGTGACTGAACTAGAGGCATTACTAGGCAGGAAAGTAAACACTGCCTTTTTTGTGATATATAAAGAGGCAGCAATGCTAACACTGCCTTTTTTATTGATTTATAAAGAGGCAAAATTATATTTTGATCAAATAAATCAATACCCTTTTTTATATATGACAGCACCTTACAGTGCAGACCTGCATTGCACACCGTTGCCTAGTTTGTTGTCTATAACTGTGCCAAAGTCCTTTTCATTTAACGTTATCCCTAATTCATCCTCATGTATGTGGCTTGTGGGTTCTTTATTTCAAAATGTATGACTTTTTATTTATCGGTATTGAATCTCATCTGTCACTTGCCTGCCCAGTCTCTCAGTTTGTCCAAATGCCTCTGCAGAGAACTTATATCATGTTTGGACTGTGTTACCTTGCCTAGTTTTGTGTCACCTGCAAACTTTGACACATGCCCATTTCAAGATAAGTTATAAACAGATTAAAGAAGAGTAGACCCAGGACAAAACCCTGAGGCACACCAGTTACCACTTGTGTCTAATATGAACATTCTCCATTTACAACTACTCTCTGCACTTTGTCTTCAAGTCAACATTCTATCAAAGTAGAGTGGAGTTTTTCACGCTATCAGCTTTAAAAGAACACTACTACTTGAATCCATCCCTCATAACATCTTCATCTTAATTAAGTTGTTATGGGTGCTACAGTGACTTTGCATGAACTTACCCTTCAGGATTAAACTATTTTCAAATTGTTTAACCTCAAAGTTGATCCAGGGAAGCCTATCCTCTCTGCCTCTTCCTTCAGTCTGCATACACTGCACTAAGGTTTGCGTTGGCAGCCAGTGACAGGCTGAGGGCATCTACTGTGACAAGCCTTCCTGAGGTGTACATCAGCCAGAGCAAAGACAGAGGAGGAAAAGTTATGGCGATCTGAGGAAGCAAATTAAAAGGTAAACCATTCAAAACTTACCCAACAATATTAAATCAAGACCTATGTAGGAAAACTCAGTAAACATGTTCTCCTACCTTCAACTAAAAATTAGCACTCAAGTCTATCCTTTTCTCATTTTTGATACCACAATAGGAAAATAAACCTATTTATTAGGTTTTTTCTCTTTATCTCCCCTTGTGACTACTGCAACCTTTTGCGTAATTCATGTACCTTACTATTTTCTGTTTTATACTGATTCACTTCAAAGATCTTCCACTGGCTTCCAATTATTAATAAAAAACTAAGAAGCCATATGCTTACTTGCAGAACACTCAACAACAATGTGTCATGTATCCTTCGTATCCATGTGGCAAAAACAGAGATAATTACCTTCTGAAGATTAAGGGGAGTGCCGCTCAGCGTTTTTCTGCCATGATGCCTGGCTTGTGCGGCATGTCGGTGCACGCCAGCCGCTGCGGACCCACGCAATTATATAGCCCATGTCTGTCCCCAGTAAAGACGACTTCGACGTGCGGGTGACATCACGCAAAAGATGCACACGCACGGTTTGGGGTCAAGGGCTAGGTACAGCCTATCGGATCTGCAAGAGGGTTATTTAAACTCACTTATTCCTTAGCACATTGCTACCTTTAACTTTTGGCTTTTCCTTATCACTGTGTCTCGTCCTGTGTCCCTGACCTCGGCTAGTTTTCGGACTATTCTCGGGTACGTTAAGTCCGGCCATTTTAAGGCCCGGTAAGACGTTACCCTTAGTTCTAGGGTTTGATACTATTCTGCGTGCTGGATCAATATAATCCTGACACAATGCTCTCTATGGCATCTTTGCAACTATTGGTAATAATGTTTGAGCTCTACCATTTCATGCTTCTTTTGAGCCTAGGTTCTTCAACTCTCTCATAAAATATTTTTCCTCCTGTGTACAAGACTTTTATCAAGATTTTTAGTTTAGACTCCAATTGTTTCCCTGAATTGCTGCATCCATATCTCATAATATCCTCGAAACGTCTGACAATACATGCCTTGCTACTACATCTGTAGTAGATTCTTTTATGCAAACCAATAAGTTTGAATGACTATCTGTTCCTGTCCAAATTAGAAATAATAAAGTTGCATGCACGCAGAAGTAAATTCACACTGACACGAGGTTCAGGTTAAATGAAAGAACTTCAGGAAATGTAATGGCAAGAGCACAGAAAATGGGTGCGCAGACCCTTATAAAGGCATTATTACGTCACTGGAGAATTCAAGATAACATAGAATTATAAATCAGTAATTGGTTAAGTGTTAAGTGGTTCATTAAATGCCCTCCCTACTGGGTGTACCATCTTAGGTCACTACTGTCGTCATGAACTTCTCCTCCAGATTTCAGCGCCATCTTGCTAGCACGAGGAGTTCACTCGATGGGAGGGGGGCTTTGGCAGCCATTTTGAGTAGTTGGCACGTTAGTCTCTCAAGGTTAGTTCTCAAGGCTTTTAGTAACTTCACATTTTATTAAGACTGGCTGCTACAATGTTTCATTCAGCAGGAACCTAACATTTCCTGCTGACACACAATTTATATGAACAAAGCATTCTTATAAGACTATGAGAGCATGAGAAAGAAATATAAGAGTATAGATTTAAAGGGGCCTAATAATTCTACAACACATCCATCCTGCACTGTTTAAATTGTCAGAACTATAGCGTTAATTACATTTTAGAAAATTAATAACTAGAAATAAGTAAGTAAAGGGTTAATTACCCCCCTGGTCTATATACAATGTGTCATCATGGAAAATTCTGAGATACTCCTGTTTTTAGTCCTACCAACTTGTTAACTCCTAAACGTTAAAGGAGACACAATCAATCTTTAATTCTTTGCATGACCTTCGCATTGTAAAGCCCTGTAGATTCATTTAAATTGCATCTCTCCACATTAATCACCAGCCATGGATAGATAAAGGCATTACAAAACTCCATTATTTATTCAAACAAAATAAATTGATACCAGATATACAATATGAATACAACTTGTCTCCAAGTAGACCTTCCTATACCTATAACCGCAAGGGGTGATTGGTATTTATGTTAAACCCCATTCTCAATTTTTAGAAAGAGAAAGGGAAATACTTCAAATGTTTAAAGTAACCTCACAAAACCCAGATTATTTATGTTTATGTTATAGGGCTCTTATATACTTTCAGTCACACTCCAAAGTCACATACAAAATTGTACATACAAAAGTATAAATGCACTTAACAAAATAACCTCCTGTTATAATCTCATTAAAACCTTCAGAATTTATTGTATAGGTGGTATCTTACATAGATAATATTAAATTGATAGATAATATCATCTGAGGGTATGAGTGAATGTTAGTCAAAAGCAGTCTACAACTAGTTGAATGTCATAAAGTATGTGATGCCTGGGATGTGTATAATGAGGGACATCTTTATGTTGCTGGGTGTAACATTCTATACAAAGGTATTCTTTTTTTGCATAGTATTTATTACATGTGACGTGATGTCTTATGTTATAAGCATGGGCAGCATGCTGCTGCCCAAATACAATAAATATTACTGTTTTTTTTAGGTATATGTACAAAAAGATTTCAAAAGCTGAAGATTTCTTGGATGCACTCTTTGCAGGCCCTCCCCTTCTAGCCCCGTCCAGGCTTTCTGACAGTTCAGACTGCCCAATCACAGACTTCCCAATACAGCTCAATGAGAAGTCTTTGCAAAGCAAGCGCTTTGGGCAGTTGCCTACCTCTTGAGTTTAGCTTCACTGATCAAAACAACCAGGAAGTATCTGGACTGGCTGTCTGGTTGACAGCCAAAGGGATGTAACAAGGTTAATTTATAAAACTACCAATTTCTACTGAAATCAGCACTTTTTGTAAAAGGAAAAAATGAAACAGACTCTTCACACATGAAGCACTTTAGCCAGATAAAGTGCTTTAGGGATCTGAAGAGTCCCATTAATTTAACTTTAGCTAATTTTCCTTGCCGAGGATCACTTTTCAACTATTTTTCTCAATGCAGCCAGTAAGTAAATAATCTGAATTTTAAAAATTAAGTTCTGAATTTTAACAATCCAACATTGGAGTTTTATCATTTGTATTTATATTTCAGCTGTTCTTTTGTGTGTTTGAATGGGTGAAATCTGGTCGATATTCAAAATAATTTGGGGACTGCTTGTACAATTGAGAAATCTCAATGTTGATAAATAACATGAAAACACATTACATGGTTACATAGGCTGAAAAGTGTGTTCATCAAGTTCAGCCTTTCTCACATGTTTTTGATGTTGGTCCAAAATAAGGCATAAAACCTAGTTCAAAGCACTTCCAAATTTGCAACAAACTAGGAAAACAATGCTTCTTGATCCCCGAATGACAGTCAGATTCATCCTTGGATGAAGAAGCTATTACCCCATAAATTAAAAATTATATCCCTGAATATTATGTTTTTGCAAGTATGCATCTAGTTGCTGTTTAAACATATGTACATACTTTGATAAAATACCTTTTCAGTCAGGTCCCCTGCCCCAGCGCCGCTCGCAGCGACCATGCTTACCTCATCACAGCGAGCAGGCATTATCTGGTCCCTGTCTCCAAACTGGCAGTGTGTCTGACGCTGCACGCTCCAGAGCAGCTTCCTTATATGTGTGCTGCACCCGGTCATGTGACCCGGCACACAGTGATGACCTCAGAGACCACAAGGGAGGGAAGAAACTCCTTCCACGTGTTGTGATTAAGACTAATTGGAGATTAGCCAATCAGACACAACCTGTGAGTATATAAACTAACCTCTCCCTTTTTAGATTTCCAGACAATGGTTTGTATTGGTCCCAAATATATTTGTATAATGCTAGCATATCCCCTCTGAGGCACCATTTTTCTAAACTAAAAAGGTTTACATTTGTTAACCTTTTTTAATAACAAAAATGTTTCATTCTTTTTATTAATTTCTTAGCCCGCTTCTGCACTTTTTCTAGTGCCATAATAGCCTTCTTTAGGAGAGTTGCTCAAAATTGCACAGCATATTCAAGGTGTGGTCTTACCAGTGATTTATAAAGAGGCAAAATTATATTCTCATACAGAGAATGAATGGTTCTTTTTATACATGACAATACCTTGCTGGCCTTAGCCACTGCTAATTGACATTGCACATTGTTGTCTATAATAATTCCCAAATCTTTCTCATGTGTTATTATATCTAATTCACTACCATTTATTCAACCATTCATTCAACCTCCCCCACTAAGTCGAAGGGTACCTCCATACTTATCAGCAAGAACATATAATTTCAGGCACACTCCGAAGATATTGACACAAATGGACGGTTCCTTATTGTAGTGGGCTCTATCAAGACATGATGTACACAATAGTATCAATCAATGCACCAAATACAAACTAAATAAATTTCCTCCATATGGTAATGAAGCAGGTGACAGCCACACGTCAAGGGATCACAATCTTATGTGGGGACTTTAATCATAGCTTTGACTCGGCATTAGACACCACCCTTTCCCCACGAAAAGCTAGATTTGGACCTCTCAAAAAACAGTGCAGGTCACTACAAAAACTCCCTTTCTTGCATCATTACTATGACGCATGAAGAGCCTGACACGGAATGGAAAAATCTTACACCTACTTCTCCCATATACACAATCATATTCCCGTCTAGATACATTTTTACCTCAACCAAATAGAGTGCTGTGATATTACCCAACTTACGTGGTCAGACTATGCTTCACTCACATTACAAGTCAAGGACTCATATGATTTTAAACATAGGTGTCCGTGGAGATTGAACGACTCTCTGTTACAAAACAAGGAGTTTACAAACAAAATAGATGAAGCCCTTCGAAACTATTTCAGAGATAATAAGATCCCTGAGGTAACAAAAAAACACGTTATGGCAGGCACACAAACCAGCGGTACGGGGACTTTTCATACAAAGAGCTGCTACACTACGTAAACAGTCTCAGGCACAACTAAAACACTGGCAAAAAGACCTCTACGCGCTAAATGTGCAAAACCAACTAACACCATCCCTATCCCTTAAAAGCCAAATCCAGACCCTGATGAGACATATTCACCAGCATGCCCTTCAGGCTACCAGACATCAGCTTAAACGCCTCAAAGCCAACTCCTATGTTCAAGGGAACAAAGCGGGTAGGCTCTTAGCTGCTAGGTTGAAAGCGAGACAAGCCTCTCAAAAGATAAGGGGCTGCCAAGGGTCCGAGAACACCTGTAAAGTGCTGAGTGTGATGCATAGCCTTAGACAGCCTAGTTCAAGGGGCTTGTTGGTGTCCCTCGATGCAGAAAAGGCCTTTGACCATCTTCACTGGGGGTTCCTAGAAGCGGTGCTGCTGAAGTTTGGCATTCCTGGGGGATTCCTGTCAGTGGTAAGGGCCTTATATAGCACACCGGCGCATGTGCTGTCTAACCCCTTCAAAATAACCAATGGGATAAGACAGGGCTGTCCGCTGTCCCCCCAGTGGTATGTTCTAGCCTTAGAACCTCTAGCACTGAAGATTAGAAGTCACTCTTTCATCCACAGCATTCAGATAGGGGGATTGGAATACAAGACAAATTTATTTGCAGACGATGTGCTACTGAATCTGACACAGCCCAGGGTTTCCCTTCCAAATCTATTACAGATAATAACGGAGTACAGCAAGCTATCTTACTATAGATTAAATGTAGCCAAGTCGCAAGTGCTAGGGTTGGGCATGCCAGAAGCGAAGGTACAAGCGCTCTGCGCTTCCTTCTCCTTGAATTGGAGATCAGACTCCATCACATTTCTGGGGCAAAGGCTCACAAAGAACCGGGGGGGGACCTCCTTAAACTAAACTATGAATCGCTATTTAGAGAGATAACAAATAGACTAAAAGCATGGGAGGCAAAATACTTGACATGGCTGAGGAGACTGGTGGCAGTGAAAATGTCCATACTTCCAACATTCCAGTACTTACTCAGAACACTACAAATTTACATACCTAAGACTTATCTAGCTAAGTTACAATCCCTTTTGACACATTTTATATGTGGCAACCATAAAATCCAGGTTGCCACTAGGATACTGCAAAAATCCATCACACAAGGTGGCTTAGGCTTGCCTGACATTAAAAGATACTACAAAGCAGCACTGCTCTCCTCGGTAATTATCTCCCATACACAGGTTAACCCCCCCCCCCCAGTGGATCGAGATCGAGTCCTTCTATACTTGCACCAAGGGCTTGAAGTATCTGTTTTGGATACCACGTTCCAAAAGACCCCAGATGCCAAATATACCCAGCAACTTGGCACTACTTCTACTCACGTGGGATAATTTAACAAAACAATTAGGGTCGGAATACTCATGGACTCATGCCACCCCCATAAAATGCTTACTCATAATTAACCCATACTTTGACTTTAAACCTTGGGTGTCCGGAGGCTGCCACACCATAAGACAACTATTTGATGACACAGGTCTAATCCAGTTTCCGTATCTCCAGGGGAAGGTTAATCTACCATACAGGGTGCTGTTTTCTTATCTACAAATCAAAGCAGAACTCACACAACATCCAACACAACCACCTACACCTAACATGTCTTATTTTGAGAAACCTTTTCAACTCCCACCACCCCAAAAAAAGTGCTCTCCTCCACATACTGAGTGCTAACTGACCCTCAGAAAGTGCCACCGGACAAATTTAGACTAGATTGGCAGCGAGACCTCAACCAGATACTAGACACACAAATTTGGAACAAAGCATTTAAGGCACACGGGGTAGATTGAGTTGTGCCTCCCACCTAGAACTTATGAGGAAGATACAATATAGATGGTACATGGTGCCAGATAGACTGGCAAACATGTACCCAAACACTTCCAACGTGTGTTGGAGATGTACACAAGAGGTGGGTACGATGTACCACATATGGCGGACGTGTGCAGAAATAAAATAATTCTGGCAAACAGTGGTGAAACTTGCGACCGATGCAATAGGCGCAAATGTTGAACTCACCCCCGAACTCTGTCTCCTATTTGCATCGCTAGATAGCCTCCCCAGTCCAGTATCTTTCTTGCTCTTTCATATACTAATTGCGGCAAGCTTATTAATAGCCAAGGCATGGAAAACCACAGATCCCCCAACAACACCAGCCCTATTGAACCAAATTTAATTAAACCTAGACTATGAAATGATGGGGCATAGAAACATCTGACCCAAGAAGCACTTACAGGAGGCATATTAAAAATGAGTGACCTATTTCACGAATACTGTAGATGAGATGACTAGAGACAACGGACAGGAGCTGTGATGCATGTAGGGGAAAATGAAGGGAGAGTGAAATGGACTAATACAAAAAAAAAGAAGGGAGGTGGAGAGGGACAAGGGTACGGGGACAGGGGGGAAAGAGAGACAAGGGAGAAAGGGAAGTCATAGCTGACAGACGAACTGAGGGGAGATTTCTAGACAGCATGGGTCAACAACCGTATTATATAACCGAGCTTGAAACGGTGCTAACAACCACAAGGTGCACCAAATATTTCGAAAAAACCTCATAGCATGTAGCATATAGCATCTATCACGAATACAGTATGACAAGATTCCCGCATAAGACAACTGCTCAAACTCAAACTCACTCTGTAAATAGTTGAAATCCTTTTTTTCCTGTCTTTTTCCTTTTTTCACCACTTACCTTTTATTTCTTTTATTTCCCACATGGGAAAAGGGAGATTTTATTCCAGTTTTTAGTGACATGATTTTAACAGAATTTGATACATTCTCTAAAAAGACAAGTCTATAAGGGAGGAAGGACAGTCATTTTAAATCGGGAAGATTATATGACCGAAGCGTCTAGAATCTTTGGACATACATCAACTTATAAAGTACTAAAAGGGAGCCCAATGGAAAAATTTTAAAAGCAACTATTTACTCTTTTAAATGCAGGTTCACAAGATCAGATTATTAATAAAGATGAGTTTGATTTCCTTTTCATACATTTTCAAAGATGGCTGTTTTGTATTACTTGCCTAAAATTCACAAAAGACTTGATAATCCTCCTGGTAGTCCAATCATCAGTGGTATTGGATCTCTAACAAGCAACGTCTCTGAGTATATTGATTTTTATTTACAACAATATGAAACAAAAGCCCCATCATACCTTAAAGATTCTTACCAGATTACAGAAATAGAAGGTATAATGTGGAAAAAAATATATATATATGGGCCACTGTTGATGTTGCTTTTTAATATATAGTAATTAACCATGAGTAAGGCATACAGGCTGCTAAGGAAATTCTAGAAAATTACCAAAATATGCATGATTCTCAGGCCATTTTCAATTTGGATATCATCAGGTTTATATTGTTTCACAATTTCTTTTGGTTTAAGGGAGTATATTATCCTTAAACTTGTGGGATTGCAATAGGCACCAGGTTCATGCCTAGCTACGCAAATTACTTTGTGGCTAACTGGGAATCCAAGGACATCTGTCAGAATAACCCATTTGGTAAAGATACACTTTGACGATGTTCTAACTATTTGGGAAGGTGAAAAAACACTTTTACTTTCATTTTTTAGATTTTACCTTTTTGTATTAACCCCTTAAGGACACAACTTCTG
Source organism: Pelobates fuscus (assembly GCF_036172605.1). Taxonomy (NCBI): domain Eukaryota; kingdom Metazoa; phylum Chordata; class Amphibia; order Anura; family Pelobatidae; genus Pelobates; species Pelobates fuscus. Next base: position 291,723,433 of record NC_086317.1, on the reverse strand, counting down.
GAATAAAAGGGAATCATGACGAAATATTTCCGTCATGTGTCATTAAGGGGTTAAGGATGGTACGAATTATAACTTTTTTTTAAACTCAATGACGGAAACAGTTTTATTGAATATTCTAGCTGCCATTATTCTAATTGACTTAATAATAGTCCAAAAGGCCAACAAATGAGAATGCTAAGAAACTGTACAGATCATTTTAAAGAACAAGCGCAAGTTTTACTTTTAAATAGGCATTATCCTAGTGATCTTGTCTATGATTCTAAGAAACAGGTAGAGAAATTCGATAGGAAAAATCTTGTAAAGAATAAAAGGAATCCAAAAAAACAAAAAAGATTTTAATGTGGACTTTTTAACAAAATTTAACAGCAAGGTATATTTAGTATAAAAAGCTATGAAAACTCACTGGCCAATTCTAATGCAAGATCCATTTAAAAAAAATGTTTTACCTAAAAGACTGAAATCATATATAAAAAAACTGAAAACATGAAATGCATCCTGACCCCGAGTGCTTTACCTGAGATTAAATCTAAAAATAATAGTTGATTTTTAAATTCACCCAAAGGTTTTTTTTAAATGTAATAGATGCAGTACATGCACATACCGGGCATATAGTTACATAGTTACATAGCTGAAAAGAGACTTACGTCCATCAAGTTCAGCCTTCCTCACATTTGTTTTTGCTATTGATCCAAAAAAGGCAAAAAAAAAAATTGCACAGCATATTCAGTATGTGGTCTTACTAGTGATTTATAAAGAGGCAAAATGATAATGAATGAATGCCCTTTTTCAAGCATGACAATACCTTACTGGTCTTAGCCACTGCTGATTGACATTGCACATTGTTGCATAGTTTGTTGTCTACAACAATTCCCAAGTCCTTTTCGTATGTTGTTATCCCTAAAGAAAAGAATCTTGAAAGATTAAAAACAGAGGTTCACTTATTTCTACACTTAGTTCCTTAAGTACTCATGGATGAATACTGTCAGGCCCTGGAACTTTGTTTATATTAACTTTCTTTAGTTGCTGCAGCACCATGTCTTGAGTTAACCAATTACAATTATTCTGCAAGTTTGTAGCAGCAATCATTTGCACATCTATTGCCATGGGTTCTTCCTTAATATATACGGAGGAGAAATAGTTATTTCAAATTCCTGCCTTTTCCTGGTCTTTATTAACTAACACCCCATTCCAGTTTCTAGTGTACCTACACTTTCATTATTTTAAAATGTATGTGCTTAAAGAATGCTCCAATAATTAAAGTGTTACCCAGATTTGCAGCTTTCTCAATTTGCTCAAACAGCTGTTGATCCTCGTCAATATTAACATCATGTGGTTTATAACATATCCCAACCAATAGTTGGTTTCCCTTCTTTTGCCCCAAGCAGATATTTACCCATAAAGGTTCCACATTTTTCTCATCACATTCCACTTGCTTACGATTTGGCTTTAACTCATGGTTGACATACATACCCCACCACCCTTTTTGTTTTTCCTATCCTTCCTAAATAACATGTACCCATTTAAGTTAACTGCCCAGTCATGTGTCTCATCCCACCATGTTTTAGTTACCGTATATACTCGAGTATAAGATGAGTTTTTCAGCACATTTTTTGTGCTGAAAACCCCCGACTCGTCTTATACTTACATTGCCATAATACAGACAAGGGGCTGTTGGGGGCTCCGGCTCTCTCACCTCCGGTCCGGTCAGCTCCCACTGCAAATCTTGCGAGAGCCGCGGGGTCAGAGCTCCGCGCGGCACTCACACCGCGGAGCTTGCAGAGGGAGCTGAGCGGACCGGAGGTGACAGAAGGGAGCTGACAGGAGCTGCAGGAAAGGTAAGTATACGCTCTCTGCCAGCCTCCCTCCACTGAACAGCCAATGCCACTGGACCACCAGGGAGTGAGAGCCCCCCTCAACAACAAGCAGGGAGGGGGGACAAAAAATATAAATAATTTAAATTATATTAAAAAATATATATATTAAAATAATAATAATATAAAAAAATAATAAAATAATATTAAAAAATATTAAAATAATAATAATAATATGGACAAAAAAATTATAAAAATGCCCACCCCCCACCAAGGCTCTGCATCACATACACAAACACACTCTGCATCACACACACACACACAAACACACACACTCTGCATCACACACACACACACACACACACACACACACACTGCACTCATACACACACACTGCATTCATACACACACTGCACTCATACACACACACTGCATTCATTATATACACACACTGTAAATAAATATTCAATTAATATGATTTTTGGGGTATCTAATTTTATTTAGAAATTTACCAGTAGCTGCTGCATTTCCCACCCTAGTCTTATACTCGAGCCAATAAGTTTTCCCATTTTTGGGGGGTAAAATTAGGGGTCTCGACTTATATTCGGGTCGACTTATACTCGAGTATATACGGTATGTCTATTGTGTCATATTGTTTAGTGTATGCTATTGCCTTTAGTTCGCCCATTTTGTTATTTAGGCTCCTTGCATTAGTAAGCATACATTTAATATCACGAGTCACTTGTACTTTTTGTGAATTATCAACATTACATTACCTTCTCTGTTCTGAGCTTTCCCCTCCCCCGTCTCCACCCCGTTATACTGAGCTAAAGCTTGTTATGACCCTTCCCTCCTACTACTAGTTTAACTAGTTTAACTACTGGTGGATTGTGGAGTGGGGGCAACGGGGCGATTGTGCCCTCGAGGCTCTTCCCTGTTAGCTAATGCAGGGCTGGCAGTCTACAAGTTCCAGCCCTGCAATGTGCCTTCACAGATCGGAGGAGAGATCAGTGATCTCCCTCCCCAGTCCACCATGCGTGCAGCCGGCAGGGGAGGGAGGGAGGACCCAGGAACTCAGCCTGCAGCTCCTCCGGGTCCTTCTCCCTCGATCATGGAGTGTTGCCGATCTCACAAGAGTGAACTCTAGCCCTGGAGCTATGGGCTAGAGTTCACTCTCACCACTGCGACCACCAGGGATTCCCCACGGACCACAAGGGATCTAGAAATGTCATGGACACACAATCACACACTGCCCCCCTACAGGCATTGCCCCCATACACACACTGCCCCACACACACACATGCACTGCCCCCCCACACACATTGCCACCCATACACACACTGCTCACACACACACATACACTGCCCCATACACCCACTACCCCCAAACACACATACACTGCCCCATACACACACTGCCCCCAGACACACGTACACTGCCCCCCATACACACTCTGCCCCCACACACACATACACTCCCCCATACACACACTGCCCCCACACACAATGCCCCCACACACACATACACTGCCCCCATGCACACACTGCCCCCACACACACATAAACTGCCCCCCCTTACACACACTGCTCCCACATACACCATACACATTCACACACTGCCCCCATACACACATTGCCACACACACACACTGCCCCCACACACACCATACACATTTTCCCACTGCCCCCATACACACATTGCCCACCACACACATACACTGCCCCCATACACACACTGCCCCTACACACACCATACACATTCACACACTGTTCCCCCATACACACATTGCCCCACACACACATACACTGCCCACCCATACACACACTGCCCCCCCCACACAGCCCTGCACACATACACAGCCCCCATATACACATTGCCCCCCACACACACACACTGTCCCCCCATACACTCATTGCCTCACACACCTTACACATTTGCACACTACACCCCCCCACACACTGAACCTTTCACACACATTGCACCACTCACACACACCACTGCTTCCATGCCCTACTACAGCCCCATATCCCAGCAGACCCATGGTAAGTTGTCAAACTGTTCTTAAATGGTTTGACTATTTACTCTGGGAGGGGGTCCTGGCAAGGATGTATTTACCACAAGGCAAACAAGGCATTTGCCTAGGGCGGCACTTTCAGGAGGGGGGGGGGGGGCGCCAAAAAACACCACCCCAAACTCCCAAACAAATGCCTTGTTTGCCTTCTATTCTGGGGCTGTCCACCTTACTGTGAGTGAGTGAGTGAGTGTAGCTGTCAGTGTGTGTCTGTGAGTGAGTGAAAGTGTGTGTGTCTTTCAGTGAGAATAGGTGTGCCTGTGAATGTGTGTCAGTGTGTGTATGTCATTTTATGTGTATCTGAGAGTGTGTGCCTGTCGGTGAGTGGGTGTGTCAGTGTGTGTCTGTCAGTAAAAGTGTGTGTTGGTTAAACAGTGTGTGCCAATGACTGTGTATCTGTCAGTGAGTGTATATCAGTGCACATATCAATGAGGGCATGTGTCTGTTAGTCAAAAAAGTGGCCTTGACATGAATTGGGGGGGCAAATTTAGGTTTTGGGGTGCCTAAATTTAGTCGTGCCTAGGGCAGCACAAATCCAAAATACACCACTGGGTCCCGGCACTCCTTGCATCATAACCACTGCAGAGAGCTGTAGTGGTTATTGTGCATAGATAATTTCTTTAAATAATCTACAAGTGCCCCTCCCGAGATCAGGCTCTGGATCCGCCACTGCAGAGAATACCACCTTGGAAGTCCTTTTCTTAAGTTTGCTACCTAATTCCCTGAAATCATTATTTAGGACCTTCCATCTTCCTGTTACTTTCTCATTGGTACCAACATGGACCATGACTGCTGGGTCATCCCCAGCCCCTCCCAATAATCCATCCACTCTGTCAGCAACATGCCAGACCCGAGCACCCGGGAGACAGCAAATTGTCCGGTTAAGCCAATCAGAGCGGCATATTGCCCTATCTACTCTCCTAATGATAAAGTACCCTACCACCACAACCTGTCTGGCCTTCCTTACATTTTCATCCCCACCATACTAGAGGGTCTGTTCCCTCTGCTTTTAGAAGTAACAGCTTCCTCTAATACAGCTACTCCTGAGCTAATGCTCCCAACATCTTTACTGAAATGGTCAAATCTGATAGGTTGCCCTAAATCAGGACAAAATCTTCCCTCCGCCCTGCTTCCTCGTCCCACTGTCACCCAGCTACGTGCCTGTTCTTACCTCCTCCCTCTCTGCCTCCTCCCTCTCTGCTACCTCTCCTCACTAAACTCTGCTCAGTGAGCAGTAGACTCCTCTCATGATTGTTGATCTCCGACAATGTTGCAATTTGCTTCTCGAGATCTCCAATCTGAGCTTCAAGAAAAGCCACTCTCACACACCTGTCACAGATGTATGGACCCTGGACGGGTACATCCAGGCATGCATACATGCAACAAGATGTGTATTGAGTCAAACCACCAATCTTAACACTCAACACTCCAATGAGTTAACACTCATTTCCCCAGATACAGAACAATAAAACAATTACCTTATTAGTTTAAACCCCTTGTATAAAACAATTGATTTTAAAAGGACTGCACTAATGAGATTTTTAAAATTAAACATTTTATTAATTGCCAAAGCAAGAATGTTATATAGCTACTACAATGCAAGTGCAGTATATAGTACGTAGGTCGCACCATTAGGTAACTGCATATTAGACTTCAAGAGCACTTTAGTGGTATTAATCGAAATAGTCAAAAACACAGTGTTCCAAGGCACTGTGGAAACTGTAAATATTTTAATTTCCAGAATTTTCTATGTATTGGCATAAATAAAGTCACTCCTCACTGGAGAGGAGGTAACATTGAAAAGATGTCAGGCATGAAAGAAACTGAATGGATTCATACATTTAAAACCATAGTACCTAAAGGTCTTAATGTAGATTTCGATATATTGGTCTTTGTGGATTAATACATTTTGTTTTTGTTTTAGTTGATTTTAGTATTTACTGTGCTGGATTTGTAATTTTTTTTTTTTTTTTGATCATGGATAATATAATACCGGTAATCTTACTGTCATATCCATATATGATATTAATATTGTTCCTTTTCCATCTAATATAGGAATCTTCACATCTTTTTTTAAAATTTACTTTTTATGATTTTTGAATATATTCTTATTATAATTTTTTAATAATTGTAGGTCCTTTAAAATAATTTGATTGTGGTTTATCTTGTTCTTGTGAATTATTAGATTTATTTGGTAAAATATCTTAAATATTGTATATTTAATTATTATATGGGTCATGTATGTTTTCTGTAACCCATGAATATCTCCATACATACAAGTTTAATACACATTCTCCTATTGATTAATGATTATTTACTTCTTTTTAAATCAATGATTATTTACTTTTTTTACTTTAACGAGTTAATTTATCCATATTTGTGCGTTCCTCTTATATATATATATATATATATATATATATATATATATATGTTGCAAAAAAATTAATAAGGACCAGCGTGATGACCGCATGCATTTAAAGAGGTATTCCCAACCTGTACTAATGTAGAAGCATTGGTGTAATACGTAATCTCCTTTGAAAAAACATATTATGGGGACTTAGGAATTAAGATGATATTGCGCTTCAAACATAGTTCCAGTGGCTGCTGAATGGCTATAGTATAATATGACCGCTTATTCAGTAGTTCATGAAAGTGACATATTAACATTATATATACACCCTGTCCCCAAATGGCCTTAATGAAGGCTTCACTTTCACCCCTTTTATTGCTTAATTACAACCCTTCTTATGGATATATACTAGTTGTTTGTTACTATATATATTCATTGTATATATCATAATGTTAATATGTCACTTTCATGAACTTTCATGAAAATAAAAACTTTCATGAAAATAAAAACTGAATTTATTACAATAATATATAACCGGATGTACATTTATCCGGTTGAGGAAGCCACAGTGGAAGTGGTGAAACGCGTTCCGGTGATTAAGGACATTGCTACCTTTTTTAATTTGTTATATATTATTGTAATAAATTCAGTTTTTATTTTCTCATCTTATCCTGGTTCCCGGATTCATCTTTTACAAGGAGGGAGTGCAGTCCTAAAATCTGCACAATACTTTGGAATTGAGTCATTTATATTGACTCCAGTTTTGTAACTACCCATTTGGGAATTTGTTTTATACACCAAGAATTATACAAACAATACTGCGCAATCGTTTGTGCTTCTATTCTCCCCTGTAGGATAAAAGAAAATCTTTTTTCCGGGAATAGGGGTGGGTCGCCTAAACGGACCCAGAAGTGATTCATACCAGAGCTGGGTCCACAGCTCTCTGTTTGTGAGTCCATAATACATATTACAATTTTCGTTTTTATTTAACCATATATGGTCTATACTATGTGAGATTGTCTCTTTGTAGATATCAGCATAATTTGACATCCAAAAGATACACTCCATATATATATATATGTGTCATCGCTATAGCACACAATCCCGTGCAATCTACAGACATTAGTTTGAGTCTGTTGTGACAGCTTATATTATCAATAAAGCGTATCAATAAAGTTATTGTGCGTTCCATGCTGGTTGCACACGCGTGCGCAGAGGGACACTTGAACGTGACAACTTCAAACGTTGCGCTTGATTATGTTCTGCGCATTTGACAGATTCAAACGCCGAACACTAAGAGGAAACACGGCTCTTGAAAAAGTCCAAGGGGACGAAACGCGTTGAGCTCTATATTCCCAGATAGGACTTCGACACAAGTCTTACACACATGACTTATACCAGCTGCCTTAACTTTCTTCCATCTGAGGGACTGATATTCCTGGTGTCCAGAGGTACCACTGACTGATGTCCATCACATTGGGGACTGAAGCCTATATAAGGCTATCATGCTAGTTTGCACAAATTAGATATAAGTCTGATTGTGCTATTATTTTTGTGAGTGTTTTTATTTCCATTTCTGGACAGTTTTTTCTGTTAAATTGTATTATTATTTTTTTATTTTTATTTTTAAATGTATTATACTTTCAACTGAGCGGTAAATATATCACCACACTAGTGATTGTGGCATCCTAAGTTGTATATCTCTTGTTGCTATACATATTTGGTTTTATGTTTTTTTTTAATGGGATTTGGAGAGTGATCCATTTTAGTGGCTTGCCTGCACTTGTACTTTTGCACTTGTATTCATCTTACCTTGTTTTAATTTGTAAAGTAATATCTTGCTTACATTGTATTACTTTAAATAGTTCTGTGTCATCTGCCAACATAGACACATGACATTCGTTTTTTATTTCAAGATCAATTATAAATATGTTAAATAGAAGCGGTACCAGAACAGAACTCTGAGGGACAACACTTACCACTTTTTTTCTAGCTTGAAAATGTACCACTAATACAAACTTTCTATACTCTATTGTTAAGCTAATGTTCTACCCAAGAACAAGAATTCTCATCTAGACCAATTTCTTTTCGTTTGAACACTAACCTATTGTGAGGAACCATATCAAGCACCTCGGCAAAATCCAAGTAGATCACATCCACCGAAACATCTTGATCCATACTTCTACTTCCTTCTTTGTAGAAAGCAATTAAGCTACTTTGACATGACTTGTGCTTCATAAAACCATGGTGATTTTTGCTAATAACAATGTTCTTCTCAAGGAATTTCTGAATATTATCTCTTAATAACCTTTCAAAGTCGTAGAAGTGAAGCCCACATGTCTATAATTTCCTGGCAATGATTTTGAGCCCTTTTTGAATATTGGAACCACGTCTATCTTCCTCCAATGCTCTAGTACAATTCTTGAAAGAAAAGAATCTTGAAAGATTAAAAACAGAACTTCATTTATTTCCACACTTAGCTTTTTAAGTACTAAGGGGTAAGTACCATCAGGCCCCAGAGCTTTGTTTATATTAACTTTCTTTAGTTGCTGCAAGTTTTTTTCAGCAATAATTTGCATACCTCTAACCATAGGTTCTTACTTAATAGATACTGAGAAGAAATAGTTCTTTAAAAATTCTGCCTTTTCCTGGTTTTCATTAACTAACACCCCATCCTGGTTTTCAGTGTACCTACGCTGTCATTTTTTAAAACATTTTTTTTTATAATTTATGCACTTAAAAATACTTTTGGGTTGATTTTGCTCTCATTGACAAGTCTCATGAATGTTGTCTGGATTTTGAAGTCTAGAAAAGCTTCCATCCCTGGCTCTTTGATTCCATCCCTGGGTCTTCGATCCCTGGGTCTTTAGTGAATAACCCTGCAATTCAGTAAGTTTTTGCCTAAACTTTGGAATTCATTATATATTTCACTACTATAAAGTGTTTAGTGAATAAGTTCTGATATTTTTAAAAATATGAAGAAAGTTTAGTTTGTAAAAGTCATATTATTTTAGATATGCGTGATACATATTAACACTGATGAATCATAGTAAAAAAAAAATGTATATCTGGTTAACAGAAATATAGAGAACCGAAAATAAGATTGGCGTAATGCAATTAGCTACATTAGACATTTCCAGTATTCTCCATTAAACTCCACCTAAAATCACATTACAGTTTGCAACAGAGGAAGTATTTGAATGCGGCTTAATACTAAGGTCTAGACACACAATTATCTTTGCAGAAATTGGTGTTTATTCTGCTTACTGCATAACAATTCCTCTATGGGAAAATTGATATTCAATAAGCAGAAAAAACCCTTACATTATTAGAATAACCAGCTTTAAATCACTATTAACATTCCAGTTTAGCAATAATACTTATATATTTTTTGTCAACAGTCCACCTAGTTCCACAAAATAAAAACACCTTTATCACAGGAACCTCTAAATGAAAAAAACAGCATTACCTCAGGAACTTGGTTACATTCTCCCTTGTTCATGTGTTTGTAAAAATTTTTTTTATCATATATTAAAAGTCAGTATTTTGTATCTACTGAACAACATTGGGTAATTTGGTACTTAAAACAATACAATGTTAGAATGTTGGGAGTGTGGGCATGGAGATTAAAGGTATATTTTAAGTCATGACTTAATGTTGTCCCTGCAGGATGTCTAGATGTTGTCCCTGCAGGATGGCAATTGTAAGCAAGCCTATTTGTGAGGCATGACAATATTTACTTTTGTAAATCTGTGTGCCTCTAGTGGATGATTACGGGTAGCCACTACAGTAACTCTTACTGAAGACTGTAAACAAATCACAGTGTTTACATTCTGTATAGCAATTTGGAAATTCGATCTCCCCATAGAGAAGCATTGTAATGCTTCTCTATGTGGAGGATCCTAATTACGCAGTGCATGCTGTACTTGTACAGTATGACCCTCAATGCTACTCAAAACATTTGATTGGCTGAGATTATCCAAAATGCATGAACTAACATGAAAAAGTAGACCATGATGCTTCTGGACAAAAGGTGAGTATAAAGTTGTTTTTTAAATTTACAGATTTTAATCTAAAATGGGTGAGGAACACTTTAATGTTGCACATACCTATATGTATTCCTAATGCTATAATGTTAATTTAATAGGGAATTTGTAGAGCCCTTCTCCTTATTATGAATAAAACATAACATTTTATTTTACGTGAATGGGTCATGTGTACCTTATGTGCAATGGGAAATAAGAGAGAGTTAATTACGAAAAAGTTAAAATGATCTATTTTATCTATCAACATCATTTTCTCCATTGAATAATTATTAGTCCCCAGCTATCAATAAATGTTTGTGCAAATACAAAAAAGGGAACAATTTGGGAAATGGCATCAGAAAGGAAGTGGTGAAAGATTACAAGAATTGTTAAAGTGCTGCAGCCAATTCCACAGTACTGCTTGACGTGCAAATTCTATTAATGGAATTCTAATTTATATGAATAATTGATGAAGTCTAACACATGTAGACCTAAGACTTCCTCAATTTACTGAAACGACATGGATTTCCCTCTTATGACATATTTAATGTATAACTAGCATTTTGCTTTATTTATCATCAAAGCAAAGTAATGCCCATTACGGTTTTATCTTACTTCCTTATGTGCCATTACCTGAAAGGGTACAATTCCACAATTATTCTATTCATAATATCTGGAAGCACAACAAACAATATTCTTGTAATTCATGAAATTCAGTAATATGTTTTTATGATTTTCTTACTGTTATACCTACCTACAGATCTAGAATCCCTTAAGAGAACACTCAAACTTCTAAAACAATTTTAAATACTTTTTTAAATCCCCTTAGTAACATTTTGTAAAGACCTTAGTAACAAAGGGAGATGCGCAGAGATGCAAAACTGGCAGATTATTGTGCACTCTGTGTCTCAATGTGGATTGGCTAATGCTCTCCTGGGGGGTGTAGCTGAGTTTCTATGAAAAGACAGTCTCACTCTGTAGGTGCCCTAAATCTAAAATTAAATATGAACATTTGAGCATTAAAATAAATATATTTATGACTCTTCTTCTCATATTTTACTCTATGTTTAGAAAATGCTCTTGTGTTCAATTACCGCTTGTTAGCTAACTGACTTGAGACCGGCCCAGAACACCAACACGATTGGCATGATCTCAACCCATGTTTTTGGTTCACTGTTGTTTCATTTAAAATGGTGCTGACTGCATGTCATAATGTTATCTTTGATGCTGTCCTTGTACCTATAAGCTGTTGACAACTTTGTAGACCCTAAGCAGCACCAAAAAAAAATGTAAAAAGAAAAAAATAAATGTATTTATTTCTAACTTGGAGTTTTTATTTAAGACACCATTTCAATAAACATTACTGTTCTCCATTACAGGTATTTTACCCACACAAACTCTGCGAACAGAAGGAATAACTAATAAGGGGAACTGTTGAAATTCATCAGAGTTTATCACCACAGGAGCAGCATGTAGAAGCCAGGACAGGGCACACATAGGAAGATCTTAAAGGCAAAATGGTTGTATAGTAAGAGAGAGAAAGGAAGCGAGGACAAATTAAAGGGTAATTTCTCTCCAACACTATAGCGACTATAGAGGACAGACAAATGCTACCAGTTACAGGAAGTCCAACACATTCATGTTAAACACTAGCGATTTTTATTACCAATACTCTTCGTGATGGTGCCTTATTCAAACCTACTAAATTTGTCTTTAAGCATCGTTTCTCAAGAATGTCTCTTGGTAAAAGTTTACTCAAAATTCTGGGCAGTACTGCATCGCAATAAATCCTTTCTGGTATAGTCCTCTTATTGCATGACTACTAATGCCAATTTTCTTGGTGTGTGCATTTACTTTCTCTGTTTGCACCATCTTTAACAGCTCTGTTTGTCTTCCATTAGTTGGATTGGCTTTGGCTCTGATATTCCCTAGTTATCTAGAAGTTAGTCAAACTGTTGTGCCTCCTTAATGCCTTTTCTGCAGAGATATTCTCTACTTCTGTAACACAATACTTCACTAATACTTGATTATTCCCTTATAGGTCTACACTCTGATTTGGTTTCAGCCCAATCTTCATTGTATATCAGGTTGGGATCTCTGACAGCTGATATGTTTAGTTTAAGAAGAGCAAATCTTTTGAGATATCATACTACTCTTGATTACAATCCAGTCTCTTTCATTAGGAAAGTACACTATTCCCACTGCAGATTTATTTTTTTGTTGCTCTTTCCACTTTATCAATATCAAGATGATGGTTCATATGTTGATGGTAGGACAAGTAAGAGACTGCAGCTCCATTGTTCTTTCTGGAGTTTTCCAGGAGTTGGTTCTATATGTTGATCAACTTGATGAGCAATATTTGGTTCAGCGAAATCATTAATGTCCTTTATTCTCCCATATGCTTTTGTTCTCTTGAGTGAAACATGGTATGGCCTCAGTCTGTAAAACACTGTATGCAGACTGGAACCTTTCTGCCTGTTGGGTAATTGCAGTTTAGGATCATAGCCAATTGGTACTTGTTCATCTTTAAAATAACCACATTTCTCACTTTTACTTTAGCTATCCCTGGATTCAAGATTTTGTAGCCTTTACATCCTTGCTCATATCAAATCATAATGAGTAGCTCAGTTATGTTGTCAAGTTTGGACCTTTTATGAGCTGGAATAAATAACATAGGCTTTGGATCAAATGCTCAGTGTCTAACATTATGAACTCTGCCAAACCAAGGTTACAATCGAGATTTATTTGTAGCTATTTTAAACGGACTGTTTTTTAGATATATAAATGTAATAACTTCATCAGCCCAGTATTTATGTGGCAACTGTGAGTCTGTCAGCCTGCACCTATCTCCATTAAATAGCGATTCTTCCTTTTGGCTATACCATTCTATTCTGGACTATATGGTACTGTATGCAACTGTTCTATTCCTTTCTCTAGTAAATATGGATCAATATGATGTGACGTTTTCACTGCTGCTGTCTGTTAGAAGTGCTTGAGGTTTTCTCCCAAACTGGATCTCAATACTTGCAGTGTAGGCCTTCTTTACAGTTTCTGACAGCTTTCCTGATACAAGCATATACATATGACTTTCTAGAACACTATCTAGAACCAGATCTGTATATACATACGTATTGCTGGTGCTTTTAAAGTCCCAGCTACCTACACAGATTATCATCAGAAAGCTTTGGGCAGACATGGAGCCTATATACACAACCTATACATGTGTATATCACCCGCATTCACTGAAGTTGTTCAAACTTTGCTTCCCATTGACCTCATGCTTCTATGGATTTGTGGTGTCTGTTTAAGCTCAGATAAGCCATCTTTTCATACCTGCCATTTAAAGACAGCTGACATATCACCTTCCTTTGGTGCCAACTGGGATTTCCATCCCCTAGCAATCAGTAGGTTGGCCGCTATTAATACTTGGAATATGAGCATCCTCTGGCCTTTGGGTATTGCCGGAGACATAAACAACAGGAAGAACACGACTTTTGCCTTATCTGATGTGTCCAACACCCAAGAGATTACCTCAGCCACCATGTCCCAATAAGGTTTGATCACCGCAAACATGGTGCCCCTCTCCACCCTGCACCTCCAGCACCTGTCTGTCATTGTGCTAAACATGTGGGCCAATCGTGTTGGCACCAGATACCATCTGGTTAGAATCTTCCGAAGGAGTTCTAATTGCAATATGCAATGAGTGTTTTTCTTATGAGCCCTGAATGCTATCTCCCATTGTTTCTGGGGAATCACACGGCCCGACTCTTTCTCCCATTCCTGTGTGAACATCGGCAACCTGTTATCTGTGTCATATACTATAGTATCATAGCACACCAAGATTATTTTTTGTTTCTGTAATATGTCAGCACACATTTTCTCAACGATGGCCATTTTCTTAGTCAGGGCTCCTGGGGCTCTAGCTTGTTGCAGACCCTGGATATAGGACATCCATAAGTTGCATCAGTCCTAGATACAGCACGGGGCAGTATGGGCATGCTGCGAATGAGCCGTCTCCCAGTGGGCCATAAATACGCTTCAGGTTGTGTCTCCCGAGGGACCAGAAAAATTGCACTCCATCAGTGCCATATAGAAACCATGGAATGCTCCAGCTTTAACCTGTGTGAAGTCCCTGAGCAATTGTCAGACAGGGATAAGTGCGTTGGTTTCCTTATGGAAACTTCTGGGCACCACATTATTTCTTTGATCTTTTCCATTCAGGAGCAAGGGGTCACAGCACGGTCGTGCTTGAGGTGGATTCTTCACATGGGATGTCCCACTTCTGGAGCAGTTCCCATCCTTCTTCCAGATTAGAAATAGGGGTGATTTGACCATTGTGGACCACCAATAAACATGTGGGGAACCCCCATCTGTAGGGCATCTTTCTAAGGGCCATGGTAACTGGACCGAAACTGCACCTCATGGTCAACGTTGCCGGGGAGATGTCTGCAAAGATCTGTACGGAAGAGTAGTTTCCCAGTAGGGTCTTAGCTGTTATACTTACTTCCAGGATTTCCTCCTTAATGTGATGGTAGTGAGCTATCAGCACTACATCTTGGGGTGCAGACGCTAGAGTTATCTTAGCTTTCGCCACTCTGTGTATCCTGTCTAGCAGGAACATATCTGTTGGGATGGCCGGGCACATAGCGTGGTACAAGGCCGTGGCATATGCAGGTAGCTCACCTATGGAGGTAGACTCTGGAATCTCTCTCAACCGCAGGTTGTTTCTGCGGGAATGGTCCTCCAGGTTTGTAAGCTTGGCCTCATGTTTGTCCAGTCTTTCGTCTATATGTTGCAGTGCATCTGCCACAGAGTGGTACGCCACCGCGTATTCGGCCATCTTGGATTCGAGGGGAGTAGTGTGGCCTCCAATCACCTGGATATCTCTCTGCATCTCTTTGATTGAGGCTTAGAATTGTACAAGCCTCGATTTTAGAAGATCGCTTTAAATATAAGAAGTATCCCGTAGATTTGATATATAAAGCTAAGGTTGAAATGGGTAAAAATAGTCAGGAGGATCTTATTAGACCAAAATATAAATATATTATGGAAGATCATAAAATTGCACCTTTAGTATTAGATTTTAATGAGAATTTTAGAGAAATTAAACATATTATACACAAGCATTGGCATTTACTTAGAAAGGATAGGGAACTTAATGTTTTATTACCAGATAGACCTTTCATAACATTTAGAGGAGCTCCCAGTTTTAAAAGTATTCTAACGAATGTTTACCCAAAAGAGGAAAGTGTTAATAGGTCGACTAATAATTTCTTAGCCAGCAAGAATGGTTTTTATTCTTGCAATAGATGTATAGGCTCTAAATGTAGCGCTAATAGTACTTTGAAAGGGATTAGTAAATTTAAAAATAAGTACACTAATGAGGAACATCAGATTAATGAGTTTATTACCTGTTTTACGAGAAACGTGATATATTTATTGATATGTCCATGCGGACTGCAATATGTGGGTAGAACCATTAGGCCTCTACATAAAAGAATAGCGGAACATGTTTACAATATAAGGAGAGGGTATGAGGCACGTAGTGTATCAGCTCATTTTAAGAGATTTCATAATATGGACCCGAAAGGCCTTATGTTTTTAGGTATTCAGAATGTTAAGAAATCATGGAGAGGTGGTAACTTTATACAACAAATAGGAAAGGTGGAGATGAGATGGGTGTATAGGTTGAATACTCTACAACCCTCTGGTCTTAATATCGAGTTTGACCTTTTTAATTTTATGTAATGTGGTTCACTTATACTCTTTTCTTTGTTGTGCTTGTTTTTTTACATTTGCCTGATGTTTTTTACATTTGCCTGGTGTATTTTATCTATTATAAATAGTACCTGTAAGCATTTTTTCAGCAGTTTTTATGTTTATAATATGCATTTGTTTGATATTTTAAGCATGTCTCTTTAAGAATAAGAAGAGACTGGACTAATAGTATATATATTTTTTAGTTTAAAATACATCTTTTAGTTTAATTTATGTTTTGAGTATGTCTCTTTAAAAGTTAGAAAAGTCTGGGTATACGGATTGAATAATCAGCTGTATGGACTCATTAGACTTTGTCGAAAATAGAAGCACGCCCACTTTTTGAGGCTGTTAAAATGGGATGGTCGGCACAGGAACACGTGATCTGAGGAAGCCTACACGGCGAAACGCGTCATCACGCTAGCACGCAGTACGTGAGGAGGATTGGACGCTCGAGAGACTGTGGGACAATTTTCACGATATCCAGAATACCGGTATCCGGATGTTTGTTGATTTGTTTGAAGTGAAGTCTGAGCCATCTTGATCCAGCCTGCATAAGTCTGCGGAATATTTTATCAATAAAATTTATTTTATATTGACGGCCGCCCAATCGTTTTTACTCTATTGGAATCTGCAAGAAGTCCACTCCCTGGAGACACTGTGTAACAGTGAATAAGCGAGGATAGCCTGAGCAGTCTCTTTACCTGCTCTGTGTTTGTGAGTGTATATCACATTTTCTAAATATTCATTAGTACCAAACAGTATTATACTATTGTATTTTTTGTCTCTTTTTGGACATGTGGAGAACCAAGTTACCCTTATCAAATTTGGGTTTGTATGCTTAATTAGTCATATTGATTCACAAACTAGCACTTATCAATCAAAAAAAATCTTTTTTGCACTTTAATATATTGTGTAATTAATAGTGCATATGATATATGTCACAGTATTGGTTATTTAGCACATTTTGCACTTCAGCACTTTTATGAGTGTTGTGTTTTGCACAAGTTTGTGAATGCACAGTTATTTAAAGGCACAGCGCACTTTATGTTTGAATCAGATTGTAAGTCCAGCATTTTTTGTAGGACTGCATGGGTTAAATGACCCCCTGGTGTGTCCCCTGTCTGTGGACTGGAGTCATGGCTATCGCCAAAATCATGATCGCCATCTTGAAGGCCCTCGTGCGAGGGCTGTAGTTTTGCCTGCGTCCATGCTGTGAAAAAGGATGATTTGTCTCCCTGCCATTTGCCCTTGTGGTGGGACATCTTGGCATGAAGGTGGGTCATTTTAAAGGGTATTTTGCACAGAGGAAAGTCGGGGTTTTTCGATCCGCCAGCACGGAGCTCTGATCTCACGTGTCCATGCCGCTCTGCGTTGGCTCCGCCCCCCCATACACTTTGTTTTTTATGTGAAGGATTGTATGAGTATGAGAAAATTGACCTCATATTGTGGGACAAACTGATTGCTGATACTAGAAAATCTGAGCCACGGAACCATATTACAGCTTCAGAGGTCTAACATTCCAGTAACAACATGCTAGAAATTCCAGTATGTTTGTGATGAAAAGTATAGTTGATTTCTGTATTTCAAAGGAGGAACTATAACAACATTATGTTAAAATGTAACTTCTGTTTCTAGACATTTCCTTACAAATACAGATAACTTATATTAAGTTTGCTCACCAAAAAAAATAAAAAATGGAAAGAATGAAAATGTATATATTTTGCACTTTCCACAAAAAAAAAAAAAAAAAATAGCTTTCACTGGCAGCCTGAAATGGTGGAATTGTATAATAGAAAGGTTATGAATGACCATACACCCAAATGTTTTAGTCAGACACAAAACTGGAGAGAAGATTTTTCAAGGCAGGTGCTATTCTGTTGCAACGTACTAAATATTGAGAGACATTCTACAGGAGATTAGTTCCCATGGTGATTGGTCCTTATTTAGCTATTTGGCTCAGCATAGCACCAGTTTTGACTTGATAGACCTTATCCTTATGTACTTTTTGAAATTTCTATTATATAACAGATTTATTATAGTAGCCAAGAACGAATGTCAGAATACATGGTAAAAACAACTTCCCTTCACTGCTGCTGATGATTCTAAAGTTGTATTCTTTAGAACCAAAACTAAAAAACTAAAACCTTTGACTCCAATATAAGCAGCTATCAGAGCACAAATTCCTCATTACATAAAGTCAAACACTAACTCAATTCTGTTCGTGTTTCAGCTGAGAACAGCAAAGTGCAGCTCCCAGCTACAGCACGGACAGTAAACACACCTCCTTCCATCAGTCAGGGCATTGAAAATGGGTTGTGGATGGGTATTCCAGCATGTCAATGCCCAAAACACACAGCCAAGGCAACAAAGGAGGGGTTCAAGAAGAAGCACATTTACCTTAATCCCATAGAAAATCTGTGGAAGGAGCTAAAGGTTCGAGTTGCCAAACGTCAGCCTCGAAACCTTAATGACTTGGAAAGTGGGACAAAATCCCTCCTGAGATGTGTGCAAACCTGGTAGCCAACTTCAAGAAACGTATGACCTCTGTGATTGCCAACAAGGGTTTTGCCACCAAGTCGAAGGGATCAAATACTTATTTCACTCATTGACATGCAAATCAATTTATAACTTTTTTGGCATGGATTTTTTTTGTTATTCTGTCCCTCACTGTTAAAATACACCTACCATTAAAATTATAGACTGATCATTTCTTTGTCAGTGGACAAACGTTCAAAATCAGCAGGGGATCAAATACTTTTTTCCCTCACTGTATAACAAAACAGTATACTGAAATAAACTAGATACAGCAAATATATGTGGAAAATAAATAACATAGATAGAGTAATATTAATGAAACCACTGGTGTTTAATTGTTGTTACTGAATTGCACTAACAAGTATAGGTAATAATGTAGCATTTAATAAATTGCTGCAAATTTTAGCAGGATAGTTCTGCAAACAAACAGACATCACTTGTTTTGAAGTTCCATAATGCTTGAAATAGACATAAGCATAATAGTGTATGATCGCTGATATTCTTCAAATAAAGTACATTTTTACTATAATCAGCTGAAATAAAAAAAAACACAGCATGTAACACATATCAAAGATCTCTTTGCATTTCATCATACACGACTTCCTCAAGGGCTTCCAGCATGTTGAAACATTGGTTAAAAACAATATAAAACCAGCATAAATATGTAGTATCAATGTGAAAGTTTCATATTTTATCCACCCCTCCCTTTCTGATTAGGGTCCTGTAGGGTATGTGTCCAGTCATAGGAATTGGGGTGTGTTATGTCGTTAGGAATTAACCAAGTTAGACAGTTAATCACTTAATCACTTATTTGAATGTATTATTCGTATTATTCTTCCCTTTGTCAATGCACATGGATTCTCCTTTTATCGTCTTAAGCAAGTTGTTAAACATAAATAATTTTTAAAAGTCAGATCTTCAAAATCTCAAAATTTTCTTTTAGCTGTAACATGACTATTGATAGTTGCATGTACGAATTTTCCTTGTAGAAATGTGTCACTTTTCCAAATTCCAGGCTGGGTGCTTGCCATGGAATTGACACAAGTCTGGTCTTGCTTGTAAATCAATCCTCCGTTTTATTAAGTTCCTGTGTTTCACAATATTTTGTACCTGAGGTGCCGGATGTAAATTCTTGCCAATCAAAGGTACAGATGAACACGGAAATTAAACAAATGTGTGTACGTCAAAATGAAGTGAACAATTACAAAATAATTTAGATGATGTCAAACTATACTAATTAGTAGATATTGCACTTTGAGTCCAATTAAATTAAAATCTGGAAATAGCTATTAGAAAGGCAATTTGATATTAATTCATTTACTACTCTGAAAAGTAATTTATAACAAGTTATTAATAAAATATTGTTAATCAAATTTATACAAAGTCAATAAATTCCTAGACTATAATTTAAATTAATTGCATCTTTTGGGCACAATAAGTACATAGAACATACTACAGTGTTGCCCCATAAAAAAAAAAGTAGTCTATTGACACGGAAAATGTACTGTAGATTTATGAAGGGGCAGTCCCCATTACAACAAAAGACAACATATCAAAACAAAGTAACCTACTTCCTTGAAGAAAAAGTTCACATCCATAAAGTAAATATCTGGCATCTTTGTCTTATTTCAAATGCTTACACTTATTGGTTTCCAATGCTTATTTAACTCTTTGCTTGCAAACAGTATGTTAGATCAAATGGAGACATTTTTGTGAAAAGCAAACAAAATATCCAAACACCATGTCAAATGATGTCTTTAATGTTTTTATCTTATGAATAAACCAAAGAATTTACATTTAGTTGAGGCACGCACCATATCACTTTCATAGTTTCCTTTATTGAAACATTGTTAAAGCAGAACTGTCTCTTCCTCGTTCCTTCACCCCAATAATCTGTATTTCAGCATTTACTGAGTTGAATAGAAATATAGAAACATAGATTGTGACGGCATGGCAGATATGAACGATTTGGCCCATCTAGTCTGCCCAATTTTTTAAATACTTTTATTAGTCCCTGGCCTTATCGTATAGCTAGGATAGCCTTATGCTTATCCCATACATGCTTAAACACCCTCACTTTGTTAACCACTACCACTTCAACTGGGAGGCTATTCCATGCATGCACAACCTCTCTGTAAAGTAATACTTCCTGATATTATGTATAAATCTTTGCCGTTCTTAACTATGTCCTCTTGTTGTGGTAGTTTTTCTTCTTTTAAAAAGAGTCTCCTCTTTTACTTTGTTGGTTTCCTTTACAATTTAAATGTTTCCATCATATCCCCCCAGTCTCGTCATTCATCCAAGCTATACATGTTAAGATCATTTAACCTTACCTGGTAAGTTTTACCCTGCAATCCATGAACCAGTTTAGTAGCTCTTCTCTGAACTCATTCCAAAGTATCAATATCCTTCTGAAGATACGGTCTCCAGTACTGCGTACAATACAACAAGTGAGGTCTCACCAGTGTTCTGTACAATGGTATGAGCACTTCTTTCTTTCTACTGCTAATACCTCTCCCTACAACCAAGCATTCTGCTAGCATTTCCTGCTGCTCTATTACATTGTCTGCCTACCGTGAAGTCATCTGAAATAATTACTCCTAAATCCCTTTCCTCAGATGTTAAGGTTAGTAGTGTATCAAACATTCTATGCTCTTCTCTTTGGTTTTTACATCCAAGATGCATTATCTTGCACTTATCCACATTAAATGTCAGTTGCCACAGCTCTGACCATTTTTCTGGTTGATCTAAATCATTTGCCATTTGGCTTATCTCTCCTGGAACATCAACCCTTTTGCAAAACTTAGAATCATCAGCAAAAATACATACCTTACCCTCAAGACCTTCTGCAATATCACTAATAAAAATATTAAAGAGAATGGGTCCAAGTACAGATCCCTGAGGTACCCCACTGGTAACTAGACCTTGCTTCAAAAATACTCAATTGGCTACAACCCTCTGTTGCCTGTCACTCAGCCACTGCCTTACCCAATTAACAATATTGGAATCCAATCTTAAAGATTGCAATTTATTGATGAGCCTTATATGTGGAATAGTGTCAAAAACCTTACAGAAATCTAGGTAGGCAATGTCTATTATATCAATTACCCAATCAAAAAAATCAATAAGATTAGTTTGGAAACTAATAAGCAATGTCTATTATTTCAGTTACCCAATCAAAAAATCAATAAGATTATTTTCGCATGATCTCCCTGAAGTAGACCTATGTTGCCTCTGATCAATCCTTGTGATTTTAGATGTTCAATAATAACAGGGTTTCAATCACTTTCCCCACTACTGAAGTAAGGCTTACAGACCTATACTTGGCCGACTCCTCACTACTACCTTTCTTATGAATGGGTACAACATTGGCTAATTTCCAATCTTCTGGGACTACTCCTGTTATCAATGATTGGTTAAATAAATCTGTTAATGGTTTTGCTAGTACGCCACTAAGCTCTTTTAATACCTTTGGGTGTATCCCAACAGGCCCCATCAACTTATTTGTCTTTACTTTTGACAGTTAAAATAGAACATTTTGCTCTGTAAGCTCACATTTTACAAATGACTCATTTGTCTTTTTTCCTGAGATCCCTTTCCTTCATTTTCAGCTGTAGATACTAAACAAAAATATTAATTGAGGCAGTCAGCTTTAACCTCTTCTACATATCTTCCTTCTTTGTTTATAATCTAACTAATACTTGTTTTACATTCCTTTTCTCATTTATGTATCTAAACTATGTTTTATCCCCCTTTTTTTACTGACTGTGCTATTCTCACTTTTGTGTCTGCTTTAGAGACTCTTATAACTTGCTTTGCCTCTTTCTACCCAATCTTATAAATCTGTCTGACTTCCTCACTCTGAGTTTTTTTATAATAAGTAAATGCAAATGTTTTACTTTTTACTATTTTGTCCACTTTTGCGGAGTACCACAGTGGTTTCATTATTTTTTTGCTTACTGACAAGTAATGGATTTTTCTGATGCTCTCAGAAGTGCAACTTTTCAATAATCCCATTTCTCCTGGAATCCAATTTGTCTGCTCCAGTCTGATAACAACTCCTTTACGCTTATACGGATTTTAGCAAAGTCTTGTTTTTGTGTGCTGTGACTCAGTGGCTTTTCTTATATTAAATCACAGTGACTGGTAATCACTAGATCCTAAACTTTCACCTACATCAGGTATTCCCAATAAATGTTTCCAGTGGAACCCTTTGACATAGTATACCAACATCATGGAGCCCCCCCTTCACCACCCCTAAAAAAAAAATTTGCGCTGTAGCACAAATCCTTTAATGAGTGGCTTTTTCATCATCATTTTTAACTATTTTGCTCATAAACATTTTAGTCTTCTGATACTCCTGAAGCTTTCACTTAAAAAAAGCAATGTCTTTATCTTTGTACTCTGTGCGGTTTTGCTCAAAATTACAACAAAAAGATGAGAGACATTAGACCGAACAATGCAGAAGAGTTGAAGGCTGCTATTAAAGCATCAGAGTCTTCCATAACACCTCAGCAGTGCCACAGGATGATAGCTTCCATGCCACACCGCATTGAGCCAGTAATTGCTGCAAAAAGGGCCCAAACCAAGTACTGAGTCCATATGCATGCTTATACTTTTCAGAGGTCTGATATTGTTCTATGTACACTCCTTGTTTTATTGATTGCATGTAATATTCTAATTTACTGAGATTGTGGATTGTGGATTTCATGAGCTGTAAGCCATAATCATCGCACTTATGACAAATCACGGCTTGAACTATCTTGCTTTGCATGTAATGCGTCTATTTAATATATTGGTTTCCCCTTTTACATTGCATTACTGAAATAAATGAACTTTTGCACGATATTCTAATTTTTCGAGTATCACCTGTATTACTAAGGGATAGGTGGAAATAGCCCTATGGACTGGCTTTACAAACCGTATAAATGAGCATAAAATATTACCTCCAACAAAATTAATGCTCCAAATTTGGAGATAATCTATTCTGAAACTTGGCATTAATAAAGAATTATTATATGCAGCACCTCTACAAGCTATAGCTTTCTATACAACAGACTTGTGTTTGGACCCCTGGATGAAACGGGATATTAATAACATAAGCGCCTTATATGATGATACAAGTATTATGTCCTTCCCAGTATTGCAACAACATTACTCCCTTCCACATAGGGAACTATTTACATATTTACGTATTAAGAATATTTTACATAATATGAAATTAGAAGGCAGAAGAAACTTGCCTTTATAACCTTTTGTTCAAAAATGCTTAGGGAAATTAAATAATTTAAAAGCTTTGTCCCTCTCTTATAATTTCCTTGAGAATTTAGAGGCAGAAGTATTACCTCCTTATATGCAAGTCTGGGAAAGGGATATAAATACTAATTTTCAACAGAATAGCTGGCAATTAGCATTGGGACAGATTAAAAAAGCCACTAACAGTTTAGGACATAGGGAAACTTTTTGTAAACTGATTATGAGCTGGTATCTAGTACCAGCAAGACTGGCACATATGTTCCCAGGTATATCATCCACATGCTGGAGGTGAAAAGATCAGGTGGGCACATTATTACATATGTTTTGGACTTGTTCAAAAAATTATTAGATTTTGGGAAACACTAGAATTTTTTTTTATAAAAGCATTAAAAGTTAAAATACCAAGGACATCAGAATGCTTCCTTTGACATATGTTTCCAAATTCACTCAAGGTAGATGAATTATATGTAATTACACATTGCCTTATAGCAGCAAAAAAAGCAATTGCACATAAGTGGAAACAACCACAATGGCCTATCTTGACAAAGATAATGTCTCGAATTGAATCCATAAGTAAATATGAACAAATTGTTAGTCGACTTCAAAATATAGAGGGTAAATATAATAGGCGCTGGCAAAGATGGATTCAGATTAGAGATCAATATATATAGCACATACTCAACACATACAACTGTAAATATATAAAAATACAACTGTAAATATACAAAATTATAAAAGACAGTATTCAAATGCATGACTGTTTTTTAAAGAGCCTTTTTCAAGAGTTTGCTGATTGAAGATACAGCAATTCATTCAGATTAGAGATCAAAATATATAACTCAATCAGTTTAAAGGGGAATCCAGTTTTCTGAGCCTAGAAAATAAACTGAAGTTTAACCTAGACAGATACCAGGAAACTATTAAATTTACTTTGACTATCAGACAGGCAATATCTATACCTTCCCGAATCGCCGGCTACGACGAAACTCTGAGAATTACATTACCTCAGAGTACGACTCATCAGATACCGATTCTAGCAACTTACCTTCAGAGTCCCAAACCCCCACAGCCCCTAATACTAGCAACCCCCGTGGGATCCTCAAAAAGGGAGTGGATTTTTTAGACACGGGCCACCAGGAGGACTACCCCAATTATCAAACACGGTACCAATCAAGGAACCGAGGGGGGAGAACAGGGAGAAGGGGGGAGGGAGGGAGAACAAGACGCTACTAAGTGCTCAACCAGCCTCTCAGCTCAGGGACACTCCAAAACTACAGGTCATTAATTTATCCTCCTTTCAGCTCAATGATTCTCACAATAAGATTCTGGAAAAGGGGCTATCCTTTGTCCCTACCCCGAATTTTGATCGATTCATATGGACAAAGGATCTGCACCTTTTCGTGAGAAAACTAGCATTGCATAAGTTTCATGAACTAAATAAGGAGAAGAGAGCAAGGTCCCTGGGTCTGACTAGCAGCGACATTGACTGCCTTAACAATTTGGTATCCCTACTCGATGAAAACGAAACTGGACCTTCCCCGAAACATACTAATCTCAAACCTAAGAGCCGTTTCACTCCAAACTTCTCTGCTTTCAGGAACATTGACTTGTTCCTGGAGGCTGTGAAAAATGAGATTGAGTGCATTGAAACTAAAAATCTTAGTATTTACCCGAACGAGAACCTATCCCACCAAGAACAAAACGCTTTAAAAGAACTAAAGGACAATGATTCCATTGTAATCAAACAAGCTGACAAGGGGGGAAACGTGGTCATAATGGACACATCTAAATATGAGAAAATGGTCCAGGATGTTCTAGGCAATAGAGATACATACACTGTACTACAGTCGGATCCCACCAACACCTTTCTTGGAAGGTACAAGTTGATTTTGGATGAGGGACGCAGTAGAGGGTTGCTTTCCAATGAGGAATATAATTTTATCCTTAACCCTACCCCAAGGATAGCAACCTTCTACTGCCTGCCGAAGGTCCACAAAAGTCTGGAGGACCCACCGGGCCGCCCCATAGTATCTGGGATCGATAACCTGACCCAAAATGGGAGCCTGTATATTGATCAGATCCTCAGACCATTTGTGGAACATCTCCCCTCGTACATCAGAGACACAAAACAAGCATTACATCTTTTATTGAACCTCCACATTCCGCCCACGTCCAATCTGTGTAGTCTGGACGTTGAGGCCCTGTATTCCTCTATTCCGCATCAGAGAGGAATTGAACACGTCCAGTTCTTCCTCACAAAGAGGGGGAGTGAATATCAGGCACACACTGAATTTACTCTAAACTTATTGAGGTTCATATTGTCGCATCATTTTTTCTTGTTCCACAAAAAGTTCTACCACCAGGTGAGAGGAACGGCAATGGGTACGGCGTGTGCGCCGTCATACGCCAACCTCCACCTTGGGTGGTGGGAGGAACAAATAAAAATCTCTGATGTACTTGCACCATTTAGGCCCAGGATCCTAGCATGGTACAGATATATCGACGACATCATATTGGTCTGGCAAGGTGACAGCTTCGAATTTGACCAATTTGTCTCTCTCCTTAATGATAATGAGGACAATCTTAAGTTTACCGCTGAATTTGGCGGGTCTTCTCTTAATTTCCTGGACCTCACAATTTCGATTTGTGAGGATGGTTGCCTTAAAACTACTTTATTTAGGAAACCATCAGCATCCAACTCCCTCCTTAAGTGGGAGAGCCATCATCCGAGAGCCCTTAAACAAGGGATCCCGACCGGACAATATCTCAGACTCCGACGAAATTGTTCGGACCTAGAAGATTTCCAATTTAAGGCTAGAGCCCTGAGAGCACAATTCAAAGAGAAGGGGTACCCAAACAAATGCTTGAAAAAGGCATATAAAAGGGCCCTTCTCACTAATAGGGAAGACCTCCTATTAGAACCATCTAACTCTAAAACCACTCCGAATAAAATCATTCGAATGATTGGTACATTCGATACTGGCTGGAACACAGTAAGAGAATCCCTCCGAAAATTCTGGCCCATCCTACTTAAAGACACCCACTTAAAATCAGTGTTGACGCCGCAGGTTACAATTACTGCTCGTAGGGGGAAGAACCTACGTGACATCTTGGTTCCCAGCCATTACGTGGCCAAACAGAACCCCCAGACCACCTGGTTGAGTGGTTCGATCCCAGTTGGTACTTATAAATGTGGCAGATGTGTAGCCTGTAGACTCATTCTAAGAGACTCTAAGAGAGTCCAGGACAGCGAAGGTAAACAGTCTTTCCAAATTAAGCATTTCTTCAACTGCAACTCTATGGGGGTAGTCTATCTCCTCACTTGCAGCTGTAAACTTATGTACGTTGGTAAGACCTTCCGCCCTTTTAAGGAACGCATGAAAGAACATGCAAGATGTACAAAAAACCGTATGGAGACACCAATCTCCAGACATCTTAAAGATAAACATGGGGGTTCTTCCAAAGACATACGTTTTTGTGGGCTAGAACTGGTGAAGCGAGAACAAAGACGGGGGGACTTCGACAAAATCCTGCGCCAGAAGGAATGCAGGTGGATTTTCAAACTGAAGACCCTAAACCCCAAGGGGCTTAATGAGGGTTTTTCCTTCTCTCCATTCATCTGAATAAGATGAATATCTCCCTCCTGACTACTACTTTGAGACCAAACTCTGTCTCTCCCCTATCTATTTGACTAAAGATAACCCATCCCCTCCAAATACATTAATGCCGTACCCTATAAGATCCAGGGCATCGTCTTATAACTCTGCACATCAATAACCTTTTAGAATGACGACTAATTTCCTAGTTGAATCCAGTATTTGAAAAACCTAAAAAATCCGATACCTCACTATATTGAATGACATGATTTGTTAGATTCATGTCTATTTTCAGAAACACTACTTTACTGAACGATATGCTATGTCCATATCTTTCTCTATTTATCCATTACGATTCATTATTATCATTTACTATTTTTCATTTTTCTCGTTGTTTTCTTCCTTTTTTCTCCCTTAATGTCCCCATCGGATACACCTTCTTGGATAGAGGACCCGTCAATTTAATGCAACCGTAGTGTCTGATTATAAGAATTTATGTACACATTATATATTTTTCGGGGGAGGAGGTGGGATCTCTCTCCTCTCACTATAGTCAGTGGGACTATGTTTGACCGGGATATATTTGGTCCCCTCCTCCCATATATATGTTTTGGCAATATAACATGTAAGCTTCGGCTCATTTTCTTCTGGTTTTTTTCTGATCACCACCATCACTAGTTTACCAAAATTACAAATAATAGCAAATATGGGAATACTACTATGTATCCGGTATCTATGGGTCTGGAACATTCACTCTATGTACATACATTTTTAAATAAAATTGCTGCACATCTGTGCAAGCTATATGAATGTCCACAAAAACTTCTGGTTGCCCCAGTATATCAAACACTGCTCACTCTATAACACCATTCTATATACCATTAGATCAATGATATCAGGCATCATACTGAGCCATTTTCTCCTCACCTCAAAAGACTAAATCCACTAAGGAGTTAATTATTAATATATTGTCTGAGGTCTGGCTCGATTGGCACTGTTTAGGAGATTTTCGCCGATCTCCTGCTATTCATTGTCCGATTAATCTTTGATTATTACCTGTATATTGATACTTTCTTTTATGGCCCCTATGAATATCGGGCTTCACAGCTATACAAATGTGAGTTTAATTAATGTGAGCATGAATGATAACACTGGGACCCATTGGCATACCCATTTATAATTTGTAATTTTGTAATTCTGGACTCAAACGGATTCCTTGGTCTCCCCTCCCCTCCCCCCGCCCCCGTTTCGGAGTGGCTGGTATCTAAGGGAGGAGGGAACATGATAAACGTGGCATAACCCTGTAACGCCCCCTACACTCTGTTTGGCGGTGTTCCGACACTGGGAGGGCACTTGCAAGAGAACCCACGTGGGGCATTTTGGGAACGCCCCTTGCAATGTGATTGGCGGTTCTCAGCCAATGGGAGCATTTCCTCCCCTTCAAAAACCGGCAACGAGCCCACTGACTTTTCAGCTCTTGACAAAGGCGTGTAGATACGCCGAAACGCGCGTTGAGCGTTCATTTTGAGCCGATGCTCACTTCTAGACTTTGTATTCTCAACTTGGAATGATTTGAGCCGACGCTAATTCCTAAGATTGAGTCGAATATTTTTATCTATACCACTAAGTTTCCTATTTGGATGGGTTAACACTTTTGAATATTTGGAATCTCCGTTATGTGGTTTACCTACTAAGGGGTGGGAGAGAATTTTGATATATTTTTGCATGTTGTATTGTCTGGGGAGCTAGGGACACCTTGAGGCTGCCTTGAAGTAGCAGTTAGCTCTGACACTCACAGATGTGAGCTAGACAGCTAGCCCAGGGCAAGTTTTGAGACGTTTGTGTGGTATGTGGTTAAGGTGTGGATACTAGCTGCGCTGTGTAGCAGCAAGTCTGTGTCTCCTTTTGTTGGAGCATTCCCCTCGCTCCTGTGTACCCCACTCTCTATAACACCTGCCCCTGGCAGCAACCACAGCCCTTCTACTCCCTAGGACTCTCATGTATATAGTGCTATATACACAGTTTTTGTGTTAATATCTCGGACCTAGGGGTCCATAGCACTTATATGAACATTGTTTGCCTTTCCTCTCCTGCCCCGTCTTGGTATCCCCTTTATTAGATTTCAGATACTTATACTTTGGAGCTTTTGGCTCCTTATTAAAGTCTACTCTACGATACCTTTTTTGCCCACCGTTTGGATCCTAGTGTGTATTGGCACTTCTGTGGCCATCTTCTGTGGCCTTTTTTAACTTAAATCGTATTTGTTTGCTTTTTCAATAAAGGTTTACCCTAGTTTTCCCCTCTCCCTCCCCTGTACATGTGACTTTTATTATTCTGAGGTATATATATTTGAAGGCAAATTTGGTCTACACCCATTATATATGAGTGTTCTCCAGATTCAGTTTTCATATTTTTTCTCTCCTTGACATTATCTGGGGTTAAGCCCCTTATATACCTCTAGTAACCCATTTGGAGTGTGTGGGAGTTGTCTAGTCCAACTACACTCACCCCTTCCTTCCTATCTATTTTCATATATAGCACATACTCAACAAATACAACTGTAAATATATAAAAATACAAATGTAAATATACAAAATTATAAAAGACAATATTTGAATGCCTGACTGTTTTTTTAGAGCTTTTTTCAAGAGTTTGCTGGTTGAAAACACAGCAATTCATTATCGGTATATTTTATATTTTATAGAACTTTAAGAGTGAGCTACTGGTCTAGGATCCCCTCACACTCCCCCCCTTTTTTTTGTGTGTTTGTTTATTTGCTTTGAGGCGGAGAGCTACTAGAGCTACTAGAGCTACTAGAGACTCACACTTTTCAGAGCTAGAACCTAGCTCTGATATAACGCACGTGAAGTGGAATAATCCCCACTCAAGGATATGCGGAGTAATATTGATTGGCGAGTATCTGGCTCAGATTCAACGTCCAAGTTGGTATTATTCGACCCAGGGAGATAAAATAAAGTATATAGTGCTCTCTGTATAGTAATTAAAAGGTATAAAAAGAGAATAAATATACTACTCACAGTATATAGAGCAGGCTTGTACTGCTCAATGTAGGCGCTTGGGTGGTATCATCCCCACCTAAGGATTCTTTAGGCTTCTCGTCAGGTAGATAGTATATGTATAGTCCGGTGAAAAAGAAATCAAAAATGGCTATAAAATGTTTTATGCCAAAGTATTTTCTTTATTGTAAAGTAATAAAATTAATATCTAAACGCGTTTCGCCGCAAGGGCTTCTTCAAGTAGATAATAGTAAAAGAGGGACACACCTGACATACAATGGTTTATATAAGATACAGTAATGTTTGTAATTTTGAAAATCCTGCCAAAATGACGTCATCAGTAGCATAATATAAAGATACAAATCAAATAACTGAATAAAACATAAATTATTGTACATATAAAGCATATAATATAGGTACATTCATTTAAACACAAAAACGAAGGTTTAAAAGACTTAAAATAACTATTTTAAAATGATCACGTGACGCGCAGCTAAACAGCACTTCCGCATCACAGACAGCAGGAACGGTGGCTCAGGAGATAAGCTATCTGCCTGCATAAGCAAGCAGACAGTCAGTCCAACAAAGCTCAAGTTCGAACCCCAGCTTGGGCACCCATGGAACCTTAATATTTTTAATTTTTAATTTTAATTTAGGCATGAGATTAAATAATTGATTATTTAAGAAGATAAAACAAGGTGTTTTTGGGGGTATAAAGTAAAGTATATAAAATAAAAATGTATAATAAAAAGGAGCACATAGGAGGTATATAGGCATAATAGGTGTATATAAACTGGAAAAAAAAAAAGTTAGATTAAATAAGAATGGAAGAAAGGAATATACAAAAAAAAAATAATATAAATAAAATAAAAATAAAAATAAATAAATAAATTGCAAATATAAAAATATGTGTGTATGAAATAGAAGAAAGTAAAATAGTAATAATAATCTGTTATAAAAAATTAAAAAGATCAAAGTCAATATTTAGCCCCGTGGGAGCAAGGGTTTTTAGATTGTATGCCCATTCCATTTCTTTTTTACCTAAAACTTTTTTAATGTCTCCTCCTCTCCATGGAATATTACAGGTGTCTATACCGATACATTTAAGATATTTTGGATTCTTTCCATGTTGTAGAAAATGTTTTGAGACTGAATGATTCTCGTAGCCTTTTAGAATATTTCTACAATGTTCGGCTAATCTCGTTTTTAAATCCCTCGTGGTCATACCCACATATTGGAGCCCACAAGGACATTCCAGAAGATAAATTACGTTTTTTGTATTACAATGAATAAAATGTTTTATTTGATACGTTTTCTGTGTGATTGTTGATGTAAATGATGTAGTTTTAGATTTAACGGTATCACTAGTACGTTTGCATACAATACATCTGTTACATTTAAAGAAACCACTCGGTTTGTTTAAAAAATAGAGGGACTAGGGGATAAGGTGCTTTGCTTATATTTAGTGTAATTACTTGTAAGAATAGACTTAAAGCTGGGTGCTCCTCTAAATATCACATGTGGATTATCGGGAATGATTCCAGCCAAAGTGTCATCTTGTTTTAATATATGCCAATGTTTTTTTATTATCTTCTTCATAACATTGCTTTTGTTATTGAAGTTAAAAATAATTGGCAATATTGGAGCGGTTTTTGTGTCTTTTGTAGTCTTATACTCTAATAAATCAGATCTATTAACTGTGCTAATGTCTTTTAATGTTTTGTCTAGATTATTTCTGGAGTAATTCTTTTGAGAAAATTTATTAGACAATAATTGGGACTGTTCCTCAAAATCTTGTGTTAGGGAACAGTTTCTTCGTAAACGGAGAAACTGACTTTTAGGTATCCCTTGAAGCCAAGGCTTGTGGTGGCAGCTGGTCACATCTATAACATTGTTAGTACACACTTTTTTAAAAAAAGTTTTAGTTTGAATTCTTTCATTTTGGATAAAAATTTCTAAATCTAAAAAATGAATAGAGGATTTACTATAATCCCAGGTTAAAATAATACCTTTATCATTTTGATTTAAATATTGTAAAAACTGATTAAGAGAGTCTTCTGGGCCATCCCAGATAAAAAACAAATCGTCTATATATCTAAAATAGGTGACCAGGTTTGTTTGCCAGCCATGCCCTCCCAGAATGGCAGTGGTTTCCCAATCTGCCATAAAGAGATTGGCATAGCTGGGTGCAAACCTGGTCCCCATAGCTGTACCTTGTTTTTGTAAATAAAAAGAATCTAAAAACCAAAAATAATTATTTTTTAAAATAATATTTATACCCTGAATGATAAAATCAATTTGTTGATCTGGAATATTATTTTCGTCTTTTAGAATTCTTTCAACCGCTAGACAGCCTTGATCGTGGGAGATGATGGTATATAAAGATTGTACGTCACATGTAACTAAAACATATCCATATCTTTCCATGTAAAATTGTTTAAAAAACGGAGTAAAGTCATGGAATCTTTTAAATATGACTTCATACATTTCACTGAGGGCTGTAAAAGAATATCAAGGTGTGAATCTTTGTGTGACATGTCATGATTCCCTTTTATTCCAGAAGTTTGGTCCTTAAGGGGTTAAAGAGGTAGAGATAATTTTAGGTGATTCTGATGATGAGGTAGCTATAGGTTGTGAGGTAGAAATGTCTGTATTACAGGCAAATAACCTTTTGAGAGTGGCTTTTCTCACAAATTTATTAATGTCTATGAAAGCTTGGAAG
The DNA here is from genome assembly GCF_036172605.1 of Pelobates fuscus. NCBI lineage: Eukaryota > Metazoa > Chordata > Amphibia > Anura > Pelobatidae > Pelobates > Pelobates fuscus. The sequence continues at coordinate 291,690,290 of NC_086317.1, read as the reverse complement.
GGTTTAAAAGGATTTGTGGGAGCGAATTTAAGGCCTTTGGTTAAAACTGATATTTGAGTAGATGTTAATATCTTTTGAGATAAGTTAAAAATACCAAGGTCTTTTTCATTAGGTTGATTTGTTATCTTTCTAACCTTTCTCTTTTGGATTCTTCTTCCACTTCTCCTTCCTCTAAATTGAGACTTCGCTTTCTGGTTTTTATAGGATGTGGCGTTAGTGCGTGTGCATTGTTTTGTGGACAAAGCTCTAAAAAATAGTCATCATTATCTGTCTCTGAATCTACAGACAACAATTGATATCTATTATCATGAGCATAATTCGGAGGGGATCGTTGGCCTTCAAAGTGTCTTTGTGTGTATCTTTGTCTTTGAATTTTGGGTGTTATGTTTCTTTCATTTTGGTACATACCGGGAGATGGGTGAGTGTTACTGGTGTGGTTAGTGAGGTTTGAGTTGTGATGATGATGGGTTAAGTGCCTGGATTGGGTTTGATAGTGTTGTTTATGAGTGATGTGTGACCGATTGAGATGGTGATTTCGTGATGAAGTGAAGGACTGCTTTCTAGAGAAATGAGGTTGGTGTAGTGGTTCTCTTCTAGGTGGGTGATTGTAGTGTGTTTTAGGTATATAATCATTTTGATAAGTGTTAGGAGGTGGGTGGGTGTTGTTATTTGAAATATTCCTCTTGTGGTAAGAACGGACCTGGTTATTAGAATAATCTTGTTTGTCACGGATATATTTTTTTACTTTAATGTGTTTAGTGTCCATTTCCACTTTTTCTATTTTGTTTTGGATGAGAATGGAGTTTTGTTTAAAAACTTGTGTTTCTGTGAATCTCGACATCTTGTCTTTTAAATCGTTTATTTCCATGTCAAGAGTAGAGAGTTTTTTAGTTGTTTTTAATAATTAGTGTATCCATAAGTCCAAAAGTGCATACTTCTAATTTGTTATACCAGTCTCTCATAAATTCCTCATCTTCTCTATCTGATGTAGGTTCTTTAAAAAGTCTTAACCCTCTAGGAGTTATTCTTTCTTCTAAATATTTCTTTAAAGTGGCTAATTCCCATTTGAGTTTGATTTCCATAGTAAGTGCTTTTTCTAATTTCACAAAAAGATCTTTTTGATTATAGTTATCTGATCTTGTATATGAGGGAAGATTTTCTTCTGTATCAAAAGCATGATTAATATCTATAACGAAATTATTTCTAAAATCAAAGATAGACATTATTAGTTATTTTAAAATGTGGTCTTAAGGTATAGCAGCTAATTGAAAGGGGAGAAGGTAAGGAAAATGGAAGAGAAAAAATCAGCGCTAGATTGCCACACAAGAAAATAATAATAGTAAGGCTGCAAGGGGAGTCCCCTATAATCCCCTAATGATAAGAAATGATGCAAAATAGAACAAAAAAAAGGTTGCGCCTAAAATATACAGTAAAACATATAAGAGTGTATATAATAAATAATATAAAATAATACAATTTAATATTAAATATTAAATGAAATATAAATGGATAATTGGCAATAGTCCAAAGCACTTATCATAAGTCCATAATGGTAGATGCCGTGTATAAGAACAGGGATCCTGAGGCGTAAAATGGGGTGTGTCTTCACAAAGGTGTCCTTGAAATCCAGTGAAGTAATATGTGGAGAAAAAAACAAGAGGAACTCCAATGGCACAGTATATAGATGAATAAAATGGTAAATAAAATAAAAGTAGTCTTACTCACACTTTTCAGAGCTAGAACCTAGCTCTGATATAACGCACGTGAAGTGGAATAATCCCCACTCAAGGATATGCGGAGTAATATTGATTGGCGAGTATCTGGCTCAGATTCAACGTCCAAGTTGGTATTATTCGACCCAGGGAGATAAAATAAAGTATATAGTGCTCTCTGTATAGTAATTAAAAGGTATAAAAAGAGAATTAATATACTACGATTGTAACAAGTGCTCTAAATTTAACTCATTAATTTTCTTTTGTAATTATTGAAAATTAGGTAAAAGAGGGGGGTTGAAAATTAAATTAAGGAGGAGAGAGGGGTTTTGGATAAATAGATGCTAAACTATTCAACATAAAGTGTAGCATGTTAAGTTTGGTATGATTTTTTTTAAATTGTATCTATTTTTTGGGATGTTTTATTTTTTTCTTGTATAATGATTTTTTCTGTTTCTGTTTCTCTCTCTCTCTCTCTCTCTCTCTCTCTCTCTATATATATATATATATATATATATATATAGACAGTGGGACCTCGGTTTACAAATGTAATGCGTTCTCCAGGACGTTTCTTATTGCGAAAAATTTGTAAAACGAAACACGGTTTCCCATAGGAATGCAATGAAAACCAATTCATCCATTCTGGAGGTCAGAAAAAAGTCAAAATGAGCTGGCATGGAAACCAACCCACAATGCAGAACAAACAATAAAAGGCATGCAAACGACGAAGCTCAGCTCCCTACCTTTCCACAGCTTGAAAAAAGCACCAGAAAAGTCCCAAAACAACTGCAAACAATTTCCAGAATGGATCCAAAACTCGATGCAAAAGCCGCTCCAACACCTCCTCACTCGACGCCACGTGCTACCCATAGGCTCCAGCATGCAGGGGGTGGTGCTATAAACCTTGCTTTGTATTGCAAAATATTTTGTAAACCGAGGCATTATTTTCAATGGATTTTCATTTGTACACTGCAAATTATGTCAACCGAGGCGTTTGAGGTCCCACTGTATATATATATATTTTTTTTATATACTTGGATTTTAGTTTAGTTTTGTATTGTTCGATAAACACTGTCTGGCCCAAAAAAGTTGCCACCAAAATAAAAGGTCACACACTCTAATATTTCATTGGACCGCCTTTAGACTTGATTACTGCATGCGTTCACTGTGGCATTGTTTCGATAAGCTTCAGCAATGTCACAAGATTTATTTCCGTCCAGTGTTGCATTAAGATCTTGTATTAATGATGGGAGAGTCGGACAACTGCGAAAAGCCTTCTCCAGCACATCCCAAAGATTCTCAATGGGGTTAACCCCTTCAGGACGGAGTCAATAGTGCACGTTCTGATCAAAACAAAACGTAAACAAAAACTGGAATTTGCGCTATATGTCTGTTCAACCGTAGTTCCCCTCTTTCATATTAAATGCACCCACACTTATTATATATCATTTTGTTCAGGAGAAACAGGGCTTTCATTTCATATAAAATATTTGTATATGAAACAATTTATTATGAATAAAATAAAAAAAACTGAGGGTAATTAAAACAGTAAAACATATTACAACAATAATATAGTCCATAAAAGTGCCGTTTGTTAGTAAAAAATGCAAAAAACGTCACTTTTACTTAAAATATCATCGTTGTAATACAATTTACCAGTTTTAAACACTAATATTTGAGTTCAGCGAAGTCTCCCGAGTAAAACAGTACCCCCTATATACAGGTTTTATGGTGTCTTGGAGAGTTACAGGGTCAAATATAGTGCTTGCGAATTAAATTCTCTGCACTTTCTCCCTGTGTTGTCAGGCATGTCAATCAAATTTTAATTAATCAAATGACATAATTATGTTAAAAAATTACTTAAATATACACGTAGAATTTTAATATATATGCATTTATAGGTATATAAATTCTACGTGTATACTAATGTAATCTTTTATGTAATTATATGTATTTATCTCTCTATATATTTGCGGTTATTTGTATTTTATATATAGATATATATATATATATATATATAGAATGTCATTCTAAGTGTATTCTGTTTCCAATATATATATATTAATAACAAAATACAGTTAGAATGAAATTACATATGAATATATAATTTATTTTATATTTTGTTTCAATATTTTATTTATTTATTTAATTATTTTATTTATTTATTATTGTAATTATACGTATATATATATATAATATATATATGTAGATCTATTATATATATAATATATATACATATTATATATATGTAACGTCATTCTAAGTGTATTTTAATACTAATATATATACTAATATTAATATTAAAATACATTACGTATGACGTTACATATATATAATATGTATATATATTATATATATAATATATATATACATATTATATATATAAAAAGGCATTTCATTTATTTTATAACATGTTAATATTTTTTTTTTTACACTACCTACCAGCAGGGGGACTGTCTAATATTTTAGACAGTCCCCCTGCTGGCAGATCCATAGCTCAAAGAGCGATCACATGGCCCCCGGGGGCCTCATTTGCCGGAGGGGGGCTGCCTGGGCTCTCAGACAGCCCCCCAGAAGAGGATCGCGGCGGAGGTGAGTACACCTCTGCTCCTGGGGCTGCAAGCCGTTACGGCGTTCTATGCCGCCGCAACGGCTTTAAAGCCCTTTAAAGCCGCGACGGCATAGAACGCCGTAACGGCGTTAAGGGGTTAAGATCCGAACTCTGTGGTGGCCAACCCATGTGTGAAAATGATGCTCGTGCCATCAGGAAAAACAAAATCCATTTAAGGAATAACCTGGTCATTCAGTATATTCAGGTAGTCAGCTGATCTCATTCTGTGGGCACATAATGTTGCTGAACCTAGACCTGGTCAACTGCAGCAACCCCAGTTCATAGCACTGCCCCCACAGGCTTGTACAATAGGCACTAGGCATGATGGGTGCATCACTTCATCTGCCTCTCTTCTTACCCTGATGTGCTCATCACTCTGGAAGCAAATTGAAGCCTTTTTTCCGATTAGACCCACTGATTAGTGGTTTTCTTAAAGATACACAGCGGTTCAGTCCCAATCCCTTGAGTTCCCTTTGCATTGTGCATGTGGAAATGCTCTTACTTTTACTGTTAAACATAGTCCCGAGTTCTACTGTTGTTTTTCTATGATTTGATTTCACCAAACGTTTAAGTGATCGCACGATCAATCAGGACTTTTTTCCGACCACATTTCTTCTTCGAGGATGATGGTTCCCCACTATCCTTCCAGTTTTTAATAATGAATTGAACAGTTCCTAACCCAATTTTAGTAGTTTTTGCAATCTCCTTAGATGTTTTCTCTGCTTGATGCATGCCAGTGATTTGACCCTTCTCAAGTAGACTAGCATATTTTCCACGACCACGGGATGTGTATTTCGACATGGTTATTTAAGAAATGAGAAGATACTCATTGTATCAGTTGAAGTTAAATAACTTGTTACCAGCTGAAAGATAATCGCCCGTGCAGTAACTATCCAATAGGAGTCTCTTACGTATTTGCTTAGTTAAATCCAGGTGGCGACTTTATTTTTGTCCATGCAGTGTACCTATAATCCTCCTTATGTTTGGGCTTAAGTGTTTATACATTCATTTACGACTTTTTATAATTTTACCTATACTTGAGTGCATAGTAACCGAATAGCCTGAATGCCCATAATCCTCCTTATGTCTTTTCAAGATGTTTATGTATTTATTCACATTTCTTATGATTTTACTTTTATGGGAGTGTATATTAAATGAATGGAATGTATTTTCCTAGTACTTAGAACACAAAACTGAAGGTGGAATGCAAGCAGATGCATAAGTGGAAGCGAGAAGGAGGCTTGAAAAGCTAACAAGGATTATTGAGCCCAAGTGGACAAAACACGGAAGTGGAAGGCAATCCGTTACAGGGGCCAGTGGGTTTTAAATGGGACAGAAACATAGTCGGTGTGATAAACTCACTATTAATCATCTGTTGGAAAGAGTCCCCCTATTTTGTTTTACAAGTTTCACCGAACCCAAAATGCTTTTCCCTGGTTCGGTATTTAAAAAACTATCGAACACCGGCCACCCCCCTAGCTCGTTAACTACAAAGAAATCACAAACTTAAGTGCTCTTTCTGGGTGGCAGCCATTTGTATAACCGAAAAAACACATGCTTCAGGAAATGACAGCCATTCTGTCTGCGTAAGGCAGGCAGCGGTACTTCGTTGTCGAGTCCATCAAGCTATAGTTCAGATACCTGACTTCGCAAACACCGGGGACAATCGGACCGCTACCTACTCTGTTCCCAGACAAGCCAGAAAAGCACTTTTTGGTATACAGACACTCCCAAACAGAGGGATCATTTGCTCCCTATGAGTCAGTGGGAACCTTTGTTTGTTTTTGTATAGGAACCATAAAAGTTGACCGACCGCTGCATACTCAAAACTTTACCCCGGAGGCGATTCGGCTAGAATACATGGACCTAAACGCTATTTGGACAACTTGGGTGCTCAGATCCGAGCTATCCCGGGATATAATACTTGTGGGGGTTCCTATCATTATTATATATGTTTTATACCTCTAGTGCCGGGCAGATTAGTTTAAGTCAAAGGAAACTCACTTTTCTCCCAGACAGAGAGACGCCTGTGTGGGTTTAATGTTCTAATGAATGGAGACCCCATGCTGTGGGTCTGTGTATATAAACAGGCAACTTGGACCGAATAAAACAGTTCATTTTGTACCCTTCAACATGTCTCGACTAATGTTTGGGTATGCAAGAGTTAAAACTGCTTCACTATGGGACCTGGGGGAATCTACAGCAGAGGTTCCACTCAGGGTACAGGCGCTCTGTTGGAGTTATGCCTGAAAGGACATGACTAGTGATGTCGCGAACATAACATTTTCGGTTCGCAAACGGCGAACTTCCGCAAATGTTCGCGAACCGGGTGAACCGCCATAGACTTCAATGGGCAGACTCCTACATAGGGTCACTTGGCAGATATGGATTGACACCTGTCCTCAGAGACCCTGATACACACTGACACAGAGCAGAATAGGGAATATTCACTAAATGCCAAACATTGTTATACAGGGGAATATTCAGTAAATAAGGATAAGGGGGGGGGACCAACTGTCCTGCCCCCCGGCACCCACCCCTGCGTGGTGGGTGGGGGCCATAAATCACAATGGTGGGACCTACTGTCCTCCCGCCCGCCCCCACCCGTGAGCGGTGGGTAGGTGCCATAAAAATAATGAGGGGGGGACCTACTGTATGATCTTGTATCGATCAGGTAGTGTAAGGGTTACGCCAATTTCACAGTGACAGACCAAACTCCCCGTTTAATGCACCGCAAACAACCGCAAACAGTCCATTTGCACAACCGCAAACTCCCCATTTGCACAAGGTTGGATACCAAGCTAGCCATGTCCCGTTCCTTGTCCTCACTGATGTCATTGAAGGTCTCTTCCTCCACCCAGCCATGTACAACACCAAGGGTCCCCGAAAGCTGACAACAAGCCCCCTGGGACGCCTGCTGTGTTTGGTCTTCCACCTCCTCAAAGCCACCTTCCTTCTCTGACTCCTCTTCTTCAGACTCTTCTCTCTGCGTTGCCTCTCTCTGCGTTATAATAAGGTGTGTTAAGTAGTACTATTTTTATCAGTTTAATCCCTGTTACGAGTAGAGGACTATTTCCTTGTTTCGCCAAACCCCTTCAAAGATGGAAAAAGCGGTATGAGTGGAAGAAACGAGGAAATGTGGTCAGGTGGTGGTGCCAGCCCCACCGAGGGCTTGTACCTAGGTATGCTAATAAACTGAAAAAAGGAAAAATCTCCCAAGAAGGAGATCTAAAACTGGCATAGGAAAAGGTTAGACAATTATAAGTGATACCTACAAATCCTAGTGAGCATAGGTGTATAATAGAGGGAGAAAGGGAAAGCAGAGTAATGCTTCCTAATACTGTGGTTAGTACCCTTTGTTAAAGTAAATTGAGTAATGGACAAAAGTCTTTATTGTATCATTTATAAATAACAAAGGGATACTATACTCATTCCCCTATAGTGACTAATTGTGTAATAATGGTAATACTATTATCTATTATATAATATTGCCAAGGGCAAGGAAATTCCCTCTAAATAGATGGGTATAGGCAGAGAGTATGGAGACCGGAGTGATGCTGTCATAAAAAGTGTCAATAAGGTGATATAAAGTTAAATGTATCACAGACACACCCTTTCTCTTAGCTAGTTTCCAGAAATGCTGGATAGGTAGAAGGGCTATAAAGACTCAGAGAGGTCTAAGAATAATCCTCTAAACTAGTCCTAATCTCCTTAAACACCTTCAAGGGTGTTCTAAGCTAAAGCTCAATCTAAACGTTTAGATGACTGACTGATTTCCCATCACAGATACTGGCTAGGAATAACACTGTGCAAGACAAAGAGTGGGTCTAAGTGCCCATAGTGCAGTAAAGTGTCCCTAGTGAAGTGAAAAAGAGAATAACGAGCTGGCGCCCAAGAGAATAACGAGCTGGCGCCCTATCAGGGGACGTGTATATGGCATCGATTTTAGGAACTGGGAGATGGAAAAAGATGCTTGGTCGGTCCTCCTACTTCAAATTTGGGGCACTGCGCGTGCAATCTAATGTGCCACCAGATAGGAATAGTACTACTTAACACACCACTCCTATCAGTTTAATCCCTGTTATGTGACTTTTTTTTGGTTTGGATTTTGAAGCCACAGTGCAGCACCAGAGGCCCGAAAAATTAGGCATGTACACATGCCTGAAAAATTAGGTATTGTTGCAGCCATAAAAATTGATGTTTGTTTCCCAGGCAGAAAGTCCCTAAAACATTGCGACTTGAACCCTAGTTGGTGGCGGATAAGTCACGCAAGTCAACCGGCATTCAGAGCTAAAATACAGCAGCGTGTGGACCATTTTTAGCCCAAGGCAGCTCATCTCATCAGGCCTTTTTTAGTCGAATGAATCGCCCACTGTCAGTCCCTTCGGGATCCATCCCTCATTCATATTAATAAAGGTGAGGTAATCTAGACTTTTTGACCTAGGCAACTTCTCTTCTCAGTGACAATACCTCCTGCTGCACTGAAGGTCCTTTCTGACAGGACACTTGAAACGGGGCAGGACAGAAGTTCTATCGCAAATTGGGATAGCTCAGGCCACAGGTCAAGCCTGCACACCCAGTAGTCAAGGGGTTCATCGCTCCTCAGAGTGTGGATATCTGCAGTTAAGGTGAGGTAATCTGCTACCTGTCGGTCGAGTCATTCTCTGATGGTGGATCCCGAAGGGCTGTGGCGATGCGTAGGACTTAAAAAGCTCTGCATGTCCTCCATCAACAACACATCTTTAAAGCGTCCTGTCCTTGCCGGCGTGGTCGTGGGAGGAGGAGGATGACTTTCACCTCTTCCCCTGTTAGATTCCCGTTGTGCTGTGACATCACCCTTATACGCTGTGTAAAGCATACTTTTTAATTTATTTTGCAAATGCTGCATCCTTTCCGACTTGTTGTAATTTGGTAACATTTCAGCCACTTTCTACTTATACCGGGGGTCTAGTAGCGTGGACACCCAGTACAGGTCGTTCTCCTTCAGCCTTTTTATACGAGGGTCCCTCAACAGGCATGACAGCATGAAAGACCCCATTTGCACAAGGTTGGATGCCGAGCTACTCATTTCCCGTTCCTCCTACTCAGTGATCTCAATAAAGTTATGTTCTTCCCCCCAGCCACGTACAACACCACGGGTACCAGATAGGTGACAACGAGCACCCTGGGATGCCTGTTGTGGTTGGTCTTCCTCCTCCTCCTCAAAGCCACATCCCTCCTCTGACTCCTCTTCCTCACCTATCCTCTTCCAGCGTTGCCGCAGGTCCAGCAAGCGATGCTGATAAGGCTGTTTCTGGTGGTGATGGTGACCAAAACTCTTCCTCTTCCTTTTCACGCTCATCTACGGCCTCATCCAGCACTCTTCGCAGGGCACGCTCCAGGAAGAAAACAAATGGTATGATATCGCTGATGGTGCCTTTGGTGCGACTGACTAGGTTTGTCACCTCCTCAAAAGGACGCATGAGCCTAGAGGCATTGCGCATGAGCGTCCAGTAACGTGGCAAAAAAATCCCAGCTCCCCAGAGGCTGTCCTAGCACCCCGGTCATACAAATATTCATTAACGGCTTTTTATTGTTGGAGCAGGCGGTCGAACATTAGGAGTGTTGAATTCTAATGTGTCGGGCTGTCGCAAGTCAAGCGCCTCACTGGCATGTTGTTTCACCGCTGGATATCTGCAAAGTGCGCCATGTCCGTGTAGGAACACCTGAAATGGCCACACACCTTCCTGGCCTGCTTTAGGACGTCCTGTAAGCCTGTGTACTTATGCACAAAGCATTGCACGATCAGATTACACACATGTGCCATGCATGGCACATGTGTCAACTTGCCCAAATGCAATGCCGCCAACAAATTTCTTCTGTTGTCACAAACCACTTTGCCGATATCCGGTTGCTGCGGAGTCAGCCACTTTTCCACCTGTGCGTTCAGGGCGGACAGGAGTGCTTGTCCGGTGTTACTTTCTGCTTTCAAGCAAGTCAAACCCAAGACGGTGTGACACTGCCGTATCCGGGATGTGGAATAGTACCTGGGGAGCTGGGGGGGTGCCGTTGATGTGGAGCAAGACGCAACAGCAGAAGAGGACTCAGCCGAGGAGGTTATGGAAGAGGATAGAGTAGGAGGAGTAGAGGAGGTGGCAGCAGGCCTGCCTGCAAGTCGTGGCGGTGTCACCAACTCCTCTGCAGAGCCACGCATTCCATGCTTGGCAGCCGTCAGCAGGTTTACCCAATGCGCGGTGTAGGTGATATACCTGCCCTGACCATGCTTTGCAGACCAGGTATCAGTGGTCAGATGGACTCTTGCCCCAACACTGTGTGCCAGACATGCCATTACTTCCTTTTGCACAATCGAGTAAAGGCTGGGGATTGCCTTTTGTGAAAAGAAATTTCGTCTGGGTACCTTCCACTGCGGTGTCCCAATAGCTACACATTTTTTGAACGCCTCAGACTCCACCAGCTTGTATGGTAAAAGCTGGCGGGCTAATAGTTCAGACAAGTCAGCTGTCAGACGCCGGCCAAGGGGGTGACTTTCTGACATTGGCTTCTTACGCTCAAACATGTCCTTGACAGACACCTGACTGTGGGCAGATGAGCGGGAACTGCTCAAGGCGAGAGACGGGCAAGGAGGACAGCAGTGGTTGATGTGGCTGAAGATGCTGGACCAGGAGGAGGATGGCGGCTTTGAGTTTGTGTGCTGCTTGTACTCATGTGTTGATCCCATCGGCGTTTGTGATGTGCGATCATGTGCCTACGCAAAGCAGTTGTACCTAGGTGGGTGTTGGACTTCCCACGACTCAGTTTCTTTTGGCACAGGTTGCAAATGGCATCGCTGTTGTCAGAGGCAGACACACAAAAAAAATTCCACACTGCTGAGCTCTGCAATGACGGCATTCTGGTGGTGGACACAGCATGTGTTGATTGGCGTGCTGTCGGGCTGACCCCGGGTGCCGATGCATGCTGTCTGACTGTGCCACTAGCTCCTTGCGACGACCTTCCCCTGCTTCCAACTCGTCTCCTCCTACTCTCTGTCTCCCCATCTGAACTTTCGCCCTGTTCTTCTTCTTGCCGAGCGGGCACCCATGTGACATCCATGGACGCATCGTCATCATCAACCGCTTCACTTGTATCTGACAACTCAGCAAAGGAAGCAGCAGCGTGTACAACATCATCATCATCACCACACCGTACGTCCATGTGTGTAATGCTGCCTGACTGAGACATATCCCTGTTATCTACATCCTCTGGCAATAATGGTTGCGCATCACTCATTTCTTTAAACGGATGTGTAAATAACTCCTCTGACATACCAAGTGAAGCGGCTGTGGTGTTGGTGGTGGTGGCAGGCGGGTAAGTGGTATCTTGAGAGGTGCCCGAAGCTAAGCCGGAGGAGGATGGTGCGTCAAGGTTCCGAGTGGAAGCCGTAGAAGATTGGGTGTCCTGTGTTAGCCAGTCAACTATGTCCTCAGAACTTTTCAAGTTCAGGGTACGTGGCCTCTGAAAACTGGGCATTATTCTAGTGCAAAAAGGGAATCTAAGCACCACGACCATGACGGTCCCTGCGGGGTGGCCTGCCTCTGCCTGTCATTGTTTTTTGGATTAGTGGTACTATGCGTGCAAGCTACTGTGAGACCAGATATGAGTGGCACTGTGCAGTGGCACTGTGCAGAGTACACGCTGTAGGCCTGACACACCCGCATGAAGACAACTAATTGCTATTCAATCTATAACTATGAAAAAAATTTTTGGTTTTTAAATGCAATCTATTGCGACACCAGATAAGAGTGGCACTGTGAACTGGCAGAGGTTGGCAGAGTAGATGCTGTAGGCCTGACACACCCGCTTGAAGACAACTAACTGCTATTCAATCTATAGCAGTGAAAAATATTTTTGGGTTTTAAATGCACGCTATTGTGACACCAGATATGAGTGGCACTGTGCACTGGCAGAGGTTGGCAGAGTACACGCTGTAGGCCTGACACCCGCTTGCAGACAACTAACTGCTATTCAATCTAAAACAGTGAAACAAGTTTTTTGGTTTTTAAATGCAATCTATTGCAACACCAGATAAGAGTGGCACTGTGCACTGGCAGAGGTTGGCAGAGTAGACGCTGTAGGCCTGACACACCCGCTTGAAGAAAACTAACTGCTATTCAATCTATAACAGTGAAAAAAGTTTTTTGTTTTTAAATGCATGCTATTGTGAGACCAGATATGAGTGGCACTGTGCAATGGCAGAGGTTGGCAGAGTAAACGCTGTAGGCCTGACACCCGCTTGCAGACAACTAACTGCTATTCAATCTATAACAGTGAAACAAGTTTTTTGGTTTTTCAATGCAATCTATTGCGACACCAGATAAGAGTGGCACTGTGTACTGGCAGAGGTTGGCAGAGTAGACGCTGTAGGCCTGACACACAAGCTTGAAGACAACTAACTGCTATTCAATCTATAATAGTGAAAAAAGTTTTTGGGTTTTTTAATGCACGCTATTGTGACACCAGATATGAGATGCACTGTGCAGTGGCAGAGGTTGGCAGAGTACACGCTGTAGGCCTGACACCCACTTGCAGACAACTAACTGCTATTCAATCTATAACAGTAAAAAAGTTTTTTTGTTTTTAAATGCATGCTTTTGTGAGACCAGATATGAGTGGCACTATGCAGTGGCAGAGGTTGGAAGAGTACACGCTGTAGGCCTGACACCCACTTGCAGACAACTAACTGCTATTCAATCTATAACAGTGAAACAAGTTTTTTGGTTTTTCAATGCAATCTATTGCGACACCAGATAAGAGTGGCACTGTGTACTGGCAGAGGTTGGCAGAGTAGACGCTGTAGGCCTGACACACAAGCTTGAAGACAACTAACTGCTATTCAATCTATAATAGTGAAAAAAGTTTTTGGGTTTTTTAATGCACGCTATTGTGACACCAGATATGAGATGCACTGTGCAGTGGCAGAGGTTGGCAGAGTACACGCTGTAGGCCTGACACCCACTTGCAGACAACTAACTGCTATTCAATCTATAACAGTAAAAAAGTTTTTTTGTTTTTAAATGCATGCTTTTGTGAGACCAGATATGAGTGGCACTATGCAGTGGCAGAGGTTGGAAGAGTACACGCTGTAGGCCTGACACCCACTTGCAGACAACTAACTGCTATTCAATCTATAACAGTGAAACAAGTTTTTTGGTTTTTCAATGCAATCTATTGCGACACCAGATAACAGTGGCACTGTGCACTGGCAGAGGTTGGCAGAGTACACGCTGTAGGCCTGACACACACTTATGAAGGACACAGACTGCTATTATATTACAGTCAAAAAAGTTTTTGGTTTTTTAAATGCATGCTATTGTGACACCAGATAAGAGTGGCAATGTGCACTGGCAGAGGTTGGCAGAGTAGATGCTGTAGGCCTGACACACCCGCTTGAAGACAATTAACTGCTATTCAATCTATAACAGTGAAAAAAGTTTTGGGGTTTTTAAATGCACACTATTGTGACACCAGATATGAGTGGCACTGTGCACTGGCAGAGGTTGGCAGAGTACACGCTGTAGGGCTGACACCCGCTTGCAGACAACTAACTGCTATTCAATCTATAACAGTGAAAAAAGTTTTTGGGTTTTTAAATGCAATCAATTGCGACACCAGATAAGAGTGGCACTGTGCACTGGCAGAGGTTGGCAGAGTACACGCTGTAGGCCTGACACACACTTATGAAGGACACTGACTGTTATTATATTACAGTCAAAAAAGTTTTTTGGTTTTTAAATGCATGCTATTGTGACACCAGATAAGAGTGGCAATGTGCACTGGCAGAGGTTGGCAGAGTACACGCTGTAGGCCTGACACCCGCTTGCAGACAACTAACTGCTATTCAATCTATAACAGTGAAAAAAGTTTAGAGGTTTTTGTAGCGGAGAGCCGATATTTCACAGTTATACTCCACTAGAGATCCCAGTGAGGCTCAGGAACAAGGCGATGATAAATCCACAGGCAAGGTTTCCAGCAGGCAAAGTAATACAGCAGTATCCCCACAGCAATCCCAATAACTGGACGACACACAGTTTCAGGAGCAGAACTCACAAGCTTTATTCCACAGTGCCTTATAAAGCCCTCTTCCATGCAAGGGAGGAGGTTCTATCAATCAATACAGTGTCCAATCTGTGAATAGTAACCTCCCACACATCTCCTCCCCTCCTCTAGCATCATAATCCCCTTATAATGTACATGAATTTCCACAGTTTCTGGATGTACCCCTAAACGTAGGGGTACCCCTTTAAGAATGGTATCCCCTGTTAGCCCTGATCTGGGTTAGCAACATACTCAAAAATCACCCAGATCGGACCAGGGGTTCGGGAGTTATGACTATGTATAGTTTTGACCGACCGCTGGGGTAAAGTGTCCGAAAACAGTTCCATGCATTTTGGCCCTGCGGTCGGTCACAAACAGGAGAATAGAAACAGGCAAATTACTGGTGTTCTGTAGCCTGGAGAGGATTCGAATAGCGGGCCGGTCGGTAGTTTCCCCACGAAGTATTGGGAGTCTGGAGGTCTCAGCGGTGTTTGCCTAGTCAAGTGTCCGATTTCGGTTCCAGACACTCGACGGCAAAACACCGCTGTTCAGTAGTCTAAGATGGCCGCCGCCACGTGTTCGTATCCCGAATGGCGGCCACCCAGAGAACAAAGATTACACTGCACGGATGGCTAATTACCCGTTTGCAACATTGTTGCAAACGGTAATTGAAGGCACACTTCACACAAGGTGGTCTGGTTTTTTGGTAGTTTAATTCCCTTGCTTTATTCGAATGATTATACCGAACAACCAGAGGAATACAGTAGTTTACACACATTAAACTGGCAATATAAACGAATACAATTATTCCCATGAATTTTGTAGGACAGCCCAGTACCAATCCCCTACACTGCTCCCCCTTGCCCACAAGCCGGCATACACAGTCTGATTCAGCACGGATCGGCTTGGGGATGTCCGGGGGCTCACGGATCATTTTTCTAGGTCAGTTTGTCTTGACAACCCGTCAGCATTTCCATTCGGCTTACCCGGCCGGTACTGGATATTAAAGTCAAAAGGCTGTAGCGCCAAACTCCAGCGCAGCAGCCTGGCGTTGTCCCCAGCCACCCGGTTCAGCCAGACTAACGGGTTGTGATCCGTGAGCAAGGAAAAGGGCTGTCCATACAGATAGGGCTGCAGTTTCTTTAGGGCCCACACCACAGCCAGGCATTCCTTTTCGATGGCGGCGTAGCTTACTTCTCGAGGTAACAGTTTGCGACTGATGTAAGCCACAGGATGTTCTCCGCCATCGGCCCCGACTTGGCTCAGTACTGCCCCCAATCCAAACATAGAAGCGTCTGTGTGAACAAGAAATCGTTTAGTTGGATTGGGAGCTGCCAAGACTTTGGCGGGTTCGGGTTTTTGTTTGCCGCACCCTACTCTATGCCCCAGGTACTGAACCTCAGCCATCCCTATACTACACTTGGCCGGCTTCAGGGTCAAACCTGCTTCCCTTATCCTATCTAGTACAGCTCCTATGTGAGCTAAATGTTCCTGCCATGTATTGCTAAAAATAGCAATATCGTCCAGGTAGGCACAGGTATAGTCCTGGAACCCATCCAGGAGTCGATCCACCATCCTTTGGAAGGTGGCTGGGGCGTTTTTCATCCCAAATGGCATGACCTTAAACTGATACAAGCCAAATGGGGTGACAAAGGCCGACTTCGGGATGGCGTCTGGGGCCAGGGGAATTTGCCAATATCCTTTACACAAGTCAATAGTGGTGAGGTATTGGCCCCTAGCCATTCTGTCCAGTAACTCGTCTATCCGGGGCATCGGATAGGCGTCGAACACGGTCTTCTCGTTTAATCTCCTATAGTCCACGCAGAAGCGGGTCGTACCGTCTCGCTTCGGTACGAGGACTACAGGAGATGCCCAAGGGCTGTCTGAGGGTTCAATCACCCCCAGTTGGAGCATCTCATTGATCTCCTTGCGCATGTTTTCCCTCACCGCTTCTGGGATGCGGTAGGGGGTTTGACGCATGGGCAGTTGCCCTGGGGTCTCGACCCGGTGAGTTGCCAGAGGCGTGTATCCAGGTACATTAGAGAACGTATCTCGTTTCTCCTCTAATAGTTGCTGTACCTCGATCCGCTCCTGTGGGCTCAGCCGATCTCCCAGTGCAACCTCCCCTAAATCCACAGACAGCTGCCCATCCCCCAGTAAATCGGGGAGGGGTAAGCTGTCAAACTCTTCCGTGTTGGGTGCACATATGGCGGTCACCTCCTCGGCGCGCTCTTGGTAGGGCTTCATCATGTTCACATGGAGCATGCGTCGCCCCCCAGTCCCTGTGCAGGGGCCTATAATATAGGTGGTGTCACATCTTTGTTCCACCACCCTATACGGTCCCTGCCAGACGGCCTGTAACTTATCATGTCGGACAGGTTTTAAAATCAGTACTTTCTGCCCGACCTGAAAGCTACGGTCCCTGGCTCCCCGATCATACCACGTGCGCTGGCGAGTCTGGGCCGCCTGAAGGTTTTCCCTTACCGTCTTGGTCAAGGCTTCTAGGCGATCTCGAAAGGCCAGCACATATGGTATGATGGGAGTGCCATCTGCGCTCCGGTCTCCCTCCCAATGCTCTCGAATAAGATCTAAGGGACCTCTGACCCTCCTCCCAAACAGTAGTTCCAACGGGGAGAACCCCGTGGATTCCTGCGGCACCTCCCGGTATGCGAACAGGAGATGCGACAGGAATCGCTCCCAGTCGTTGTGGGTCTCTGCGAAGGTTCGGAGCATCTGCTTCAAGGTACCGTTGAATCGTTCACAGAGCCCATTCGTCTGAGGGTGGTACGGGGCACTGATAATAGGCTTAATGCCACAGATCCTCCAGAGGTGTTGGGTGAATTCTGCGGTAAATTGGGTGCCCTGATCCGAGATAATCTCCCTGGGTAATCCCATCCGAGAGAATATCTGCATGAGGGCATCCGCGACCGTCTCAGCGTGGATGTTGGTCAGAGCCACTGCCTCTGGATACCTGGTGGCATAATCTACTACCGTTAAAATATACCTTTTTCCCGACGGGCTAGCTTTCTTGAGGGGGCCTATCAAATCCACTGCTATTCGGCTAAAAGGTTCCTCAATTATGGGTAAGGGGTGGAGTTTAGCCTTCCTGCGGTCTCCCCTTTTTCCCACTCTCTGGCAGGTATCGCATGTATTGCAATATCTGCGTACTTCCTGGCTAATCCCTGGCCAGAAGAAACTTTGGGTCAGTCTGTACCTAGTGCGACTAACCCCTAGATGTCCGGATAGCGGAATATCATGCGCTATCCGGAGTAATTCAGCCCGGTACCGCTGCGGTACCACTAACTGTCTCATCACTATCGGGTCTGACCCCGTAATCTGCTTGCCTGTTTCCCTGTACAAAAGCTGTTTATCCCAGACAAATTTCTCTCCCTCCCCCCCGGGGGAGCCCGTGACAACCTTGTCCCTATACACCTGAAGCGTGGGGTCTGTTGCTACTTCAGCTACAAATTCATTAGGTGGGGCCCAGGGGACACATTCTAGAGGAGGGGTAGGATTGCTTACCTGGACCTCCGGCAGTGTGTTGTGGTCCTGGGTGCGGGCCTGTTGTCGGGTGACCACAGGGTTGACCTCTCCTGTGGTGGGCGTCTGGGGCTCAAAAGCAGAAGTGAGCCTCCCCAGATCGTTCCCCAATAAAACCTCCGCCGGTAACTGCGGCATCAACCCCACCTCCATGTGCCCTGCCCCCGCTCCCCAATGTAAATGTACCCTTGCTGTAGGTAGCCGGTACACCGCTCCCCCGGCTACCCGGACGGCCACAGTTTTGTTTAGTTTTGCCTGATCCGAAATCAGGTGGCTCTGTACCAGAGTGATGGTCTCGTAATCCTCGGACTGCTGTACCATTCAGGTATACGGTCTGTCGGTGATGCTGTAGATTGTCCACATTGGCCTGGACAGGATCTGCCTCGTGCAGTACCTCCCATTGTTCCACGGTGGTAATGGGAACTGCGGAACCATACGGGGTAGCAACTATGTCCTGGTAGTGATGGGCTGAGGCTGCCCTTGGTGGGGGTGGGCCTGGACGAATCCAGGTAGAACGATCCCGCAGCTGTGGGCATTCCCTTTTATAATGTCCCCATTTCTGGCAGTGATGACAGGGGCCAGCGGTGGGCTGTCAGAACCGTGGCTGTGCAGCGGGTGGTGGGGGTGGTGGTAGTTGTCTCGGTGGGGCTGGGGTGTAGGTGGTTCCCCCAAAAGTTTTAAACTTGGCTTTTGGAGCTGCAGGTTTTTGTTGCCTGCGTGCATCCAGATAGTCATCTGCCTTTCTGGCAGCCTCGGTGAGGGAGGTAGGGTTTCTGTCCCTTACCCATTCCTGGACATCACATCAACATCTGTATTACGTCCTCCATAGATCGTGCTCTGCTAGCTTGCACCCACCTGAGTGCTGCCCTCTGTAATCGGCATGCCCACTCTGCGTGTGAGTCTTTCTCTACCTTCTTTAAATCCCGGAATCTCCGCCGGTATGCTTCTGGTGTTATAGCATACCTGGCAAGTATAATTTCTTTTACTTTGCTGTAATTCCGTATTTCGTCATTAGGTACAGTCCGATATGCCTCTGCTGCCCTCCCGGTTAACCTTCCGGCCAAAATAGGTACCCAGTCCTCTGCGTTAATTTTATGCAGTGCACACAGTCTCTCAAAATCTTGCAGAAAAGCGTCTAGATCTTCCTCTGCCTCCACATATGTTTTAAAAGCCTGGTACGGTATCTTAGGCTTACCTTCTTGTGGTACATTATTTGCAGAGCTTTGTTCTGGGACTGTTGTCGCCTGTGTCCTCATGACGAATTCTTGTACCTCGGTCACCGTCCTGGCAATAATTTCCTCTGAGGGGTTTTCCCCATAAAGGGATAGCCTGAATCGAACCTGCCTCTGGAATTCCGAGTCTTGTGGTGTTTCTCCCAGCTCCCTCTGTGCAGGAACTGAATCGCCCTCCATTCTGTACTCTGCCAGGAGTTCTGTAATAATTACTGCTTTCTTCTTATTGCTGGCTTGTATACCCCTTGCCTCTAGGAGGTCCTTTAGTGTGGAGCGTTTTAGCGCAGAAAAATCAATCTCCATCCGTACTCCATTTATGCTTGTTCCTCTGTGAGTCTGGATCCCAGCGCTGCCAACCAATGTAGCGGAGAGCCGATATTTCACAGCTATACTCCACTAGAGATCCCAGTGAGGCTCAGGAACAAGGCGATGATAAATCCACAGGCCAGGTTTCCAGCAGGCAAAGTAATACAGCAGTATCCCCACAGCAATCCCAATAACTGGATGACACACAGTTTCAGGAGCAGAACTCACAAGCTTTATTCCACAGTGCCTTATAAAGCCCTCTCCCATGCAAGGGAGGAGGTTCTATCAATCAATACAGTGTCCAATCTGTTAATAGTAACCTCCCACACATCTCCTCCCCTCCTCTAGCATCATAATCCCCTTATAACGTACATGAATTTCCACAGTTTCTGGATGTACCCCTAAACGTAGGGGTACCCCTTTAAGAATGGTATCCCCTGTTAGCCCTGGTCTGGGTGAGCAACATACTCAAAAATCACCCAGATTGGACCAGGGGTTCGGGAGTTATGACAAGGTATAGTTTTGACCGACCGCTGGGGTAAAGTGTCCGAAAACAATTCCATGCATTTTGGCCCTGCGGTCGGTCACAAACAGGAGAATAGAAACAGGCAAATTACTGGTGTTCTGTAGCCTGGAGAGGATTCGAATGAATCCCCCAGTTCGTGGGGTTCTTTCTACCGAATAGCGGGCCGTTCGGTAGTTTCCCCACGAAGTATTGGGAGTCTGGAGGTCTCAGCGGTGTTTGCCTAGTCAAGTGTCCGATTTCGGTTCCAGACACTCGACGGCAAAACAACGCTGTTCGGTAGTCTAAGATGGCCGCCGCCACGTGTTCGTATCCCGAATGGCGGCCACCCAGAGAACAAAGACCACACTGCACAGATGGCTAATTACCCGTTTGCAACATTGTTGCAAACGGTAATTGAAGGCACACTTCACACAAGGTGGTCTGGTTGTTCGGTAGTTTCATTCCCTTGCTTTATTCGAATGATTCTACCGAACAACCAGAGGAATACAGTAGTTTACACACATTAAACTGGCAATATAAACGAATACAATTATTCCCATGAATTTTGTAGGACAGCCCAGTACCAATCCGCTACAGTTTTTAAATGCAATCTATTGTGACACCAGATAAGAGTGGCACTGTGCACTGGCAGAGGTTGGCAGAGTACACGCTGTAGGCCTGACACCCACTTGCAGACAACTAACAGCTATTCAATCTATAATAGTGAAAAAAGTTTTGAGGTTTTTAAATGCAATCTATTGCGACACCAGATAAGAGTGGCACTGTGTACTGGCAGAGGTTGGCAGAGTACACGCTGTAGGCCTGACACACACTTATGAAGGACACTGACTGCTATTATATTACAGTCAAAAACTTTTCTTGTTTTTAAATGCAAGCTATTGTGACACCAGATATGAGTGGCACTGTGCACTGGCAGAGGTTGGCAAAGTACACGCTGTAGGCCTGACACCTGTTTGAAGGACACTGACTGCTATTAGATTACAGTCAAAAACTTTTTTTGCTTTTAAATGTAAGCTTTTGTGACACCAGATATGAGTGGCACTGTGCACTGGCAGAGGTTGGCAGAGTACACGCTGTAGGCCTGACACACACTTATGAAGGACACTGACTGCTATTATATTATAGACAAAAACTTTTTTTTTTAAATGCACGCTATTGTGACACCAGATATAAGTGGCACTGTGCACTGGCAGAGGTTGGCAGAGTACACACTGTAGGCCTGACACCCGCTTGAAGGACACTGACTGCTATTAGATTACAGTCAAAAACTTTTTTTGTTTTTAAATGCACGCTATTGTGACACCAGATATGAGTGGCACTGTGCACTTGCAGAGGTTGGCAGAGTACACGCTGTAGGCCTGACACACCCGCTTGAAGACAACTAACTGCTATTCAATCTATAACAGTGAAAAAAGTTTTCAGGTTTTTAAATGCACGCTATTGTGACACCAGATATGAGTGGCACTGTGCACTGGCAGAGGTTGGCAGAGTACATGCTGTAGGCCTGACACCCGCTTGAAGGACACTGACTGCTATTAGATTACAGTCAAAAACTTTTTTTAAATACACGCTATTGTGACACCAGATATGAGTGGCACTGTGCACTGGCAGAGGTTGGCAGAGTAGACGCTGTAGGCCTGACACACCCGCTTGAAGACAACTAACTGCCATTCAATCTATAACAGTGAAAAAAAAAATGATTTTAAATGCACGCTATTGTGACACCAGATATGAGTTGCACTGTGCACTTGCAGAGGTTGGCAGAGTACACACTGTAGGCCTGACACACACTTATGAAGGACACTGACTGCTATTATATTACAGTCAAAAACTTTTTTGTTTTTAAATGCACGCTATTGTGACAACAGATATGAGTGGCACTGTGCACTGGCAGAGGATGGCAGAGTAGACGCTGTAGGCCTGACACACCCGCTTGAAGACAACTAACTGCTATTCAATCTATAACAGTGAAAAAAGTTTTTGGGTTTTAAATGCACGCTATTGTGACACCAGATATGAGTGGCAATGTACACTTGCAGAGGTTGGCAGAGTACACGCTGTTGGCCTGAAACACAGACGCTTGCAGACAACTAACTGCTATTCAATCTATTACAGTGAAAAAAAAGTTTTGGGGTTTTTAAATGCACACTATTGTGCCACCAGATATGAGTAGCACTGTGCACTGGCAGAGTTCACGCTGTTGGCCTGACACACAGACGCTTGCAGACAACTAACTGCTATTCAATCTATAACAGTGAAAAAAAATGTTTTGTTTTTAAATGCACGCTATTGTGACACCAGATATGAGTGGCACTGTGCACTGGCAGAGGTTGGCAGAGTACACGCTGTAGGCCTGACACACAGACGCTTGCAGACAACTAACTGCTATTCAATCTATTACAGTGAAAAAAATAAATTTGTTTTTAAATGCAAGCTATTGTGACACCAGATCTGAGTGGTGGCACTGGGCAAGTGGGCACAGTATTGTGACGAAACCAACCTCGCCACTGAGAACTGGAGAAGCCTGGTTGCCCGCCTGCTGCCTTTGGACTATGGCCCTGGGAGATTGGGCCCTTTACAAACAGTATTCGGCCCTAACAGAGTGCATGTCACTCATTCTGGCCCTTTAAATACAGTGGGGCCATTCGGTACTTGCCCTGTGTGAGCAGTGATACCCCCCAGATAGCTATGCCATGGAGCCTATTCATATAATGAAAGACTATGGGAAAGACTTTGGCTCCATGGCAATTAAACTGTATTTGTGTGGTCTGCGTGCCATTCACCTAATAATGTGCACGCAGACCTGAGCTATCTGGGGATATGTTAAATGTCTGTGTTTAATGTATAAAAAGTGACTTTATGTATTTTAAAGAGTTTTATGTTGTTTTGCAACCATGTGGTTAATGGAGTCTGCCTCTAGTCCTGGATAATTAGATTTCCTCTCCAATTATCTCCAGGGCAGAAGGGAGGAAGCCAGGATGCATTGTGGGGATGTTTTACTTTTACTGTTTGAGCCAGAAGGAACAAAAGATACTTTTAGTAACTTTTTAACCCCTGGTCGGATTCATGCCATTTTTTAATATGTTGTTCCCCTGAATGGATTGATTGTGGATATGTATTTTTATGTGAATGTGATGTATGGTTTTAAAGTTATGAAAGTTGTGTAAAAGTATATTTTGAACTGTACACATAATGGGATTAAGTGTCACACTAAGGGGAGGGGATGTGTGGGAGGTAACATCTATGTTATTGGTTATTTTATGCCTCCCCCTGGGTGTGGCCTGTATGTGTACTCATGTAATAAAAACCAGGCTGGGTGCCCAGCACCTCAGACCTCTTCTGACCCTCAATACGTAGCCTTGTCTCGTTATTGGAGGGAACTGCTATATCACACTGGGGATTGCTATGCGCTGCATATTCCCCTGAGCTCTTAATCACTTAGCTCTTGTAAGAGCTTGTTCCGGATACGCTCTCCTGGAGGAGAGGTCTTCCCCACACGGTCCTGGAGGACAGAAGCCGATCCAGGGTGGAAGGAAGACGGCGCGGCTCCAGTTAAGCTACGGCGGTTGTGGAGCCTGCGGTGGTTGTGGTGTCGTCTGCAGTGCTTGGAGTCCTCTGAGAGCGCTAGGAGCATCCATCAACGGAGGGTACTCAGTCGGAGTACACGGAGCTCCGTTACAATTGGTGGCAAGCGGCGGGATCGTTCCTACAGCCAGAAGGACAGCTACAGAACACCATTTCTTTGGATTTACAATTTGAGGGCAACGCATGTCTGAGTACAGCGACCCTGACAGCACCAGGATGGAACCAGCAGTGGAGTACAATAAGGGTGACATGGATGACCGGGATGCAATAAGGAAAGGCATCTGGTACCAGGCCCTGGATAATGTACAATACCAGCGGGGTGAGAGTCTCCCCAGTGAAGAGCAGCGGTTGCAGAAGCAAGTGGCCCTGCGGATGCCCTTCCTGGGAGAGCAGCCCCTGGAGGAATGGGTGAAGGAACTAGAGCACCGGGTATGGCAGGAGCTATGGCTGGAGGATGCCTACCAGGCGCTCTGGTGGTATATGGCACAGTATATACCCTGGACAGCCGAACATGACAAGCCAGAGGGAGAGGAGTTTGATGGTCCTGGCTTGTTATGGGAGTCCTTTGCAGAGCCTGGCTTCGGGAGCCCTGCGCAAACCAGACTGCAGGACATTTTCTATGAGAGGGAGGCTAGGCATGAGTGGGATGACCCCCATGAGGTAGAGCAAGACCTGGCTCACCTAGCAGCCCTGGAGTGGGAACTGGAGCAAAACTACCAAGATCTCTTCCGCTTCATTGGGAAGGCTCAGCAGGACAGTAAGGTGACAGACCCAGATCCAGACCCCTTCCGCTGGGAAGATATTGTAGAGATTTACTGGGAAGAACCCCAGGTGGCCTGTAGAGATGGGACCGAGGTCTCTCCACCGGCCCTGCAGGGAATTGGGAGCCCAGTCTCCATTCCCCAGCGGCAGGCTGAGTTACAGGGGGCAGAGGTAGTTGGTCCCACCCCCCAGCAGCAGAGTGATATGCCGGGAAGGCAGTGTGAAGTGCAGGGAGAGGAGAGCAGCGTCCTCCCTCCCCAGCGGCAGGCTGAGTTACAGGGGGCAGAGGTAGTTGGTCCTACCCCCCAGCAGCAGAGTGATATGCCGGGAAGGCAGTGTGAAGTGCAGGGAGAGGAGAGCAGCGTCCTCCCTCCCCAGCGGCAGGCTGAGTTACAGGGGGCAGAGGTAGTTGGTCCTACCCCCCAGCAGCAGAGTGATATGCCGGGAAGGCAGTGTGAAATGCAGGGAGAGGAGAGCAGCGTCCTCCCTCCCCAGCGGCAGGCTGGGTTACAGGGGGCAGAGGTAGTTGGTCCTACCCCCCAGCAGCAGCATGATTTTTTGGGAATTGGGAGCCCAGTCTCCATTCCCCAGCGGCAGTGTGAAGTAGAGGGAGAGGAGAGCAGCGTCCTCCCTCCCCAGCGGCAGGCTGAGTTACAGGGGGCAGAGGTAGTTGGTCCTACCCCCCAGCAGCAGCGTGACTTTTTGGGAATTGGGAGCCCAGTCTCCTTTCCCCAACAGCAGGACACTGTATTAGGAGAAAAGACAGTCGGTCTCCCTCCGCAGATGATGGAAGTATGCATGGGAGAGGAGCTTATTACCACCTCTCCCCAGCGGCGGATTATTAATGGGCAGAGTGTTCTATCGGGAGAGGAGCTTGTTACCCCCTCTCCCCAGCGGCAGTTTAATGTACCAGGGGGAGACTGTAAGCCCCCCACCGGTGCAGATGGGACCGTGGTCTCTGCACTTACCACACAGGGGGTAGGGATGGTCGGTCCTACCCCCCCACGACAGAACTATGTATCCAAGGGGGAGACAACCGGTCTCCCCATTCAGCAGCAGAGCTATGCAACGAAGGGGGAGACAATCCGTCTCCAGCAACCAGGCTCCAACCAGACTACTCCGGTGGTAGTGCTGGCATCAGGACAGAGTACCGCTGGTCTCTGCCCACTCAGCAACCCACCAAGGCAGCCTACCAGTCCCCTGCACAGCCGGGGTGAGGCACCTGGACATGGACAACTTTCTCCTCTACCCAGGTGTAGTAACCATTTATTGTGGGTGGGCTGTACTGGTGTTTCTGCTTTGTGGGTGGGTTGCTGGACTAACAAGGGCACTGACCGGCAGGAGGTCAGGTACCCTGTTAGTCTTTTTGGAAAGGGGGAGAGATGTGACGAAACCAACCTCGCCACTGAGAACTGGAGAAGCCTGGTTGCCCGCCTGCTGCCTTTGGACTATGGCCCTGGGAGATTGGGCCCTTTACAAACAGTATTCGGCCCTAACAGAGTGCATGTCACTCATTCTGGCCCTTTAAATACAGTGGGGCCATTCGGTACTTGCCCTGTGTGAGCAGTGATACCCCCCAGATAGCTATGCCATGGAGCCTATTCATATAATGAAAGACTATGGGAAAGACTTTGGCTCCATGGCAATTAAACTGTATTTGTGTGGTCTGCGTGCCATTCACCTAATAATGTGCACGCAGACCTGAGCTATCTGGGGATATGTTAAATGTCTGTGTTTAATGTATAAAAAGTGACTTTTTGTATTTTAAAGAGTTTTATGTTGTTTTGCAACCATGTGGTTAATGGAGTCTGCCTCTAGTCCTGGATAATTAGATTTCCTCTCCAATTATCTCCAGGGCAGAAGGGAGGAAGCCAGGATGCATTGTGGGGATGTTTTACTTTTACTGTTTGAGCCAGAAGGAACAAAAGATACTTTTAGTAACTTTTTAACCCCTGGTCGGATTCATGCCATTTTTTAATATGTTGTTCCCCTGAATGGATTGATTGTGGATATGTATTTTTATGTGAATGTGATGTATGGTTTTAAAGTTATGAAAGTTGTGTAAAAGTATATTTTGAACTGTACACATAATGGGATTAAGTGTCACACTAAGGGGAGGGGATGTGTGGGAGGTAACATCTATGTTATTGGTTATTTTATGCCTCCCCCTGGGTGTGGCCTGTATGTGTACTCATGTAATAAAAACCAGGCTGGGTGCCCAGCACCTCAGACCACTGCTTGACCTTCAACACGGAGCCTTGTCTCGTTCTTGGGGGGATTCACTGTATGCTGTTGGAGATTTGACTGCTAGGAGTGTAAGCTGATGTCTGCTTTTCCTATTCATCTGCTAGCAGCTATTTGTGAGGTTCCAGCTGGAGTGCTACCTTATTCACCTATATCCAGTTCGTGAGTTCTGATGTTCTGCAGTAGCTGTGCCTTTCTGAGGAAAGGGGATTATCGCCTAAACTGGGTTTTATCCTCTTGTATGCTGAAACGGTCCATTACAAGTATCTACTGTGAGCCTGACACAGAAGCTGGCAGGCAGGCAACTGCAATTAGATTACACAGGGAAAAAAAGCAGACTGATGTTCTAGCCCTAAAAAGGGCTTTTTGGGGTGCTGTCCTTACAGCAGAGATCAGATGAGTCCTTCAGGACTGTAGTGAACACTGAATACACTAGCCTAGCTATCCATTTCCCTATCAAATGAGCAGCAGCTACACTTTCCCTCCCCTATCTAAAAATGCAGCTTCAGAATGAATCTAAAATGGATGCTGTACAGGAGGTGGGAGGGTCTGGAAGGGAGGGTCTGCTGCTGATTGGCTGGAATGTGTCTGCTGACTGTGAGTCACAGGGTCAAAGTTTACTCAATGATGACGAATAGGGGGCGGATCGAACCGCGCATATGTTCGCCCACTGTGGCGAACGCGCTATGTTCGCCAGGAACTATTCGCCAGCGAACCGTTCGGTACATCACTAGACATGACTTTTATTGACCTTGAGGAGGTTTGAGAAGTTTATTGAAACACGTAGGGCTGTGTATTAGGTTTTATTGATTTATATATGTTTAATTTACTTATTTTTGCAACTATTTTTAATATATTTTACAGGTTTAAATCCAGTCAAGTTTGACTTAGCCATTAATCTTTGCGGGGTATATAAAATGAGCAACATTACATTGTTATAATAGTAATATCCCCTGCATGTTAAGCAACAGTAACATCCCCATAACATACTTGGAAACCAGAGTAATCTGAATGTACCTTTCCTGGTTAAATACTTTGTTATTATTATTATATTTGCAGGAAGAGTGTGTTCTCTGTTCCTGGTTCTTCTGTAGCGCTTCTGTATCCTGGTTTACTTTTTGATTTGCCTATACCTAATTTTAATCTTGCAAGTGTAATTTATATTTTAAAAAGTGATTTATGTCTTGAAGCTCTACACTGCACATTTGCCTTTTTTCAATATATATGTGTTCAAGTAACCTGGAGGAAATTGAAGTGTTATTAGTCTCATTCTGAGAGATATGCCAACAAGAACTAATTTTGTGAGTGCATCAATTCAGAGATATACTCTTGGTGTACATATAATATTGCTCTACATCTTTCTTTATTTTATATTTGTAGATATCTTTGCTTTTATTTGTACTTCATTCAATGATAATCTTCTTGATGTGAACAGGTGTTAACTCAAGATAAAGAATTGGCATGACATTTCTTATTTTCTGCAAGTTAATAAGTTAGACAGCATGTTATATAACAACATGTTATTTATTTGGCATGTGAACACATTTCCCCAATGTAATTAGTGGGTATCAGATGAGAAGTGTACATTGATTAGTTTTTATTGCAAGTCATATAATCATGTCAGTACAATGTAGAGTGTGCTAAGGTTCAAATTAATTTTCAGTTGACAGTTTTATGTTTAGTAAAAAAAAAAAAAGTACAGTGCTCCATGGACATTAATCTAGAAAACAGATAACATAAATATTTAAAATTTGTAGTTTGTGCAATCTATTTTCAATAAAAATATTTAATAACTTAAGAACTGATGTGAATTAAGTAATGATTTTAAAATATAGTACTGGAATAAATGTTTAGATGACCCTCCTCCCCTCTCTGTGGAGTAAAAGGTTAGTTTACTTACCCTTACTCCATTACTGTGCTTGCTCTGCAACAGCTGGTCCCATCTCCAGTCTTGATGATCTCAGCCAATCCAATGCTTTCCCATAGGAAATTATTGGAAGGCTATTGCACATACGTGGCTGCACCAATCAGCATCTCCGCATAGATATACAGAAATTGTGAAATTTTGGCATTGATTTTGAAAACATGACTGATCATACAATTTTTTTTTTTTTTTTTTTTTAATTGAAGGATAGTAATTATATGAATCCATTTATTAGCACATAGTTGTTTGGCTCCTTTTAAAATCATAATAATAACAGAAATCATCCATATGGCCCTAATAAAAAGTTTACATACCCTTGAATGTTTGGCCTTTCAGACATACAAGTAGACACATGCAAATTAAAATGTAAATTAAAGGTTAATTTCCCACACTTTTGGCTTTTTAACCCCTTAAGGACGGGGGACGGTTCAGGACCGTCATCGGCATTTTTGCGTTGCCGACCGGTGACGGTCCTGAACCGTCCTAACCGTCCAATGTACTTACACGATCGCCGTCGTTCCCCCGGCGGCGATCGGCGGTGCTCCCGGTGTGGGGAGACTGCCTGCAGCCCAGACAGTCTCCCCATGGCGGTTTAGGACCCCTGTGGCCATGTGATCGCCCAACAGGGCGACCACATGGTCACAATAGGTGTCCTAGTCTCTGCCTGCAGGGGGACTGTCTGTGCTGACAGGCAGTCTCCCTGCAACTGTAAAATCAGTGTAAAATAAAAAAAAAATTTAAAGTTATAGTTAATAAAAAAAAATATTATTATATATGTGTATATATATGATATATAGACATATATTATACCTATATAATATATGTCTATATATCATATATATAATGCCATGCTAAGTGTATTTTTATATTAATATGTACATATATTAATATAAAAATACACTTATAATTAATTTACACACGTATATATATAATATATATAATAACTATATATATTGTATATATATATTATTATAAAATATGAATAATAAATAATTTAAATTAAATTTAAAAAATTTAAAATAATAATAAAAATTTCAAAAAAATTATATATCTATACGAAATTTTATTCTAACTGTATTTTGATAATATATATATATTTATATCAAAATACACTTAGAATGAAATTGTATATATATCTATGTATATATAAATAAATAAAAAGAATGCGAACTATTCATATGTCCATATACAAAATTACATAAATAATTATATAAATATACACGTAGACTTCAAATATATAAATATGCATATATATTTAAATTCTATGTGCGTATTTATGTAATATTTTTACATAATTAAGTTATTTTATTGATTGCGATTTAAGGGACCTGCCTGCCAACCCAGGCCGAAAGTACAGAGAATTTAATTTGCTATCACTGTATTTTACCCTGTAACGTTCTACGACACCCTAAAACCTGTACATGGGGGGTACTGTTTTACTCGGGAGACTTCGCTGAACACAAATATTAGTGATTCAAAACAGTAAAACATATCACAGCGATGATATTGTCAGTGAAAGTGACTTTTTTTGCATTTTTCACACACAAACAGCACTTTTACTGATGATATAATTGTTGTGATACATTTTCCAGTTTTTAAACACTAATATTTGTGTTCAGCAAAGTCTCCTGAGTAGAACAGGACCCCCCATGTACAGGTTTTATAGCGTTTTTGAAAGTTACAGGGTCAAATATATGGGTCAAATATTTTTACATTGAAAATGGCCAGGTTGGTTACGTTGCCTTTGAGAGCGTATGGTAGCCCAGGAATGAGAATTACCCCCATGATGGCATACCATTTGCAAAAGAAGACAACCCAAGGTATTGCAAATGGGGTATGTCCAGTCTTTTTTAGTAACCACTTAGTCACAAACACTGGCCAAAATTAGCGTTCAATTTAGTTTTTTACTTTTTTCACACACAAACAAATATGAACGCTAACTTTGGCCAGTGTTTGCGACTAAGTGGCTACTAAAAAAGTCTGGACATACCCCATATTGAATACCCTGGGTTGTCTACTTTTAAAAAAATATGTACATGTGGGGTGTTATTTAGCAATTTATGACAGATAATAGTGTTACAATGTCACTATTGATACATTTTAAAAATGTATGTTTTGAAACCGCAATATCCTACTTGTACTTATAGCCCTATAACATGCAAAAAAATAGCAAAAAGCATGTAAACACTGGGTATTTTTGAACTCAGGACAACATTTTGAATCTATTTAGCAGTTTTTTTCATTCGCTTTTGTAGATGAGTAAAATATTTTTCACATAAAATTCAAAAAACGTGTATTTTTTTCAATTTTTCATCATATTTTTTCATATTTTGAAAATTAAATTACATGAGATTATATAAATAATGGTATGTAAAGAAAGACCCTTTTGTCCTGAAAAACACAATATATAATTTGTATGGGAACAGTAAATGAGAGAGCGGACAATTACAGCTAAACACAAACACTACAAAAGTGTCAAAAAGATGCCTGGTCGCAAATGTACAACATCGCAAAAAAAGTCCGGTCCTTAAGGGGTTAAATTGGGATTAATGTCTGTTTATAAATAGTCAAAGTGTTTGTTAGTTCTCACGTGGATGCATTGATCAAGCTGGATACTGAGCAGAAACAAACTGTCAAAAGACCTGCGTAACAAGGTAACATGGAACTTTATGGAAAAGTATATAAAAATATATCCAAAGCCTTGAAAATGCCAATCATTACTGTTCAATCACTTATTAAGAAGTGGAAAATCCAGGGATCTCTTGATACCAAGTCATGGTCAGATAGACCAAGAAAGATTTCAATCCCAACTGCCAGAAGAATTGTTTAGGATACAAAGAAAAACCCACAGGTAACCTCAGAAGAAATACAGGCTGCTCTGGAAAAAGACTGTGTGGTTGTTGCAAGGAGCACAATACGACAATACTTGAACAGAAATGAGCTGCATGGTTGAGTTGCCAGAAAGAAACCTTTACTGCGCCAATGCCATAAAAATGCCTGGTTACATTATGCCAGCCAAAACCTTGACACGGCTCACAGCTTCTGGCACACTGTAATTTGGAATGGCAATACCAAAATAGACCTTTATGGTCACAACCATAAGCGCTATGTTTGGAGAGGGGTCAACAAGGCCTATAGTGAAAAGAATACCAACCCCACTGGGAAGCATGATGGTGGCTCACATGTTTTGAAGGGGAGTGGGGGGAGCTCTAAAGGCATGAGGAATCTTGTGAAAATTAATGGCAAGATGAATGCAGCATGTAATCAGAAAATACTGTCAGACAATTTGACTTCTTCTGCACGAAGGCTGTGCATGGGAAGCTCTTGGACTTTCCAGCGTGACAATGACCCTAAGCACAAGACCAAGTTGAACATCCAGTGGTTACAGCAGAAAAAGGTGAAGGTTCTGGAGGGGTCATCACAGTTTCCTGACCTTAATATCATTGAGCCACTCTAAGCAGATCTCAAAGGTGCATTTCATGCAAAACAATCAAAGACTTTGCATGACCTGGAGGCATTTTGCAAAGACAAATGGGCAGCTATACCACCTGCAAGAATTAGGGGCCTCATAGACAGCAAAGACAAATGGGCAGCTATACCACCTGCAAGAATTAGGGGCCTCATAGACAGCAATTACAAAAGAATGTACGCTGTCATTGATGCTAAAAGGGGCAATACACAGTATTAAGAACTAAGGGTATGCAGACTATTGAACAGCAGTCATTTAATTTTTTTCTTTGTTGCCATGTTTTGTTTTATGATTGTGCCATTCTGTTATAACCTACAGTTTAATATAGAATAAAATAAAGAAATGTGTTTTGCCTGCTCATTCATGTTTTGTTTAAAAATGGTACATGTATTACCAATTCTACAAGGGTATGCAAACTTTTGAGCACAACTGTATATTGAATCAATGCATCTCTGTGGCGATCATTCAGTGTCTTCTTGCAGACCGTGGAGACACTGAACATAGGGGCTGTACACAGTGCAGCACTGAAATAGGAATCACCTCTACTGGACGTCTGGGGATACAACTGAGGATGTAGGCATTATAGTTAATACAATGGATGGATGGAGGGAGGCACTATAGATAATACCACGTACCAAGGGAGTAGTGAGTGGGAAAATTGTAGAAACTACAATGGAGTGAATGTGAGTAGCACTTCGGGAAATAGAATGACTAGATAGGGAGATACACTTATGGGATGTTTCTAAAATTACATTTTTCAAAAAGTGAACTTCTAAAATTTCTCTTTTGATATTCCACCTACATCCTTCTCCCTATGGTACACTGACCACCTATTACCCCAATGCTCAATCTCACTGCTTCAAAGTTGCTTTTGACACATGTCTTTCACATAATTTCATTGGTGCCCAATTTTATGCAAAATGCAAAAAAGGGCACTTGTTAATATAGTTACTCACTACTCATCAGCATTCCAAATAACTTTCTTTGCCTCCTTCAAGGATCACTATAGGTACCCTAGAGGCCAAAAGTGCTCTTGGTTCAGGTCCCCCTAGTTTTAACCCTTACACTGCAGGGTTAATCCAGGCTCTAGTGGCTGTCTTCCTGACAGCCACTTGAGGCCGCTTCCACATTTACATGGAGTATATTGCACTTATTTTCACGCTGAACGTCCTCACGGAGTCCAGTGTCAAAAAATATCCCCATAGGAAAGCATTGAGTAATGCTTTCCTATAGGCGAGTTTGAATGCTCGCGCGCCTCTGGCCGCGCATGCACATTCGGCTCCACTCGGAAGCTGACGTCGATGTAGGAGGAGAGGTCACCAGTGCCAAGGGAGCCCAGTGGTGGATTAAGGTAAGCAAATAAATGGTCAATTAACCATTTATTTGCCGTGGAAAGGGGCCCTAGTCTCCTAAACGGTGACTAAGGCTCTATAGCGTTAGAAATACATATTTGTATTCCTAATGCTATAGTGTTCCTTTCAGTCTGTAAGGAGTGCTGCTGCAAAGCTTATCTTTCTGATTCACAACTGCCCTCTTATATCACTGCCCTGCCAATCATTACATTAGCTTCCTGTACACTTCTGGATCAAATTTAAACTGCTGACGCTAACCTTCACAGCCCCCAATAATTCCACTATTAACAACATTTCCTCTTTACTTAACAAATAAGCCCTTTCATATTCTCCTCATTCTGTGAATGACCTTGCACTGAAATAAGCCTCCCCCCCCCACATTCAATCTACCACCTCTGCAAAATTTCAAAGGCACATCTCTTTACCGAAGCCTTCCCAATCACTTCCTAACACAAGCCTTACTTGTCCCTCACACCTCACCAGATTTGACTGCATCACCCTGATTATTCCATGATGTGGCCTTCAGTTGCAACTATTCCATATAAACTCTAATTAATTCCAAGCATATGACCCAACTAGGCCAGTCTATGCTACAAAATGCACTCTTCTCTTAAACACCACCTTCCCTTTCTCTGTAGGTCTCTGACAAATGGCCCTTTTTATCAACTCTTTGTCTCTGTTCTCCTCTATACCTTATTTACTGAATATTCATTGTCTTCTATTCTCTCTACATTCAACTGCATAGTGGTTGTAAAGCATTTTTTCTAGATTCCATTTTTATCATACTCACTGTGCATGGTATACTAATTGTTAAAGGAGCCCCCCCCCCCCCCCCCCAAATACTTAAAGTACTTTAGCTTGCTAAAACATTAAGGGTTCAGAATGTTCCCTGTATGATAAAACACTCACTCTCTTTGGACAGTGGTTAGTGGACATACCAATAGTTACTAGGCAATCATAGACAGAGCAGCCCACACATTTTATTCTCATCCCAGTAGCTGAGAAAGTTCTCCTTTTGGCTGCTTGCTAACTTACTTTCTCCCCACAAACATTCAACAGCTTGAGACCAAAATTCAGCTGCTTCCCTCTGTTGTAGTTTCTGTTGAGAGTAAAAGACAATGACAACATAGTAAGTTCAATGTGCATGCTTCTCATTTGCTTCTCATATCCTCCAGTATGTCAGCCTGTTGAGTGCCACTTTCACCTTACTCATAGGATCACACAGGGAAGCTAGCACCAGTTCAAGGCAATTAGAAAATTATTCACTCAGATGAGCATTGAGTGAACACATCTCTGTCTCATTCCTAATGTAATAAGAACTGACACTAGCTCCTCTATTATTCTCCAATCCTCACACCCCAGTTGAGAGTCAATGCAAATGGAGAGGTGGGAAGATATACTATGGATTGTTTTATACTGCTCTAAAAAAAATTCCTGCATGTCTAACGTAGAATGCTACCACACATTCTGACATCCTGTCAGCCCCCTTACACTATGGTGGAAATGCATGGCAATCCCCATGCAGTGCTTAAGTATGAAATGCACCTTTGTGTTGCTTTCCTGAATTGCACCATTGACTACAAGATGTAGTATATGTGAAAATCAGTGCACACCTACAAAGGAACCCTGTCACAGAGCTTTGGCAATGTTAGGGGCACCATGATCTCCAAACCAATTTGACATGCCTGATCTCCAAACCAATTTGGCATTATCTGTCTGACTATCTTCAATATGTTTGCTGAAGTGTGTTTCTCGTCCATCACCTCAGCATGTAACAGGAGATATTGATAGCCCTGGTGCCCCACAGATCCACTCATGTAGCTGGGCTTAATTCTAACCCCTGTCCAAGTACAGATAGATACTCACAGGGTGGAAGCCATTACATCATGGCCCAATCCTTCAAACAAGAAAGAGGTACAATGCTTTATAGGCTTTTCAAACTTCTACAGAAACATTATATGGAACTTCTCTAGTGAAGTATATTCTCCCCTTAAAGCCCTTGCTAAAAGAGCAACAGATTATATGGGATCAAAAGGCACAAAAAGATCTAAAAAAAAGCTTTTCATCTCTGCCCTGATATATAATCACTTCCTGACCCTGAGGACCCTGATACTTTGATTACCCTGATTACTCCGTTAATGCTTTGGAAGGGGCAACCAGCACCACCTTCTCGCAATGAGGAGAGGACGACTAACTCCGTCCTGTAGCAATTCACTCAAAAAGACTTTCACCTGCCAAGTGTAATTTTGATGTCAGGGAAAAGGAATTGCTTGCCAGTTTTGTTGCCAAATATCTGGAATATCTTCATAGGGCAAACCTATTACATCTCTGCCAAGTCAGATGGCTCCACTTCTTCACACATTTGTAATTCCACATAACCTACACACCTGGGTCTAAGAATGGCAAAGTAGATGCTTATCCAGTATTCCCACCCCAATAGAAGGAGAAAGTTCAGAACCACCAACCTTTAAGCAGGCCACTTCATGGCAACTTCTTCTCTACTGGACAAGATATGGCACTATGCCAAAGACCCCACTATACATTTATCACCAAAGGGATTTAACACCCATGGCAGAAAAATATATGTTCCTCAAATACTAAGGAAAAAGGTCTTACAATCCTGCCATGACTCTCTCACAGCCAGCCATGGTGGCCGTACTAAAATACTTGACCTTGTTCAAAGACTTTTTGGATGTAAAAACCTACATCCAGACTTGTTCAGTCTATGCCCAAAATGAGAGACCTAATACCAAAATCAGCAGACTCTTACAATCTTTGCAAGCACCATCTCGTCCCTGGAACCATGTCACTGTGGACTTTATAGTTGATCTACCACCTTTACACCTATTCACTACTATTATGGTAGTTATGGTTTGACTAACCAAGATGATACACTTTATCCTGAACCAAGAGCCTACCTACTGCAAAACAAACTGCTATCTTATTCTATAAGGAAATATTTAGTCTACATAGAATTCCTGAATCTGGGACATACTACACTATAGAAGAAAAGCTAGTAAACACAGATCTCCTTTTCCAAGTTATCAGATAGATGATAAAGTTTGGGTGTGGTTAGAAATGGTATATTTGTGAAGGGGAGGAGTTAGTGATGGAGTTAGTGATATAACCACACCCACCTATGGGTTGCAAAAAATATTATTGCACTCAGGCGTCAGTGACCCTAGGATTGGCCCTGCAAAACACTTAAAGTGTCAAGAAAAAAAATTAAGTTGACATAAGGGATTTTGACATAAAGATACTACACTGTTTTAAATGGTTTTAATTTACATGTAAGTGACGATGTGCAAAATAATAATTGAGATTATTGTTATGCAGAGTATTAAAAGATGAAAAGTGTACTCAGTGCTGGGAAATAGTGATGATCACCTACGGTACTGAAATAAAATGGTTTCAAAGAGTATAAAGCTTAGTTATACCACACTAGAATGGGACTAGACTTGATGAATACATAGCTGCAGGAGCTAAGAGAACATAATTTATATACCAGAAAACACTAAAAGGCTTGGAAATTGCCAAGTATATAACTAGGGGAACCTAAGAATACACATGGGGCCTATCATGGAGATCACTAGGCTACTTAAATTGTTTAGATTCTTGATAAACTAAAATAACAATACATTTTAATTAACATAACATATATATTTTTTT
Organism: Pelobates fuscus; assembly: GCF_036172605.1. Classification (NCBI taxonomy): domain Eukaryota; kingdom Metazoa; phylum Chordata; class Amphibia; order Anura; family Pelobatidae; genus Pelobates; species Pelobates fuscus. Next base: position 291,653,287 of record NC_086317.1, on the reverse strand, counting down.
ATATTTGCCAACATAAAAAGGTGCTAAAGCTGAATATAGGAAAGTAACACTTTCATTTGGAGGGATCTCAAGCAACTAATCTAACACACCAAATAGTAACCACTGATTTACCAACTCTGCATACAAAAATTGCCCCAATTTTATACACATTCCAAATGATTCAATACTGTTAGAAATATTTTTCAAATGATCTGTAGACAAAACCATTTAGAAAGTTTTTGTATACGTATTGAATCACTTAGAAAGATTATTAAAGTATGGTGATTTAATGTTGGTAATCTGTATATGCATGGGACATATGCACAATTCTGAAAAAAACTAATAAAACTGACAAAACAAACAAACCTACTATTTTTCTGGGCAAAAGGTGTAAATCTTAGGAATGAGCTAAATTGTCTTTTCGGCCCTCTTTCTTCCCCAGTACATATACAAATCTTTTGACTTACTGTTTTCACTGAAATGAAGGGAAGTAATATGGGCCTCGATCACCTTCTTTAACACAAGCTTTCCCAAAAGCACAGCCTAATTTGATGAAGGTTTTCCTAATTCAGGTCTGCTAACTATATATTGACATGCTATTTTAATGCCCCTGCTACCTCTTTCTTCTACGCAAACCCCTTTTACATTTGCAGCCTTTTAATTGACCTATAGAAAGAAGCTCCAACCACATACAGCTCATCAGTGTGGCCAAAACATGGCACCAAAAACACTGTACCTTGCTCCAAGCTACTCCAACCACAAACATTTAGCTCTTATAAAATCACTTTTACACATATTTCCTAGGCTAGGATCTCACTCTGTCTCTAAAATTTGGCAATATTATTTTTTGCTGACATCAAAATGTGTGCCATCCATTTTGAATTTCCCCATTTGTTTTTCATGTATCCTGTTCTATAATCTACAATTATATTATTTTTTTCTATACTGTATCAATCTTTCCACTACTTACATTGCCTTTTGTGCAAGTATCGAACACTTCTTCACCCTCACCTTTTCTTATTTTGATATGACAAGCTAATTTTGACATAGTTATTTGTTTGTGTCATTTACCCATAGTACAACACTTTGTTTTGCAATGTGTATCTGAACTCAATTATATTGTATATATAGTGTCTATTGTATACTTCTTTTATTATTACTTCATATGCTATTTTGAAAAGAACATTTTTGGAACTAAATGCAAAGTATATAAAACAATGCAGTGTAACCTGTTCTGGAAAAAATATTTTACCTCACTTATGCCTTATATATGCCATGATAGTGAGCATTAATTGCAAAACCCTTTTTATGTGCACTTTATACATTGCCTAAAGCGATTTACAGCAACCTGTGTTTCAAAGCAAAGAAAGAAAAACATAATCAAAGTGTGCCAGAACTTTCCAAGCTCCATAACCAATACAGCCTAAGGGCAAAATACCATACTGTTTTAGCATGGTTTGACAAGCTTACCTCCATTCCACCAGGCATCTGTGATGCATCTGCCATGGCAGTCACATTCGGGCTAATCGGAGAAGATGATGTCTCTTTAGAATAAAGCATGGCTGGGGTAGAATCATGTCCACTGTCTAGAAGTGCCCAGCTTATACTCTCAGTCAATTAGCGTGGTCCTGCATGGTCTTACTTTACTCTGTAGGGCAAGCTTGTCTCTACTGGTGGAGAATACCATATGTAGCTGTTGCTGTGCAGGCACTTGGTGGGACCCAGGTAAGTTGTCAAACCATGATAAAACAGACGGGAAGCCACTCCTACCACCATAACCACTATAGTGGGTTTTAGTGGTTACTTTGAATGTTTATTTAATAACATAGCAAGAATTTAAAAAATGCCTTTAATACTGTTAGAAACTTCTATAGATAATTCTTACTAGCATTAATGAAGGTGTAAACATTGTTAGAATATTAATAAACATTTTCAAGGGGAATTATTCTACTCCCAACTCTAAAAGGAAGTAGAATTGTTTTTCTTTTAAATTGCTTCTTATTATACTAACCAATAAACATACTGTGACAAAAAATAAAAAGCTGCTTCAAAACTGTAGTGTGTACATTGGTACATTGGTAAAATATAATCAAATATACCATAAAGTGGACAACATTTGATGCTTATAGCATAAAATGTAACCGATGGGTTAGCTCCTCCCTCTAGCCAATAGGACAGGAAAAAACTTAATTAAACAATTATGTGGGCAGGTACATAAGGATCCCTGTCAGCCACAGTTCCTCAGTCTAGTAACAAGCAAGTCCCCAAAGTGGAAGGGAACATTTAATGCTGTCATGAATAATTGCCAGGAAAAGAAAATTACAGTAAGTATAAATACATTTTCCTTATTCCTGGCTAATCATGGCAGCATTTAACCAATGGGAATACCTAAGCAGTCAAAATTACAGGGAGGGTAATCATGCCAAATATTTATTAAACATGTGCAGAATTCAAAACAGAAAGACCAAATTGAGATTCAGCCACTGAAGCCACATCCAGCCTATAGTGCCAAACAAACGTCTTGAGTGAAGACCAATTTGCCGCCTTAGAAATGCTCTCTGCTGGAACGGAACACCAGCTACTGCAGCCCATGCAGTAGCTTCATAGAATGCTTGCCAAAGAAGACATCCCCTAGGAAGGGAAAAGCACATAAATTGTGTTTAGATGCAATGTCTTCTCCCCAATATGGCTCTTCTTGTGGATACTTCATAGAATGTGCCCTGACCCCTTTAGGCACTGGAACATCTTGAGTCTTATGTGCTCTAGTAATAGCCGTGATAATCCAGGAACGGAGAGTAGCAGTTGAAGCGGCTTCTCCAATGCGTGATTCCCAAGGAATGATGAACAATTGCTTGGATTTTCTCCATACAGCAGTACGTTGAATGTAGGATAATAAGCAACTCCTTAGATCAAGCATATGACATCTTTCTTCTTCAGGAGAGGATTGGATCAGGAAAGTAATCTGGCAGGACAATTTCCTGGTTCAAATGAAAGGATGTGACCACCTTTGGTAAGAATTCAGGTCTTGGATGAAGGATTACACGGTCATGAAGGAAGGATAAGTAAGGCTCTTTAATGGAGAGGGCTTTAATATCTGCAATTCTCCTGGCTTATACTAATGCAAGAAGAAGCAACATTTTTTGAGAAAGTATTATGCTAGAAATTTCATCCAATGGTAGAAAAGGAGAGTGTGTAAGAGCCTGTAAAACCAAAAGAAGATCCCAAGGGGTCGTAAAGGTACGCATTAGAGGCCTCAGTCTGATGACAGCCTTAAAAAAACAAATCACTGTCGGATCTTCAGACCATCTTATCCTTGATATGGCTGATAATGCTGAACAATGCATCTTAAGCTTATTGAGGCTGAGGCCTTTGTCCAGTCCAGATTGTAAAAATCCCAATACTTGCATAGTCGAGACATCTCCCAAGGATTGAACTTCCCTTTCAGTCAGTCTACAAATTTTTGCCATATCTTGTGATATGTGTAAGAGGTAGAAATTTTCTTGTAACACAACAGAGTAGACACCACTTATTCTGGAATACCCTTAGAGATTAGGGATTGCCTTTCAAGAGCCAGGCCTATAGCCTGAGTTTGTGTGGTTCCAGATGTTGAAGAGGACCATGGGATAACAGATCCTCTGATATTGATATTTCCCAAGGATGGTCCATCATTAATCTCTTTAACAGGGGGAACAAATGAAGGTCAGGCCAAAATGGTAGGATGGCTATCACCTTGCAGTTTTCCCCTGGATATTTTCTTGAGCACCGTCAGGAGCAGAGGTATTGGTGGAAAGATGTAGGCCAGATCGAAGCGCCATTCTACTGAGAGAGCATCTTGGGCCATAGCCCTGGGATCAAATTGTGTCAAGATGAAGGTTGGGACTTGAGCATTCTCTGCCGTGGCTATAAGGCCGACTTGGGGAAGACCCCACCTTTGGACCAATTGGAGGAATATTTTTTGGAGAGTTGCCACTCTGTCTCTTCTTCCTGGTGTCTGCTCAAGAAATCTGCTACTATATTTTTTTCCCCTGGGAGAAAAAACGCACATAATCCTGCCAAATTCTTCTGAGCCCAGGTCATGATTGGTTGAATCTCTCTCCTCAGTGAGGTGCTCTTGGTAACACCTTGATGGTTGATATAAGCAGCTGTGACTTTGCTGTCTATCCTTATTTTCACCCATCTGTCCTTCAGATGACTTTGGAAATGTAGTAGAGCCAGAAAGGCTGCTCTTCGTACCCGAATGTTTGAGGATAATTGACAGGCATGAAGAGGCCTCAAGCCATAATGCTTGGACAAACAATTTTCCAAAATGGGCTCTCCAGCCCCACTGGCTTGCATCTGTAGCTATGATCCACCAGTCTATGTTCGTTAGAGGAAACCCTTGGGATATGTGATTCCAAGACAGCCTCCACTGGAGATCCCGCTTCAGATGCCTTGGAATAAAAAGGGAAGTCTCCCTTTCTTGAGAAGTGGCATTGAAGTGGTCTAGAAGGTACTTTTGAAGTGGGCGGTTATTCCACTGTGCCCACCTAAAAAAGCCTATCATTGATGATAAAGTGCCCAGTAACTTCATGAATTTCCTCGCTGGAGCCTATAATCATTGATGAAACTGCTGCACACGTTCCAACAGATTGATCTTCCTGTCATGTGCTAAGGAGACAACTGCTGTTTTGGTGTTGAAATAAGCACCTAGGAAAATCAGTTCCCTGGATGCATGTAGCTTGCTATTCTTGTCATTTATCAACCAGCCGAAATGAGAGAGAGTCTCCAGAACCAGGGACCGATGTTGAATCAACAGGTTGTTGTCAGGATCATCATTTGGTTTTACACAATATTGTGTATTTGGGTCTGGCTGGGATCGAACCTGAGTTGCCTGCATCCCAGTCAGGATCCTTACATTGGGCTCCACGCATCTTGGACTGTTTCTACATGTTCGTGATATCCTGTAGTCTGAGCCTGTTTGCCTGGGATTTGCACACCTGTTCCTGGTTCCATGATTATTGGCTGTCTTCCTATTTAAACCCCGCAAGTCTGGTCCTCGTTGTCAGATCGTGTTTCCTGTTCCGCTTGGTTTCACTGCTGTTTATCTGACTCCTGGTTTTGATCTCCTGCTCGTCTACTGTTTTCGCCTGATTGCTGCCCGTCCTGACTTCTGATTCTGTTACCGACTATTCTTCTGGATTTCCCTTGTCTGTACTGCGTTCCAGGAAGCACTGGTTATTTCAGCCCCAGTGCACTGTGTCACACCCTTGGGGATTTCTGTCCTGAGTCCCCTCGGTCTGTGCCGAATTGCAAAGGGTGCCTTAACTCTGCCTGCCGGACTCCCACTCCAGGTAAGATCCCTGACAGTACGATCTGACCAAATGGAGTCTGCAGAGTTGAGGAGTACCGTTGCAGCCTTGACCCAGCAAGTTTCCCAGCTCACCCAGGCTTTGCAGGGCTTACAGCAGGAGCTGGCTTCCCTTAAAGGAAGAGTAACCTATGACTCTGGACTATCTGAACCGCTGGTTGCTCTACCTGAGAAATTTTCTGGGATCCGGTCTAAGTTTGACACCTTCAAGGTTGACTGCGAGATCCTGTTCTCCTTGAGACCACTTACCTATGCCACAGATGCCATTAAAGTGAGGACAGCAATTACCTTATTGTCGGGGCACCTTAAGATTTGGGCCCACCAATTGTTACTCACCAAAAGCCCAGTCCTGGATTCCTGGGAGTCCTTTATTCGGTCCTTGGGGCTACAATGCAACAAGACACAAAAATCCTATGTACAGAGAACACCTACTGTTGCTTCCCATATATTGCAACCCGGACTGGAAATGGTTTACACTACTCCTTACACTCGGACTGATGTTACTACTAACCCTATCACTCCCAAGTCTCCTGAAATGCCTGAAACATCTGACAGCGAGGCGGAAGAACCCATGGAGATTGGACTGGTTAGGTGTCGTCAGTCATCTCAAGAAAGGGCAAGAAGGGTGGCGCATGGACTGTGTTTTTACTGTGGGGAGAGAGGGCATTTAATCTCTTTTTGTCCCATTCGTCCTTCTAGGCCTCGGGTTCTCCGTCTGGGTACTACTCCGGCATATCCTATGAGACCTGTCTGCCAACATGCTGCCTGTCCTTGCTTGACCACTTTGAACAATCCTCCGTCTTCTACAGTTGTTGCTCCTGAGGATGTGCTGGAATCAGTTACGAAAGAACCTGAGATCGCTATTTCCACTAAGGAGTCTGCTTCTAGGAAGGCAAGCACCACAACCACTGCAAGTCCTATCAAGGAAGTCCCTCCTGCTGGCTGTACCTATGCCTCTAATGGGACTCTAGTCCGGAAGGAGGACTTGCAAGTTTTTGAAAAAGCCCTAAGAGCTATGACCTCCACTCCTACAGGTACTACTAAAACCAAGAAAACTAAAAAGTAACCTCCTGGGTCGTACTTGCCTTCCTCTTCTCGCCTACGGCGTCTTTGAGGGGGGGGTAATGTCAGGATCATCATTTGGTTTTACACAATATTGTGTATTTGGGTCTGGCTGGGATCGAACCTGAGTTGCCTGCATCCCAGTCAGGATCCTTACATTGGGCTCCACGCATCTTGGACTGTTTCTACATGTTCGTGATATCCTGTAGTCTGAGCCTGTTTGCCTGGGATTTGCACACCTGTTCCTGGTTCCATGATTATTGGCTGTCTTCCTATTTAAACCCCGCAAGTCTGGTCCTCGTTGTCAGATCGTGTTTCCTGTTCCGCTTGGTTTCACTGCTGTTTATCTGACTCCTGGTTTTGATCTCCTGCTCGTCTACTGTTTTCGCCTGATTGCTGCCCGTCCTGACTTCTGATTCTGTTACCGACTATTCTTCTGGATTTCCCTTGTCTGTACTGCGTTCCAGGAAGCACTGGTTATTTCAGCCCCAGTGCACTGTGTCACACCCTTGGGGATTTCTGTCCTGAGTCCCCTCGGTCTGTGCCGAATTGCAAAGGGTGCCTTAACTCTGCCTGCCGGACTCCCACTCCAGGTAAGATCCCTGACAGTTGTATTCTGATGCTGCTATCAAAATGTCATTTAGGTAATGAAAGACCGTGACTCCTTGTTTCCTTATCAAGGCTATAATTGTAATCAGAACCTTTGAAAAAGATCTCGGAGCTGTGCTTATGCCGAATTGCAAGGCCTAAAACTGGAAGTGATGGTCATATATGCAAAATCTGAAGAACCTCTGATGAGTACTGGCAATCGGGATATGGTAATACGTGTCCCTTAAGTCTACTGAAATCATCCAGTCCCACTGAAAAACTGGTATGATAGATCTTAAGGACTCCATGCGTAATTTCCTGATCCTGAGGAAAGGATTGGGCAGATGTAAATTCAGAATCCATCTCCATTTCCCTCTTTGTTTTTTTTACTAGGAAGAGAGGGGAATAAAAACCCTGAAATCTTTCCTTTTTTGGTACTAGTAGTACGACTTCTTTCTGAAGAATGGACCAAATGTAATGCAATAACACCTCTTTCTTTTGAGGGTTGGAAGGTTCTCGTGTCCTTATGAATTGAGGAGGTGGAATATCATCTTCGAATTCCAGGGTGTAAGGTGATGATACTATGGCTTTTACCCACATATCCTAAATCTGATCCAAGGCTTTCTAGAACTGAAAGAGTCTGGCACCTGCTAGGGAAGCCCGGGAACTGTAATCTTCAGAACTTTTTATTGGAATGAAAGGAAGTCAAAGGATTCTTGCCTTTGGATGCTTTTGCTGATTGACCACTTCTCCAAGTAGTGTTCCTAGAATATTCTGTGCCAGGTATATAGGCCTTACTATCACTATCAGAAGTATTCTCTCTGTAAGGTCTATGGTCTGGAAGAGGTTTCCTTGGTCTCTTATCCTGTGGAAGAAGGACCTGTTTTGCATGTGCTGCCCTCTTAATGACCTCTTCTAAATGCTTGCCAAAGAAGACATCCCCTAGGAAGGGAAAATCACATAAATTGTTTTTAGATGCAATGTCTGCTCCCCAATATGGCTCTTTGTGTGGATACTGAGTATCCCATAGTTTTAGAAAGCACCTTGGTAAGGTCTGTAGAGGCCTCCAAAAGGCATTCACTGGCCAATTTAACATCTTTCAGGGACTCAGAGATGTGATGCCTTCGTACACCTCTATTCAAGTCCTCCTCTATATCCATGATCTAGGCTTTCATACCTCTTGACATGGCAGAAATGGCTGCTGCTGGATGACAGCCTAAGCCTGCAGCAACAGACAATTTTGATTGGTTGGCGTCAATTCTCTTGTCCACAGAGAAGCATTACTATCAATAGGTAGTGTAGAATGTTTAGCCACCCTTATAACTGGTGCAGCAACCTAAGGAATTAAAATTCAAAGTTTAGAATCACCTTCATTAATTGGGTAAAGTTTTGGGAGACGTGATTGTAAGGAAAATCTTTTCTCTGGGGTGGCCCATTCTGTTTTCATAAGCTCCTTAATAGATTTATGTACTGGAAAGGAGTCTCTTTTGCGGCTCAGATCCCCAAAATACTTGTCTGAGGCAGATGATTGTTGTACCTCTTCAGGAATCTCCAAGGTTCTCCTGACTAAGGAGATCAGATGTTGCACAGCCTTGGAGTCCAATGGACATTGGCTGTTGGAAAAGTCCTCATCACTGGAAGACATTTTTTCCAATTCCCAGGATTCTGCAGTACCTTGTCTCTCCTCCTCTCAAGATTCCGAATACATTTGGAAGGAATCTTGTCTAGGCCTCTTACCTCTAGTAGATTCAGCAATCCCTTCTGACACTGCCTGTTTTATCCATAAGGCTATATTCTATGCAGAGATTGAAGCCTGGGGGGCCTGATGTTGTTCAGATTCACCAGCAATTAGGGTCAAGCATTTCCTGCAGAGCCTGCAATTTTCCAAAGGCCTTGCCCAAAAATGTGGGCAGGCCGTCGGCTTCTCCATTCTCTTTGATGGAGATCTAGGGCCCGACTGGTCTTGAGGGCTGTTGAAACAGAAGTTGCAATATATCGTATCTTTTGTGCACTCTTTGATAATATTTCCAATAAAGAATAAAAAAATATATATACATCACCTATGACCTATAGTGGATGACTTGGCGGACGTAGGAGAATAGTCCATATTAACCTAAGGGCTAAAGATGAAAAATGGCATTCAACTAAACATTGCTAGTAAGATGATTAAATGTTTCCTTAATGGCAAACAAATCTTAAATCTTACCTGAAAAATGCAATCTGAAAAATGCAATCTGAGAGCAATAAAACACTTCCAAATCCGTTATTCCTAAACAGAGATAAGTTGAAACAACTATCAGAGATTTATTTGAAATTTCGTACCTCCGTGCCTTTAAATATTCGTGCATGCGTGAACGGCCCGAAATGTCCCGGCCACCATCTTGAGAATTGGCAAGCTAGAGTCAACAGTGGCTGCGCCATTTGTGCATGAGTACAAATTAATCATACAGCGCCGTTCGCACATGCGTGCATGTAATACTGTCGAAATTGGCAAACAGACTTACCAGACCTCCCGAAATTGCTTCTGCGAGTACTGGAGCTCTGCTGAACGCTATAGATATGCTGAGTCCAGATTCTCCCATGTTGTACAACAGAGATACAGTAATCTCCAGGAGTTCCCATCTACACAGAAGTGGGCTACATGTTACCTGGAGCTTCCTTGGTAGGGAGGCTGACCTGTCCAGGGTGAACACTACAACAATAGTCAGGTGAGCAAAAAAGAAAAGCTTTAACACATCAAACTGTCTGTCAAGACTGAGGAACTGGGGCTGACAGGGATCCTTATATACCTACTAAATTGTTTAATTAAGTTTTTTCCTGTCCTATTGGCTAAAGGGAGGAACCAACCCATTGGTTAAATGCTGCCATGATTAGCCAGGAAAGTTATATATATATATATATATATATATATATATATATATATATACCGTATATATATAAAGTTGCAAGAAAAAGTATGTGAACCCTGTGGAATGATATGGATTTCTGCACAAATTGGTCATAAAATGTGATCTGATCATCATCTAAGTCAGAACAATAGACAATCACAGTCTGCTTAAACTAATAACAGACAAAGAATGAAATGTTGCCATGTTTTTATTGAACACACCATGTAAACATTCACAGTGCAGGTGGAAAAAGTATGTGAACCCTTGGATTTAATAACTGGTTGAACCTCCTTTGGCAGCAATAACTTCAACCAAACGTTTCCTGTAGTTGCAGATCAGACATGCACAACGGTCAGGAGTAATTCTTGACAATTCCTCTTTACAGAACTGTTTCAGTTCAGCAATATTCTTGGGATGTCTGGTGTGAATCGCTTTCTTGAGGTCATGCCACAGCATCTCAATTGGGTTGAGGTCAGGACTCTGACTGGGCCACTTCAGAAGGTGTATTTTCTTCTCTTTGAGCCATTCTGTTGTTGATTGTGGATTTTGGGTTTTCATGAGCTGTAATCATCGCACTTATGACAAATCACGGCTTGAACTATCTTGCTATGCATGTAATGCGTCTATCTCATATATTAGTTTCCCCTATTACGTTGCATTACTGAAATAAATGAACTTTTGCATGATATTCTAATTTTTCAAGTATCACCTGTATCACCTGTATGCAGCAGAGGCGGCCAGGGCTCTTAACAGCAAAATGCTGCCCCTGTAAAAGTGCCGCCAAGTGGTGTTGCACTCACTGACGAAAGTATTCAATGCTGGGTGCTTATCTGGCGAGAATATAGTGGTGAAAGTAGACAGCACTCCACGGACTCCAATCTTCAAATAAAATATAACTTTTATTGCTCCAAGTTTAAAAGATTCAACGTTTCAGTCTGGATAACCTGATGAAAGTCTGGTTATCCAGACTGAAACGTTGAATCTTTTAAACTTGGAGCAATAAAAGTTATATTTTATTTGAAGATTGGAGTCCGTGGAGTGCTGTCTACTTTCACCACTATATATATATATATATATATATATATATATATATATATATATATATATATATATATATATATATATATATATATATATATATATATATATATACAAAACAAATATAGCTTGGCACTCACCCTGTCCCAATATTGAAGTTTTAGATGCCTTGGTGCTATCCCACGTTTAAGGGATATATATGCAGAAATAAGGGAAGCACTCTCCGGTCTTAATAAAAGGTCCTTCGGTATTTTATTTCCAAAACATGGATTTACATATTTCGATCGACGTTTCAACCCCTCAGGGTCTTCCTCAAGATCTTGAGGAAGACCCTGAGGGGTCGGAACGTCGATCGAAATATGTAAATCCATGTTTTGGAAATAAAATACCGAAGGATCTTTTATTAGGACCGGAGAGTGCTTCCCTTATTTCTGCATATATATATATATATATATATATATATATATATATATATATATATATATATATATATATATATATATATATTATATATATATATATATATATATATATATATATACATATACATATACATATATATATATATATATATATATATATATATATATATATATATATATATATATATATGGGAGGGAGTTGTGGGAGGGATTTTTATGCCTATTTAAACCCAGCAAACCCCCTTACTCACCTGTCTTCGACGATTTCGGAAATTCCCGCCTTCATTTCCGCTTTGCAGACCTCTGACGTCAGTCTGCCGCGACGCTTGTACACTGCCCGCCGGTTTCGTGAGTATTTTCACTCGAACGGTAACCTTCCGTCAGTTTTCGTCCAAACTGTAAGTATTCGTTTTCTGCACATCATTCGACGGTATGGTTCATTTGCCATAATAGGGGAAATACCTCTCGCAATAGTTCATCATTCGTCAGTTCTCACGGACTCGGCTGCTAACTGTTTCCAGGTTAAACTCTGCTAGTTGACGTTTTTTTTTTAGCGAATAAATTCGTACTCCCTGGAGAACGTTGAACGTTCTACCCTCTGTGCCGCATTTTAATTAATTCCTGGCCGTATTTTGCATGTAACCTAGCAAGCTATGCATGTTGAAGTTTTGTAGCGATATACATTTTATCACGCGAGCTGGGCATTGGTAACAGTTACTGGTAACGGATCCAGGGGCTGCTCTGAATGCACGTTTGCGTCAGTAGTCTGTGTCCCAAGTGCAGCGGAAGACGAGTGTGGATCACTGGGCTCCCAGGGGAGCCTGTGTATGAGAGCTGCCTAGTCTGGGTCCCTGACACGACTTCATATGCAACTCATTTCACCTAATCCTGCAGCAGTTAGCGGGAATGTCCGAGCGTGTACTGCTGCTCCGACTTCACTCCTGCGGTTAATTTGCTGCTAGGGGTATTTGTTTAGGGTTTGGGGTGGCCGTTTCTTTTAATTTAAGACAGTCATTCACTTGCCCGTTTTGCTTCAATGTCTCTCTCTCTCTCACATATTCAGCGTTGCATTAAGTCCTATCATTGTCTGATTACCTTGCCTTGTACACCTGCGCAGGCGGGCACATATGTTACTAGACGAGTGCATTTAGGTTGGTACTGCAGCTCTGGTGAACAAGCCTCAGCACAGGCGGGTACGCGTTTTAACGGTACCATGAACGAGATCCGCAAAAAAAAAAAAAAAAAAAGGATGGGTATATATATATATATATATATATAGATGAATGAACTCGTATTACATTGCACAACAAGGCCACGACATGGCACCACGAGCCCCGAGGGCCATACCTACAATCATACACGCATTCTAGTTTAAACGTCCCGACCGTCTGGACTCTGACACGCTCACAGGGCACTCCAGTTTCGGTCAAGCTGTACGATCCTAACTCATTACCACCCACGTTTCGTTCAATGGTATATCCTCTCTCACTAACTAACCTTCCCTCTTAGTTAGCAACGGCTGGCTGTCAGGTTCCTAGGTGTCCACTAGTTATTATTCCCCCTGGCTTCTTTGCCTTAGGTTAGTGGTCCCGCGAGGCCAACACCCATCCTCATACTTGGAGGTACTACGCCCCTCGGGCCAAATCATAGCTAGTCGCCTCGCATTGTGGCATAGAGAGGGCCTCATCCATCACTCCCATTCTATCTTATGTTTAACTTTCACCGAGAGGCCGACACCCCGCCACACCGTTCAGTGGCCACACTGCCCCCTCGCGCCAACGCATAGATAGAGCCTCTCAAGCCGCTTGGCAAATAGCAGGGCCTCACCTGTCACCAACCTAGAGTAATCGTTTCGCCGCATCGCGGCATAGCTAGTCAGCCAGCACGCTTACTCACGCTCGCACCCCTAGTACGCTGGGGGGACGGCACACTACAGACCCGTCACGCGTAATCATTATGTTTTGGATCCTATAACCGACGCGGGTATTCCTGGCACTTTATTTCCCGCTTTGGTTTTGTTGTGAGTTACATACTCTTAGAATAGGGCGAACAGTATGTCAGGACTATCATACTAGGCTAATCCTGTGCTTTCAATACGTAATCTCTTCCGGGCCGCGGGTTTGCTGGTTACTGAGACATAACAGTTCAAGGATACCAATTTGTATATTACCCCGACCTGTCACTCGCTGGTGATCCTCACATGCCGTGTACACTACGGGCCTAGGCCAAGCTAGTAGAATCCTAGACCGGCGGTCCCTCCAATCAACTTGTTTCAGGCATTTCTTACATATATTCAGCTAAGTATGTATGTGGGGTCTCACGTTGCCTTTCGCATTGCACGTTATACAGGTTAGGCCTTGTATTGGACCATCGTCAGGCCCTCCAGACACTGACGTACATACAGTGACTGCTTCCGGACTCATGTATTACGGATATACTATTTATTTACTTCGCAGCATTTTGGGGGCATTTTCGCACATTGAGTTCTAAATTACCATTTATCGACTCATACTATCACTTCATTTTCACGTCAGCGTCACTTATACAAGCAATGCAGGTTAAGCTTTAGCAGTCTGATTAGACCGGGTGTACAGAACTCCCACTGGTTTTCATATCGAACATAAAGGCATCACTCTGCCTCCTTTTCGGCCAAACGAATGCCTTTTAAATCCTTCATCTACTGAATTTGGGACTTGTCTGCACGCTTGACTTTCACAAGGTCCTCCATGCACATTCAATTCATTCGTCACGCATTTTGACGTTGTTCACGTTTCACTTCATGTAAGTTTAAGAAGTCCATCAGGAGTTACTTTCGGTCATGCTGGTTGTTTCGATTTAAGTTGTAACACCTTCTGCATCCTATAGTACATTCTTTACGATCTCATGCCTGCCAAGTGACTGCTATTGGGTACTTGCTATACAAACGCATATCGCCTTCAAATTTAGTCAAAGCTTCTTTTCAGGTTCCTCTCTCGTGCAAACATTTCCCTACGGTGAGTCACGGCTTTGCATTCTATTCTTCGGTTCACATCTCCACAGTTGGTTTCATCAGGTGCCTGTTACAGTCCTTTTTCGCTGTGTTGTAATACAAGTAATCACACGTGTACGGCAGATAACCGCTCGTTCACAAGGGGTTATCACCCTGCTGCACGTAGTTAGTTCAAGTCCACATGGCCCAAGTCATGGGTAGGGCTCTCTCAAACACAGGGCTTATGGCACGGCCTCAACTCTTACGGGATAGTCCTTATCTTCGCCTATTGGTACCCATTCGCTAAGCAGCTCTACTACACGAGAATTTCAATGGGCATCTGAGTTTTGCATAATTTAAACATATTACGTTTCATTCCTCCTCACAGCATGCTGCAAGAACTAGCTCCAGGTAATGTACTTTCTTTGATACACGCTAACCCTGTCGTCTCAAGTCCCCTGCAGTATCCTCCGCCCTAGCCACTTCCGAAGTCGGACCTTGCTTAAACGTTACGGTTGAGATAAATGAACACGCACTCCGGATTTCCTCTGCAGGTCAAAAAAGGTATCGATCATGCCTGGAGTTAGAGTCTACGCAGGTAAGATTTGTCTACTAATGCTAAGCAAACGTACTCTACGAAGCTTGCGATATGTGTAAGTATTGTATGTGGTTCAAGATAATAAGTGCGTCCCGATTATAATGGTTGCTCGTACAATTTTTGCCACATCCCTCAACAATTCATGCCATGCATTCGCTCCTTGTTTATTAGTCTTGGCCTCAATCCAAATTCCTTCTCGGGACATTCATTCCGTATTAGGGCCGCCACAGCAGCCTCAAGTTGTCAAGTTCCAACTCATCTTGTAGAGAAGATGGGTCGCTGGAAGTCCTCGGCATACAACCGGTACATTCCAAATCCAGAGAAGAAATCAGGCTCGCTTTCTATAATATGTCTAAATGTTTTGTTATGTTTAATAAATGTCACATACTTTTTGGCCCTCTTTTGCAGGCCTAACCTCACGTCGGTTTCGGCACACCTCAACCGACTCTTATATATTAAAACTACACACAGTTTAATGTGCGCCCCTTCCATAATCCCGTACACAAATATAATTTTTTATGTGCTATATGATGTGTGCTTATATGCCTCAGGTTGATCAGAATTAGAATAAATATAGCATGAATAATATGTATAAAATAGTAAATATTTATTTTTCAAATTCTGCTAAAGTAAAATACTTGAAGTTTCAATTTAAAAAGATTGTCAAAAGTAAAAAAACTGCAAATTAATATGTGGTAAAACTAATATCACACTTGATTTTGATCTTGATACCACAAGAGAACAGCTGAGGTTAATGCTATGTCTAAAATTGCTCCTTCATGTTCATGTTCTGTTAATACATCTACATGAACGACATGATTGTTGGAGATTATTATATACTGGTGAAAAGGATTACACCTATTAATCTAATGTGCATAATATGTATTTGAGAATTGATAGATATTTGGTAGACTACAATACCTTATCTAAAATATTAAAATCAGTAATTTCGAATATAGACTAATCAAACCATGCACCTATAATGTTACATTTAAAAGAAGAATATAGCAGTAATATTTATAGGCCATGGAAATTAAGTGATTATTTAATCACAGAACCAGAGAATAAACACCTGGCAGAAGTGATGTTGCATAATTATATTAAAGAAAATTCCTCTCTAGAAGTGACATAATAACGCCTGTGGAATGCGCATAAAGCGTCATTATGAGGTCACTTTATATAGAGACCCACAACAGATAGTACAAGGAGGTTTATTAACATAATACATCATATCTGTTCCACTCAGGTGCCTACTTTGCTCCTTTCGTTAGACGCTGAGAAGGTGTTCAACAGGATACATTGGGGATATTTATATCAAGTGTTAATATATATGTTTTTTTTCTACCTCTTTTATAAAAGCATTTTTTGTTCTGTATAGTTCACTCACTGACAAAGTGTCAGTCTCATGGTATCTGTGAGATAGCTTTGCATTAACCAGCGTAACTAGATAAGGCTGTCCATTATCACCATTTCTCACTTGCCAACCTTTGGCCAGAAAGGGGAGCATAAATCATAAATTCCTAGTGGTGGAAGTTGCCATAAATCATAAATTCCTAGTGGTGGAAGTTGCACAGTTTTCTCCTTCTGTCACCTTTTGGCTCTAACTTTGTTCCAGCACTTTAACAGTGAGATACAATCCACAGACTCTATATGCTCTGGGCATTGTGGTACTCTGGGCAAGCTGGGAAGGTCCCTCTTGTGGCTTATTTGAGTCAGCAGCCTTGCATACCATGCAAAGGCGTTACATACCATATGTTACCTACCACTGGTACTAGTGGATAATATTAATGTAGTGGGAGTAGCACTCAGAAAAGCAGTGAAGTAGCTGAATCAGAGAAGTGTTAAATCAACACTGTGGGGCCTAGATACTATAATAAGTTCAACTTATTGCAGTGGTTATAGAATCTCTGGTGCCATCTCCCCATTCTCCACATTGGATAAGTCTCACGAATAGCCAGCAGCCCAGGTCTTCTGTGCTGCTGCAACTAATAATTTATATGTAGATTTGTCTCATCCTATCATAGGATCCACATCTAAATATGTATCTGGATTTATAGCACTCATTGTCCATAACATACTTAAAAAGTTTTTTTTTCCAAAAATCCATTAATTTAATTTGACACTCTGAAAAACAAATATTATATAGATGATTCATTACTCACACACTATAATTTGATTGTACCCTAAATTACAAGAACGGATAATATAACAAGTATATTATCTTATTCTTTATTATAATCTAATTAAGAAAACATTTACTTACATAATCCTAATCAGATACATACTGAAATGCATTGAAATGCAGATATCCCTAACTATATTGGAAGGGTACAGTATTACTAATACCCTTCAAGGGATGACTCAGTGTGCAAACCATTTTGAAAGTCTGTACAGGCAGTACTTACCAACAAGAGCTCAAAAGAAATTCCCAGTTACATCTGACAGATGCTGGAAAAATTGTGGAGAGGCATTCACCATGTCACATATTTGGTGGAACTGTGTCAACTAAAATATGTTCTGGAAATACATTTTATCTTTGATTTTTATTTAAGCTAACTCCTACAGTGGTGGTTTCCCAAAAATAACCCAATGAAAAAAGAAATGATAAATTAATTGATTGCAGAAAATAAAGGTTACTAGTGGGTAATGAGACAATCATCTGCAATATATGTGCCACTCGAACAATTGTGGGATTCTTGGGAAAAGAGTGTTAAGGAAATGAATGTTATTCAATAAGTAAAGGTAATACTTTTTGTTTAAATAATTTATATATGGTTATATGTGGTCAAATATTATTAATTTTAATAAGGAATTGTGTAATTTTATATTTCTTATATGTTTTGATATTACATAATTCAAAGTAGAGGTCATGCGTGTTTACCGTATATTATAATATAAATCCCCCTTTTCTTTCACTTTACCTTTTCTTATTGTTTTTCTTATAGTTATAATTTGTGGTTATGTTTTGAAATTGTATTGTTATTATGGTTGAGTAATATAATTTGTGAAAATGTAAATTGAATTTGTAAAGAAAAAAAAACACTAACAGGTGAAGTCAATAGCATTGATTATATTGTTACAATGACATCTGTCATATCCCAAGGGATGGGATATATTAGGCAGCAAATGAACAATCTTCAATTTAATTTGTTGGAAGCAGCAAAAATGGGCAAGTGACTTTGACAAGGGCAAAATATGCTAGGCGACTGGATCAGAACATCTCCAAAATGGCAAGTTTTGTGGGGTGCTCCTGATATACAGAACTTAGTACCTACCAAAAGTGGTGCAAGGAAGGGCAACCGGTGAACCAACGTCATGGTAATGGGCACCCAAGGCTAATTGATGCATATGAGGAGAAAAGGCTAACCCATCTGGTCTGATCACACAGAATAGCTACTATAACCAAAATTGCTGGAAAATGAAATGCACACAGGCCATGATGGAAAAGTGTCAGAACATGCAGTGCATTACAGTTTGCTGTTTATGGGACTGTACAGCCTCAGCTTGGTCATAAGTGCCCGTGAAGACCCCTGTCTACTACTGAAAGCACCTTAAAAAGAGTAAGGCTGCCTGGTCTGATGAATCACATTTTCTTTTAAATCAGGTGGATGGCCAGATGAGCGTGCATCATTTACCTGAGGAAGAGATGGCCGTAAAAGGCAGAGTGGCGGAGGCAGTATTACACTCTTGGCAATGTTCTTCTGTGAAACCTTGGGTCCTGGCAATCAGTATGCATGCTACTTTGACATGTACCACCTACCTAGAGATTGTTACAGATCACATGTACCCCTTCATGGCAATGGCAATTCATGATGGCAGTGGCCTCTTTCAGCAGGATAATGCAATATGCCATACTACAAAAAAATGTTCTTGAATGTTTTGAGGAATCTGGCAAAGAGTTTACATGTGGAGTTGGCCTCCAAATCACTTAGATCTGTTGCTGGAACAGAAACCTGATCCACTGATATCCCACCTCACAACTTAAAGGACTTAAATAATCTGATGCTAATGTCTTGGTGCCAGATACCACAGGACACATTCAGAGGTCTTGTGAAGTCCATGTGAAACATCAGAGCTATTTTGGCATGACAAGGTGGACCTGCATTATACTAGGCAGGTGGTTTTATTGTTAAGGTTGATCAGTGTATGCAGTTTAATGGTTTATTTCACTTACTAACAGTGCCAGCTAGTGGTAAAATGCTTGCTTACATTATTACTCTATCCACTACTAAAGGAAAAAGTCTAAATAATATGTTTTTC
Source organism: Pelobates fuscus (assembly GCF_036172605.1). Lineage (NCBI taxonomy): Eukaryota > Metazoa > Chordata > Amphibia > Anura > Pelobatidae > Pelobates > Pelobates fuscus. The sequence continues at coordinate 291,634,137 of NC_086317.1, read as the reverse complement.
TTAGCTATAATAAATGTACCTGCATTGTATATTGTATTGTTTCCATGTTGATGTAAGACCAACAGGGTTGTTCATTAAAGAGAAAACTCCAAATAATTCTACATGAGTTTCAAACCGAAGATCAAAAAAGCTGAAATGGAAGCATAGATGACAGGGATGAAAAAAGAATGAAAAAAGTAAAAAATAAAAATAAATAAAATATAAAAAATATACAAGTGAAAGTCTGACCTTGTGATGTTTAGCTAGATGCCAAGTTGGTCTGTCGGTCAATTAAAGTAGAGGTGCCTTGAATATGTATATAGCCTCTTCAGTGAGATGGGCATTCGAATGGTGGTAAAAAAATAGAAGTATCGTGTCCTCGAGCTTCGAGGAAACACTTTCCTCCACTTTCGCATCTCTCCGGTAAAGCGCGCCACAATAGCCGGAGTGAAAGTGTGGTGGCTCTCTGGGTGTATTTGTTTACAATACTGCTCGGTATTCGTCAAATTCCTACGCTTTTCGTAAATCTTGCGCTTACTTCTTCAGGGAATGATAGTAAATGCCTAGTGAAGATTGCTTATATAGATCTCACCTCCAGTATGTTTGTGGGATTCTTTCAATTTATTTAATCTGTGAAGGAAGTTTGTGATCGATATGTAGTTCATTAAATGCACATATCACATAGTGAATGGTAAAGATGAGAAAATATTGTATTTTAAAACACATTCTGCAGAAACGTCATTTGCGAAAAAAAAAATGGTGAAGTTACAGTTTAACATATTAATATATGAAATAGTGTAAACATAGAAACCTAACAATAAAACAATTATATATGTATAGTCTGTGTCGTGCCAATTTAGCATAGTTACTTATTTATTGCACATTTCCAATTTCCTATTTTGGAATTACCTTTGAAATGTATCTTACTATTATTATTATTATTATTATTATTATTATTATTATTAATATTAAAAGAACACTATAGAATTTCCAACAATTCTCACTTTAGTAAATAACTCATATAAGATCTTGCTGTGTGCTTCACTGGTGCCTGATATTACAAATCAATGTAAAAAAGAAAAAAAATTAAAAGCTAAAAAAAAAACCAAATAGTTTTCAGAGCTATGTGCAAGTTAGATCTTTGTGGTTAGTTGATTTGCTATACTTGTAAAGTTTCTGTAGGCATAGGTGATTTTATTTTGGATTATATATCTGTTGTCATACAGTCAGATAAAAAAAAAAAACAACATGATTAATAAAATTAGATTTGGAAAAACTATTAATAAGACAGGTTGTCTTCTTTTGCTAAACACATGTTAAATGCAAATCCCATAGAAAATGGGGCAGAGGATACAGGTAATACCAAACTCCTTCATGATTGTGATGCTTTCAAAATCACACGTTTTACAGTTTAAAGGAGCACTCTAGTCACCAAAACAACTTTAGCTTAATAAAGCAGTTTTTGTGTATAGATCATGCCTCTGAAGTTTTTTTATTCACTGCCATTTGTGAGTTAAATCACTTTTGTTTCTGCTTATGCAGCCCTAGTCACACCTTCTCTGTTATCTGTAACTGACATGGCATGCATGAAAAAAAAATGGTTTCACTTTCAATCAGATGCAACTTATTTTAAAAGTTTTCCTCTCCTGCTCTATAAATTGAGCTTTAATTGCATACAGGAGGCTGCCGCAGGGTCTAGCAATCTATTAACAGAGCAGGAAATTCTAAATTAAACAGAATTTACAAAAACTAAAATGTAAAGATTAGATGACTCTTTACAGAAAGTGTTTAGGAAAGCTTTGTAAGGCACATGCAGAGAGGTGTACCTAGGGCTGCATAAACAAAGTGATTTAATTGAACTTTAACTCCTTAAGGATGGAGGGTATTCTATGCCATTCTTAAGGAGCTGAGCCTAAACGCAGGTGGGTGGCATAGAACGTCACAGCCATCTTATACACTTACCTGATCACCACTGTTTCCCCACCGGTGATCCACAAACTGCTTCATTAAGCTAAAGGTGTTTTGGTGAATATAGTGTCCCTTTAAGAAATGACCACCATTATCTTCCAGTACTGCCTTAACCCTCACAGGCATGGACTTCACCAGAGGTTCACAGGTTGCCACTGGAGTCCTCATCATGGAGTTGGAGGATGTTAGAGACGTTGCGCTCCAAGGACCTTCTGTTTGAGGATGCCCCACAGATGCTCAATAGGGTTTAGGTCTGGAGACATGCTTGGCCAGTCCATCACCTTTACCTTCAGCTTCTTTAGCAAGGCAGTGGTTGTCTTGGAGGTGCGTTTGGGGTCGTTATCATGTTGGAATACTGCCCTGCGGCACAGTCTCCGAAGAGAGGGGATCATGGTCTGCTTCAATATGCCACAGTACATGTTGGCATTCATGGTTCCCTCACTGAACTGTAGCTCCCCAGTGCCGGCAGCCGGTGGGCCGCAGCACCTGGGGCCAAGCAGACAGACCAAATCATGAGGCTACTATAATGATTTTCCCCTCGGTCTGTGCCCTCCCATGTCAGTCTGGGGGAAGTAAAGAGGGAGGAGCTGGGGGCTGGTACAGCCACAATTAGGCTGCCCACGGCAGGAGGGAGACCTGTCAGTCTCCCTGCACTATTTACCTAAATTTTGTCCGCATGCCCCACCACTGAACGCAAGCCCCACCTCCTGAATGGAAACTCTGCCTCCAGCACACAAGCTACGCCCCCACACACACATTGCTGAGCTGTCTGGGAGGAAGAGGTCACAAAATGGCAACTTCACTCACGAGTGCCAGGCAGGGCTGTCTACAATATGAATAGGACCCTGGGCAAAGCATTTTCTTGGGCCCCCTGGGCCCTGCCCCTCCCACCCCCCAATTGCGCCCAACCCCCAATCACACTGACAGACATACTGATACATACACACACAGACAGACATATTAAAAAATCGCAGACATATTGACACACAGACACACATACATACATACATGCATAGACACACAGACACATACACTGACAGATATACTAAAACACAGACACATACACTGACAGACATATTGACACACACACACACATACTGATATACACACAGACATACTATTGACATACACACACACACACACACACACACACACATACATAATGACATATCACACACATACACACACATACTGACATCACACACACACACATACTGACATATCACACACACAGACATACTGACATACATACACACACAAACATACTGACAAACACATACACACAGACATACTGACACACACACAGACATACTGACATACACACACAAACATGCATACACAGACAGACATACTGACACACACACAGGCATACTGACATACACACATCGACATACACACACAGAGACATACTGACACACACACATATGCAGACATACTGACATACACTCACATACATACACACACAGACATACTGACATACACACAGACATACACACAGACATACTGACACACACAGACATACTGACATACACACACACAAGACATACACACACAGACATACTGACATACACACACACACAGACGTACTGACATACACACACACACACACACACAGACATACTGACATACATTTAAACACCCTCCAGTGGAGGGTGGTCCCCCTTGGGGTCCAGTGGCAGGCTGAGGCAGTTGGGAGGTTTGCTCTGGAACTCCCCTCCTCCTGCCTTCCTCCTCCCGTGCGGCTCTGATCTCCGGTGGGAGGAAGTGATGCGCGGCACTCACTTTCTCTCAACTGGCTGCCAAACAGGAAGGAGCTTGCTCGCGCTGTATAAGCGTCACAATGCCCGACCGGGCCCCTGCTGACATATGCCCACTGGAT